>NC_045559.1:64006695-64634508 GCF_009819795.1 Aythya fuligula
ACCGTGCTTCCCTTTACTTTCGCTGCAATTAAAGCTGAACTATATTGTTGTGCCATACATACTATGAGATGTTTGTTTCAGCAAGGTTTTTATCATTTTTTCCATAAGATTTCTACACCGATTAGAGACAAGTTAAACCCAGATATCAGGAGACGCTACCTTTCATTGCTCCTTACCACAGCTGCAGTGTCCCTGGCCTCTTCCAGCCCATCCTCCAGTTCACTTAGGGATTCCAAGTCAAGATCTTTCTCCTTTTCCTTCTCCATCAGCTCCTTTGCCCTCTTCCGCCTATTCTTACTGCTCCCATAAACACCAATATCAGTCCGAGGGCTCAGAACCTGTAACCACCAAGAAAACTTACACCGTCAGTTAGTCCCAAGAAATAGTTTTAATGCGTTCCTTCAAAAGGAACATTTGAAGCTGTCTACACATAAAACAAGACCAACCAAACACAGGCTTCCTGCCTTTTCCATTTTCACCTGAGTACAGCTGAAGCTTATTATTACACTGTATTATCAAAAGGAGATGGAATCTTTTGTAACCAAACCATTCAGACTGCAGGGGACTACCAAGATCCATTTCTGAAGTCCGACACTGAACTGTCCATGGCTTACCTGTAACAGACTGTAGCTTGAGTTCTTCTTCAGGAAGGTCCTTCCCGTGCGCTCCCTCCAAGCCCGTGCAGCAGCTACCTGTGACTCCAGCTGTGGCAAGGCATCCAGACGCACCGGTATCGGGCGGCCTTTGGCAGACAAGTTCTCGAGTTGCTCCAGGTAGGCATAGTTGCTCCCATTCTGGGGTAAAAGAAAATTCTCTAATCCAAAGATTCTAACAATTTTATCACTGGCCGGTTTAATTTCAAGCTATACACTATTTTAGTCACTGATGAAAATAAGAACAGAATGGAAAGGAGAGTGGGGTTTCAATCTTACTGTTACTTTAAAAACTCCATCTCACTCAGTTTCTATTTTAACATCTGTTCTGACGTGGCCAGCTGGCTTAGGGAGTAAGACATTTCATTTCTAGATGGCAGTCTTAAATCCTATCTGCTCCACAGCAAGATAAATTAAATATCTGAGGGGCTGATGTGAAGTCAGTTGAGATTCTTGCTTCAGCTCCCAATAAATACCTGATACAAGAATAACAGTTGCAGTCCAGAGATTAATATACAGGAATATCACAGAAACCACGTCTCTTTTGGACCAAGTTATCTGGGTAGAACAACAGAAAAGTGGAGTGTTCTGCTGAACTAATGATGCCATAACTTCATCTATTTCAAGACAGAAAATTGCCATCAGTGCCATTAAATCCTACACCACAAAAATTTATTAAACACATTTAGGGGAGAAAAATAAAAACGTTTCCATAGCCAACTCCAAAACTGAAAACCTTTAAGCAGTATCTCCTCCACTGCAGCTGAGTATTTCCAGCGACGGTGTGTAGAACAGTTTCAATAATAAATAAGGCCCCACTAGAGTTACATTTGTATCATAACAAAACTGTCAGCTTTTACATCCCCCATGAAACACACAAAAGAAAAGGAAATAGAAATTGGATAGCCAACGGGGAAACAGCAGCACAAAAAGAAGAAAAGAAATTGAAGCACACCATCTACGGTAAGCATATTTAACAGCTATGGCAAGGTTTCCCTTCAGGTCACGTTTGTGGGTAAAGGGGCTAGGAATAAAGAGCATGTCTAAATAAAAGGATGCAAGCAGAAGATTCCAGTCCCTGCTGTAACCCCTACCTGAATGGCCTCCACTTTGGCTGTCCAGTCTCTAGCCCGCTGCAGGGCTTCTTTCAGTGCCAGCACATTGGGCAGGTAAGCAGGGATGTTCTTTGCTTCATTCACGATCCCCTCCAGAGCCATCATACTTTGGCGTGGTCTAGAGTAAGAAAAACCCGATTCCAGCCTTCTCTCAAAATGCCAGTCAACTAAAGCCATAAATTTGACAGGCTGGCGATGCAATTTCATCACTACACTGCAGTGTAGGATACCGTGGCTCTATTCTGGGAGGGTGCTACAGGCTGCCAAGTAACAGCAGAGGTCAGAAAGCTGCTGGACTTTGCACAATCAAGTTCAAAAGGGCACAGCATCAGAACTCCTTAACATTGAGGAAACTGTTGTGCAGCATACTCTGTGGTATTTTTTTTTCATTTGAGGGGCAGAGGGGTAAACAGCAAAAACAGCAGCAACACTCACACCCTCCTGCCATCGTACAATACAACAGGGAGTCAACTCTTCTGCAACTCATTAACAACCTGAAATCCAACTTTTGAGCAATCAAAGTAATATACTGCAGCTTCACAGCCCCTACTTTTCACCACACTCCTGGAAAGAGGCTGAGAATCCTTGCAGTGTGTGAACTGTAAGAACAGCTTGCAAGGGAACACTCACCTGGCCTGCAGGCAGACCTTGGCCTTCTCCTCCCACCTCTCTGAGACTGTCAGCAGCTCCTGCAGCTCAGCCATGGCTTTCTCTACAGCATGGTGTGGTGCCAAGCCCACGCCTGAGTCAATCAGCTTCTTCATCACATCTAGGGTGACCCTCTGGGGATCCAAGAGGGTGGACCTCACCTCATCCAGCCACCGTGCCTGCTGCAGTTCCTGCTTCAGCCTTGGAAGTTCAGGAAGTTCTACATAAAGGCCAGAGCCCATGTCTATCAACTCTTGCAGCTTGGAAGAGTCTGGGATCTCATCCATCATAGCTTCTTGGGCACGCTCATGAAATTCTTCCACATCATCAAGCAGATTCTGGAGTAACGTACAGTAAAGAGTGATTAGGAAAAAAAAAACAAAAAAAACAGAATCAGAACAGAAAGTTGACTGCAGGATCAGTCAGCTGTGAATTTGTATGGGATCATTATATAATCAGCCAAAGCTTCTACAAACAATGTCAACAGCCATCAAGTCTGACATAAGTCAGGGACCAGCTAAACACATTTGACCTAACATTTCATGCACTATGCATATTAGTTACATCAAACTCTGCACCTAAAATAGTATGGCTGCAACTAACTACAGATCCCAACAAAACAGAATATTATGGACTGCCCAGTCAATGTTAATTTCAAAATAGTGGGTTGAGGAGGGACTTCTGCAAACATCTCATCCTTCCAATTTAGTGTTGGAGGCATTACACTGCTGATGGTAACGCACAACAAAACACAATATGCTGAGGAAAAAGAACAAGCTGGAGTCGTACAAGGACACGAAAACCAAAATATCATTAAAAGAACAATGGTCAGGTTTTAAAAGTATGCCCACCACTTAAATACGTCAGGGTTTTAGCTTATAAAGGAAAGATATGAAAATACAAGCACCCTCTAATGAAAGGAGAACTTCACAGACATTCAACTGCACTGCTGCAGTTGTCCACATCCTCATGTTTTGGAACTTCAGTGAAAAAATCAAAGAAAGCAAACTGACAGGAAAGTATCTCTGTGGGAGATTTATTCAAGGACATTCAACCAGTACACTCAATTGATTCACTCCCGAGACTCTTACAGAAAGATATTACTGATGGCAATTCAGTAGCAGAATGAAGAGCAAAACCTGCATTTCCTATCCCTTAGCTTATTGCCCTTTTTGTCTGATGCTGCTTTTCACGACTGTCTGGAAACCAGAAGACATTTAGAAAAAAAGAACAAGACCCACATTATAAGGATTTTGATGCAGGGAACATATGCTGAACGTTCCATAGCTACAACAGTAAATTATTACAGTCTAATAATTATAATGGCTTTTGTGTTAGAAAATACTCATCATCCAACATGATAATTATTTTGCAATTCATTATGATGGATAATTGCATTCAAATGCCATGCTCAAAGTTAGCGAGTGCTTAGGCATAAATGATCATTATCTGACTTCATTCAAAAACTAAGACTATGATTTTTAACCCGCAAAATGATAATATTTATCCATTTTACTAGCTAGGGACTGTTGAAGCTTCAAGGACACGCACTTGCACAAAGTACTTCAACAAAACTAGTTCCCTAGTGCTCAAAAAAACCCCACAGCTTTAGAGAGAGACCAGCTGGGAGAAAATATTTAGGCAAAAAATTAAATTTAAAACTCTTAAAAGAGTTTACAAAATGGATAAAAAGCCTTAATAAGCCACCCAGAAAAAGGATGCAACAGCATGGAACTGCTATATAATAAGTGACAATCAGAAAACTGGCAAAGAATATAATGATGTCCTCAACTCTGTCATCTACGGATTATGCCTTAAGTAGAAGCAGGTTTTAAAGACATTATAATCAAATGGCTCTTAACAATCTTACGGGTCTATTAGTAGATGATAAAATTTCACAAGGCAGACAAGAAAATGCATTTTTGTACTTTGTTTTGTATTTGGAAAGAAATGCACTAAGATCTTCCTATCTTATACCTTCCACTCAATTAACTGCTGGGAAACACATTCAGAAACATCTTTGAAGGATAAAGATTAGAGTCAACAGGCCTGGATAATCAGAATCCTGCAGTCCTACAGAGCTTACTGACGGTACCTGTTTTCAGCAACACCACCACCAATATCATCAAGACAAGAAACAAGTCCAATGTTAAGTCTCTCTGTCGTATCAATATCAAAGAATCACGGATGAAGAAGGTCTTAACCAACAATAGTAAACACTTTGACAGAAAAACAAATCTTTTCAAACAAGACTAACTCGATTATGTTCTAACCTAGATAATTGGTTATGTAGAAGTAGCTGCACAAATGGTAATATTTAGAATTTTAGGGCCTGAGTTTAGCACTATAAAACATTCTTCTTAAAACTGTATCAACAGAGATCATATGAGTTAATAAATGGTTGACATACATCAAGAACTGTTTATCAGAAAGAAAAAAAAAAAAGAAAAGGATGTTTCTTGAATGTTTTTTTTCTAGAGGCTGGTTAGCAGGCCAAACAGTATTTAACATTTCATCAGTGATACAGAAACAAATTAAAATTACTGCTGAAAACACTTGCTGTGATAAAAACTGCCAGCGTGATAAATGATAATGGCAGCCAGGGGTATCAGTATGATCTGGATCGCTTATTAGTCTAGATTCACTCAACGACAGGTGCACAGATATATACGAAGGACAAGAAATGCAGGCCACGCATACAGATTAAGTGGGCTATAACCTGAAAAGCAAAGGCTGAGAAGGATGTGATGTGAAGAATTGCCAATGTGCTACTGCCTCCCTGCTCCCATAAAGGAGCACACCAGGATAACCTTCAGAACATATGAAGGGTATGATTTAATAGGAAATTCCACTACTATAGACAGCATTAAAGATGCTGGAATAAGAGTAACTGCCTGACTGAGATAAAATTGGGCTGCTTGGACAGTGACAGGTAGAAGGGATCTTTTAATCTTGGTGTAGCTATAAGACCATCACACCTGACTGTGTCAAGGTGCAACAGGCACCTTGAAAATATATGTTCACATAAAATGCTTTGTTTCAGTTGCCTAAGTGCTGGCCACCATGCAATACCTCTGTCTGAGACTGCCACACAAGATCTCTGGTATTCTTCCAGAATGGCAATGGAGGCCAGACAGAACAGCTTAGAGCCACTAGATATCCAGGTTTAGGTGACCAAACTGAACCCTACATATCAAGCTGCTAGGACTACACGAGCACGCTAGCATAGCACGAACACCATTGTTGCCCACTTGCAGACATGCTTGCAGATGAGCAGGAAATACACATCGCCATTCCAGCATGGACAGATGGCAACATGTCATCAGCACAACTTCAATAACACTAAGATTACCCAATAAGGCAGGCTAAATGTATCCAGAGTATTCTACTTTTTTACGAACTTCACTACAAAGCAACTACTTGCTATGAAACACCCCATTCAATTCATCTCTGTCAGCGCAGGACTAATCCTTAAAGTAACGTCTTTCGTCCTTTATACCAGGCAATGTTATCTGTTAAAAAAAAACACTGAACAAAGCAAAGGGCACATCACACTTACAGTATATCCAAGGAAGAGATGCAAACTTACCTTTACTTGTCGGGCCTGGCTGATAACACAGGGTAAGCTAAACAATTGCTGCACAAATGCCTTCAGCTCCTCCATCGTCAGCTTGGTCCGTGTCCTTCCACTGTCTTGGCTCTGTCTGCTGCGTGAATGGACAAAATTAGTATTATATGGGAGACAGGACAATGATCCCTGGATTTAATCCCATTGACAGAAATCTATCAAGATTACTGAGAAATTACAAAAAAATTCTTCACTTCAAAACTCAAAAAAAGCCTTCCCAAGAATTCCAGTATCTTAAAAACTATATTTAATGTAATTCCTCTAACCATCTTCAAGAGAATTTACCCTATTCTTTGAAGCAGGAGTGTCTAGATGACTTTCCAATTGTTTATTCCAAATAAGTAAAAGAACATAGCCCCAAAAAGCAGCATGAATAGAATTTGGGTGGTTGGTTTGTGTTTGTTTTTTTGGGGGGAGTTTTGTTTGTTTTCCTCAGAACTACTTAACTCTGATTAGAACAAAAATCCCAAACTGTTTTTGGTAGAATAGTGGTCACAGCTTCATAAGATAACCAGGGCAAGTAAATGGCAGGTAGAATTGCTTTCTCTCCTCCTGTAAGCCAATGGATTAGACACAAAATGCCACTGGTTGAAATAAGTAAGGGAAAAAACACTGAATGAACTACACAAATCCATTATGCAGCTACATGAACTATATAAAGTCCCAGGTGCTTCAAATATAA
This sequence comes from Aythya fuligula, assembly GCF_009819795.1. NCBI lineage: Eukaryota > Metazoa > Chordata > Aves > Anseriformes > Anatidae > Aythya > Aythya fuligula. The sequence goes on from NC_045559.1 coordinate 64,013,422, forward strand.
AGTAATTCAAGATGCCTCAAATGTGAGGAAACAGAAAAGGAAAGAAAAGGAGGAACCCCTTCAAAAATTACTCAGGTTGATCAGATGCAGATAAGGACAAAGTCAGGAATTGATGAAAACAGAAATGAAGAACAAGACTGCTCTGAAGCACAAGACCTACACATCTTCAAGGCACTGGAAGACACATTCAAAACCCCCTCCAGATGAAAGCAGAAGCTTTTTTTGTAAGGGTCTCCATGTCATATGGGAGAGAATATAGTAAAAAACAAAACCTGAAGAAACCCACCACTCAAGCATAGAAACCTATTCCAAAAAAAAAAAAAAACTGAAATGGAAGAAGTCTCAGAACACTTGATACATGAACACCTTCAGAATTCAACTCCTGGGCACCTCCAGCAAGGGATGTATCTACCCATAAGGATACTGGTTGAGGTTATGGTTAACAAATCTGTGGGAACTGTAAAAAACATTTCTGGAAGTGAAGGGCATGGAGTTAAACAGCATCAGTGGTGATGATGCCACGACTTCTGCAGAATCTTTCTCATCAATTCAGATTTTGAGCAAGAGGCATGCAAAATGGTATGCAGGAAGCCGTATGGGCCAAAAAATAAAGGAAAAAGAAGTAACACTGATTCCCTGTCTCTAAGTTGATAGCATAAGACATTTCCAAGGAACTAATTTCAGCAATGATCCTCTCTTGTAGTTAGCTTGAGGGACAGAGCTATTTCCAAGATCCATGTGGGGTATGTACTTGCTCAAGCAGTTGACTGCCATGACAGGCACTGATGAGAATTCTTGGATATGGAACAGCAATAAGCTCTGGAAAGAAGTCTTACTTTCTAAAGCTGTCTCACTTGTTGCCAGAGAACTGATGAAACTGGCCTTGCAACAGGAAAAGACTGCTACAGAGTAGAACATGTCCTGCAAAGACACTTCCATCAAGTATCACTTGAAGCAAGTATCACAAACCAGATGAATGCAGCAGTTGTGACACTGCACAAATTAAACACTTGGTATAAATTATCACTGGCAGGCACAACAGTCTCGCTAGCAGGACAGATTTTAAAGACTGAAGAGCTGTTCCCTGCTAAGCAATCTACATTTTATTACATTAAAGAAAAACAACATTCAGTCTTTCAACCCATGGTCTTAAATATAAAATTTAGATGAATCATCACATGTAATTATGCTATCTAAGTCTCAGAGAGAAAAAAAAAATACTGTAGGCTTGATTTGCTATGACAGACAGTGAGAAGGAGAGGGAGCTGCACTGGACCCGCTGTGCCTCCAGTACTCTTGTGTGTGACAGTGAACGGAGCACAGAGCTCCAAGAGACACCCCTGCAGGAGGGCTCGCTCTCCTTCCACAGCACCCTAGTGCTCTGTCCCTAGTCCAGGCACAGACTGCCACAGCACTGCGTGGCGCACAAAAAGGTACAACTACCCCTGCCTATGAAAACTCACAACTTTCAGCATTAAGGGAGAGAAAAAGCGTGGGGGTATAGAACCCATCGCCACGGTTCTGTGTCACCTATTTCTCTGTTTTACATACCATCAGATGCTACATCCTTAGCTACACCTGGATCATGGCTTTATTGCTGCTTTATTCCCTGCCAAGTAGTTCAGTTTCAACACCCATTTTTGATTTATTTATAACCTTATCCTTTGTGTAAATGTGACCCACCTCAGTGTATTAAATATGAGCATAAATGTTAAAGAACAAGCTGAAGGCAACCTCCATATTTAAACTTCCTAACACCATTTAAGGAGGATTCAAAATATTTGCTTTGGAAAACTTCTCAAACCTCAGTTTTGTATCACATTGCGACTTAGCATACAACCACCCTTAGGTTATGAAAGTCTTCCCTTGACCCCTGGGATTCATCTTAGTTCAGATACACCACTGACAACTGTTGGTTCTTTCTAACGGATCTACTTGTTGCAAAAGGCCTGGAAATGCACCAATTAACTGGAGGCACGTCTCTGGAGAGAAGGCTGACATACTCCAACAGCTGGAGGAGGAAGCAGCAGCAACAGATCCGAAACATCTGGGAACTACCAAAATAATTAAAGTTTACCAGGAACAGGGCAATACAACAGCTGTAGCTCTGCTTCCTCCATCCAGACCAGAGTTCTAAGTGACCGTACCTTTGCGCTAGCAGGATCCTACAAGCAATTATAAAATAAACACATGGGCTTTCTTTCCCCTGCTCAGATTCAGCAAAAATGCTTCTCTATTCCAAAGAAGAGTTTTCAAGGTGTAATACCTGATGTAATTAGGCCTGTGGCATAACTCTAAGATTTCAGTTTTCAAATTGAAGCAATGATGATGCTTTATGTCCTGTGTAGCAAAGCTGGCTATTATAATTCACAACATATTTACTTTTCACCTCCCTCCCTTAAATAAGCCTTACATTTTACACCAAAAACTATGCATACAAAAATACAGAGTCAACTCTTATATTCAACATAGGAAATCCAAGTTAAGAAAAGTTTATCATACAACCTTTGGCACAAGAAAGGTGGTTACTTTTCTGTGGTTAATTTCTGTCCCCAGAAATTCAGAAAAATACCTGATCAGCGATCAAACAATTTTTCTGAAGGATTTCATGTTTCAGTAGATAGGTCAGTGGAAAACAGTATGTTTGACACACTCCAAGAGCTGTTAGGCCCTTTGTGTCACTGTATCTGTCTCCCCAACCCCTCACTACGGGCAAACACCAAGAGAAGTTGGTAGGAAGTGAGAAACTCAGGGCTCTCATATTTCCAAGTCCAACCCAATAACAACTTTAGAAACTTTAAAGAAAAAGTCTGTCCTACCTGTGTTTTTGCTTTTTGCTCAGAAGCAGCTGTGCTACTGAAGCACAGGTCTCTGCTTCTTTCACTGCATCTCTCAGCTTGCGGAAGAGATCATTTTCTGGGTATTTTCTGTCTTCAGCATCTTCCAACATCACTCTCAACTCAATGACATCTGTAATAATAGCGTATAGTTTGTATGCAGAAACAAAAGACATTTTAGATCGCTTCCAAAGCCTTCAATCAACATTCCAACAGGCTAGTTCAATTTGAAACACACAATGATGAGTAGTATTATACTCTCAGTTTAGCTCATTTCTTTTTTCCACTAAACAATACACAGTGTTTTCCCTCATTAAAATGAGAACACAGGGGAAAAGGAAGTGGGACGTCCTGAAACTCCTGCAATGAACAACAGAAGTCTGACCTTTCTTGTGGTTGAGGTTGGCAGACAGAGCTTCTGTAACTCTACTGACCCAAGTGTCATAAGACTGTGCTCTAACTTTCACTCCATACAGCAAGGAAGGAAGGTCTTCCAGTGGGTACCGGTACCTGGAGATGCAGAAAGAAAATCAAGCTAGAGTATTAATGCTCATACAAAACCCATGATATTGCTTATATTGAGTTCTCCCAGCTAAAAAGCCAGAAAAACACAAAATATCCTCTGCCTTGAATGCAAGAACCAAGCAAAGAGGATAAAAACCTCTTTGATTAAAGGAAGAAAAGCATCACCAAATGTTATATTTGGCCACTGCCTCCAGCACACTACAAGAAGAAAAGATTTAAAAAAAAAAACACACTTGTGTACCTTAAACACTTCTTCTGCATGGGACATGGACATAAATCAGAAGGATGGTATAGGCACACCAGACGCTCAGGATTACAAGAACACGTAAGAGCTGACAAGAAGCACGTGGTTCTGCAAGCTGTGCACTGACGCTCATCATCTGGAACAAGTTCAAACACCTCTTCTTCAGACATCAACACTCCCTAACAAAAAAAATAAGGCACTTGCTACAAACTCTAATCCAGGCAAGACAGGAAGGGAAGGGGGGAGCAAAATTCCTTTTGCAAACAAAGTAAAAGAGTTGCCTTTTATTACTCACCATCTGTACAACAGATTCCCTTAAGCGTGTTTCTTCCTCTATCATTAATGTCATCTCCTTGCAGACCATGGCAGCCAGCCCAACATCCAAGCACTCTGGATCTGCAGCCATCTTGAAGATCAGCTCTTCATGGGAGAAAACACAATGACGTCCCAGCCTTCGGTAATGACTCACACACTGACGTCCAATTGGAAGCTACAAAAAAAAACAGAAGCAAAAACCACGTCTGTCATTTTGGGAAAAGACATTTCAAGATCATCTCTTACCCCAACTTTCCTTCCTTTCACAAAACCTGGGGAAAGACTGACACTCAGAGATACCATTGTATCTTTCATGACAGAGACAAATATAAAAGCGTTAAATCATATCACATATGAGGATAAACAAGATATCCATTGGCATGTTAGGGGGCAGGCAGGCATCTGCCATAACCTAACTTTCAGATACAAGTTTAAGAGCTCTCCTAAGCTCTTTTTAGTTTCAGTGAAGGGAACTGGAACCATAATAAAGTCACCTGGTCTCTGTTAAGGTGAAATACACTGCCCTCTGGAAATTACTATGCTTGGACTAAAAGTTAACTGAAACTGGTACCACTCATTTTGTGGCCTTTAAAGCAAAAAAAAAAAAAAATTAAAAAAAAAAAAAAAAAACAAAAAAAACATAAATACTAGATACATTTGCTACAGATTTCTGGGTTACATTTTGCATAAAGAAAAGAAGTTTCACATGCCTCGTGTCAGTTTAGAAGTTTTCCCAGGGGCTATACACAGACCACATCATGAGCACAGAAAAAGGGACCACTGACAATCCCGCAGACAATTTCTCTGATGAATGAACAAACGTCTCTGGTTAATGACCAGGAGTCGTACTTAAATGTATTAAAACAGAAGTTGGAGATAAATAAACTAGAGATGTGATTTTATCTTCCACCTGTAAACTCTGGATAGTGATAGGACACACTATTGACATCTTATTGAAAGAGAATCCACATAAGCTATGCTCTGCCGTGCCATGGCTATCATAATGTGGGCTAATATAATTAAAAGATACAATGAGATGGCTCAAAAGGAGAACAAGAGACAGTTATATAGCTATCTCCAACAAGCAAATGACAACAGATATTCAATACAGTACATTAATCTATATGAAATCCAGAAAGATGCATTACAGAAATACTAACTAAAGGTACTGTAAAATCAATAATTGAAAAGGAAGATCAAATGCAGAAGTTTCAGTCTGAAGCTGTTTAAAATTATGTGCTCAAAATCATTTTCTGTAATGTAAATTGACATCAATCTCACTGTTGTACCAGGAACCAGAAACATAAAACATACTGTGTAGCATAAAAACTACTAACACTCTCATTGCAAAAGGTCACCTAGCAGAGTCATATGAAACAAATACAAAAGAACAGACCCAGTCAGCAGTGCAGAAGTTCACAGCTTCAGCAAAGTTGTATCCCTGGTTAAACCCAGAGTGATAGGCACGAGGAAAGGTCACAACAAACTCGCCAGCGCACTGATTGGTCCTGTATACCTAATAAAAGTGAGGATAAAAGGGAAAAAATAAAAAGAAACTTGCAACAGAGGTTAAGACATTATTATGCGGTGTCTGAACAACACCTTCTCTACCTACGAACCATCACAGGCAAAACAGCCATCTCAAAAGCGTTAAGGATTGGTTCTGTCTTCTCAAAGTGAATCCTCAGTTCATAGCCTTACTCAAAAAAAGCTAGATATGTAACTCAACAGTTTAAAACTCTCTTTATGAATCCCAAAAGGGATGTTTCTCTATCATTATTTAATCCACCAGACCACAAAGTGCAAAAGCTTTTGGAAACAGTTTATGGTTTGCTTTTCTACAGTATTTGCCAGAGAAGAAATTTATCTTAACAAAAAAGCAAATGATAGTGACTGCTGCTTAAAGGTCTGCTGTCAATAGTGTTTGGTCAAAACAGTTTGTAAAGCTGAGATTTCTATAAAACATAAATGTTTCACTGTCAAAAAATATTAAAACCAATTCACAGACAAATGTGCTGCTATAGCAGGAGTTATTTTCAATAAAAATGAAATGTAACACAATGTACTCTTGTTCTGTAAGATATTTTTTGTAAGAAGTTTGGCATGCTCTTCTGACGTGAGATGATTAAAATTTCATGATGATGATAGAGAAGGATACTAGAAAATGTATTTTAAAACCACTCCATAACTAATGAATTGGAGATGTAAACGTCCACTGCAAAAATCCTTCAGAGTTATGTCAAACCATTGTTACAGAGATTTGGCACAGAATGACAAAGTGAGCGGATAAAACGCTCGTGTTCTACTCACTGGTACACCATGTTCCATCAGTACGTTGGGGTTCATGATAGTGACCAGCTGATGCAGGAGATCAGGCTGGGATTCAAATAGCTCAGGAGCTAACTCCTTCATCACATCCTCCAGTTGCTCTGCTGCATGAGATGGCACGCCATACCACGTCTTCGGCTCTCCCCTAATAAAATAACCACAATAATCAACATGTTATTTACAGAGAAGCAATGATGCCAACCAACTGCAAAGTGTATTTCTAACCGCACAGTGCACACAAACCAAATATTTTACACGTAGGCACAAAATCACTTTAATCAAAAACGATTTGATGTTGTGTGTCATTTTTCATCATGTATAATTTTCATCTGAAAAAACAATTACTCTACAAAACAACTATCAACACATCTGACAGCAGATTTGCCATGACAAACCTAAGATGGAAGATACTGTCATTTACCATGCTCTAAAGGGATAAAATGGGCAATCCTTTTCCTTTAGGAAGCAGAAAAGAAAATACATCAAGCAAAATCTTGGCCATTACAGCCACTGTTTAATAGAAAAGAAAAAAACCACAAACATCACGGTATTCCTCCATTCTCTCGATTAGTCTTGAAGAAGTCTTATGTCTGAAACCAGTGGCAAAGAATATCACATAAAGAAAGTGGAATGAACCAGTGTGAAGAAGTATAATCAATCCCTCTAATATGCATAACCAGTTATTAAAAACCAGTGTTTCACTGGACCCTTAAGACAGAAGATACTTAATAAAATGGGTTACTTAAGTACAAGAGAAGAAAGGACACGCAGGGCCAAAATCAAACAGAGTTACTTGAGAACATATCATTCTAGTCTTTCCAGTCCTGTGTTAAGCAAAATAAACTGTAATGATCTAGAAACTATAGTATCGAAATTTTGGGGTTTTATTAATTTTGTTTTATTAAGAAGTACAATATCTGCTGAAATATCTGAATCAATTTATATAGCACTTGCTATCTAACTATATTAATAACCTTATTATCACCAATCCTCCCAAAAGTTAGACAAGGAATGGTGTAGCATTATCTTTGGTTCCGACAGGTTTCAGTGACATCTGCTGGTCGGACACAGCTAGCAAGCCCCAGTAAGTATGTACTGCTCTATATCTGCCTGGGCTGCTGGAACTTACCAGCTAACACAAACTCCTCACATACTGATCCAGTTAATAGCATGCTGAGGACAATAACTGAACTCTAAACAAACTGAATCCTCCTCTTCAGCCTGTGGATCAGAACTTACTAACAAATAGTTCTCCAGAAACATGCAGTCACAGTCTAAAGGCTATCAACTTATCCTTACCAGATGTACGACAAACTTTCCTTTCTGAAGGGGTGCTTCCTACAGCCTCCCCTCATCCTACTCCCCTGATAAACTGGGAAAACTGCAATGCAAGGAGTTAATCTGTCGATATTCCACACTATATTCCACACCAGTGAACTCCAAGTCAGTTCAAAACCAAAAACTTTCTTAGAAAAGATGTTAGCCTCTAAACCATGATTTTGCAGTGATACTAGATTGTTGGCAACACAAGAATATTTAATCAGATCATGAAAAATATTGAAGTGCTTAAAACAGTATTTGTGTTCTCCTTTTCATTTAAGAGTAGGGACTGTTCATTATAGCTGTATAGCTTTTGGTTTAAAAGTTATGAGGAAGCATAGGTATTTTCAATTAAAAAAACAAATTTACTAAAAGCAAACAAGGAAGTGTAAGATAGATGTGCAAAGGAGGGCCCATACCAATGCAGGTAGTTGATGGAATAGCTCCAGTGGTCTTCAATATGCCAGCAAAACGAGGAGAAGCACATCCCTACATACAGCCAAGGTACCTTCATGCCAGAGATGTCGGCATTGATATGAGCAAGGACTGATTGTTCCAGAATTGGCATGTTATTTAAGTTCCAACCAGAAAGTGCATAATCCTGCAAGAAAGAAAAGGAGAAAATTCTCAACAAAGCAGATGACCATAAGGACATTAACTCTAGAAAAGAGAAGTACAAAGAAAGATCAACTTATCCATTTCTATAGCAGACATTGCACAGTATTCTCCAACAATGAAGCACCTGAACTAGGAAATACTTCCTTAAACTCTTTAGTCGGCATTTAATCAGACTATGGGCTATGTACGTTGAAATACTAGAACTGGCCTTATTTTTTGGATCAACGCTCATCTACTTAAACTTTGATCCTCCCCCAAGTTTCATGCATTTCTGAAGGAAAAAAAAAATACCAACACTACCAGAAAAGCAAATGATAGAAGTCTTCAATAAAATGGGGTAACTTATAATTTTTAATACCACAATGAAACTCATGGTATTATTTCAGCTTTTGAGAGACCTGCTTTACTATGCTGCAGTTTATCTTGATCTTCATAAATTATTTCAGCAGGTTTTCAAGAGAAGAAATTCCCAAACTTATTTCACAGAAATCAGCACCACTAGTTAAGCAATTCCACATTTACTTCAAAATGTGCTCAAGTCTGTACAAAAAAAAAATGAAAACTCAGACTGCTGCTACCATTCTACTCTTAACCTTAACGAAAGCTGTTAGCACACGTTCAGTCAGCTTAGGCATATCCTACAATTGCTGAAAGGAATGGTCCCACCCTCACTTCAGCCATGTTACTGTTGTTTCCGTCACACTGACACTAAAGATAAAGCAGTGAGTACAATGATCTGGCTAGAAAGTATTTTCTTTTAATTACTACTTTCATACAAATAGATCAACAAGCACTTCTGACTCACCCAGCAGTTACAAAATCACTGCACCACCAAAGGCACAGGTAGGAAGGTGCAGACATGGGTGGAAGACAACAGTGAGCAGGATTACCTTTTCCAGGGATTGCAATGAATTGATTTGGGTGCTGTGTAATCATGAAAACACACCCTTAATCTCATTTTGTAAGAATTCAAACATATAAGCAGCCATAAAATTGATATGCTACAGTAAGGTCTCAGGAAAAGTCGGTAATATACTTACCAGATGTTCTTTATCTTATTTTCCATAATAGGATGCTACATTTTTTTTTCATTCTTACAGTATGCACAGCCAGAAAAACAAGCTAAATCTGATTAGTCTGTTTTATTTATTATGAACCTCCTGAGGAGGTTAGAATTATGTTTCGGTAGATAACTCTTCAGAACAAGAAAAGAAAATCTTATCAGTTTCCTTACACTTGGATATCCCATAATACGGGCAAAGATGCGCAAGTTGTTAAATGATATAAAACAGGTGTGACTTCAATCATGACAAACAGCCTAGCTATCAGCAACCTCATCTGGCAAAGAACCTAAACTGTCAGATAAATGCCCTGCTCAAAAAGAATGTTAAGTGTAAGCAAGAGTTTATTAATTTTCATGATAAAAACCACATTGATTCCAGACCTGTATTCTTATTGTGAAATTTTATGTAGCACAAAGAATGGGCTTGGTTTGCATCTCCTGTTCCTCACCTCTTCCTCTGGCATCAACTTTCTTCGGCCATCCTTCACTGGAAAGCCACTTCCAAAGTCCTTGGATGATATATCAGCTCCATATTCTACAATGACATCTTCTTCTATGCTGCTCACCAATCTCCAGAATTCCTTTTCCACAAGCTCAGTGGGAACCATCTGAAAGCAAAAAAGTTAGGGTATGTGCAGACAAGATCCAACCTAAAAGCTACTATTTAAGCAATACATTGTTTTGAATCCCCCACGTATCTCCAAATACTAAGGCCACTCCCCCTCAAACCACCATCTCTTCAGTGTCATACAGTTTGGCAGTTTAGTTTGTATTCCCTAACAGTAGCTGCAATGAAATAGAAAGAGAATGCCACACCATGAGGGATGGAATGAACAAGAAAGATGAGGTTACCAGAGGCGCAGCTAAAACAAGGTTAATTCTTGACAGACAAAAAGGGAGAAGGAGACAACCAGCAGAAGCCAAGCAGCAAACAGAATAAATAGCATGCACATTCCAAACTGTTTCAGAGGATAACCAAAACCTCTGAATAACAGCAAGAAAATTCAGATAAATGCGTTCAAGAGTGTAGTCTTCATATATCTCATTACACCCCCATACTTGTAAGCATTTAGTTATGAAGCTTGTTAGAACAAAATAACAAAAAAAGCTTATTTTCAGTGTCCCAAAGCCATACAATAAATCAAAGTCCTTAAAAGCTGGAAGCTTTGACAATGCTGCCCATAAATTACCAAAGAACGCTGAGAAGAAGTAGCTTGGTGTTTCATACAGTATGTGTGACAGTGGAATAACAAAGGTGTGCCAAAACAGACGTGCCAGTTTTGGAAATGCTGCTGAGGTGCAGAACAACACACAAACCACAACCCACAAAAGATTGACAGACTCAGTCTATTTATTGACTTGTTTGCAAGGAAAGACTGTAACAGGGAGAAAAACAATCCTTTGATAAACCAAACCAAGACAAAAGCCATAGGAAGGGTGGGAGAAAGACCCTTATGACAAACTATAACAGTTCTATACTTGGTTTAAATAATCAAAAAGGGAAAAAAATTAAATGGAGTATAGCCCTTCAAGCAATAAAGCTATCTATCCATCACAGGAAAAGGGTGAAATGAAGTTGAAGCAAGACCAGATGCCAGAAAGCTAAATCATTTGTTTACATGTTTGAAGCTTATTGTGCCTCTTTATACAAACCTAAGATGCCTCAGCAGAAATTCAGGATCAGCTGAAACATCTTTTCTTTTTCCCCTACAAGGAATGACAACAAAAGTTGAAACTCACGTGGACTGGCATGTTGAAATAATCAGACTTGAAGTTATCAGCCATTTCACCAAAGCTCTGGAGAGTATATTCCCTGACAGCTTGTTCAAATCCAAAGGCCTCACGGGGTTTGTTGCATTCCTAAGAGACAGAACATGAAAATATTGTCCCCTGCAGATTATGGTAGACCGTCACACTTCCTGTTTTTCTCTAAACCACACTTGTGTCCATCTGAGTCCTTAACAAACACAATAAGCTATCAGTTCTTAGTGTTCTTCTTAGCTGAGGAAGTCCTACCTCAATGGAAACAGCAGAATTGATTGTACGGAAGCTAATGTAACATGGTAAACCCCAACACTATACACTCCTGCTTGCCTGTCCAAGCTAAGTGTCATCATCGGTTCTGCTAGCAGCAGAGTGTGACTGTGCACAAGATGAATTTAGTGTTGAAGACATTTCTTAGACGCACTGGATTCAAGTACAAGCAGAATAGCTGCAAAGGAAGTAATCCTGCCAGTGCTTCAGTCTTAACACAGCATAACATCAGCTGATTTAGCACATTGGAAGTAAGAAGGAGGAAGAAGAAAATCAAAACAATGCAACACGTACCAAAGCAGCTGACTAGTAATATCTAATAACACAGAGTCCATCTGACAAGATCTTCAAATCTGCCACTGTCTTATAATCATACCAAGAGTCCAAAAAGACCAACTTATGTTTCTGCTCTTGTTCCCATCCATTTCTACAATGTCTTTTTCACACAGTATTTATGTATACAAGATGTATTTGAGCACTAACACGGCACAAAAATTAGTGACTTAATGGTCAGTGTTTAGTCATAATGAAACCAGACTAAAGAGGAATTCAAGATCAGTACTTTCTTTTTCTTCAGGGAAATGAGTGTATAAATAAGTATGCACGTGTTACTGCCCCTTTCTGGAAAAAACATGGTCTAGAAACATGGTCTTTTTTAAAAAGTTAAAGCCAGTGACAAAATTACAGCTTTAGAAATGGCAAGCTTTTTTTATATGAATTCTACATCTACCTATCTTCTGAGCTTGAAAAATTTGTTTTCTTAAGGCAAATACCAAGCCAATAAACTGATGTTTGCTGCCTTTAGGCTGCTGATCAGTCGTCACTTTGAACATGGTATTTTTTAAGCAAAGAAATTCAAACTAGCTTCCACTTTTAGAGTTTTCTGAGTTGCTTTCTGAGTCTAAACAAGACCTAAAATAGCTAGTTTTTAAATTAGTTCTTTCACTTTCTGCAACATGCTATTCTGAACAATGTCATAATGACTTCTCAATAATCAAAGCTCCCTGCTATGCCCAAATCACATGCTTTGATTACTTTGTTGCTTAGAAAACCTCTCATCACTGTGCTGAAACACCTATCACAACCCTCATTTTCACTTAATTCGCTGCTACCAGCTCATCAAATTGAGTTTCAACTCTTAAAATATAAAGGCTAGAGTTTTAGCTTTCATGTGGCAGTGTCATAAACAAAAGTTATACCCAGGCTCTGGAAGGAATATTTCTCTCTCCTTAAAGCTCATCAGCCAAGAACAGCTGGAGATTCACAGTTTGTATCTTGACAAAGTTCCAAACAAAAGTACAGCTCCTACTCAGATGGAACAACAATGAGAGCTGAACTGCAGCTCTTCTGATGTTTCCTGGACCACAACCATACATAAAAAGCTCACGTAGTTCTTCAGCCATACCTCTGCAACACACTTTGGACACCTCCAATCACCTTTAGGTACATCAGGTAAAGGAGGAATCAAGCAAAAGGTGTGATAGCTGTCATCACATCCATCGCATAGTAGCAATTTGTCTTCATTATTTCCTCTGCCACAGAACAAGCAAACATACAAGTCAACCTGCATAGAGAAGAAAAAACAAAAAAAATTGTTATAAAAGTTTTTTCACCCAGAACCTGCCTTCCTCTTCCTAACAAAGAAAAGATGTAATCCTGAAGTTCGATATGAACATCAACACAACCTTCTCTGGTTGTTGAGAAGCACCGATAACAATTGATCGTGCTTCAGTCGGGGTGGAGGAGAATAACTGGAAATAGCTGCTGGAAATAACTATCCAGTTCAGTTGGGTAATTGTTTTTTAGATAATTCAAAGTAGCATCTCACTTGTTATCCCAAAACAACAGTAGCAAAACAGTAGGTTACGTTTTTTAACACTTCATGCTCTCCCTCTCTTTGAGCTTCAAGCACTGAGAACAATTCAAAGTGAAATCACTACGGACAGTTTTTGGAGATATTCTTCAATCATATGCTGTTTCAGAAACATCCATGCCATCAATTGCAACAGAGCGGTGATTATGTTTGCAATGGACAAGAAAAGAGGACACAAGAACTAACCTACACATTTAAATCAAATTCCAAGGGGAAGGGGAGGAAACTGATATAAAGGTAGGAAACCCTTTCTTGCTTTCTCCAAAATAGAGGATATAAATTCCAAATGACAGAAGTATTAAACCCAACACAACAGAGAAAAAAAATAGCAGGAGTCTGCCCAAGATCACCTCTCAGCAAGAACACTGACTGGGAGATGTGTCTCAGGGACGTCATCAGGTTTCAAATTTTCTCTGCTATTGCTTCATGCACTGTCCAAATGACTTTTAATTTAAACATTTAATACAGAACCAAAGATCTGTGATGGAATCTAAATGAAGAAATTGTGTATTGCTTTACCACAACTAAAAAAATGTCTTCAATATAAACATCTAACAATAATATGAACTTTACAAATAACACTAAATTCCACTAAATTCTCCAAATTCTGCCAGTACTACTCTCACAGTCACTGAGCAACTCAGGTTCTGTGTATTTTCCTCACACGGCTCAAAATCCTCCAGAAGGGGTGGGTTTAGTTTGGGGGGGGGGCTAGGAAGGATTTGTCATTTTTTCTTTCTGGTCAGGCTGTCAAAAAAAAACATGTGCTTTTCAGGTCATTAAACTCACAGAGTTATGTCAAACACATGAAAACAACCCCATCTGAGTTATGCCAGCCTGGTTAAGTATGCAACTTCCTAGCTACGCAATAAGAAACTTCTCTAGGGGAAGATTGCTTAATAACTATCTTAAGAAACAATGTTAGAAAATAATGCAGCTCTATCAAGAAACTCAGCATTTTCCCCTTTTTAAGGCCAAAAAAGACCTGAATATGGAAGATCACATCTATCTTAAATGAGTTAACAAATAACTAGTTACTTGCCTTGCAAGTATATAAAAGGGAGAAAGGCACCTTAGCAACCTATCTAACATTTCCAGGTTCTCATCCCAAAACTGAAAATGCATTAAAATAGCAGTTTTAATAGGAGGCTATCCTATGATATTCACTAGTTGAACATTACCTGCTGCTGCTAACACCTTCTTCCCTCAAAATTCATATGAACTAATGTAACTTTTTGTTAACCCTAGTGATGATTTGTCAAACACAAAGACTGCCTTGAAACACGTGTTCACAAAATGCAGACCTGTGGTTACACAGTAACCACAAGTAAGCCTCCTAGCCATGGAATTAAAACACAGTAAGACTATAATGATACATGATTATAGATTTCAGAAGGGGGGAGGAGAGGATAAAAAGAAAAAAGGTATATGTTATTTATTGCCTCTCACAAAAGCATAAATGGCTGAGGGAGAAGTATAAACAAAACTGCAGCACAGTATTTTTCAGACAAGTTATATAAGGCTGATGTATCACCTGTGCACTTCAAAACTGCTTTCCTTGAAGGTCTCTCATCACATTAAAAAATAAAAAAAAAGCATGGAACCAAATGGTACTAAGTCACAGTTATTTCAGAAGACTCTAGTTAGAGGAATTCCATTCCAAAATAGCAGTTCTGTTGCTACAGTAGTTCCATTTTCTCTTTTAGACAGGAATAAACAGAACGTATACAAATATAGTCTTCTATACAGAAACAGATGCTGGATAAAATATTTTTAAATGAAAGCATACTTTAACAAAATGGTTGCAATACTTACACTGCCTAGGAATACCATCTACTCAGTAGTGACACAGTTTAAAAGAAAATTCAAGTCTCTTAACTTAGCTACAATGGCACAATGATCTGTTTAAGTGTCCAACTTCTCCCACATTTTCTTCCCCAGAAGGCATTTTCGCATATAAAAATATGATTACTGGAGACTTCTGGCTGCCTTGGCCTTCCATGGTCTAGCTTAAAATAAACTTTTTTAAGTGTTCTTGGGCTGAGAAAAAAAACAGCTAAATTCTTAGTGAATGAGTTTATTTCTTAAGACGTTAAAAGCACGTCTTCATTCACTGTTGTGTAGACATGCTAAATTATTGCACTAAAATTGAAAAGTATCGTGCTACTAAAGATATTAAGAACAGCAATACACTACTTTTCCATGGTCAAACATCAGAGAGCTTAACATTTCATTTTTCCCCTTGGGTTCTCTCCTCATTTCCTCCTGCACTGACTTATATAATGACTAGTTTAAACTCAAAACAGCAAAGACAAGATAAAAACAGCTAAAAATGCTAATATCAAAATACTGGAGCGCATCACACGTTTGATGGAAGAGAAGTTGTATTATTGCTTCACAAAGGGGAGCTCAATTTGCAATCGAGCTGTTGAAGACATGCAAGAAGTGCACAGCAAAGGAAGTCCTCAAACCTGTAATCAGCAAGTACCTTCATGTTGAAACACCCTTCCTGTCTGGAAGATTAAAACTAAAACCTATGCAGAAATTATCTTCCAAAATACTGTTCATTTTTCCCACACTAGCTGTATCATATTTGGCAGTGTCCATCCACTTATTTATATGGGAGGGATTTTCAGGGGGAAAAAAACAATAAATCGAGGATTTTTTTTATTACCTGAAACCACAGTAATAGAATCAAACTTACAAAGTTGACAGAAAGAGTTCCTTTGCGTTGCCTCATCTGCATTCCAAATGCTTCTGATCTGGTTCCCTTGCGTCTTCGTGTCACTTCATCTTTAAGTAAAATAAAGTTAAATGTTATTAATATCACACGACACAACTTGCAAAAAAAAACCACAGGTGTCCAGTTGGGTGTCCTGCCTTTCAGATCAGAAACTACCCGATGGTCCACAGAAAGACAAAATGCCTTGCTGTAACCTCACCACCTAAACAGGGATTAGGAACATATATTTCGCTTAGCCTCCCGGTTCATCCCAATTGCCTGACAAAACAGAGTGAATTACACTCATAATTTGTGCACTTAGCTGGTGGGATCAGTTTCAGAATCATCAAATCCTGTTTTCCCTTTCAGTCATTCAGTTCATGCAACAGCTGCTTAATTGTTATGGTTACTCTGTAGTACATAAAGAGATGAAACTTTGCCAAGTTACATGAAGCACCCTGTAAATCTTTCTCATGAATTAAAATCTAAAATACTTGGCTTTTTTTTTCCAGTTACAATGATTTGCTTACTTCTTAATGTTGTCTCTGGAGACATGCAGAAAGATTTAATAGCCTTACTACTTTACAAAGCAATGAGCCCAATATTTAATTACCCTCTTTATCCTTTGCTCCCAACGCCAGTCCCATCATCTTGGGTCCAGCTCCAAAGATCTGCAGCTTCTTGAGTTCAGTATTTCTACTCATCTCTCCTGTCTCCGCCTAAAAATAAAAATAAGACCACATCAGCACAAACTAACGATGCTTCTCCTCCAGCTCTCCCCGTCATTTGCTTATTTTTCAATCTCGTAACACCCAACATCAGCTCTTCAAACAAAAGGCAACAGAGGCATGAAAAAACATGATTTTCTTTTCCTAAAGCCAACGAGTGAATGCAGATGGAGTAAAAGACAGCATTTTTATCCCTCCAAGACTGCCATAATACCATGAAGTGCTTGGAAGGGAACACAAATCATGTTTCAACAAGAGTTTTTATATGCTTCCTTGAATAGACATATGGCACTAAGTTCCAATCTATTTCCTGGGTTTACTCATGATGGCAAGCTATAACTGAGATCACAGCTACTCTCTGTGCCTTTGCAACCTGAAAATCAGAGATGAAAAGACCTATTAAGTTAGATGACACACCTCCAGGGACCTGTAGCATTCCTGAAGCATTCCGTTCAAGTGAACTTCTTCCTGCCCCCATTAACAACCAATCTCATTCTCCCACATCACATCTGCTAACCTAGCAGCACAAAGAACCTCAATTTTCTGGTTTTATCTACAACACAATCACCTTGGTATTTGTATTTATGTTGTCGCCTTGCATGTTGAAAACCCTTTCTAAGACTGGTAAAGCCACCAAATTGTCACCATTCACAATCTTCCTCCTGAAATTAGCTGATCTTAAAAGATCTCAGCAAGTCTATCAATTTAGAAGATCAGTGTCTAATTCTGAAGTGGCTATCTTCACATAACCTACTCATGTTATTTCGTGTTATTTTTCACAGAATTGAGACCTGATTTGTCCCATATGACAAATGGGGAGAGAAATATTCACAGTTTTCAATCAAAACAACCAAAATGACCTCTCCCAGAAAGTGCTTAAAATAAGAAATTCAAGTGTACTTTTTGCAAAGCTGGAAGTAGATCCATTTCCATTTAATCAGTTGTTGTTTTCTGTTGCCAGAACACACTGAAAGAAATCTCTTTTCCTAGTCATTATTACCCAGGGAAATTTCAGTGATATTTAGAGGCCCTGTTCCCACTGAACTGCGTATTCAATCTTGCCAAAGTGATTATCGCTAATATTCTTATTTTGAATATTTATGAATTCAATGTTACTATTATTTTCAGTTTATATATATATATATATATTTATTATTTGTTTGTTAAGTCCACTCTGAAATTGCACCCCAGCTAGCAAATTTTTCCTCTTAAACTCTTCAGTATTTGGCTAACAAGTCATAAGGAAATACAGACTTATTTTTGCTGTATGGAAAAGCCTACAACCTAGGCTTGTTCCTATTTGAAATTTGTTCATATTTTGTCCGTTTTCTCAATGAACAGAACTTGACTGAATCAGCCCACATCACACATCTCATCACAGTATGATTTTCCATCACTTGAGCAACATTTATTAATAATCTCCAAAATATCCCTCCTGCTATTGTGACTTAAATTTCTCAATGACACCCAAAAAATAATTTAACTATTATATTTACTAAAATTAAATCACTGATGTTCTACCATCCTCTTCAGTTTTATAGCTTTGATTAAAACTGCATTGCCTAAATACTATTTTCAGAACACCTTTGACCTTATTTATTTGGATTCCACTAAAACTAAGTGGATATAATCCATGCTCAGGCCAAAAAAAAATTATACTATTAAAAAAAAAAAAAAAGATTATATATTAGAACATAAGCATTTTTTTTAAAAAACAGATTCCTGTATAACCTTACAAATGCTGCAAGGCTGTTGATATTGTAAGTTGTGAAAACCAAAAGCATTCACAAGGCTTAATGAGGAGTCTTTCCACGGTATCCTTCACAATAGTATAACAACACCCAATTCAAAACCATGAGTACATAAAAACAGGTATCTTACATTCCTTGCCATCTTTTCATTATTAATAGTACAAAACTTCATGTTCTTGCATTAGTTTTTTTGTAAAATGAAAAGCAAAATTAACTCGATTAAATCGAAATTCTTTTTCCTGAAGGGTGCTTGATGAAGATATCTTTTTTACTTTCTCAACAGAAAACACAATACAAAGGCTTTTCTTGTATAAGGGCAAATCACGTAAAATGATGAGAATAGTTGCAAACAAGAATTCAAATGTGTGTTCTTTGCCCATTTGTCAGCATCTCAGAGTTCTTTTGTTTTACTTAATTATTGCCATCAAATAAATCTCTCAAATTAAAAAAAAAAAAAATCGCTTTATTGTTGTTCTAAAACCATCCACAATTGTTTTTAGTTTTTCCCAAATTTGCTTGGATATTAATATCCTTATTATTTATCCAAATTGATCATATTTGACCAGACAGCACTTAATTATCTTTTTCTTCCAGCACTGCATTTCCTTACCAGAACTCATCATGATGTAACCTCATTAGACAAATCCCTTGTCAGTTAAAATACATCCTAAAAGATAACTTGTGAAGATTTTTTCCCCGTAAGATCCCCTTAAATTTAACTTATCTTGAAGGATATTCCCCTGTCCCAATCTGAATTTGCCTTTTTATTTTTGTTGTTTGTATCTTTACAAGCCTTTCGTAAGTATTTCAGTTGCCCTTCTCCACATTTTGTTTAATAGCTTTCTTCAGGAGAAAGAGAATGAAGCGTTCCATTTATTTTTGAACAGAATGTCTCATACCTAAATTGTCCTCTTTCTCTTTGGAAATAAAATTCCTCCTTCCACGAAGGAGAATTGTCATTCCCTATTTTCATTTTTTGCTTTAAAAAAATTAAAAAATTGCTTCTCTAAAATGTGCCATCTCCTACTACTGAAGATCTGTTTATTTCAGTAATCTCCAATTACTATATTTATATAGTAATAGGACACATGAGAACGGTGTCAAGCTGAGGCAGGGGAGGTTTAGGCTGGACATCAGGAAGAGGTTCTTCTCCAAGAGGGTGGTCGCACACTGGAACAGGCTTCCCAGGGAAGTAGTCACTACACCAAGCCTGGTGGAGGTTAAGTGTTTGGACTGTGCACTGAGTTACATGGTCTAAAATTTTGGGTAGACCTGTGTGGTGCCAGGAGTTGGACTCGGTGATCCTTATGGGTCCCTTCCAACTCGGGATATTCTGATTATGCTTTCTTACTCGTTTCCAATTCACATGCAAAAAGACACAGAGCGCCTTTGGAAAATACTTTTAGATCTTGGAAAGTCTTCTGAGATGCACTGTTCAGTGTAGTTAGCAATAAAATGGCATTTATTTAGCAGGTTGTTGGTGTTTTTTGTTGTTGTTGTTGTTGTTGTTGTTTTTACATTGTTTTTAGTCTTTGCTCTGAAGACTATTGAATTAACCTCTGGTAAAATTCCAGGTATGCACTTCAAACAACATGAAGAGCACTGTCCAGAGTGAGTTACACTGAAATCTTGAACAGTTTCTAAGCATTCCCCAGATATCTATGCCTCTACGGTTTGGGGCAACTGAGGACAAATTTCTATTTCTAAATACAGTTCCAGTGTTGATTTTACATATTTATACATAGCCAAATAAGTATTTCTTGATTGTGGTGGAAGCTACGTGAGTAGGCTGAGTTTTTTCTGTATTTAAGAACTCATTCTCCCTATTTTAGTAACTGTAATGCTTAAATGATAATGTGGCTGATGGCCTTTTAAAAGGCATTTAAATATATATATATATGCTGACTTTTTGCAGATCATTCCAGTAAAAATCCTCTCTCTCACTTCTTAAATGCAGCACCTTTACGTGAAATGATGTAGCTGTGCTGTACCCAGGATCACCCCAGAAGGATTTTTCCAATAAGAAATGAGAGGTATCATCATTATACTAAAATCAGCAGGAGAAAAGATCCCACGGGACATTAATAACTTCATAACGCTTTTATGCTAGTGTGACCTCTTTCCTCCTACATGGTATTATCCTAGAAGATTGGGTCAAATCCAAAGCCGAATTCCACCTAATGAATGGCTGCTGCAGCTCCTGCACCATTCTGTTTTCCTGGGCATCTCGCTAACAATACAGGAGTGGAGAGATCTGGTAAGATCACAGCCTGGGACTGCTTGCATGAGGCACTGTTTTATGTTTACAATAAATAAGGTCAAGTCAGTGTCGGTTAGTAGAGGGAACAGGCTAAAAGGGACAATTTTGTCTGAGTCAGCCATGATGTCAGAGAAAAACATGAAAGTTTATAAAAGGGCACTCAAAAAATCTCAGTGTCAAGAAAAAATAAATTTGTAAAAACAGCATTTGACAAAACATTGTGGCATTTAAACCAAGTCTAGAACAGCATGAAGCAAGGAGTAAGAATGTTACATGTAAATCCACCTTTCACCCATGTTCCACCAACTGGCCAGCAGGGAGCCACTAGAGCTGATCTGAAAAAGCTTCAGATGCTGCCTGCAACAGCAGTCTTTGTGAAAAGGTGAAGGCCTGCTTTAAACAGTGCAATAAAAGGAATGAAGCTGTCAGCATAAGCCTCCAAGACTGCTTCCAAACATGCAGCATATAAAGTAGCAGTCTTTTCGTTGGAATTGAGACATAGGGGGGTGCTCCCAGGATTTAATATCACCTAGTGGATTAACAGATGTTCCTGTAATACTGGTAATGCAGATGAAGAGAAACCAACTCTCAGCAGAAAGCCTGTGGAATTCGCATGCCATCACTGAGCACCCACCCTCCCACCCGTTTCATTTCTTCACAAAAATGGTTAGTCCCAAGCATCACACTGTTAACTTTCACAATTAACAAAGAGTTATGCACACACAATTACAGTCAGGTAGCTAAAAGACATATTAAGAAAACAATAAAGAAGTGTCAAACTTTGCAAAAGCATAAGCTTCAACATCATTTCACAAATGGCTTTTTATCTGCTTCATTTGCACGCACACTACCAAGGTACATAGCCTACTTGTAACTAAACAGAAAGCATCTTTTAGATGTTTTTCAGTAAAAAGCACATCTACCATAAGAAAACCAAGCCTCAGAGAGACATCTTCCACTGGATTTTTACTAAGCAAAGACTGCTTCTTCACGGCACTTTTGAGCAGGCTCCCACAGGCAACCTGTTGATGCACTTCCAGTGCTGCTCCGCTGGTGCAAGGAATAAGCATCCTGTCTGAAAGAGCCAAGCAAGAGGGGTACCTGGGACTTGACACGCCTGGTTCTCTTCAGCACGACGTTCATTCTTGAGCCTTGCTTTGGGGAAGCCTGGGCATCTGAGCTGAGGTCCTCAGCCTCAACTTTTTCCTTAAGGTCCAAGTTTGGCTTTTGGATGCCCTAGAGGATCAGAGCACAAAAGGACACCAGGGTGATTGAGCAGGCAGCGCTGATCGTTCCACTGGCTGTGAACCAATTCACTTTGTTAAGAAGCAGGCCAATCTGTGAAATCACATCACACGTGCCATTTGTACAAGGGGCTATTAGTCCTGGCACCCTTCTCTTATGAAGAAAGGCTGAGAAGGTTGTGGTTTGCTTAGCCCAGAAGACTAGGCTGCAGGGAAGTGGACTTCCAGTACTTAAAGGGACCTACAAGAAAGATGGGGAGGCTATCAGGGAGTGTAGTACTAAGGACAAGGTATAATAATTTTAAACTAAAACAGAGAAGATTTAGAAGAGAAAGAAGTTATTTCCTATAAAGGTGGTGAGGCACTGGCACAGGCTGCCCACAGAAGCTGTGGCTGCCTCATCCCTGGAAGTGCTCAAGGCCAGGCTAGACACAGCTTTGGGCAACCTGGGCTGGTGGGAGGTGTCCCAGGGCAGAGGGGGTGTGACTGGAGGGTCTTTAGGCCCCTTCCAACCCAAACCGTTCTATGATTTTTTGAATCTCAGCCACCAGCTTATCAAGAGAGGCAAAGACAGCTTTCTGATCAGTCATCATCTTCTGCCCTATTTTCCTTCTCTGTAGGGTTGGCTCCAGCCTTATAAAGAAATTGCAACCAGAAAAATAACTACACAAGGTCACGTTACAACTTCTAGCACTATTCTGTCACAAGTAAGCATGAGGGCAGCTGTGTGTCCGTCTACAGAGCTGCAGCTTCTAAAAACGTAGGCCATGTTCTACTTCCATGTGCAGTAACAAACAGCATTCTAGGGGCAGTTCGGATCCCATCTTTACACCCTGGAAAAGAAGTGTCTCACCATAAGGCTGACGCCAGACTGGAAGAGCTCATAGGGGTACAGGATCCGTTCATAATGAGACTTGAGTAACGATCCTGTGCCTTTTCCTGGCAGGTAGCCAAGCCGACTTGCCACTTTAGACCATTTCTTCTCTTTAGTGACTACTTCAAAGCCTCCTTTGCTGGCAACAATCTGAAACACATAAAAAAAAAAAAAGTTAAGGGCTTTGAGCTGCTCTAACCACCTCTTTACATTTCTGCTTATCAAAGAGGAAGAAGTCTTAACAGGGGAATGGAAACCGGTGCGTTAGCATAGAAATGCTACAACTTCCATATCTAAGTTCCTCACCTTGCTAAAGAAATCTACCTCTTTATACTAATGATCCTTCTCTTGCAGGCAAGTTTATAGCAGTACGTACATTTTGCCAGGGCAATGGCCACCTCCAGCAAAGGCTTTTTATTTGTGTACAAATCTAGAAAAACAACATAACTATAGCAGTATAAAATTTTTAGCCAGCCTTAAGCATAGGCTGTACTGGAAACAGATTAAAACAATTGTTCCAGAAGCTAACAACACAAACTCTCAAGGACGCACATTTACATCACGTGGAAAATCTCTACTACCTTCTCAGAGACCACCTCAAACTCCTGCAGCTCTGCCATACATAAAAGAGGCCAAAGGCAAACAGCAGACAGACAGACAGCAGGATGTTCAAGCACTACAGTTCAAGGCAAATACAAGCTGTATACAATTCAACTGAAGACAGCTGATGTAAATATGCTTGACACATCTGCCACAACCTGGTGATTTATAAAGTTTCTTTCACTATGTTTTTTTTTTTTCCCCAATGAGATTTAATCTCCATGTTGAGATTAATGCCATAAAACAAGCCCTCCCTGTTACTTGGCTTCCCAAGCTAGAATGAAAAACAAAGTCTGTCTGACCAAATCCAGCAACTGCTTGCTCACCTTGCTCAGACCATAGAGATCCAGTATTTTCCTCTCCACCACAGGGATTTTTAAATTGGACCCTTGAAGTTCCCAAAATTTTGCTAACTGATCCAAGAAGTCCAGCTTCACTCTTGTCATTGCCTGCAATCAGTAACAGAAGACAAATGCACATGTCCCAAAACAAGCATGACGGTACCTTATAGTCCTGGGAAAACATATCGTAAGTTTTTATAGTGTTTACGTTTTCAAAGTGCAACCTGGCAGGCCAAATATTCCATAGGTAAAAAAAAAAAAAAAAAAAAAAAGTAGAATTAAAAATATTAGTAAGATGAAGGATCTTTATAAACATAAAATTACACGTTTTTGCTCTCTGCATTTAAGATCCCATAAGCCAAATTCCTACCTAACAATTTCTCATTCTGAAACCAAAATGCCTACTTGTAAAATAAATAAATAAATAAATAAATCAGCATTCCAGGGAGAAACCTAAGAGCAATTAATAAAGCCTATGAGGGTAAGGGGGGTTAGAAACAGCTTTTCTGTATGCCTTCACCATGCAGAAGGACCTCCTCCCTTGAGTATTTTTGGAGTACTCAAATCACTTTCCATAAGGAGACCCATTTACAAGCCAAATGATACGTGACGTTTTGGTATCTGAACAGAGCAAGGCTTTGAGAAATGCTGTAGGGAAAAGGAAAACCAGGACGGAACGGGACTCACACTGCTTTCAAAAAAGCTCCCGTACATTTCTGAAACGTAAAATTAACCAAGCATAACCAGCCCTATAAAAACAAAGCAGTTAATTTTAATGCTGAAGAGGCATTATCACGATAGTTGAATATAAGGTTGAATATACACCAGGGGCTTCACAACAGCAGTAAATATTTTAAGAAAAATAAATCAAACATCGCCTGTGGAGCACTGAAGGCTAGACACTGGCTGCTCTTACTACACAACATGGTAATTGACATTCATTTGAGACATTTGCAGTTGAATGTGAAAGACTCTTGTGGTTATTTTGGGTAATAAAATAAAAACCAGACATTTCTCAAAGCCATGGAGAGTTATTTTATATGAAGTCTGCCACTGCCAAGTATAAACATTGATGTGGTCTATGGGTTTCTAAAGTCTCTCCATCCAGAAACCTGCCAAGATGCAAATCTCGAGCAAAGAGACCTACAGCTTTCAGCGCAAACACAAAATTGTATCAACAGTGGAAAAGCTCACCTCCAGCTCATTCAGGCGCTGAATTCGTGGAGTGAAACGAAAACTTTGTACTTCACAGGCAAATGGAGGCTGCCAGTCCTAAAAAGACAGAAAGACGTTTCAATGCTTAAAGAAACTTTGCCAAAAAAACGCACAAAAGCCCTAGTAATCACTTGAATAAACAAGGTCCTACTAGTAAACGAGTTTCACTACAATTTATAGTATCTTCTACTTTTATACAATTATGATGTTTTTAAAATATTGTTCTTTCATCTAACGAAAATTCTGTGGGAAGAGATCCTCACAAAGTTAAAAAGAAAATAAGGCGTAAAGCATTTCAGTATGACCTACCTCATACTGAGCTCACGTACGAGAGATCCCGTTGCTCGTTGGCATTTATTTACTTAAAAGAAATGAAGTTTTATATTTCCTACACAACGCAAAATTCTCACTGTCAACAGCGGCAAACACCAAATGAAGCACGTTATTAGGCATCTAACTTTTTTCCTCTTTGTCTCCAGTCATATTTCAATAGAGATACTAACTCCCAGTCAGGAGTCCAGGGCTTTCACAGAAACACAATCCTAAATAACGCCATTCTGAACAGTCAGTCGCTGGTTCAATCGCATGTGCCTCCCAGCCCCATCTCTCAAAACTGCGCTCTGACATCAGAACAAGTACAATTCAGCTCTTTAGTACCTTTTAAGAAAGCTTAATTTATGGTGATAGCCCACCGGGCAGTAAATACAACAAGAGGAAGGACACAACAATCCAGATGGACAAGCCACGCTAAGCACGTATTATCTGCGCTGCTGCAGAAAATAAAGGCCCCAAGTACAACTGTAAAACATTTATAGCTCCAAATAACGGCAAAGAATAACAAATCAGCCAGGATGGTAAACACCGCCTGATTTAGTCCTCCTTGCAGGTCGCAAATCAACCCGCCGCACGCCTCCAGCAGGACGCTGCAGTGCAAATGGCTGGGCAACCCCGGGGAAGCAGCACGGCTGCGTTCAGCGGCGAGGAAAGTTCCAGTTATTCTCAATGAACAGCATCTGGCTCGGTTTCTCGTGGCCTCCCAGCCTAAGCCATTCTGCTTATTTTAGAAGGGGCAGCCCCTTTCTAAACTTGACTCGGAGGTCAAGTTTTCACCGTGTCATCAAAGCAACGAAACGGGTTCCAGCAACACGGAGAAGGCAGGAGAGGAAGGATCATGAAATCTAATCAGCAGCCCCCATAACAAGCTGTGCTTTGCTCTTTCTTCCAGCGTTCTTTTTCTCTCTCCTCTGCTGTTTTCAATCTCCTGTTTTATGGCTACATTTAAGGGTTGTTTGTACTTTAATTACGAAGGGCTCTGACTGCCTTCTCCCGTGTTGCCTGATCTTCTTGCCTAAACGCTTTACCGGCTCGTAGGGCAAGTCACCATGAAATAATGGCTTGTGCGTCGAGGCAGAGGAGATTCCAAGCTTTACCTTCTCTGCTACCAAGCATAAACATGCAAATCCTGCGCATCCACGGGCTGGCCGCACCTCCACTAACAGCTCGAAGCCTGTGTTTATAAACAGTGACCCATTTACACCAAACATCCTCCTCCTCCCAGCGCAAACGCCTCATTCCTCCCCCAGCACCGCTGCAGCTTTTTTTTTTTTTTTTTTTTTTTTCCTTTTAAAGGGAGCAGAGCACCGAGCCCCGGGGCACCGCCGTGCCCTACACCCCCACCTCCTCCAAAGCACCCTAGAGACAGAGCTGGGCGGCGGAGCCCCGCACAGGGCCCCCGGCAGGGACACGAAGCCCCTCGAGGGGGGGCGGCCCCGGGGCTCCCCCCGCCCTGCCCCTTGCCCGGCGGGCGGTACCTTGGGGGGCCGGATCTTGCAGATGCCGGTTTTCTCGGCCAGGCCGCGGATGCGGCCGATGAAGCCCAGGGGGTCGCTGAACTCCTCCCAGCTGGGCTCGAACACGGGGCACTCGGGGGGGGGCACGAACTCGGCGGCGTAGCGCGCCCCGCCGCCGGGCCCCGACATGGCCGCTGAGGGCTGGGGCTGGGGGGGGGGGTAAGGAAGGCGCCGCTGCCTGGGGCTGGGGCTGGGGCCGGGGCCGGGGGCGGCCCTCAGGGGCTGTGCGGGGGGCCGGGGCGCATCCCCGGGCGGCGGGGCGGCGGAGGCGGGGCGGGGGGGCGGCTCCTGCCGGGCGAAGGCGGCGGCGGCGGCGTCGTGGCCCCGTCCCCCGGGGCCGCCTCCCCCCACCGCAGCCCCTCTCGGTCGCCTTCCAGCCCGCCGGAAGTTACGCGAAGTGTGCCGGCACTCCCACCCGGAAGGAGGAGGGGGAGGGAAAAAGTAGGCTTCCGCGCGGAAAAGTAGTCCCTCCGCCGCGCCGTGCCCTCAGCTCCCGGGGCTCGGCCGCCTCCCCGAGGGGGAGGGGAGGGGGAGCGGGGGGGGAGAGCCCGGCCCGAAACCGGCTGCGGGGAGCGGAGCGGGGGGAGGAGGAGGAGGAGGAGGCAGGGAGGGGGCCGCTGCCGCCGACTTCCGCCGCGGAGGAATGCGTGAGGGGAGCGCGGCCATCCGCTTCCGGTGCCGAGGGGCCGGCTCGGCCCATTGTCTGAGCACGGCGTCAGGGAACGGCCCGGCCACGCCCCCCGCCCGCAGGCCACGCCCCCTCGCCGCCAGGCCACGCCCCCCCAGGCAGCCGGGGGGGGAGGGGGCGTGGGGGGGAGGGGGCGCCCTGAGGCGGGAGGGGGCGGCCGCCATGTTGGGGCCTGAGGGGGGCTCCAGGATGGGCAGCCCTGAGCTTAAATGACCCGGTGCTAACACGTATCTGCATCCGTGTGCATGACACATACATGTACGTCCACATGCATAACACATATCTGTAACACGTATCTGTCTGTTTGTCCATATGCATAACACATACCTGTGCCCGTTGGCAGCTCCACCAGCCCACAGCATCTCCTGGTGCTTCTTAATTAAGATCCCGCAAGCCTGATCAGTGCTAAGTTCAGGTTGGAAATGAGGAGATTTCTCCTCAAAAAGAGCAGCCAGGCACTGGGACGGGTTGCCCAGGGAGGTGGTGGAGTCACTGTCCCTGGGGGTGTTCAAGGAGAGGCTGGACGTGGTGCTTGGGGACATGGTCAGTGGGTGACACTGGTGGTTGGGGAGCAGTTGGACCAGATAGATGGTCCTGGAGGTCTCTTCCAACCTTAATTATTCCATAATTCTAAACGACAAGGCTACGTGAAGAAGTCCCCAAACAACCCCCAACCTCCTTGTTACATGTAGGCACTCTGCACTCACCCCATGCAGAACGTTTTCCTTCCCAAGTCAAGCACTCACACCTTAGGACTTGGATAGTTTTACCTACCTATTATCACACACTCTTCAAAAAAAGAAGTGCATACTGTTTGTTTTTTAACCAAGGCTGATCTCAGCATTCACCATACCTCACACTTCAACCAATTGTTTATTACTTTGTCACAGCCTTGATCCTGGCATACCGTTTCAGTCTCAGAACATGCAATTTCCTCCCCCTGTTACCCTGTCACAACATGTGCTCCACACAGACAAATACATTTATCTCCATCGTTTTCCTGCTAGATTGAAGAGCTGTTGCCTGCGTTTTGCATATGGGAAACAAACGGCTTGAATGCAAATGGTTAGTTTTGACAAAAGTTATAGGTAACAGCAAACTGATATTATAAAACATTGAGTGAGTTTACCAGTGCAGATTGTGTTGTTGCAAAGCCTTACATATTTTTGCAAGGGGTTCTTGACATGGATGCCTGGTATTTTTATGACTCCAAAAGCATGTGGAGTGCAGATGTTGCCTCACCAGCATCTAGAAATTGTATTTCTACATACTCCTGCCAACTTTTTTTTTATTTTTTGGTAGTACCTGTTTTTTCTGATGAGCTGTACCAGATTCTCCTGAGGGCATGTATGTGTATAGTCACTATTCCCAAGAGCTGAATCACCAACATACCTGATTTCTGAGATAAGCAATGATTTAGCCAGAAATAGTATGGGGGGAAAAACTCCATGCTAGAAAGCACCTAATCGGTGCAAAACTTTTGTTTTGAGAACTAGTCCCTTGTTGGTTTCCTTCTCAGCTAGTCAAGGCTGTTTCATTTGTGTGTTTTGGTTAGCGGAGAGTACTGGAAGGCACTGGAGGGAAGAGTGCAGGTTTTCCTGAGAGTAAAAAGATTAAAAGCCCTAAATTATTACATGTAAGGGGCACTTAGGGGAATTTTTTTTTTTTTTTTTTTTTTTTTTTTTTTTTTTTTTTAATCAGTTCTGCAAATTTCCTTTTATGAGATCAAATATTATGTTTTCTCGGTTACTTTCTCCAGTTTGGGTACTGTTAGCCTCTGAAACGTTGGAGCCTGCTGTGACTTGTGGACCTCAAGTCAATCTTTGTTCTTCTTGGTCATCTGGAACTATTTAGCACTCCCCTGCTGAGAGGAGACTTAAACCTCTTATATTGTATTTCCAACTGCTTTATGTGAAGTGGAGAAAGCAGCTCGGCTAACCAAGGCTAATAACGGACCGCGTTCTGGACTTCGCCCTGAAAATTATCAACCATCACCTGTGTGTATTGCGTGTTCACTGAAACGTGAGGAAATTCTTCTCACCTGCAAAATGTAGCTTCCTGGAAATAACTGGGGAAATTTGAAATAGAACTTCATAGCTTTGTAAGCCTAGGAAAAAAAAAATCTTGTTAATGTGCATGGTTTTTCCTAGCAGACACGGTACCTAGCTTAGGAAACGCTGCGTTGCATAAACTGTAAGAAGTGCTGCTGGCTATGGCGAGACACACAGGGGAAGGATGGGGCTAAAAAGCACCTCGATGATCTAAAAAACATAGGTACGAACTGAGAGGCCGCCTGAACCACCGAGCCCCGCGACCCCTTCGTGCCCGGCACCCGCCACTACGCGGGTTGCCCCCCCTCGCCCCGCCGCACTACAACTCCCAGAGGCTCCTGCGCGGGCCGTCCGTGTCGCCAGCGCTGATTGGTGGAGCCGACCGGCGCTGCGTGGAAGGCTGCCCGTGATTGGAGGAGGCGGCGGGCGGCCGGCCGTTCAAGCGGCGGAGGGCGGTTGGCGGCCGTTAGGCGACCGTTGGGGCGGCGTGAGGGAGGCGGTGGCGGCTCCCGGCCGGTCCCCTCTGCGTGGCCGCCATGAGCGCCGCGGATCGCTGTGCCGGCACCTCGCCGCGCTCCGCAAGGTAGAGGGGCCGCTACCCCGGGCCCTGCCGCCCGCCTTTCCCCTCCGTGTCCTGTACCGGGCTTTGCCTCAGGCGAGGCGCTGCTGTGCCCGCTCCTGCGCTGCTCTGCTTTCCTATTCCCTTCTTCTGCCTACTTCTGCTGTCCTTTGCTCCAGTAATAAAGTATTCACCTGTTTTCCCTTGTTGCTGTTATTTTTCAAGCGTGTCTGTTGTCCAGCTTCTTTTCCACACAGTTTTTTTTTGGGGAAGTTCCTACAGAAAATAATCAGGATGCTTTTAATTATCGCTTTCTTACAATGACAGGAATTAAGGAGCTTGGCACACGTAAGGTTTCTATGGATGTTTTGGGGTTCTGCTGTAAGCCCTGATGAGTATTCGTTAAGGGTCACCACAGCTTCTGTGTCACCCGCCAGAGGCCTCTGATCGAAGCTCAGGCTCCAGAACCAGGTTCTGGAGAGAGCTCTTACAGCATTAAATAGTTTTTTTCTAAAGAAGCTGTTTAGCTTTAATTCTGATACTGATGGTATCGTAAAACGATGGTGTGTCAGTTCAACATAACTAAAAAAAAAAACACAAGAGAATTTTGAATTGTGTGCAGCTATGGATAAGCAAATGTGATGGTCATTTGAGCACGTTAAATGTCTGAATGCAGTCACTGTTGCTTAAAATGCACATACGTATTCTTAATGTGATTTATGTAATAGCAACACAGTCTCTTCCTACTACCTCGACACCAAATTCAGTGATTTGGGATTTTCCATTTCACTGTCTAGGGTTGACAAACTCTGTGGATAACACCAAAAAGGAAAGCACATAGACTCCTAAACCTACATCTTAAGTTATGAGGGCTTGTGCATCAGCTAACCTGAAATTGTTCTCTTTAATCAGAAGTCTTTAGAAAGTGTTTTTCTCTCTGGTTATCAGAGAAACTATGACAGATTGTCTTTATCCTATAGTGCCTGCTGCTTTTAATGCCAAAGCAAAAGACTTTGCGATCTTTGCTCTCTCCTCTCTCTCCTCTTTTTCTTGCCTCTTCTTCCTTTCAAATTTACCCTCCCCAAATAACCCATCAGACTTTCCTCCCCTAACATTTTTGTCCTTCTCCCTTTTCCATAAGGTGCCCCATCTCCGCAATATAGTAAGCCTGCCAGCTGTTCTTTTTGTTGAACGTTTTGGTTCCCCTAAATGCTGTGATTTCCCATGAATACCTGGAGCACAGACAAGCCAATGTTTAAAATCGAGTCTGTGTTAAAAGCAAAAATCTCATGGTTTAACTTATATATTTTTTTTAATGTTTTATTGTATTATCTGAGGCTCACATGTCATTAGAAAATGTTTCTGTCCAGGCTGGCAACGCCCCATGTCTCATCCAGACACGCTAGTTCTCAGCCTCAGAACCAGGAGGACTCTACTCCTCTCCCGTCCATCAACGAGCGCCTGGCCTTCCTCCGCCCTTCCCGGGAGCTGCTGGAATACTACCGCAAGAAGATTGCTGACTTCGACGAGGAGCATGAGGATTTGGTAAAAAGGCTGGAGAGATACAAAGAAACATACGATGAGCAGGTTAGGAAAAGATCTTTGTTTTTTTTTTTTTGATAGGCTGCGTATTGTTACACAAAACTCCTTGACTTGTGAAGACTTAATGCTTTTCTTCATTTCAGAGCTCAGCACGCCTGGTCTGAAGGGTTACCAGTAATAGGGAAGTACTGAGCTAGGAAGAAATAAGTGGATCTCAGGCTTTGATTTCGAAATCTAGCTGTCTGCCCTCTGTCAAAGCAAAGGGAAACACACTTGTACGATATTCTTCTATTCTTAATTTATTATAGTTTGCTTTTTTTTTTTTTTTTTTTTCCATACTGGTTGTTCCTGTTCTTTTTACTTTTAAATTGAAGCCTGAGTTTAGATATTCAGTTCAGATGGCATCCAGTTTAATTTCCTTGCCTCTTAATGTGAGGAACGAGTGTGCTTTTGTGCAAATTTAATGAGCTTTGATATACAGATACAATTAGTATTTATTGCAGTGGAATTCATAAGCTTGGCCATAGGCTATATGTAGCAGGAGTACTACACAGCGAATAAGTAGAAACTTAAAAGAAATTCTAAAACTTAAATATCTCTGTATTTAAAGAGGAAAAAAAATCTTAGAGGCTATCTTTAATTTGTGTTCTAATACGCCTCAACAGCATACATCTCTCTAGCTGGCATCTTTGTAATTCTGAATGACAGAATTATTATTATATTATTATAATAATTATTATAATTATTATTATTATCCCTTTGGGAGCAGAATGGCCACTGAGGTGCTTCCTCAGCTACTGGCCATGCTTGAAGCAGCCTTAAAGCCTTCAGACATCCAAACTTCTTTAATTCAAGATATAGGAAAAAGAGGTCTGAAGTTCCAAAATAGTGCCTTCTGTCCTATGGGAACAGTCTTCTATAGGGCTTGTCAGTTTTCCACTCCAGGTAGACAAACATTGATGAAACATAGTAACTAGACAAATTTCCTACTGCTAAGCCATACTGATCAGTGTTTATTCTTCAGTAGCTGCTTTTAAGAATAGGTACTATTTTACAGGTTTTGTTAGTTTCTTGTTGAAGTCAGACTCCTCTTACCTGCACCACTCTGGCTGCCAGCGCAGAAGTGTAACCATTGGAAATTGGAGGCCCTCAGCACGAGCCTTTTTACTGGTGTTGGATACTGACCATGACGACAACAGGGACTGTGAGCTCCCTATTGAAACCCACTTAAAATTTTTCCAATACTGCCCTCATCTGGTCAAATTTTTAAGAGATCAATAAGTTACTCTGACGGTTGGTACATTCCAGTTACAGGCTCAGGGGCTGGCGCAAGCAGTTTGTACTTTCTGAGGGCTGCCCAGTGCTCTGCATCATTTCAAGTACCTCATTCTCTTTACCTAGCACAAACTGCAGTGGGAAGTCCGTCAGCGAGAAGAGGAAATTGCGGAGTTGCAAAAGGCTTTGAGTGACATGCAAGTCTACCTCTTCCAGGAGAGGGAACATGTCCTCCGCCTTTACTCAGAGAACGACCGGCTGAAAATCAGGTGTGTCTGGATTGTGGACTGGGTCACTGGTGGTAGCGCGAGTGTGCATTACGTTCTAGTTCTCACCCAGATACAGAGTTTTCAGAGAAGCAGTCAGGCCACACTTCCCAAGGAGGGCTTCTTTGAAATCATACCAGTCTTGAAGGTGGAATACAATCTGTCAGGCTACTAAATATGTTTCCACTTATACATCCTATACCAGTAGCAGGAAAAAAAAAAAGAGTAGAAGTTGAACGTATGAACATGTTTGAATCAAGCTGGCCAGTGGAGGTTTTGATTTAAGTAGACCTTGCACCTGCCTGGCACAATGTCTTCCCTCAGTCTTCCACTTAAACTCAAGTAGAAAACACAGATGAAAACAAATAGTATTCCTGACTTGCTGGGATCATGGTGGCAGCCACTCCATTCTATTGCCATGTAGCCGTTGAACTGAAGTACACGCTGCTCTATGGGACTGGCTGCCAGTGGCAAAGGAGTTTCCAAGCTTCTTAAGAACTTGTGTGGGTGATACCAAGCTTTCTGTTAAAGTTTTAAGATCTTAAGTCAAAAAATGTGTTGATGTGTTGTGGCACTTCTCAGGAGTGTGACAGAAGTGTGATACAGCACTTAATCTAGTTTGTTTTAAAAAACGACGTGCTTACAATCTATTGAATGAAGTATCTGCAAGGTTTTTAGGTAGTTCATAACTCTGGAATGCAAATTCTTTGCTACCATGTGTTATCGACCTAGTATTGTTATGTTTGGAAGGAAGAATGCCTCCCAATGCCAACAGAATTGGTATTTTCCTTTGTAAATATGCCACGTCGGTAATTTCTTTGGGAGTTCCTTTTTGAAGAAGTGTTCTCAAGAGCTGAACAGTTTGGAAAACTTGGAGACAACATTAGTGAGTAAACTAGAAAGACCGTGTCACAACGTCTTGATGTGTTTAAAAATAGTAAAGCACTTATACCTTTCTTTGAATTCTAGGGAACTGGAGGATAGGAAAAAAATTCAGCACCTCCTGGCTTTAGTGGGAACAGACAAAGGAGAAGTAACGTATTTTCACAAGGAGCCACCACATAAGGCAAGTTCATTTTTTCTACAGATCTGTGCTTTTAATTGCAACATGAAGATCTGTACATGAGAGACTGACCAGAGACCAGATCTGTCCCACATGTCAAAAGTTGCTAAATAAGCCCGAAGTGGGAGAGATCTGTAGCTCTATAACAACACCAGGATGTAGTATAGCTGCTGAGATATTAAATGGGAACAGGCATACTGAAGGTAGGTCTTGTTAGCATCAGCCCCCTTCTGAACACCCACAGATCAGCCTCCTAAATGTCAGGAGTCTGAAGCCAGGTGGCTAATGGTTATTGAGAAGCTGGAGAGAGGACTACAAAAACAAAAGAAAAAAAAGGAAGTGCAGAAAATCACCTGGTATTGCTGTTTTAAGATCAGCTATCTCAGACTACCACTGTAAGGTAGCATTAGGATCTCAGTAAAGAGTAAAGCAGTGCTGAGATGGCTGTTGCAAATTCCTGTGCAGGAGACTGCAGAAGAGCCATCCCCTCTAGTCAATACTGTGTTGCATATTTCAGAAATAAAGAAATAGTATCAAACCAGTTAAATGGCAGTTCATATGAAGAACAGTGTATCTGAACCTACTTGTCAAGAAAGTTGCAGGATTCAAATATACGGAGAGTATGATGGAATGTATGGCTTTCTCATGGAGTAAGGTGTGGGAGAGAGGCTGGACTCTGCATCCTCTTGTTGTTCTGCACTGCTCAAGCAGTGCAAAAATCTTGCAGAAGCTTTAAAATTCTGTAATACAGAGTAGCACTAAAATTAGGCATGCTATACAGTATCTGCTGTGAGATAAGCATTGGGGTTATAACCTGTTCCGTCATGGCCTCCTGTTTTTAAGTGGATTTCAGTTCAACAGTTGGTTTGTTTCATTAGCTGTATTAGTATTTATCCCAGGCTTATTTAGTAGCTTGAGTGAATGTGCTGATAAATCAAGCTTCATGTTTCTTTGGGCTGCTAAGAGAAGGAATATGAAAGAAGGAAATAACATAATTTTCATTTTCACCTTCTCTCTTTTTGTCTGCCCCCAAATGCTCTATTTCCTGTTGAGGGTGCTGTTTTTCATCCTAATGAAGCCATCAAGGGCAGGATTACTTTCCAGTTGTTTTTTTGGGGAAAAAAAAAGCAGAAATGGCAAGTTAGCCATTACAAAGGCAACTTTTTTCAACATGTCCGTTCAAATCGTGAATATCTTCTTTTTCTTGTGACAGAAGTACGGTACTGCTGTTCTCTTGGATATCTTTATCCGTTTTCATCTTTAAGATTTGTTCTTGATTACTGCAACTTTAGAGAAGTCAGATGTTGAGATATCTGATCTTGTTTCTATAGGTTACTGTTCTGCAAAGGCCAGATAAATCCAGAGATCCACATGAAGGATATGATGCTTCTAGAACAGGTACTGTACCACAAGGGTCTAACAGCAGCTCAGCTCTTGATACTTGTGCGTTTGTCCAGTCTATCAAAACAATTATGTGCTTTGAGTACTTTGGTATGCTTCCATTAAGTTCCCTAAATGTATCCATGGATTCAGTAATGCATCCTTATGCATTCAGTACTCTAGGCTTCCCTTCAAAATCTTTTAAAATAACCTGAGCTGAGTCTCATGTCCTCGATCTGCTCAGCTAAAGAAGCAGCTGGTGTGACTGTGGAATGGCTGTTCTGGGCCCATGCAGGTACGAACTGGATGGGCACTCTTAGCCAAAGCCATTCCAAGATGTGCTGTTCTGCCTGTCTTTAGTGCAGACAGTAGTTTGGGTCTGTATGTCTACTTAGGGATTTGCTCTTGAGCTCAAAACTCACTCAAGGTTTGATGCTTGTGCAGCTGTGTTGTCTGCCTATTCATCCTTTACTTAAGAAAATCTGTGAAGTTCACTTTCTGAATATGCCAAGAAAATCAGTAGGTAGGTTGCCTAAATATTGAGGTGTGATAGTGTGGGATAAAAGTTTCTGAGCCATAAGCTCTGAAGCTTTTTTCATCCAGGTAGCCCTCTGGAAGTCTTTGTGACTGTCGCAGTTGCAATTTTTTTCCTGTTCTTGTAGGCCATCCAGTGCATACAGCACGCCGTGTTTGGAAAGGTACTACACTTAGACTGGAGTACACTTTTCCACTTCTCATTGATTTCTGCAAATAGGCACCAAGAGGAGCTCTTCAAAACGAGCAGCAAAAGGAGAGAAACCAGAAAGTCCTGAGAGGTATCAGAGGGACAACCAAACACTCCTACTTCAGGTAAAATCTTTCACTAACCGAAGGACATATTTTCTGGCTATCCAGGAAATTGGTAGACAAATGTGCTGTCTGCCTACATAAGATACAGATTCTACCAACTTATTAGTCCCACATCTTACTAACGATTCCCACTTTCTGTCAGTTTACTTAGCTGTTTCTTTGTGATGAATGGTTTAGATTTAAGAGCTTGGGTCTGATTCTGGAAACTTTACGTAAGCATATGTTCCAGGAAAGCCAACTTGAATATGGTGCTTTTAAATACAGAATTTTTAAGTGATGTTAACTCTCATAATTTCCTTGATCAGCTATCAATTTACATTAAATTCATGGAAAATCTGCAGGTTTGGGTGGTTCATGGAAGTATGACAAAAGGAATGGGTCTCAGATGGAATTAGTCTTCCACAATAAAATGCACTAGTACAGCAAAAAAAGTTCCCTGTGCTAGACTTCAGTGAAAGACAGTATAGATAGCATGACAGAGTGAAGGACGAAATGTACAGAATCATGAACTGGGGAAGATAGCAGAAAGTAGATGTAAAGCATGAGGAAGGATGAGTCAAGAAAAGCAAATAGCAAACTTGTACAGCAGATCAAGATTTTCATTCAAGAACAGTAGTCACTGACCTAGTGGGCAGTTGCCTGTCATAATAACATCTACTCTGGAGTAAAAACATCATAGAAAATTGTCATAAAATAAGCAATCTAAACTCATGTCAAGTTGTTTGTTTTGTTTTGTTTTTTCAAATAGTGCCTTATAATATGACATACTTACATTTTTCAAATACTTGTTCCAATTTGTCTCCCTGACCCAGGTCAAGACTCTTTGCATCTCTCTCCTTCACTCATCTCATGTGCATTTAATGCTTCATTCTAGCTGAGCAATTTCTTTTCTTCAAGATGAAAGGAATTGCTGCCTTCCTGGAATTTGGGTTTAATTATCACCATTCCATTGGAAGTTGATAGCAGAGGGAGAAAAGTCTGCTTGCATATTCCACAGGATTTGTTACATCCTGTGTGCAGTTTAAATCTTGCCATTATCTTCTATCTATTGCTTCTGTTGTCTGTTGTTTCTATTTTTTTCCTGCTGTATAGTATACCTGTCTTGCTCATGGCATGAATATTTTTCTTAAAATGTTTTAGTTATTTGAGAAAATCAATGTTAAAATGAAAACAAAAAATGAGAATTCCAAACTCTAGAAATTATTGTTGGGTAGAGTCTTTGACTTGAATTCTGTAATTTAAAAGGGACTTGCAAGGACAGGAGCAGGCCTGCTGTGAGAGCTTCCTCAGTAATGTCTCTGCATGCCTATTCAGGTGGAGGCCCTGCAAGCTCAGCTAGAAGAACAGACGCGATTATCCAAGGAACAGCTTGAGGCATTACTAGAGGACAGGCGGATTCATATGGAGGAAGCCCAGGTCCAGCATCAGAGGGACCAGGACAAGATTAAAACTTTAACAGATAAGTGAGTGTGAGAGAATAACCATGATGTAATGTAGTCATGAGATGAGAAGAGGGGGAGCAACAAAAATATGTTGGCTTTCAGTATGTTGCTTGCTGCAGCAGGCAGAAAAGCAAATTATGCAGCCATCTGCTTGGCAGTATGTGGAAGGAGGTAGGGTAGTCAACATATCAAAAATACGGTTTCACATAGAAAGAACATCACTTTTTCCATTAGAGGAACTAAATGTATTAGGAAAATACCTCTACCTAAGTTTTATGTTTCTTCCAACTTGCAATGAAGACTGAGGAAATTAGGACAGGAACTAGGAAAAAAGTGAATTAACTCCACTGGGATCCCTTTTTACAGACTCCATAAGACTCAGAATCTCTTATATGAGAGTACCCGTGACTTTCTCCAGCTCAAGTTTGATGCCCGAGCCAATGAGAAAGCATGGATGGCAGAGAAAGACAGTCTGTTGAGGAAACTTGACAAAGATCCAGATCAACTTATCAGCAGGGAGTCAGAAAAAGAGAAGAAGCAGAGAGATACCAAGAAGATGCCTCAAACAGGTCATGAAGCTTGGAAACTCCACAGTAGAGAAATAAAGGTAAATTTTTGACACAGGGAGAGGTCTTTCTAACAGTCTTTGGAAAACTGCAAGCATTTGGATCTTGATGAGATAGGCAGTAGCTAGTTGTTGCCAAGCTATACACGTTTGCTGTAAGCTGCATTGTTGCTGGCACTACTGTGGTTTTTTAAAAAACAACAACTCAGCTCTCCTGCTGCAGTGTTTTTAAATTTCAGGTGAAAGGTATAGCTAATATTTATGGTAGTGTTTCACTATTGGTTTCTCTTATGCCCAGTGCAAATCACATGGTACATGGGCCAACAGTTCTTAACCTGCTTGTTGCACGTGCTCTTGTTTAAGTATAAATGCTTCCAGTTAATGGACTTAGAATGTGGTGTCTGTTCCTCCCTGTTGTTAGGGGAGAATAAAATCCTTTCAGTTGGTGTCCCGTAGCACTTCTGCAGCAGTCAGGATTTCTTCTACTTCTAATATGCTTCCAGCGAGAAGATCTGAAGCAGGTAAATAAGCAATAAGGACTTTGCAAGTAAACAGACAATAGGGAATTGTTTTCATCTGCCACTGAATGCAGATTGTTCTGAAGTGCTGTACTGGGCAAGCAGCTGAGAAAACAGGAACTACAGCACTATTGTTGGTTATTATTTTTAAGGGGAAGTGGAGAGAGTTCTTTGAACTGTCATGAAGAACTGATCACCTAATTAAGATGTGTTGATGATGGAAGGGGCTCTAGAATATTGTGGGAGGGGTCCTTACCTAGTTATTCCATTAACTTTGGCTCCAGTTATTGTTATTTGCTAACCTTACTGTCCATCTGTCACACTTGATTTTCCAGAGCAGGGGAAATGTCGTGAGCACTGGCTTTAGAGTTAATTCTTTCTGTTCCTTCTGCATCTTAGTCAATGCAAGAGCAACTGATGCAGGAGCAGCAGCTCTCAAACATGTACAGAGAGCAGTGTATCACCCTGGAAAGTGAGCTGGCTAGGATTCGTGAGGAGGGAGATGTTGGCAGAGAACTCTTTAAGGTAATTAGTCTGTAATCATCAGCCAGCTATGTGATGATCTTTCAGCCTTTATTCTACTACCCCACTGAGTTTTCATCTCCATAGGAACGCTCAGAAAAGATGGGGAAGCGCCTGAAGCTGATGACTCAGCGATATGAGGCTTTGGAAAAACGGCGTAACTTAGAAGTGGAAGGCTTTAATAATGACATTAAACAGCTTCGACAGAAGCTGAAAGACGTAGAGAAGCAGCTGTTTAAGGTAACAACTCATTGCTGAAGCAGATCATTATGGGCTTACCCAATAGAGGTGTAGTCTCAGTATTTAAATGCAGTATTTCCCCAGAGTTAAGGAAAATAATTACTTTCCTAAATGGCCATTTAGATATTAATGCTTGATAAAGTTTGCCCTCTTATGTATTTTATTCAGCAAAAATGGTTTGTCATTGTTAATCAGTCAAGCATCAAGTTTGTCCAGGGACTGTCCTGTTTCTACATTAGCGATATCTTTTTACTACAGCTCTGAAAGTTACCTGATACCTCCAGCTGTCTGAGCTGTCTCAAAAGTCCAAGACAGGACGATAGTCTGTTGTAGAAGAATATTCTGCAAAGAATATGATGTTGATTTTTTTTTTCCTTGGGGCCATTGTTTTGGGTTTTGTTCCAGTAAGAGGTAGAATACTGACTTAAGTATCGTGAATATTCTGTTATTCCTTTTTAAATGTCTCATTTGTAACTGCAAAAATCACAGCAGAAACAATGGCTTGAAGTTGAAGCTGAAGCTGTGTAACTTTGAGATAAGATGCACCTTCTAGATGTGCAGATGAATATCAGAACAGCTTAGACGGGCCTTAAGCCACAGCCTTGATGTTTTCTGGAGTTTACAATGTGATATTTATCTAATATATGCTTGAGAGGATCACTAGGCATTGCTTTTGTCCAACTGACTCTTTCAGTCGTCTATTTGGCAGCACCACAGACTTGCTTGTTTTCTGTGTTTTTGGCACACAGCTCGGTTCATTTAGATTAATACATTTGTCTTCACTAAAGGCTTGGATTTTTTTTTGTTTGGCTCTGGGTTTAACTTTGTTTTTTGAGGTCTAAACTTCAACCATATGTGGATGGGGTAAAAATTGCCTATGATTATCTTTACTCAGAACTGTATATTTTGTTACTCTGGGTATGTTCTTAATCGTATTCCTAATTTCTTTACACTTCCAGCCACAAGAGGGCAGAAGAATAAAATGCTTGTTAGAAGTCTACCCTGTGATACTTAAATCCTTACTTCTTAAGTGAAAATAACTATAGATGACTACATTTCCTGAATGGTATATTAAACTCTCTGACCAAGAACTACACAATGACAATGAGACACCCTGAGGGGTCAAGAGAAAAGAGCTTTGAGAGCAGCTTCCACGTCTGTGCTGCTGTGATGTTGAATGTGACCGGGCTAGCAGACTATCCAGTTCCAGGGTGACAGGAAATGGCAGCCCTTCCTAGTTTGCCATCAGGAACTATGATTACCTGGCAGCTTCTGTTCAGCTCGGTATCAACTATATGACCTGGCCTGAGATTAGGAATTGTACTTGAATCGTATGTGGTTCAGAAGGCGGTGGGTTGGCCACAGAAGTTAGACCACTTCTAGTTCTAACAGCAAAAGATGATAAACTGTCTTCCTATCAAAAGAGAAACTTAGAGCCATATAAAAGTTGATAAGTATTTTAACTTGCCTCTTTTTGTGGCTCTCCAGATAATACAGGAAGTAAAAATAACCCAAAAGGTTATAGGTAAACTTAATAATATTCTGTTCAGATTTATTTTTCACCAATACTGTAACACCCTAATGTATGAAAGCTTTATCTGTTGGTTTTTTTTTTGGTTCTGGAATACTTTTCTGTTGGTGATATGCATTAGCCCAGTGATGATAGCTTAAGCATCCTCTTTGCTAGCTACAAAGCATCTCCTTTAGAGTTCTCTTTCAGATAGACTCACTGTACTCTCTAAACTGTGTTCTGTACAATGTTGTTTGTATTAATCTGTTTCTCTTTTCCTTTTTAGGTGACTCTGACTCTTGGGCCAGACCAGGATCTTGAAGTCCTCCGTGAGGTCCGTCAAGGAAACAGGCTAACCCGTAAAATTCAAGGAGAACTAAAAAACTTAAAAGCAAAAATCTATGGCTTAGAGAATGAACTGCGGGTCTGCTGAAGCTGAGGTTTTAGCTGGCATCATAGTTTGAGGAAGGGGACGTTGCCTCTTTAATGGCATCCAGTGACAGAAGGCTCGAGGAAATCTGCAGTTAGTGTCATAACATCCATCAGTGGTCTGTGAGCCATTTCTAACAAGCCAAATGAGGTTGCTCGTTCAGTTGAGATGGCACCTGATAAGACTGGTACAGAAAGTACCAGATGACTTATATTAGGAATATG
Source organism: Aythya fuligula (assembly GCF_009819795.1). NCBI lineage: Eukaryota > Metazoa > Chordata > Aves > Anseriformes > Anatidae > Aythya > Aythya fuligula. The sequence continues at coordinate 64,055,288 of NC_045559.1, forward strand.
TTTATGACTTCCTGCCTTCGTATCTGTGGTGTAGGGGGCAATGTATACTGGTCTTAAACTTTATTTGGAGCAGATGACAAACCAGATGTATTATTAATGATCACTGAAGGATCTAGTTCAAAATCCAGTTTGCTTGGTTCACCTTACCCTGTGTGAGAAGGAACTTTTAAATGGTTACTGTTACAGTGCCTAGGCAATTCAGCATGTGACTGCAAATTTTCCTCGAAAAAGACCTTGTGTAGAAAGTATGTACTATTACATTTGACTCTACCCTTGATATCACAACTATTTTAAAATGTCTTCCCTTTGTTCATTTCTAACCCAGCCAGGACAAACCTGACTGATTTTAATATGTTGGGAAAAGGTAACTGTTTTTAGAACTCATCTGCAAGAACAAGCAACCTCCACTCTTGCTTTGAATGTGTGGAGGGGAGGGAAATACCGCACTATCTAATTTCATCTTCCTGTCCCCTTTCTCCCAGTTTATCTTAACACACAGAGGAAGCTCATAATAAAAGGCATCTCCTATTATCTACCTTTGTAGCTTTAAACTATACCATGGCCATGCACCAACAGGTCATGGTCAGCTTGTGGTACAGCTGTCACTGAACTGTAACTGAAACTGGGGTGGAAAAGCCAGTGCCTAGTTGCTACATGATAAATATAACTCTAGCTATGTAGTGGTTATCTTCATATCATCAGGACAATGCTGTTCTTGAAAACAGATGAAATTGTGAAAAGGGCTGCAATGAGGCTTCAGTCCACTTTTATAAATGTGGGTTATTTGTATTTTTACTGTAGCGTCAGCAAATCTTGTCCACCTTGGAAAGCATATCTGTGTTGGAAAGTGATTTCAGTGCCTTCATTTCCTAATGTACATTCCCTAACTTGTTAAATGTGACGGAAGCAGAATAATTTTCTGAAGTTTATACTTAGAGGGTACCAGCAGTTCCTTCCCATTTGAGAATTACTTGGTGTGCAATAACAGGCAGTTTCTTTTGGACGTGGTAGTGGCTATGGAGATCCTGACGCAGCATTTGGGAGAGGTGTATATACTGCTTTTCCTGTGCTGTGAAGATTTGGGGAAAAAATGTTTTTATAGTACCAGCTGAAACAATGCAGTGGGGAAATTCCTTTGAAAAGTCAGGACTTGTTTCAATTGTGTAACCTCTCTGTGAAAAGCTTGCTGTCTCTTATGGTCCTGTTCTTTGGCTCTCATTGGGCACATCTAAGCTTGAAGTCAGATTCATCACAGACAGACTTCGGTGTGGGTGGCTGACAATCTGTACCTCGATGTTCAACTGCTACTACAAGAGGCTGTTTGAAAGTGTTGTCGCTGACAGGTTTAGCTGAAAATGCTAAATGGTGCAGAGATGGATTGATGAACAGCTTAGGTGCTGACACTATGTGGACAGCTGAGGAAAATTATTAAACTGCAATCCATCATTTAGTCTCATACCTTAAATTCAGCTGATGGGTAGCTAGCAAAAAAGCCTCTTGAATTGGTAGAAATAAATGGTGTTCTGCTTATTTTCAACTTTTCCAAGCTAGAAGTTGCTGTTGAAATTTGATTTTCCTCACCTGAAAGCCACAAAGTGTGTCTGGACAAAGGCTGTAGGCTTGGACATTCACATTTGTAAGACTGGGAGGAAGTATTGGGGGAAGAAGGATGTAAATGTTTAATTTCCTGTCTTCTTTACTGATGTTTATTATACCTTGCAAGATTGAACAGAATAAAATGGTGACATTCCCAATATCTCTGCTGGTGCTTCCACATCAAAGTGCATCTTGAACTTTATTTTTCATTTGTCATTAGGTTATGAACCCTTTCTATTAGAGGAGGGGAGGAAATTACAGTAGTGCTGATCTGTAAATCCATTTTATTTGGAAGGTTGAATATATGTCCAAGGGCAGAAAGTGCAAGGTATTGTACGTGCTTTTTCTGTGACATCACGTGATCATGTGAAATGTTGCTTTCATGTTGCCAAAACAAACGGGGACCTTCCAGCCAAGAATTACTTTAAAAAGTCAAGTGCTTTCTGCCACTGACAACTGCTCTTAAGATGTCAGTAAGGCACCATTGGCATTTCCTAAAGGTTTCCTGAAAAAGGTGCCAAGACCCCATATTAGTCAATTTTCTTCCACAATTGTTGTGAAGAAAACTAAAAAAAAAAAAGTCATTCAGTCTAAAGAATGAGTCTCTTTTTTGCTAATTGCAGTTAATAACGTGTGACTTGTGTCATTTCAACACAACTAAATGCTATGTTATATACATAGGTACGAGGAATTGGTAACATCTCTCTAAAATGGCTGATTCTTGGAATACAGAGACTGGTAAGGATTAAAGGTTGGAACTGGACAAACGTTGTGCAACAGGATGGTAAATTGTTCCTTGTGTAGGGGAAACGTGAGGAGTAAGGGAAAACTAATTGTATAGCATTATTTAGGCAAGGAAGGAATGCATGCGTTTCAGAAAGGATGTTGAAATATTGGGCAAGGCACAGAACTACAGATGATTCAGCAGAGGAGAAAAAGTTGTGCAAGAGCTCATGTTGTATTACATTAGATCTGATTAACACACATGTATCATTAATATACGTGTATTGCGACAACACAAACGAAAAGAGGCCGAGCAAAAACCAGTAGCCGAAGCCTGGAGCCCAATAAAAAAAAAAAACAAACACAACCAAAAAAAGCATACATTTTAAATCAGAAATAGTTTTTTTTTTTTTTTTTTTTCCGTCATTATAACAAACTTAGCAGAGAGAACATTTTCCTTCTCTATCCTAAAATTAAAAAAAATGATTGCACCTCTGGAAAAGATAGCTTCTTTTAATAAGTTACTAGGCTCAATGCATAAGAACTTAATAAAATACAACGTGAAATGACAGGAAGTTATTTAATGGTCCCTTTTACCTTTGAACCTATGATTTTTTTCATAGGCAATATCAGTAAGAGTTTTCTGGCACTCATGAAGCTGCTTAATAGAAGAAGGAACTGTGTTGACTCAAACTACACAGCAAGGTTACACAAGGGGGGAAACACACCACAAAACCTCATGTTTTTCCTATACCACAACTTGCAATAATTCCAAAATTAATTGAAGCTGTGACTGTGCTTAGGCAAATTAACTGTAACAACAGTTCTGACAGCTATTAGAATGGCTCTAACTAATAGGAACAGATGCTTGTATGCAGGAGCTGTGCTCAAATTGCTTGCATAAGTGTTTGTTCAGAAATGCACACATTTTGCCAGTGTGGATGGACTCTCTGGACAATGTAAACTGGAACTGTGTGTGTATGTAGGCCAGGAAGTAATTCTTTGATAAATAATGAGCCACATTTTTTTAAGACTAGCTAGAGGCAATATCCCTGTGTACTTTGTTAGATCTATACATATTCATGGAAATCTATGTCTTTCAGACTTCTAATTACAGCTCACAAATGCATCTAATTCTGTTACACCGGAATGTATTCATGCCTGCTCAGAAGCCTAATAAAGATGTCACTTTGTCCCCATTCCAAGTGCTATAATAGATTGTTTGTATACAAGGGACATTTTAAGTTTTCTTTACTTTTTTGCAACATTTTGCTTTTAGATTCCTAAATTGCTTTGAGTTGTAAGACATATCCCCTTTAACCCCCCTAAACAGGTATTCTTAAACTTGTAAGTCTAGCTGTAGCAGTAAATTTTTAGCATGTGGACTGGAGTTGCATACCAAAACATTCAGATTCAAAAGGTGTGAGAGGTGAAAGTGTAACGGTTCCTTTGGACTGCTGTATTCATAGGATTTGGGCACAGTGTAAAGAATGAAGTTTGTTTCAGTTCTGAAGTTGCATCAATTGTTTAGGGTTTTCTCTTTGAAATGTGCCATCAGAAGTAACTGGAATTTAACTTGCTGGAAGGAAACACTTCTGGCATGCCGTAGTGTTTGAGAATGGTGGGGTGGACTTGTGCTATTGCCCATGCAGCACCAAGTGAACTGTTTGGAGAATGGGTGTCTTCGAATATGAGTCAGCGTGGCTGCCTTTCAAGTAAGCTCCAAACGCAACTTTATAAACAGAGCCCTCAATGGGATCGAGTATTCACTTATACTGACCAAACTGCGTGCTTTACAAATTGCATTGCTTTTGGATTGTGGACAAATTACAACTGAGTAAAAATGCGTTACCGGTTTCTATTCAGAAAGTCCAGAGAGGCTTTCTACACGGTAGTATTTCAATGTCAAAGCAAGAAAATGCTAAATTACTCAGACATTAAGGGTTTCATTGTTGAAATGAGTTCACTATGAATTAATAAAAAACCTGGATCTACCCTGGTGAAACATATCCAGGATGTGCTGAATTCACCTGTATTGATTTAGGGTTCAACTTGACTTACTTTCACTGCAAACACTTAGCTCAGTAGAGAGTCACTCCTGCACTGCCCAGTTAAACATTTTTTCCTTCAATGCGAGCTCTGGTGGATAAAAGCCTGGCTGGTGTCATCACAGGCAAAGCTGTTCAGGTTTGTGTTCAGTATTATCCCTAATAAAATTACTTGAAACATAGGCATGATGAGCGCCATCACTTGAAATATAAAGCAAGAACTGCTGCTTTTAAGAGGAAGGGGGAAGTTCGGGCAAGATTTTAGTCAGATTCAAAAAGATATGGATTTCAAGAAAGATCACAGATTTAGATATATCTTTCATTGTGGCAAACAACTATGTCCTGAAAGGTGTTTTGAAAGATCTCATCTTGAACTAGTTAAAAACTTTTTTTTTTTTTTTTTTTTTTTTTTTTTTTTTTTTTTTCCTGGAAGTGTAAATGTGCTGTGGACATTGAGAGGGAGTTTGGAAGCACAGAAAGCAATTCCTGCCCATTCCCAGGGCAGGACCTGCAGTACGGAGGCGCTCCGAGAGGTACCAGGTGAAGTTCATGGAAAAACATGTCCTCTTTACAGCTGAAAAGGGAGGACGGGTCACTTCTGTGTAATTTTGTCTGGACAGCTAGGGCTGGAGACCTATGAAAGAGGAGTGATGCTGTGAAAAGATGGGAGCGTGAATGAGATTTTCCACCCGAGTTGTGGCAAGACAATGCTGCTGCTGTCAGTCTGAGCTGAGGGAGCGATCACCTGGGCGGTCACCTGTAGGGCAGGCTCAGGTCGGTCACATGAGTGTTGGAAGCATCAGTGGATGGTTACGGGGATAGCTCCACCAGTAACGCTTTTCAGAATCCAGTCCTGAGGAGCCAGAAAGGGAAAGAATGGGCAATGGTATTTTTGGAGACTGCCTTTTCCTGTTAGAAGCACTTCTGCCTTTGAGCCATTGCAATTAATGTCGAGATGAAGCCGTTGTTTGTGCTTGAGAGCATGGCTAAAGTCAGGAAGAAGGCTCTGGAGTCGCCAGGGTTAGCAGCAGCTAGGGACAGTTGGGTGTACTTGGTGTGGAGCTGGTAATTAGCGTGAAGATGAAAATTACACAAGAAGAAGAAAAGGGAAGAAGCAAGAGGCAGATAATTGAACCTTTGGGGAGTCTGCAGAGGAAGGATGTTGGCACAGAGCTAAAAGTAATTTAGAGAACAGAGAAACAGTTGTTAGATAACTAGAAGCACAAGCATAACAGAAAGAGGCAGGGATGCACAGGGATGTAGCCAGAGAGGAACAGAAGATGCCATCGTTAAGTGCAGCACTCATATCAAAGGCCGCTTTTATCATGAGGAAACTTAACCAAAATAGAAAACAAACAAAACCCCAAACAAAGCAAAAAAAAATGCTCCAGTTGGCTCATTTGGCAAATCATCAGCTTGAATACCCTCTTTGAAGAGGGCACTCAGGGTAGGGTAGAGTAGCTACATCCCGCAGCAGGCAGCAATCTGTCTGATGTTTAGGGCTGGTCACTGGGATGAGAGGCGGGCAGGTCTGCGGACACAGTCTGTGTGCCTCGGGACACTCCAGCAGACTGAGGATAAAAACATTTTAAGTGAGGTATTTTTAAGACAGTGCTGGAAGTGATGATCTTACCCCCTGGGTATCAGTGCTTTCTGTAATGAATAAGTAGTCTGAAATAATTTAAGTACAGTGTAAGGCTAGACAGATTCCTCATTACATTACATCCAGCTTCATTCAGTTCCTCAGTATTGTGACAGACGCCAACACCACCTTTGTTTCCTTAAGCTTTTACTCCAGAGACAGCTTCAGCGTCTTCATTACAGCGTGGCTCTATCATTCAATCCACACATCATTCGATTCTCAATCTTCAAATAATAAAGTTTAATTTAGATGCGCATTTACTACATATTTTTGTAGTATTTTCTTCTTGAATGAATATGAAAAGCTTGTTTCATCTCTCGTGCCTGGAAAAAGAAAAAACCAACAGAGACTGCCCTACCTTCAGAGGAGATTTCTGCCTCGCGGTGCCCGCCTCGGTGCCCAGCTCCGAGGTGTTTTTGTTGTCTGGGTGCTGGGGGTGGCTGCGTGCTCGCAGCACCGAGGAAGTCGCGCTGTGTGTTGGCAAATTCAGGCTTGGAGCAAGGCCATGTGCAGCCTCGAGGAACGCGAGTGTGGTGTCCTCGAAAGTGTCAGGCCGGACCTGGTCCTCGGGGAGGTTGAGGAAGCCTGTGGGCAGAGAGGAAACCTGCCTCCGGCACCACAGGGTTGGTTTCTGTCTTAGGAAAGGTCACAACGAGATACCAAACCGGGTGGGCTTTTTTGGAATGAAGGGAAATCTTTCCAGCGGGGAGCTGGAGGCAGGTAGCTCTGTGGGATGCTCGGAAGGAGGACAGCTCTCCTCCCCGGGCAGTTCGGGTGCCCGCAGGCTCTCAGGGTGCTGCCCGGACACCGGGGACGAGCCCCGCAGGCTCCCACCCCGGGGGCTGCCCCCTGGCCCCGGCTTTTCTCCGCCCGCGGCCCGACCCCGTGCGGGCGGCCCCAGGTGCGGGGGGCGGCGGCGGAGCCCGAGCTCAGCCCGAGCCCGCCCGGGAGCTGCCCCCAGCGGGGCCGCGGCGCCGCCCCGCACCTGGGCCCGCCCCGAGGACGGGGAACGGGGCCGGGCCGGGCCGGGCCGAGGCGAGGGGAGCCGAGGGGAGCATGGCCGGTGGCGGCGGGGGCCCGGCGCCCTGAGCGGCGCCATGCGGGGCCGGCTGCTGGCGCGGCTGAGGCGGCGGCGGCTGCTGCGGCTGCTGCTGGCCCTGGGCGCGCTGGCGCTGGGGCTGTGGGCCGCCTACCTGGAGCTGCGGGCAGCCCCCGGCGGGGGGGCGGCCCCGGACCGCAGTGAGTGACCCCCGGGGAGAGGGCTGGGGGTGCCGGGCTGCGGCAGCGGGGCGGTTCGGGGCAGCCCCGGGGGCTTTGTGGGGTGGGGGGGAGCGGCGGCGGTGCCTCGGGTCCGTGGTCTGCAAAGCGCCGGCTCAAGGCAAGGAGCTTCCGCAGCCTCTGCCTGCTCACAAAGTCCTCCGCGGGACCACAGCTTGAGCTGGGGCGAGATCTGGAGGTTAAATGCAGGAATATTGGGGCAGCAGTGCCGGGGGGCTGACTGCTTTGCTAGGGGAAAGCAGAGCCCGCTCGGCGGGACGTCCTCTGTGGCCCCTGCTGCACCCCTGCTATCCCTAGAGACAGCTTTAAAAGCATTAAGCTTTAAATATCTGGGATGTCTAAGCCGTGGTTATGGGGGGGAGAGGGGCCGAGACAGGTGCGTGCAGCTGCATTGGGAGAGGGACGGGGAGCAGCGGGCGGAGGGGATGCCCGCGGGTTGTGCTGTGAGCTGGAGCCTTCCTCCCTGCTTCCAGGCAGGAGTTATTTTTACATCTTTGTTAAAAAAAAATCGTCCGGTTTCAAGGCTGAGGCTGGAAACAGTGACACGGCTGCGGTCCCTACCAGCCCGAGCACGGCGTTGAAGTTGAATCAAAGCTCCAGGCGCTCCCAAAGCCACCGGAGACGTCGCCGGTGGCCGCACGCAGGGGCTGCTGGCGAGCCTGGTGGGGTGAAGCCCTCGAGCAGGAGGCTCCATGGCACAAAAGAGCCTGTGCACGCCCGGAGCTGATGCTCTGCCCCGGGCATTTGGCATCCTGGGCTCCTGGGGAGCGTCCTGGAAAGTGCCAGCAGGAGGGGAGTTAAGCCGTGCCCCTCCCCACCCTCGCTCTTACCCCATACCTCCAAAAGCCTGTTTTAAGAGAAATCAGAAGTTGGAATGAAAAACAAACAGTGTTTGATTTCTTTTGGCTGTTAAGCCAAGCAGCGCTTTCTTCTCCTGGGACTGGGGTGGCTGCATTTGGGGCTCCACGTGGGGGCTCTTTCTGGAGATCCCACAGAGCTGAGGGGTGATTCTCAGAGCAATTAATTCCTTTTTCCCCTCTTGTTTTTGTTTTCCTTCTTGTGTCCCAGGTGGGAACCCTACGGTAAGTCTCAGCTGGGGACCAAGCAAGGGCTGCCATCCCCACTCATCTGATGCAACAGCCTCCCCAGTTACTGCTGGCAGAATACAAAGGCTGTTTGCTCGGTCATTTTTCCAGGCATAAGACTAAGAAGCTCCTTCCTCTGGGGACAGAAAGCTGTTGGGCTTGGAAGGGAGCTAAAGCAGATCTGTTTCCATCTCCTGCGTCTGCAGCTGAGCTTTCTTCTCACCTCCCAAAAAGGCACTGCCGGATAGCCTGTGAAAGGAGCAGCAAGTGGGTTTTTTTCTTTCTTCAGGCATGGCCCTTCCTCCCCAGCATTTTGCTCCTCTCCCCTACCGGGTCACTGTGGGGCAGGGGAAGCAAATCCCAAATAGACGATAGCCTAAGCCGTGCTCAGAAACCGTGTCCCTGGCTGCTCCCCCTTCATGTATGTGCAGCTCCACTGTGCAGCGAGGCTCAGCGTGCAGATAAGCCTGGCTGCAAGAAAATAAAGGGCCTCGCGGAACATACAGCGCCACAGAAGCCATTGGGTACCACTTATTAGAGTATCACCACCTGCTGGAAGAGGCTGTGGCCGGGAGGTTCCTTGTGCTGTCACCTCAAATTCAAGGGCTGAGGAACTGGCTGAGCTGCAGGGTTTGTGCTCGTGCAGCCCCTGGGTTGATCCAGGCCCTTCCCTGGCTGCTGGCTTGGGATGGATTGGGCAGGGGGAGGTGAAAGTGAGTGACACGAGGGACACACCTTTCCTAGGAAGGTGCTGCTGAAAGGAGCAGTCAGGCTGGTACAAAAAGAAAAAAAAAAAATCATTTTTCCTTGCAAAGTGATTGCGTGAAGGTTTTCCTACAGGCTCTTCCCTGGAAACCCGACTGGCAGGACTCATACCTCATGGGCAGGAGGGTGCTTCTGTTGTTGCGAGGCTTGCATATTTCTTTTCCTTTCTTTCTTTATTATTTTTATTTTTTTAATTGAGACTATGTGGCTGGTCTGCTGCCCAGTAGGTATTTATAGGAATCCTAAACAAACATGTTTACAGCCGAGGGAGGAAAAACAAGCAGGCTGATGTGAGTCGAAGATGGGCACAGCTCTCCTCCCCTGAAATGTGGCTTGTTGTCATCCCAAACAAGTTGTAACAGACAGGGCACTGCCTCCCTGCCAAGAAACCCGGGAGCTGCGGGCAGCCTGTGTGCTGCCGACAGGCGCAACCCTTTTTGGAGTGGGCTCTCCAGCAGGAGTGTGTTTTGTCCTTTTTCCTAAGTGCCACACAGCAAGCGCTGCTCCTGCAAGCGAGTGCTGGAGGCAGAAAAGTTTGTTTATTCATTTATTTATTTATTTGTAGCTGAACGAGGAGTTGGGGAGGGAGAAAGCACCAACGAGGCCGATGCTTGGATGAAGCTGGTGCATCAGGGACCTCCTCTGCTACCTCCCTCTGCTCCTCGCCTTCCCCAGGCTGGCTCCGAGGGAGCAAGGCTGGTGCCAGGGAGTGTTGCTGGCAAGCAGGGAGGATGTGCAGCAATCCCTCTATGCTTTAAAATCTTGTGTCAACATCATAAAAGTGAATCTCAAGCGCTGAGCAGGCTTAGAGGGGAGGTCACTCCCAGCCATTGCTCTGCAGACTGGGTTGGTGGTTGTTTTTGCTGCAAAGCCCGTGGTATCTGGGGAGCTTGCACTGATTTCCTTTATTGCAGGTGTGAGTGACACAGAGCCAGGCAAGAGCAGGGTGTGCAGGATTAGATGAAATTCCTTGGAGGTGCAGCTTGTGGGAACGAGGGACCCGAGGGGGCCCTGCTTCAAGCCGCTCCCGCTGGCTGTTCCAACCCACCCCTGTTCCTCCGCATTTCTGCGCTGTGTGTAAGTAGGACTGGGAGCGTGTTATCTTCCTATCTGGGCTTCTGACACGCGGCTCGCGGATCTGCAGGTTGTTATGAAGCAGCACGAGTTGCTTAAAACCTGGCCGAGCCCTGGTTTGGACGGGCAGACGCTGGCTTTGTGTGAGGAGGGGAGCTGAAGCTGCTCGTTCAGCAAAGAGCTCCGAGGGGTGCTGAGTCGTCGCTTCAAGGTGATCGGTTCGGGTCTCCTGGCAGGGTGGTCAGACGGTGCGGGACATTCTGGGGCCAGGCAGAGGATATATCATCACTAGAGAGAAACCTTTGTGCCATCCCTGTGTGCACACACGTCACGGTGACAGGTTGGCGTGGACGTGTGCCAGCGCAGCATGTGCTCCCGCACCACACCTTCTCCCTTCTGAGCCAGGCTGCATGGGGATGGCTCGGATACCACCAAGCTGTGCCCTGCTCAGCATCTCCCCGTGCTGGGGGCTTGGCAGAGGAGTCACGTTGTCTTCTGGAGATGCATTTCTGCCTGTGGTTGGCATCGGGCGATCTGGCACAGCCGCACAAAGGCTCTGCCGTACGTCGCTCACCTGCAAGTTGAGGCAGATGTGGAGGAAGAGTTTTTCCCTTTTCCAGCCACTTCCCAATTCAGTTGCTATTTTCAGGCTTGCAGTAAGAGCTGAGAAGGGCTTTCCAGAAGAGGAAATGCACTGCCTCATTTCATGTGGTGTGAGATCTAAGGAAAGACCCACGTAATGCCTTGGGTTGAAACAGGTGTGAACCTGGTCCTCGCATACTTCTGCTTTTTATGATCTGAGACGTTTGCAGTCGGTGCCTTTAATCAGCCCAGCCAAAATACACCTCCAGCTTTGGGCCTTTGCAGTCTGAGCTCATCTCTTGTTCTGCTTCCAAGCTCACTTCTGAATGATTTCTGGGAGCTTAAAAAAATAAAAAATACAACTACAAGCAGCGTCCAAAGTGCAGGTATGCACAGCAGAAGGGCGAAGGAAACCAGGTCTGTCCACTGGTCTTGGTCAGAGCTCCCTGGCAGCACTGGTTGCCTGAGAAACCTGCCCCGTGCCAGGGCAGCACCAGGCTTTGGTATGGTTTGGGGAGAATCCCCTGTGCTTTGGGGTACTAGGGTTATATCTGGGGGAGCGTTGCTGCTAAGTAAATCAGCTCTTTCCGAGGAAGCCTCAGAACAACAAAGGATTTAAATTCCCTATGCTGGGCAACACGATTCAGTCTGTAAAATGTGGGATTGCTTCATACGATCCAAAAACTGCTGGGTAGACCTGTGAGTCTCCCTGGAGCATCAGCGCCACTCTCACCAGTTTGGTAATTCTGCTTTTGTCATCTCCTAAGGCTTTGGTATTCCAGCCTGCTGCGGCTGTGTCCCGTCTGAGACTCCCTCCTTTATTCTGAGGGAAAAAGGGTGAGCGTGGCTTCTTACCTCCTTTCTTTCTACAGTCTGCAGAAGCTGTCCTGTTCCTCTGTGGCATAGTCCCATCTGGTGCGTTTATATGGCTGCAGTACTGCACCTTGTGCTATTCCTGCTTCTCATGCCCCCGTTTTCCATGGCAGATGCAACGGGTGTCCCCGGCCTTTGCCTCATACGCGGCTCGTTTTCTTGCTGTCTGCATCCATGATCTATGGTATTTTATTTATTTGTTCATTTTAAGTAAGTCGGCTTCTGCCTTGCTTCAAGGAGCCGCTCACTTCCCTGCCATGAGTGTGGGCTGTTTGGCTTGGCCTGTGTATGTGGTGCTGGCAGCTCCGGCGGCTTCCTTGGCCCCGCTGTTTGTTGGAGCCTGGTCGAGCCATCTCCAGCCCTCCTCGCAAATGCTTTGCTTCCTAAATTAGCTTTATTTACATTAAATAACGTTGTTTTCTGTGAAACTGCAGCAGCCGTGGCTGGGTGCTCTTAACCCCATCTAGACCACGCCACAGGGTTGATCCCACGAGCATCCTGCCTGTCCTGCCACGCACCAGCGGGCTCCGTCCCCTGCTGCAGCAGCTCGCCCCCAGCACCAGCACTGGCTGCTGTGGTCTGATGGAAGCAGGCCGGCTGAGAGGTTTTAATTTGTTTTCAATCAAGGCAGACCATGGCATAATGCGCTGCTCTATCTCCGTTGCCTGCTCTGGGGAGTGTCTGCAGTCGCTATCTTGCCCTCAGGCTCTCAGTTTGCACAGTGGGCTTGTACTGCGAAAGCAACCGATGTGGATCTCTGGATCACTGAATCGGTGCTTGTTCTCATAATATTAAGTCCTCTTCATTTGGTTTGCAGTTTCTTGATTGAAACTTCAGCCCTGTACCTATAGGATGCTCAGCAGACCATTTTTTCAACCATTTATATTTTTTCCTTTCAATTCGCCTTCAATTTTTCTTTTTCTATTTAACATGTAGGTTATTCAGACTCTCTTGCTTCAAGCCAGCAGGTCCAGCTCTTCCAGAGCCTCAGGTCATGCCCCTCTAGGATTGCACGCAAAGCAAATACCCATGTGGGTCTAAGTTCACCTGGGTCCTAGGAAGAGTTTCAGGGCCAAACACAGCCCAAACATCAGTCTGTGGAAAAAGTTTTTGCCAAGTTCATGCTTGGTTTGCCCCATGTTGTTGGCCAGACCACTCTGTGAGCATGTTAAGCATCAGAAATTCTTTAGTATTAGCCATTGTTCCCTTCCAACGTGAGTAATGATTGTTCTCTTCTGCCCTTGCAGACAAAAGTCTCTTCATCACAGAATCACAGAAGGGGTTGGGTTGGAAGGGACCTTAAAGGTCATTTAGTTGCAACCTCCCACCAGTCCAGGCTGCCCAAAGCCCCATCCAGCCTGGCCTTGAGCACCTCCAGGGATGGGGCAGCCACAGCTTCTCTGGGCAGTCTGTGCCAGTGCCTCACCACCCTCTTAGGAAATAATTTCTTCCTTATGTCTTATCAAAATCTCCCCTCCTTCAGTTTAAAACCATTCCCCTTTGTCCTATCACTGTTCTCCTGAGTAAGAAGTCGCTCACCTTTATAAAGGTGTATAATTCTTCTGATAAATCCTTCTTCTTTGCGCCTTCCCCTCCCACTGAGTCCTTGTCCTCATCCTCACCACAACTCTGAAGAAGCCCTAATGATGCTAGCGCTGCTGCTGCTGCCTTTTGCTGTGCTCAACACCTAAAATTTCTCTGAATGTGCCACAGTTCCTTGTCAACTGTTTTCACCTTGCTCTTGTAACTCTGTTTTAATTAGACATCTCGCATAGGCATGCTGGGGAGCAGGAAAAAAAAGTTTCAGTTTGTCTTGCAGCTCATGCAGATGAAGAAAGAAAAGGAAACTGGAAGAAGAGTAAAGAAGGAAAGAAGCAGCAGGGATAATGTGGCAAAGTAAGGAGAAGCCTGAAATGGGGCACAGTGAGATGAGCGTTGGAGCAGGGTGGTCAGAAAACCCATTGGCCACCCCAGAGCTGTGAGGCAGAAGGAACTGAAATCAGAAGTAAAGTCTAGACCTAGACATTTGGGATTTTAGTGGAGCAGAGTCTGGAAGGTATTGGGTGTAGAGACTGAAAAGAGGAGATGTGGGAAGGAGTTGGAAGGCACAGAGTAAACCACTGACCCTGGGTTTTAAAAAGGGTGGAGGAAAATGCAGGGGTGATTATTACAGAAGCTGATGGGGACCGTAAGCAACTCTGCTGAGATCGTTAAGAACATGTTTGGTGTCACAGGGGCATTTGGTGCCCTGAAAATTGGTACCACCGTGGCTTTTTGCTGTGGTGGTGCCTGCCAAGACCTCTGGTTTCCCTGTACCGAGCACGGTGCTTGGCGCTGCAGCTGCTCTGCATGGCTTGCAGAGCGTGGTTACCTGTTTCTTCCTCGGTCTTGCAAACACTCAGCACTTTGCCAGCTTTTTATTTGCAGAAAAAGGATTTGCCAGCCCAGCCAGGAATCTTTCACGTGTCCCTCTTTGTTTACTAGGGATACAAAATCCCTTTTTTTCTGTTGAAAATCAACGAAAAAGATGGTTATCCTTTTCTATAGTCTGTAGTCAGGTAGCATTTAATCCAGAAACTCTGGAAGTATGTGTGGCACATGGGATCCTCTCAGGGATTTGGGATTTGCAGCCCAAATCGCTGGTGATCCCCCTGGGCAGGAACAGCCCCTAGCAGCAGGTCCCAGGGGAGCTGTGCTGTGGCCTCTGATGGGGAGGGCCCAGCTCCTGTCCCCCGCCCACCACAGGCTTATATTTAGCCGTGGCGTGCAGGCTGTTTGAAGGCATCTCCCAGCCCTCACCTCGGTGCTGCCCGGCTTCCCGCAGCCCTCGAGCTGCCTGGGTGGAGAGCCGGGGGCTAAAATTAGCAGGGAGCACTGCTCTTGCCAAACGCAGCGTCTGACATAGCTGGGGCTGGCAAAGAGCAGAGGAAAGCATCCCTGAATCCCCCGTGGTGGAGCACACGGCGTGCTGCTGGCTTTTTGGGTGCCTCGGTGCACGGGGTGCCCCATCGGGGGGATGCTGAAGGGATGGGGAGCGTCAGGCAGCATCGGGGTGTGGGGGAACAGGGATGCTGCTGGGCACGTCAGCTGCGATGCCCATGGCAGCGGGCACTTACCCTTCTGATGTACTCGATCTCCACAAAGGAAAAGCGTGAATTGGGCTCCCGTGGAGTTCAGTGCAAGGGGAAAACATGCTGTGTCACTAGGGAGCATTACGCTGGACCCAGCCAGACCTGCTGGTATGATCCAGCTGGCCTGGCTGCCCCAGGCACGTCTCACCTCACAGCTTCCCACCTTTAACATTTCCCGTTCGTTGCACTCACCTGAGTTGCACAACCTGGGGCAAGAAATGGGTGGGTGGGTGCAGCAGAGATGGGGATTTGATCCATAAGTGTGTGGTGGAACACAACAAGCACCCCTGACACCCAAATAAAGCTCAGAATAAGCATAATCTAGGTTTAAATCAAGTTTTTTTTTTGTTGTTGTTTTTATTTTCAGTGATGGGTTGGAAATGGTGGAGCAGAGCAGAGCCAGGTTTCGTGGTAGAGATATGGGGACTGCTCGGTGTGCCCTGGGAAGGTCTGTCCTCAGGGAACCCCCTTTCCACAGCACCTCAGTGGCAAGAAGCTAAAGGGATACTCATGGGGAAAGCCAGGCCAGCTGCTGCAAGAAGTAAAAACCTAGGGAGGTTCATGGGATGCCTGCTGACCCTTTTTGTTGAAAGGCAGGTGAAATTCCCCTTTTCGTACAAACAGTGGAGAAATGAGTGCTGCTGGCATGGCTGTGCGTTACACCTTCAACCAGATAACTTGTCAGGTGGCCTCTCCAGCTGTCTGCAGGTGTGCACCAAGGATCACAGACTTGTCTAGGTTGGAAGAGACCTCAAGATCATCGAGTCCAACCTCTGACCTAACACTAACAAGTCCTCCACTAAACCTTATCGCTAAGTTCAACATCTAAACGTCTTTTAAAGACTTCCAGGGATGGTGACTCCACCACTTCCCTGGGCAGCCCATTCCAATGCCTCACAACCCTCTCAATAAAGAAGTTCTTCCTAATATCCAACCTAGCACAGGTGCCTGCCTTCTGTGAGCACCACTCTGTGTCTGCTTCTGGTGAAGCAAGGGAAATGAAACTGTCCAGCGTGTCCCTGGCTTCCCTTTTTCCCTGCCAGAGGTGGAATGAGGAGCATCCATGTGAAGGCCATCGAGGTATTTTTAGCATGGGTAAAGAAAGGTGAAATATATGGGCTGGGACAGCTGCAACATGAATTGCTCTGTGTCAAGACCAGCTCCGTCAGCTGGTTTTGCTGGTGAGGGTTTGCCCCAAACCCAGCGTGGTGAAGAAGGCACCACCAGATGGAGACTTGGCTGGGAGGCTGGGGGAGAAGGAGGTTGCATCCTCCTGTTCCTCTTCTCCTCTGGCACAAGATTGCTTCCTCGCATTGACACCCCGTTCCCAGCAGCTGCTTTGTGGCCCTGGGGTGAAGAAGAAGGAGGAGGCAGCTCTGTGCTGGCCCCAGGAGCACACAAGGACTGAGGCTGGAGTAACCCTGCAGGCACAGGCACTGCTGGGGCCAGGCTGTGAGCCGGTCACATCACTTCAGCTCTCGTCTTTTCCCAGCTGAAGGCTGCTCTGTGATGGAGAAGTGGCTTTTTCCTGTGCTTGCTGGCAACAACGAAGGGACCTCCTTGCTCATAGTCATCGTTTGCTGATGGAGGGGTGGGGAGAATGGTGCTTCCAGATAGTATTTTTTTAGTATATATGATAGCGCTGACTGGATCCATAGCTTTGTAAAGAAATGCTTGCATCACTGCTCTGCAGGTGCGCACACTCAGGTTCTCAAGCCATCTCCATGTACAGTATTTTCCACTTAGAGCAGGCTTTGTACTACCAAGCCAGCCTGGAGCACAGACACCAGCAGCCGAATCTCCCAAGAAAACAGCTGCCTGACCTAATTTTGCATCACGTATGGAGATATTTACAAGGCTCTGTCACGACACTGCTGTGCTCCTCCTGTTTGCTGAGCACACCTAACCAAACCTCTTTGCTCCAGGTTAAGTAGTATTTCCCGACAGGAGAACAGCAGCACGTGTACTCCACTTCGTCTTGTTTTGGGCAGCCAGGGAATTGGATGCCAGACAGCTGGGCTAGTGCTTGGACAACTTCACATGCGCTGGGTTGACCCAAGGTGGCCTGCGTGGAGCTGCCCTGTAATGAGCTGCTCGCAGCCCTTTCCTCCTCCCTCCAAGCCTGAGGTGGCTGTGGGTTGAAGGTGAGGTGAGGTGAGGGTTTTAGCAGCCAAGCAATGTGCTTCTCCTCTTAAACTCCCTGCTGCTGGTGTCTGGTGTGTTGATTTATAGACCTGAGGCATGTCTTCCAGGCCAGCTTTACGATGCGTCTGTCCTGCATAATGGGCTCGTGGGCTGTGGCAGTCTCCTTTGTGCAGAGTCAAGGTGTGAGACTCTATATTATGCTCTTCCCTAATGTATTCATGTTAGGGTTGATGTTAAAACCAGCTTGGGATTGATGGGATCACAGACTAGGGTGCTGTGTTAAAACACCGCAAGTGACACAGGCTGTGGGCAACAGGAGGAGCGAGTGGTTTCGGTCACTGTCAGTGAGCTTTCCCTCTGGTGTCTGTCCCTTTCCAGCACGGGGTCTCTCTCATTTACCCTCTCACCTTAGGATCCTCTCTGTGTAGAATACCCATGCACTGAAAGCATCAGAGGCGAGAGACTGCAGGAAGTGATATTTTTCTAACAGGTGCTGCTGTGCCCCATGCAAGTGCCCTAGGGAAGTGCTGTACATATACAGGCACATCACAGATGCAGGCTGTAATTTCTGTGCCTGCTGCCTGCCCAGAGGAAGTCAGCAGTTCCAGGTAACCCCAGCATGCGTCAGTACTTGCAGCACAAGCTCGCTCCTATATGCTACCACACCTCACCTGCACGGCTACAGATGCACACCCATGGCCATGTGCTGCTCTGCTTCTTCCTGCAGAATGTCCATCCGTCCGTCTGTCCATCCATCCATCCCTTCATCTCCGAGGCTGTCCACCCACAGTTGCATGCTCCCCCATGCTCTTGGGGTGCACAGATGTGCTCCCCACATACTCACCCCCTGCATACTTACCCGTCCCCACCAGGCACACGTGTACCTGCAAGTCACTGGCCCCGGCTATGTCCTGCTCTTCTGGTGTTTCCCTGCCTGTTTGCATGACCTTGAAAGCCTTGCTGTCTGCTGCCAAGCTCCCCCCTGCACAGCTTGCTCTCTTACATTGTTTTTCCCTTCTTGCTTTCCTTAAGGTGGAGAGAAATGGCCGTGAAGGTGCTAGGTCAGATCCCGGAATAAATAAGGCATGCTGCAGCCATGGCTCTTGTAATTTTCCTTTCTAGGGTTGCGACCGTGTGTTTCCATTTCAAGTTCTGACCCCATCCCACACCAGTGACGTGCTGACTTGCTTCATGCCGTGCAGCAGAGAACGGCAGCCTCCCCAGTGCTCTGTCAGCCTGTCCCCACGCCGAGCAGTCCCCTCTGCTATTGCACCTACCCCATCCTCCTCCTCTGCACAGGCCCCCCTCTTGGCCTTCCCTTTCCCCCTGTGCACCGTGCGGTGTGTTTCAGCTGCAATCAGCCACGTGGGCTGGAGCAGTGAAGCTGGGAGAGGGAGCATCCTTCTCCCAAAGGAGAGAGAATCAGGGGAGCATACTCGTATCCATTTTAGTATCCTGTTCCTCAGTTGTTTTTTTCAGAGGCTTTCTTAATCTCATTTTTACTTAATCAAATTTACAAGACCTTCCTGTTCCTCTCCCTGGATGTTTCTGTAGTTTTCCAGTGCTGGCAGGTATGCAGGTACCTGGAGGTGCTGGACACCTTCATAAGGGAAGCACAAAGAAGCCATTATATCTGAGGAAGCAAAGATCCAAAGGGTTTAACTTGTAGCTCACCAAGGTGAAAACAAATTTTTGTTGTTGATGTTGCTTTGTTTTTGTTTTTAAGTCTAAAATTCTGAGAAATCCTTCTTAGTCTCTGAGAATCTTGTGTCCTCGTAGCCAAGATAACAGGTATTACTAGATGTCTGGTCACTTCCTTGAGCTTAGAAGGTGAAGGTAGCACACAAACAGCACCAAGGCAGTCTGTGAGGATCTGGAAATTTCAACCTTGTAACACGTTCTCACATTTTTCTAACAGGAACTTCAAAACTGGATTGTGTCCTGCCTTGCTGATGCATGTCAGAGGGCCAGGCCTGCCTTTTCCACATCTAAGGGAACTCATGCCGGGAGGCAGAGGGTCTCCTTGAAAGCCCACTGGCTCTGCAGCAATTACCAGATTTCCTGTCCAGGCACAGCCCATTAGGGCCAGACTCAATAGCTCTCCATCAGGAAGGCTTTGATGTGGAGGTCTGTACGGGGAGCTGGTGTCAGGCATCACATGCTGTCTCTCTGCTCACCAGGAAAGGCTGAGCTGACTTCCAAGCCTGGGGTGCTGTGGAACATCTCTCTGCCGTCTCCCAGGTCTAGCCCACGGGCCTTCTTAGCCCTACACTAAGAAATTTAGCTTTGGAAGTCCACGATAAAAAGAAGCAGGGGTGCTCATGAATCAAAACCACAATGTCAAACCCTCTCTGCCTTTCAATGTGGTACCTCAGTTTGGTGCTGCAGAGATGAGGCTGAAAGGGTCATGGCCAAGGGAGCTAACAGTGAAGTGGGTGATGCTGGCTGAGGACAGATGGCAGCAGGGTGTGGAGGTGGGAGAGTCCAGGCAGGCACAGTGTGAGTGGCTGCTGTGTCTCTGGGAGCTGCATTTATCTCCGAATGACCCAGAAGTGTGAGGGAAGCCTGGCTACACTTCCTCCTGGCTACATGTGATTGTTTTTATCCACTTATTCACTCCAAGGGCAGGTGCTGGGTCTATCAGGTGGCATGGGCTGCTTTGCCTTGGGAGCAGTGTCTGGAAAACTCCTTGTACTGCCCCAGGCTGCCCATGCCAGTAAGCAGCAGTAGCCCTGAGGTACCCTGCCATGTACTTGGCCTGAGCAAATCATTACCTGTGCCACATCACTGCTTGACAGAGGTCTGCAGGGACGTGGGCAACAATCCCAAGCGCTTTGCTTGGGAATCTGTCAATGGTGGAGTGAGAAACCACATAGTCAAGGACTCAGTACAGACACAGGCTAACTTGGTTAGCATTGTTTAGCAGAAAGTGTGGTGTGAGAAGGGCTTATAGCTGAACAGGAAGCCATCACACACCGTGATAAATACGCATATCCAGGCACCTACGCATATCCTTCAGCAAAACAGTATAAGCCAAATAGTTTTCTCCTGGACATTAGTGGCAAAAGTCCTGTTGAGCTCAAGAAGCTGCTTGCTGCAGCTGATTCTTCAGTGCCTTGTGTGGAGTGGAGGGGGCCAGTAAAGCAGTATGGAGCCTTTTCCTTCCCCCAGCCTACACTTGGCTGCTAGCACGCATCATGGGACCTGAGAAAATCATTTGCATCCACCATGCAGGATGTGAGAAACTAAGAATAAAATTGTTGAGATTTTTCTCACACAGGAGCATTTCAGTGCTGGTTAATTTTGAATGAGACCCTTATTAGGATGATGTTGGAGCTGTGTAGTTGGGATGGGAGAAGATAGAGGTGATAGAGATCTCAAACAAGTGAAATTGCTAGTAGTGTTGATGGGGAAGGCACTGAGAAGAAGGCTGCCATGCTTGGACAGCATCTCCTGGAAGGACTGTGTCTCCTTGCACCGCAAGACACAGGGAGGCTTGGGTTCAATGGCAAATAGCCAGAACGTGAGCTAGGATTAGGGACACAGATAAGCATCCAAGGAAGCAACCCCAGAACAGTCGGGATGGGTGGGTAATGGAAAAGACTAAGATGGGGCAGCTGCATGGGGATAGTCAGAGACAGCAGGTCAATGCTGTCCCTGAGGTGGATGAACTAACCTCTGGCACCCCTTTGGGATGTGGAGCTGATGAGGAACTGTCTGCAAGCGTGTTTGTACAAGTGTATTTCCTATATGAGTGGCCAAATGCCATCGGCTGCTTCCAAGAACCTCATGTAGTTTCCAGGCCTTCAGCAGGGCCTTACCTCAGCCAGGCTATTTATGGCGCACAAGGACATGGCAGCAGCCAAGCAACCTATACTGTCGTCAAGCCGGGCTGAAATGCCATGGTTTCCCCTGGGTTTTCTCCGGTTATAGACACGGATCTGGGCATTAGACAAGCCGGTCATGTCCCCAGGAGTTTGTATTGAAGGGGAGCGTAGGATGCTGCAGGGAGGTGCTGGCTGCAATGACTGCCCCACTTGGCATGGCTGAACCTGCTGGGCTTTGGGCACCGGGGTTTGAAAGCTGGACCCTGGTGGTCTGGTTTTGACCAGAGATGTTCTCACAACTGCTTGATGCTCTATCCTCACAGGAGTGCAGAGGAGATCTGAATATCATGGCAAGGCCCAAACTCTGCTCTCAAAACTGTGCCCCTGAGGGAAGTTGTTCCAGATTGACCACGGTATTTCTGAGGTCAAAACCAGGCCACAATGAGCTAATTAAAGTCAGGCCAGTATGAGACGTGTTATGGTCAAACCACTGCCTCCTCAATCTGAATGGCTGGATCCCTCCAAGTTACCAGAGTTGTCTGGAGAGGAGACTGTGACACCAGATCGTGTTTACTTGGACCTGAAAAATCCAAACAGACCTCTCAGATGTTGGCACGTAGGGGGCACTAGGGGACGGCGAGTGACCCCAGAGTTATTCATTAATGCTGCATGGTAAAAATTGGCTGAGCAACAAATCTGCCTGCAGCTGATGGAAACTTAATTCGGGTGAGGGCCCAGGGCTGGAAAGGACCACAGAGGAGGAATGACAAAGATGGTCAAGGCAGCAGAGGCTTCCTTGTGACAGGAGGCGGTGAGATTTTTTTCAATTCTTTTACCACGAGGAGAAAAGAGTTAAAGGCAGTCCTACAGCAGAATTCAAAGTAGCTCCAAAAATGAAATCGGTCTCTTGGTTGCCTCCTGCCCCATAGCGTAAGGGCGTTACTCCCTTAAATTAAAAAGCATTATTTATAAAATAACATCTATCGTGTACGTGCAGGGTAATTTCAGCATCGTTAATTCAGTGCTACGGGAGCCAATGATGCAAATGGTGTGGATGGATTTTTTTAAAGGGTTGGATAATTTTATGACTAATAATATTTGCAACTACGCGTGGTAAGAGAAGAGTAATCAGAATTTGTGCTTCGGGGCATAAGCTGCCTATTTGCATAGGTCATGAGGACGTTTTTTTTTCTCTTCCGTAAAGTAATACAGCTAAAGGTACTTCTGAAGGTTGTTTCCCTTCTGCCTTTTAAACATTAGATGTTGGCCACTGGTCAAAGTGAGATTATCTGATGGGATGAACCAATGGTTTGATCTGATCTGCTAATTACTAAATTCCTATGCAAGGCTTTTATTACATGCACAGTGAGGTACTGTGCACACGCTATGCGTTTTCAGAGGGGAGTTTTGTAGCACAGGGTTAAAGCACCAGCTCTGGTCCCTAATTGAAACCAGCAAAATTCAGTAAGCTTGGACCACATCTGCATGCTGAGTAGCCCTAGGCGGGCCTCTGTGGTTTTTCTTCCATGCACAGTAACTGTATTTCTGGCAGAAGTTCTTTGAGCTGAGTGAAGAAACGGCAACAAATAACCTAACATATTTAGTTCACTTTCTGTGTGTGTTCGTGGAACTTCCAGGAGCAGATCAAACTCTCCTCAGATGTATTTGATGTTGTTTAGCAACAGTTCATTACATGGGCATTGCTTTTTTTTCTTTTCCTCCTGGTTTGGCTAAGGCTAGCTCTTTGATGATCCAACCCTGGTCTGAGTTCTCTTAAGAAGTGAATTAAAAATTGGCCTTCTTTAAGTAAACAAAAGCATGGGTTGAAAGTATGTTGGGGTTGATTCTTCCAGGGTGGTTCAATTGCTGAGAAAACTGGGAGAAAGCTACTTTAATTGCTGGGAAGATGAGCGGTGAAGAGATTCTTTATAATATAACTGTCTGTGGCAAATTGGTTTTACTCTGTTCCTTGTGCTCCCGTAGCTGTACAGCCCCATACAAATTGTATACAGCTGTATACACAAGCTGCTGGGCAGCTTTGACCATTGGGCAAGATCCCAGTTGTTTTTGTTTTTGTTTTTTTAAAGAGCAAAAAATAACCTGGCTTGTTTTTTCAGCTTGCACTGTAAGTTAGAAACTTTCCTTTTAGATTTAAAAACTGGAGCAAGCTACTAAAAGAGATAAAATGTGGGCTATTGAGGTGCTGTCCTGTGTCACCTCTTCAACTGTAATTGTGTTTTGGTGTCTCAAGGGATCTGATTAAAGCAGGCACCTCAGGATGCTGAGCAAGTGCGCTCCACTGCAGCTCTTCTCGTGCTCGTGGTGTTGAAGCCGTCAGGGTTTCACTAGGATTTTAATTTCTGTTTCAGGTTCACAAGTACTGAGTCCTGCTCCCACCAGTCCATTCGAGTTTGGTGCTACCCCTGTCAGATCAGGAAGGGAAAAAGACTTGGCTGTAATAAATGTGACCCTACACTGTAAGGACATTAGCACTAACAGTTCCCCCTTGCCCTTGCAGCAGGCCAATAGACAGCAGGGCTGCTTAGTGTCCATCACACCCAACCCTTGCTGCAGCTCTGGGAGTCTGCTGGGAGATTGTAATTGGTGCTTTTCTCACGTCTTAGATGGGAAAGTCCTGGGAGGGAAGAATCTCTTACAAATTTTTCTCATATGACAGCTAATTACTCTTTTCTCTATCTAGTCACTGTCTGTTTTCTTAGCTTTACCTGTGTGTGAGGTATGAGTCACAAAACCTGATGTTTTTTTCTGAGAAGAGCCTTGGGCACTGAGCAGGAAAGGACCAGGGAGTGGTGTTTGGTTTCTCAGGGGCTCTTGAAGGAGCATGGGCTATCTGAGGCCTCTAGATGAAAACTGGAGGTGTCTTGAGCTGTGATTGTGTGGGAGGCTGCTGGGGAAGGCCACTCAGTGGAGGTGTCCCCAGGGGGATGCTGAGCTGGGTGGGGAGATACGGGTGCTTGATTGGGTGGGAGCCTTTGGTGTGCCACCATAATATGGTGGCAATATCCCCAGGCAATGCCAAGGAGTGTCAGGGAGGCTCCTCCCTGTCGGGTCTTCTCCTCCTGAGGTGCTGGCAAGAGGCTGGGGCAGCCGAGGGGGGCAACATGTTGGCTCGCTCGCCATCCTGCTCGGGTGGCAACCTGGCCTGGAGTGGGTCCCAGAGCTCGACGTGGCAGTGCCAGCCCAGGCAGGCACTCACTCATTGCCTCTGCGGCAGGCAAATTGCTTGCGGCCAGAGGAGAGGAGATGAAAGGGAGAGGGGAAACTAGCTATCTTTTATTAATGCTATCGAGTTGCATTTCTTTCCAGTGCTGTAAGACCAGGACAGGACTTGCAAGCAGTTGATGAAAGAGGAGACAGAGCTCTCAGGGAAACATGAGAGGACTTGAAGGAGTCTCAAGAGGATCATCGGAGCATTTGAGTGCTACCTCAAAAATATGAGAGGCTGGAAGTATCTGACTGCAAGGGAATGACAGGGGAGAAGAAATCAAATAGAATGTGTGGGGAGCCAACTAGGAAGGGACGGGAGAAGATGGATAGTCACCTTTTTATTGCAGAGTTGGTAGAAAGAAAGAAAAACAAACAAACATTTTTTTTCCTCTTCTGTGATCTCTGTCCTGTCCTAATAATTTTAGGATAGGGTTTTGTCTGGGATGTTTTTCCTGTCATTTGAAGTGCTGCTGCATGAGGGCTTAGCTTTACAGAGTCTCTGCTACATTGCTAGCACAAGCAGACTCTGTCTTTATGGAGAAGACCTTTAGGAGTTTCTAGGGTTAAGTACAGGACTCAAATTTAGAAGCATCCTAAAAATTTCAGTAAAGTTCAGTGGAAAATTATGCATGCTCTCCGTGTTTCTTGTAACTGTTCCTTAACATCTGCAACAGGGATAAAGTTACTAATTAAACTCTTTCATATGAGATGGTGCAAAATAGTTAGAGATGTTCATCAAGGGCATCCCTACACAAGGGTCACTTACAGCAGCAGAATGCTTTAGCAACCAGATTTCTCTAAGGGTCTGGGGCATGCTGTGTGTCTCATCTGGTTTTCTGTCAACCGTGCTTTTGATCGTATATGAAGATGCATTAAAACGTTGCTCTGACATTTCCCAATTATGCAAAGTTATAAGCATTTGAAGTTAAATCCAGGGAGACTTTGCTAGCTTCAGAGATCCCTAGATGAAAACCGTTTTGTTTCACTAGAAAGCTTTTTGGTTTTAATTTCTAATGAAGATCAGAGTGCCCAGGGGCTTGATGTTTCTGATAGGACCACTAGCAGTTCAATAACAAGTCCATGTGAACCTGAGTGCACAGACCCTCTGCATCAGCCTCTTCATCCTTGCTATTTTTGGTGGTTTAGAAAGCGAGGTGATGAAGCCTTGAAAAGGAAAGCTGTGAAGATTGTGAAAGGTCTAGAGGACAAGACGTATGAGGAGCAGCTGAGGTCCCTTGGTTTGCTCAGCCCAGAGCAGAGCAGGCTGAGGGGAGGCCTCATGGCACCTGCAGCTCCCTCACGAGGGGAGCAGAGGGGCAGGCGCTGAGCTCTGCTCTCTGGGGACAGCGACAGGACCCGAGGGAACGGCATGGAGCTGGGACGGGGAGGGTCAGGCTGGGGGTTAGGGAAAGGGTCTGCACCCAGAGGGTGGTCGGGCACTGGGACAGTCAGTGAGGTACACCACGTCCTTAAAAGCAAATAAAAATTATGTGTATGATATACATTCATGGTGTCAGCCAAAAGAACAAAGGCTTGAGAGTGACTTGTTGGGCTGTTCAGAACTTGTGCCAACTTCATTTCACGTAATAAGCCAGATTGTCCTTCTGGCATAAATATCGCTGAGATCCAGGCACAGCAATAAAGAAATGAACCTGACAGAGGTGAACAATTTTGTTTTGGTTTTCCAGTTTACCTGTTTAGTGTGTTGCATCACAACAGGGAGGTTTCGGGTGGATGGATAAGCTCCCAGACAATAGGCTGCTTAGAATCTAATTGCCTCATTTTGGCATTAATCATCCAAGTAGAACAGTGTGTCTAACAGTGGCAGTTGTGTGTATTACAAAATAAAATAGACAAAGCCCTAATATCCTGCAGCAAACAGGATTTACATTCTGCTCCAAGTTTTCTAAATCCTGTGAAATGCTGATGTGGTAACCTCGATATTATACTGCGGTTGCTTTATTTGAATGAAAAATCAGGATCTCATAAATACAGAGAGAACATAAGTACTAAACTTAGCTTGCAAGACCTTTCATTATTCCTTGTATCATTTGATCTATTCTCTTTTGTCCTCCTATTCTCATTTTTCCCTATCACAAAGACTCTTGATCACAGATCTGAAACTTGCTGTGGATAAGGTGGATTTCTAATGGGGCAATGAAGTATTTGAGAGCACAGAAAGGGAGAGAAAGAAAGGTTCACAGTGATGTTGGAAACTCTAAAGTAGGTAATTGTATGGCCATTTTAGGACAGGCTTTAAAAAGGCACATGCGTGGCTTGGCTCAAATCCCAGTACTTTCCATTGGGACTTCTACTTTCCAGGTATTTACAGGCAGAACTTGCAAAAGCAGTTAAGCTGTAAACTTTTGGAGTTCAGAGTTATCAATGTATTGAGATGACTGGTTTAAAATTGCTTTCACGGCTGCTTTTTGCCTCACGTGGTGAACAGGTCAGAGTTAACTTGGAACAGGGCAAAAAGCAGGATCATAGCCTTGGACTTCAGGAGAGCAGACTGCCATGCACCGGGACCTGTCTCAAAGATTTTCATGGGAGATAGGCCTGGAGAGCAGGGGATCCAGGAGAACTGGGTGTTTTTTTAAGGATCAGCTCCTCCAAACTTAAGAAGCCTCCATCCCAGCATGGAGGAAGAGAAGTAATGGTGGCAGAAGGTCTTCATGGATGGATATGCCTGACTAAGCTCAAACAAAATAAGGAAGTGTGCAGGAGGTGGCAGCAGGGTCAGCTCAGCTAGGATGCTGTCTGAATGTGCAGGGGTAGGGTTGGGAAAGCCAAAGCACATCTGAATCTGGAGGGAGATGTGAAGGGCAACAAAAAGGACTTCTACGGGTATATCAGTATCAAAAACGAAGACAAGGGAAAATGTGAGCCTGGTAAAACTGGTATTCAGGAATGCCAAGCCCCTAAGGCCAGAGGGAAAGACCACAAGGAAGATCTACCCTTGGTGGAAGAGGATCAGGTTAGGAAACATTTAAGCTGACTGGACAGACACAAGTCCCTGGGACCTGATGTGTTGCACCCATGAGTGCTGACAAAGCTGGCCTGTGTCACTGCAAGGCCCCTCTAGATCATCGCTGAAAGTTTGTCGTGACTGGCAGAGGTCCATGAGGACTGGAAGAAAACAAATGTGTAGTGGTACAAAAGGCAGCTGGAAACCAATCTCTTGTGTACACCAGGAAGTGACAGTGGGGCAAATATTGTTTAACATCTTCATTAGTGACCTGGGCAATAGGGCAAAGTGCACCTTCAGCAAATTTGTTGATATAAAACCAGGAGAAATGGTTGATACACTGGATGTTTGTGCTGCCATCCAGAGGGGCTGCAACAGGCTGGCGAAATGGGCTGGCAGGAACCTTCTGCAATTCGACAAAGGGACATGCAAAGTTCTTCCTCCCTGAGAATAATAAATCCATGCCCCAGTAGACTGGGGACTGGGCAGCTGGAGCAGGAAAGGACCATGGGGTGCTGGCGGACACCAAGTTGATTGTGAGTCAGAGATGTGCCCTTGCAGCAAAGACCAACAGCCTCCCGGGCTTCATTAGGCCTGGCTGAGGAAGATGATCCTTCCCCTCTGCTCAGTCTGGTGAGACACATTTGGAGCCCTCTGTCCAGTTCTGGGCTCCACAGATGAGAGACACAGACATGCTGAAGTGAGGCCTGCCAAGGACCATCAACATGATTACAGAAACGGAGCCTCTCACACTAGCAGAGGCTGAGAGAGCTGGGGCTGTTCAGTGTGGAGAAGAGAAGGCTCAGGGAGATCTTATCTGTGTGTACAAATACCTGACAGGAGGTTTTGAAGTCTCTGCCTTTGGAGGTATTCAACACCTGACTAGAAGTGGCCCTATAGGTGACTGCTGTGGACAGGGGTTTGTTCTAGATGACTTCCAGAGATGCCTTCCAACCTCAGCAATTCTGCATTTCTGTATTAGCAAGGGGAAAAAGTGGATTAAAAGACTAATCAAGAATGGACTGCCCTGGGCTATTTGTGGAGACCAAAAAGCCAGATGCACACACAGTCCTCATCTCCATCCCAGGAGATACAGCATTGGGAGCTTTTCACATAAAACATTACATAGCATATAAACCATACTGAAGTTTTTCAGGGCACTGGAGCTGAGGCCCGATGCTCTTCCAACAGCGCATAACCTGGAGCTCTGTGAGTTACTAGGGTCAGTGGCACGCAAAGGACGGATGATTTAATGACTAGTCCTTGGGCTAAATGCAGTAAAGAGGCCAGCTGCTTTCACTCCCCTTCAGTTTGGCAGAACACATTAGAAATGGGTATTTTCATGTATGTGGTTAAGTTGTATAAGGTGGTACACTCATCCCGTCCTGGAATGGAGTCGACCAGAGTCACTGGAGCTCAGCAGGAATCGTACCAAGAGCCTGTGGAAAAGGTCAGTAAAACTTAATGAAGGGACTGAGAACAGAGTTTGGATGAAATCTCAGGTCAGTGTGTAAATAACCAACGTCAGTCCGTGTTTTCATTGGATATTTATGCTGGAGCTAGCGCAGGAATTACTGTGTGAATTTCCTGTGCTGAGCTGCACAAGAGGCAGACTGGATAGTCGCTGCGGCTTCGGTTGTCCTTCAGTTCATTAGGAACTCGCTGGACTAGGGCAAGGCAGTAGGAACCCCTCTTCCTTGTCCTACGGAAATTTCCAACCCCTTTGAAAGTAAGCTGCAACTTTGCACTCAGTCCTTGCAAGCCACCTTAAGCAGCCGGCAGGGCAATTTTATTACTCTGGTAGAAAGCTGTCGCCTGGTTAAACATTCCGCTGAAATGGGATAGCTCTGTAATGCGGGCGGCCCCTGCTCCAAGGTGCCTAACCCAGCCATCCCCTCTGGGTGAAGGATCACCTCCTGGAAGCCCTCAGGGCCGCATGATGGCCTCAGGGACCTGTTGTGGAAAGCAGGGGCCCCGCAGCCTGTGCTCTGAAAGCTTCAGCCACGTCCCAGCTTGGGAATGGCTCCAGGTTTGTTCTTGCTGGGACTCCGAGCATCTCTCTGAATGCCTCCTGGTTCCTGCATTCCTTGTGATTTTCATCAGGCGTGTTGCGCAGGCTGGTTTGACACCGGTGTGGGATTTGGCCTAGGAAGAGGAGGAGCGGTATTTCAGGAGTTGGTGGTTTGGATTCTCTACATCACTGGGTAGGAGTGCTGTAAAGAGACTGTATGCAGCCATGGCTCTTCCCCATAGCAACCCTTGTTGGGTAAATGAAGACGGCCAAGAAATAAGTGTCTGTGCCCTGCAGCCCTTCCTGTTTCGTGCTGAGTCTTTGCCCGGAGGGAGGGCTGGCAGCTTGCTTTGTCCACGGGATTTATGAGCCTGTGTCCCAGAGGAACCTGAGTATGCCCCTTGGCACTCAGAGGTTTAACAGTTTTTTTTTAAGGTATAGCACATAGATATTTAGGATTTTCCGTAACACATCAAATCATTAGTCCGTCTTGCATGTTTGTCTGCTCTGGCTAGCAGGCAGAATTTGATGACTCAGAGGGAAGAGGACAGTCTTACAAATTTAGCTCCTTTGCTAAACAGGGCTGGTGGTGGGTTCAGGACACACATCCTTCACAAAGAGAGATGAAAGCTGGCATTTAGGGTTTAAGGCCAAATGAAGCTTTTGGTGTTCTCCACCTTTTGATGAGGATTTTCAGACATTCCTGAAGATTATCCTGAAATTCCAGTTGCTTTTTGCTGCCACTTTAAACGGCACTTGACCATGTGCAAAGCTAGAACAGAAGCTGTAGTTCTGAGGTTTGCACTGGAATCGAGGAAGTAAGCTTGCCCACAGGGATTGCATCCAAGTTCCTGAAATTTTTGGAGTAGTCCTAGAGCCTCATTTAAAACCCATTAACATTAGAAGAAGGGCTTCAGTTGACTCAAAATTCCAGCTTCAGATAGTCTCTATTCTGGTGTACCTGCCAATGAGTGCCAAAGCATACCTCAGCCTCTGCACCATCAATTCCTCTTTGTTATTTAGATGATTTGCTTACTGTTAATATGAGGATGGAGCTAGTCCTTATTGCAGAAAAAGAAGTCTCACTCTGTACTGTTTCCAGATGTTCTAACTCTATTCTTGCTTTTTCCCATCTCATAACTTTTCAGTAGAGTTGTTCCCGTTTTGTCTGATGGGGTGCTTCCTGACCTGCTGATGGCTCAGTACTGGGAGCTGAGCTCTCCTGCTGTGGGTGGCTGCAAGGAGCCTGGAGCGTCCTTGAGCACCAGTGGCCCAATCTCTGTGCTGCGATGTTCATAACAGTCTTTTCTGAGTCATGGGAGAAGAGTTCTGTGCTCCACATCAGATGTGTTCCTAGCTCTCCTTATTCTTACAGGCTTGTCCTGCTCTCCTGGGCTGGAGGTGCAGATCTCTCCCTTTCCCCAACACAAAGTGGTGTCTGGTTTGGACATAGGGTTATATTTCTCTGCATTTGATATTATATATTTATATATAATATAATATAATATAATATAATATAATATAATATAATATAATATAATATAATATAATATAATAATATATTATTTAATAATAAATCATATTTCTGGAGTGGCCTTCCAGAGTGCCTCTTGAGCTTGCTTCCTTTTCTTAAAGTCAGGTCAACCCTACCTGCACCATTCCTGGTGGATGTTTGTCCAGCTTGTTCTTTGTCTGTATTCCTCTCTTCCTTCACTCTTGTCTCTTGTCCCAAAGGTGACTGGAGTCAGTGACCTCTGAACGAGGCTGTGCAGTATAATAATACTGGCCACAGAGGCTACAGAAGCAATATGTTTGAGCTGGAGTGGATTACTGCCTTTGAGATGAATTCAGGGGAAGAAAATGGCAATGGTGATTTTGAGTAAAATGGCAAATATAAATGGCAGTAGAGAAATATATATGAATATATATTTTCATGGCAGTAGTGGAAGACATTTTCTACAGTGCAAAGATCCACAGACCTTGACTGAAAATCAAGCAGCAAGCAGATATTTTGGGAATGTTGCATCTACATGGAAGTGGCGGTAAGCTGTTGAGTCATTGTGAAAATCCTCATCCAACATAGAAGAAATAATGGGTTAGCTATATTCTGTGAAGAAATAAGAAAGGTTGATTCAAAGGCACAGTTGGCATTCAGCTTCACATCCTAGACAGCTCCTATATTAAAAAACCCTTGGAAAGCTCTTTGAGCAGCGTTAGCATGCTGCGGTGTTTGGATCAGTTGAGAAAAATGTATTCAAAGCTTTCTGAAAGCTATGTGAATGACTTGCTGAACTTCCTTGGGCACAATTATGTTGCAAAAAGAAAATGAGATGGCAAAGATCGCTGAGTATAGAATTGCCAGTCTCTTTATTTATTTTTGCAGGTACCTCCCGGTGCTCAGGGGAGAGAAGCCTCACACATACGTTGCTTCCATTGTGTTTATTCAGATACCAGGAGCATCAAAAGAGCAGATCAGCTGGTGGCTGAAAGCATTCAGAAGTGTGCTCCTTTTTGCAAGGAGTTCTTACTGCTGCTAATGACAACACTGTACGTGGCAATAAAAGTGGGTAAGAAGCCACCCAGTTCTGTCTCTGGGTGCAGTGCCTATGATTTACCCCACTGAGCTGGTGATATATGGAGGTAAACGCTAGCTTTAACTTGTTACCACAGCAGAACCAGCCTTCGTTGCCTCTGGTGTCTCTAAGGGCATGGCCTCACCGATGCCTGCAGACGAAGGGGAGAGGGCCAAGAACACAACTTGCACTGATCGTAACCAGGTAGAACATCTGCTTTTCATGGCAGTCACCCTGAGGGCCAGAGAGGGATTTTTTTTAATTATTTTTTTTTGTTTGTAAAAGAAGGCAGACTGTATGTAGAGCTGCAGTGTGAGTCAGCAGCTGAGGATGTGGTCACTGGCAGTGAATTGGTAGAAACCCATGTAGATGTTCCAAGATTAAAGGTATCTTTGTTCCAAAAATAAAGTCAGATGTTACCATTAAAAAAAAAAAAAAAAGGCAAGAAATGGAGTCCACAAAGTAGAAAATGATTTTGATCTTAAGAGCAGGAATAAAAATAAAAATTTAGACTTATATGCAGACACCTGATTTTGTGCCCTTCTGTCAACCTGCCAGTTTTTACAAGCACTGCAAATATTGTAGTTCAAGCAAGCCAAACATCCTGATCTCCGTCAGTAGATGTTTTTGATGCAAATCCCATGTTTTAAAGACAATGACTGGTGAAAGCCTGGCTCCCTAATTGCAATACCGTAATGTGAATTACTCAAATGCCTTTAATCTCCATGTGACTGGAAGCTGCTCTTTTTAACGTGAGCTGCGGCTGTTTTGAAAAATCTGTTGCAGAGCACGATGCACAAACAATGTAAAAAGTGAGAGACTGCTTGCTTTTGACAGCCAGGTCTTACAAGGAGGCATACACAGAGCCAGCCTGTGCAGCATGACCTCTCGGGGCCAAGCATGCTGTAGCAGCAAGACGACTGCCACGTGCTCCAAACTTGCCAGCAGTTTACGACTTTAATTGCACGGCTATTACGGGTATAATGTTGATAACAAATACTTCATTATCTGAATGTGTCTGTGTGTGTTTTGAGTGGTTAAGATGACCCGTGGATTACTGCCAAAGAGAAGCAGAGTAGAAAGGATTTCTTGCCCCGTTGTTGTGGAGGTTAGCAGTGCCAAAATCACAGTCTCCATCATATGTTCCTAAAAAAGGCAGTAGGTGCTCTTCTTCTCAGCTGGGTCCACATTCTTTCGCTGAAATTCAAAGTACCCCCCTCCATCTCTTCCGTCATAAGCAGCGTGGTAGGAGTCAGTTTGTTCTAGCATACACCAGGTTGCAACGTGTGGCATTTCTGGAGTCGATCTATGAGCTCGGTCCTGTAATTTTGAAGGGTAGTGCAGCTAGTGGTGATGACGTGGACTGTCTGAGTCACATCCAGCATTGCATCTCCATGTGTGTATTTCTGCTGAACTCACGGGGGGTAAGCAATATTTGCTAGATAATCCTGTGGCACAGGAATATCCCATGATTTAACTCGAGCAATGGAAAATTTTAGGGGCAGAGGCAAGATGTGAATTTTATCCCCCACAAAACAAGCTAGTGCCCCAGCCACTGCCTATCAGTTCCCTCCTTCCCATTTGAAATACTCCTCCTATAACTAGAAGGCATCAGCAGCAAGGTGTTACCTGACACGTAAGTCTGCAGGTAAGACTGCGTGAGTGCCCTGGGCTGTTACAGCCACTCGTTTTCCCTCTCTTGTTCTCGTGCAGAGCACTCTGCCTTTTCCTTAGTCATACCCACGTACTTCTGATGCTCCACAGCGCGATGTCGGAATTTGCAGACTGATGGGCAGCAAAGCCATGCACCTTCGCAACGCAGTGAGTAAGAGATGTAACTGGAGGAAGGATGAAGTAATTCCTGTCTGCACAAGCTGTCTCCGACTCGTGATTTATGCCTGAAGAAGGTCAGCAATTGTATTTTGTGGGGTGCTGTGATAACCAGAAATGGGAAGGTTTGCCGGGTTCCCTCTGCAACAACTGGTTTCCTAACTCCTTTTAACTCCAGGAGAGCTGTTCTGATCTTGATCTGAAGGCAAGGAGTTCACTGCCTATGGCTTTTATTGACTTAAATAAGTAACCAGAGAGAATCTCTCTTGATCAAGCTGTACGCTTGAATGATTTTTTTTCTTTTAATAGTTTCTTTGCCTCCCTGCCCTTGATTCATGATCTGCCCTAACCTTCCCTTAACCCCGTGGCCAGAAACCATTGGCTGTGTTTTTTCACTTCATCCTTTCCCCGCATTTCAGTTTCAAGAGGTCAGTTCACACCTCATCTTCATGCTTCATACCCTTGGTGTCTGGGGACCTCAGACGTGTGTGCGGTAGACCAGGAGGTTGGCGTTGCTTCCCCAGAGCAGCGCTGCCTCGGCCAGGTGACCAGGAGCTGGCTGCTATCAGGCTGCAGCCGTGACACCATGCTGCCTGGGATGCGATGCACAGCACGGCGTGGCAGCGTGTCCCCAGGATCTGCCAGTCTATAAGCCACAGCCTCAGGCAGCAGGGTGAAAGCACTCCCAGCGCACTGCATTTGTGAGCAGGCTATGAGCTAAATGGGAGTGACTGAGGTGGAGGTGAGGTTTGTGTTCAAGGCAGGAGGCTTGATGTATTTGCATGTGAGAGACTGCAGATAGCTTCAAGTTCGGCTCCTTTGTCACATTCAGGCAACTTCCCCAATAGGGTTTGGACTACTACGTGTTCAAGGCACCTAATGGTAATATTTGGGGGTATTGGGCACTGCCCCTGCCTCCCTGTTCAGCCAGAAATAACACCAGGAAAGACCTCTAACTACACTGACATCCCTTGGGATGAGAGCAAGTTGCAAACATCCAGCCAGAAGGGGAGAGGAGAAATAGGATCACCAAACAGAGGGTTAAAGTGTCATGCCACGCTGGGGGGTTGCTGGACAGTGTGGGTGATGAAGAACAAGTCCCTGCCTTACACCTGCCCGTTTCTTCTGGCCCTGTCCCTGTAGCAGCAGAGGAGCAGGATGGTGTCAGATCAGAAGGAAAAAGCCTCCCAAGCAAACCACCCTGTGGACCTGCTGCTACCTGAGGCTGCCGAGCGAAAGCATTCAGCCTGGCTACAACAGGGTTGGTGAGCACCTGGGCATTGGTAGCATTTGCAGCTATGTCAGCAGCAGTAGCAACAGCAGGGTAATCAAATATCAACCTTGGGAGAGAAAGCTGCTCACCTGACAGGGTCAGGGCTTCCCTCCTCTCCATCACTGCCATGAACCTATCCACCCTTCTACCCTTCCACGGAGCCCCTGAGAACATCTCATTGCTCCTCAGGGAGCTGGCAAGAAGACCATCTTTGTTCCCTCACGCAGCAGTTGGCTTCAGCAGGTCTTCTGGTTGCAGGATGCTGAAGGAGCATTGTCTCTTCTCCTACTTTCTATCATTCCCTCCCTCCTCCTAGCAAGGAAAGCCAGGTTCACCTCCAGGGATACTCCATGGAAATCCCCAGGTGGAAAAGACAACCTTTCAGCAAAGAGCTGCAGCACCAGGAACTTTCTCTAAGGGGAGCGTTTATGCTATTACTTTCTGAAATTCATTTTCTACCACGTCGGGGCATGTGCCTGCCAAAGTACAAATTACCCAGCAAGGAGAACGCTACCTCCAGATTAATTTCTACCTGTTTTGTCTCTTCTGCGTTTGGCTGATGTAAGCGTTAGGTAAATATTTGTACAACACGGAGAATTGCCCCCCTTTCTTCTCTTTTCCAAGGGCCAGAGAAGTGTCAGCTGTTGGCACTCGTATCCAGCCAAGCTTCTGTGTATGCTCCGAGGTGGGCTCCATGCCAGTCGTGCGTAGGAGCTCGAGCACAGACGAGCCCAGGAGTCACCGTGGAGGACCAGCCCAAAAGGCAGGCGGTGGTGGCCAGCATCCTGTTTCCAGCAGAGGCTGATTCCTGGCATCTCATGTTGAGCTTATTCCATAGATCGGCAAAGTTCTGCGTTTAAAAACAAAATTGAATAATCTCTCCCCTCTGCAAAAGAGAAAGAACTGCTTCTCTTGGTGTCTTTTTCCCTCAATGAGTCTCCAACAGTGAACTCACTGTTTTATTCACTTTTTTTTTTTTCTTTTGAGTTTTATTTATTTCCTGTCTGATCCAGCCAGGCCCACTCTTCTGGCTCTCTCCTCTGAGGAACGTGTGCCCCTGTCTCCCAAGAGCAAAATGAGCCTTTGAAGGAGTGAGCACTGAACTTTATGTCAGCTCCAAAGACTGTTCCAGCCCCATTGCGAGTGGGACTGTACATCCAACTGCAGGACATTTGGAAACAGTGGTTTCTGCCTCATTGCTCTGAACAAGGTGGAAGCTTTCACATGCTATTTTATGTGGAGACATAGAAATCTCCTTTCCCATGACAGGCAATCTCTGAAGCATGAGATATGCTTAGCTGCATTAATCAGTAGATTACTCACCCAGACTCCCAGACTATTTGACCGAAAAACAATATGCAGAAGATCAAAATTGATATTCACATTTTTAGTCTTTGACTAACCCTGTAAGTTCAGAGTCTGCTGGTGGGAAGACCTCGATCAGAAGTTTGTGGCTGAACAGCATCTATCAGGGCCCGAATCAAAACCAAACACTTAAACCAACACTCGTGTCAGAAGAGCAGGGCACTTGAGTTGCCCCTGAGCCTTGTCTCTTCAGTGGCATCTCTGACTACTTACTTTCACATTTTCCACAATTCTTGCACTTTCTTTTCATTAATTGCCCCATTTTTTTCCACACACCACGGGGGGCGGGATCAACATCTTTGCTTTCTACTCACCTTTGTCAGACACTGCAGCGCCCAGCTTCAGGAACAAGCTACCAGTGTTTTGCAACTCTGTAGGTGCGATAACAGGCCAATTGCTTAACACAGATGAGGCAGGGAAGCTGTCAAGGGGTCATTTGTGACCTCTAGTTCCTGGGGTTGTTTTGGGTTTGCCTTGGTTTCAACTGAGCTGATTGAAATCATGTCACTTGTAAATGCACCCTGCTCTGCAGTATGTGGATTTTGAGCTGCTCTGCTACCAGCCTGGGAGAAGTGTTGGTGGAAGCTTGGGTACTTGTGCTCTTTGCAGTTAAGCTCTGATGTGCTGTGGGCACAGTGCTGAGCTGCTGGCAGGTTGGTTAGTTGCTGAATCAATGCCAAAATGTTTAGCAGCTCCAAAAACCACACGGCGTGAGCCACCGTAACGCTGCTGGGAGGCACGAGCTGTGCTCACCAGCACCTCCTGCTAGTGGTACCAATGGTGGTTATGCAGAGGTACAAGGTTATACACACTGCATCTGCTCGTCTTTGCCCTTTGGGAGAGCAAGGAGGCCAACGGAGCTGCAGAAGGATCCAAAACCAGATCCTGTCTCAAGCAGACTGGGAGGGGAGTAAAGCTGAGTTGAACCTGAAAGCTGATTTCACTTATGTAGTGATGCATCAGTGCTAGTACTTCAGGTGTTACAGCTGAATGTCCTATCAGGTTTGGTCTTTGTGGTCATTCAGTATTTCCTTCAAGAAAAGAAGATTGAAAAATGTTATTGTGCAAAAAGGTGCATAATCAGAATAATATTCTTTTGATGGTTGAACTAATTAGGAATCTGGTTATTGTCTTTTTATTTATTTATTTTTTTTCTTTGGGATTATTAGTTTAAAAAATTGGTCATCTTTAGTTTGACCAATGGGATTGTTTGAAGGATCTACAAAGAGGTTCCCAGTCCTGTGATGATTATTGAAATCTCTGAAATACATTTTAGAACTATGACAAATCTTTAGTACAACAAATTAATAAGAACAAGGGAAGAGCTTTTGAGGAAGACAAAGGTGATTTCTCTTTCTCTCTTTGTGTCGGTCTGCCAGATCCATGTCACATAAACTCATGGTCTCTTCTGGGTGATGCAAGAGTGTTGGAGGTCTCTCAGCCGAAAGAGGGACCAACCACTTTATTCTGGTTACTGCTGCAGCTTCTTTTTTTAGCCTGTACTCTGACAGCTCTTTGTTTCCGCTGTGCAGGATATGAAGACTGGAGGGAACTGGCTAAGGCTCTGGCAGACACAAATGTCCCGGGTGGGGACCCAAGCCTCCCATTTAACTATCGTCAGAAGATAGGACAGCAGGTGAGGAGACTCGGGATATCTTCTGAACATTTGGGAGGACAAGCCTTCCTTTCTCATGGTGGCCCCACGAGACAGCTCTCTCTACGTGAAGAAAAGAGAGCATGCCAGAGAGCAAAATCTGAGCTGGCTCACAGCAGTGCGAGTGTACAAAGACTCCACTGTAGTCAATTGAGTTATTTTAGACGTGCTCAGCTGCAGTGGTGATGTGAAGCTGGCTGGGTATGTGGCACAGGAAGAAATGGAAGCAGAAATGAAAGGTCAGGAGAGAGGTTGTAGTGCTCCAGCGAAGTACATCTTGTTGCTGTTGTTTGAAGGAAGTGTTGGAAGAACTATTGCTTGGAAGAACTATTGCTTGGACCCTTTGAAATGAGGGTGGGCAAAAAAAATAATTAAGGGATAATGACCTAAGTTTTAGCTCTGTACTAGCAGTCATTATAAAGTGCTGATATCCCTTCCCTTTAATGGGGAACTCTGGAAAGCTGGTGTCAAGAAAGCCAAGGAGCATTCCCCTGTGTCTCCAGTGGCCAGCCTCTTCCTTGGAATAGTTATGGGAAATTGCTTCTTTTCGTGCATGTTCTTGCAAACAGACTCTTGTGTAGCTGTCAGTACCTGGTCACTTGTCAGGTTACTTTGATTGTCCTCTCCTTGTATTTCAGAACCAGGAGCATCAAAGAGGTGGGAGGAATAAGTCGAATTATGCAGCTGTGGACAACCCCGTCCCATGGATGCCAGAGGTTTGTGCCTTTCTCCAGCCTTTTGCACAAGGGAGCTGTAGTTAGAGACCTGTGAGATTGGAAGGGAGGGACCTCTGCCTGAAAATGCATTTGCTTCACTAACAGTCTATTCCCTATCGCTCCCTCCTGGGTTAATGACACTTACAGACCTAAGTAATCATCTGGAAAGACAGGAGTGTCCAGATTCCTGATAATTAGGCGTCTTTCCCAGCCATCAAGGCATCAAGCACCTGCCCATAATTCCCTGAGAGCAGGCAGTCTGCTGTCCCCAAAAGGTGAGGTTTATTCAGATCTGGGAGTGCACAGGACCAAGTATTCAACAAGCAAACACCTGACTGTGGCACACAGAGGCTATGCTACTCTCATATTCTGGCATTTGCGTATTACCCAACTCCTGCTCGATGTACACAGAGGTCTCTCCACTTCACTGACACTTCTGATGAACAGAGACCTTCGCTGGTGACCCTTGAAGATTGGGGCAAACGTTCCCTTTGTTTCTTTCACGCCTCATTTATTCTTTCCTCTGCTGTCCCCTTATCTCGCCATTCCTCTTCAGATAAGGGAGCAATGCAGCCTGACGATAATGAGAGGGACACCAGCCAGGGGGCATTTGGCTAATGGAGTCAGCTGCCTAAATTCCTCGAGGTGATTAGAGACCAGCACCAATTAGAAGGGGCTGCCTCCCAGACAAGTGGGCTCATGGAGAGCTCACTCAGGGCCAAAGCTGCTGCAGCACACAGGGCTGACACAGTGCATTTACTGCTCCCTCATCCCACAGCACCGGGCACTACAGGCTCAGCGTGGCATCCCCATTGCTTCGCACAGGCTTAGCCTGTTGGCTCTGATTTCCACCTCCCGGTGATTTCTCAAAAGCCTGTTAGCCTTGAAATCTGCCAGCTGTGGTGTGCAGTGAGCTGTTTCTGGGCTAGAAATGCACCTGGTGGGGTGAGCAGCGTGGCTTGGGAGAAGGTGGGTGCTGTGTACAGCAGCTTGCCTTGCTCCCTGCTTGGCACCAGGCCTGGGTGCCAGCTTGGTGCCCTGCCTGCCCCAGGGGAAGGGGCAGGACTTGGGGTGGGATGTGCCTGTGAAGGTGCTGCGTGCCTGGTCCCACACTGCTCCCTGTTGGGGAGGAGAGCCCTGCCAGGTAGAGGGCTGCTGCTGCAGGCTGGGGAGCAAAGCACACATTTCTCCTGACCCAGGGATTAAGTTTTCCTGTAACTCTGCCCAAATTAATTACCTGGGGCCTATGATCCCATTGTGCCCTCCCGGCAGCATCTCTAAGCACTTAATTGCATCCTGGATCCTGGGGCGAGGGCAGGCAGTTTGCCTCCCACAGGTCATGGAGCTGGGCTTTGTGTGAACAGAGGTATGTTCTTGACAAACGTGAATAATTAACAGGGTCGCAGGGAGCGCTGACAGCCAGCATGACCAGAGGAGGACAGGTTTCAGTTTTCCTCTTTCGGTATCAGGAGATGAAACAGGTGGTTTGAATCTTCAGATGTGGATAATGTGGTGGGAAAGTGCACATGTAGGGAACCCCTAAAAGTGTTACACGCTGCCTCATCTTGATGGATTCCCACAAGTGGCTGCAGAGCTCGCAGCAGAGCCCAGCTGCTTGCTGCTGAACGTCCCCCAGCTGGAGGAGGGGCAGCAGCCACCCTACAGAGACAGAAGAGGCTTATGAACTCAGCTTCGGGAGTTTGGGTTCGCAGCACAACGTCGCCTTTCTTCCCCAGCTCAGGCCCTCTCTGTGCCGCATTTATCATCCCCGGCGCTGCGCATTCCTGGGGTTGCACGCAGCTGATTTGCCTCTGAGATGCCAAGGCTGGCCAGGATTAAATTAGGAAAGACCTCTCTTCCCCATCCTGTCCCAGCACGGCACCAGCCTCTGCTCCTTCCCGGGGCTCCTGGCACTCCTCGCTGCGTGCCCATGACGCCGTACTCAGGGGAATTGGCCTGCCCAGACCTCCTGGGGAAGAACAGCTCCCGGGGACGTGCTCGTGGAGCACATGTGCTGTGCCAACAGTGCCCTTGGTGCATGACCCGTGGCCGTTTTGGATCCCAGCTGGGTTCTTGCAACGCTGCTGTGTTAGTGGGGTGGAGATAAGCAGTGGGGAGGTGGGGCTGGAAGGGAGGGACCCAAGCAGCAGAAGGAGCCTGAGCAGATGGGAAGGCACAGACCGTGTAACGCCAGCTCCCGTTTATGGCCCAGCCCCTGGGCTTCTATTCTTGGTGCTGGCCAAGCAAGTCTGTCCAAAATTTCCAAAGCAGATGCTGTTACGGGGAGCAGGACAACTTAACTTGTTATTTACCACGCTGTAACTTTCAAACCCTTTGATTTCCCAGCTTGCAACTAATTTTCAAACTCAGAAAAAGTCCATCAATGTTTCTCAGGAGCTCTGTGCATGGATTGTGAATGACGGTGTCATTTATTGCTGCAAACTGCAGCAAACACCCCAAGCAGATTATTTTCTGCCTGTTCCAGAGGGGACCCAAATAGCAAACAGAGGAATTCCTCAGCTGCCTGCACTGGGCAGCCATGAGGCGAGCTGGAGGCACAGAGGTGATAGGGTTTCAAAACAGCTGCTGCACTCATGACTCCTGGGGGCCTAAAATTAAAGCGTAGCTCAGTTTTCACTTCCAGAGCAGCATTTTGGGCAGCCAGCATGTATCTGTCAATAACATTCTTCTTTTCCCCTTCAGAGGAAACAGTAAAGTAGGCTGCTGCAGAATAGGAGAAGAACCGCTTTAGAAAAGACTGAAACTACATCCCTGCCCCTGGCAGGGGTTGGAACTGGGTGATCTTTCAGGTCCTTTCTAACCCAAGCCATTCTAAGATTATATTTGTGCAAGAAATGCTTATTATTTACCAGTTAATTATTTCTAAATGTTGTGAGTACAGGAAAATGAAGCAGTCACGTTAGTTCCTGCGAGAAACTCCTCTTAGGTGCCTTTGTAAAGACATTGGAGGTGGGGATGTCGGGCTAGAAATCTCTCACAGCACTGACAGAGCACTTGGTGCGGGGCTGTCTGCCTTACCTTTACTAGGCTGCCCACTGCCAAAGCTCTGCAGTAAAGTTTTGCATTAGGAGGGACTGCTCCAATTTTCCCCTGCAAAGGAGCAGATCTGGGCACTCTTTTGGGAATTCCCTCGTACAGATCTGCTTTGGTGTTTGGGCTACCCCTTTCCAAAGCCAGGGTAGCTCCGTTACAGCGCTGAGTCTCGGGAGCATCTCCTGGGTGTCTTTGCCAGGAAGGCAGTGCAGCACCAGCCTGTCCACGGTGTGGGAGTGTTGTGCTGCATTTGATAGAGATCTGAGGCTGCTATCTGCAGTGTGCAAACAGTGCTCTCCGAAGAAAAAACAGCATCTCTTGTGGATAGCAACAAAGCCACTGCTGCAAGACTCGATTCCTGGCAGAGACTAGCTGGGGGAGCCCAGCTTATTCACCTCAGCTAATATTCCACAAGAAACAGCAACTGTTATTTGATTTGGGGGAGAAAACAGTGTAAGACCCTTGGGTATGAACCTGGATTTCACCAGGGTGCATGGGACTGACCAGCAATTAGGTTCCAAGTCGGTGTCATGCTGGCAGTGATTGATTCATATTGCAGCTCCCTGCAGAGCCCCAAGTTTCTCTTGGCTACAGCCATTGCCCTGAGCCCTCTGCGCAGTTCCTCTCTCATTCTGTGCAGCATCACTTGGGGAAATTACATCTGCTTCGTCCCTCTGCTTTTTCTCTTGCCCGATGGGCAGAGTGTGGGCTGAGGGATGTCAGCAGAGGCGGTGGGGAACAAAAGGGACATCCAGACATCAGCCAAGCCCCGGCAGTGAGAGCAGGCTGACAAGAGACCACTCGAGAGCAGCAGTGGTTATGAATGTGTTTTGCCTGGCACGCAGAGATGATTTTCACGTGCATGACTAAAGCCCACAGCTCACAAAGAGCATTACTGCATAAGCTGGGGCCTGGCCAAGTCTGCTCCACGTCCTTCCTTCAGGCCCCAGTTTATTACAGAACCAAGCCCCAACCTGCTGTCCTGGGAAAAATAACTCTGTGAAATGGTTTCTCTGCCAGAAGTGCACAGAGGGGCTAGATCCTCCTCCACCACGCTGTTGCAGCCCTGCTCGAGAGACTTCCCTGACCAAAACTAGAAATTTGCTGCCATCTGTAGACATTTGGGTGCTATTCAGATGTTTCCAAGCCCTGCTCGCAGAGCCTTGGCTAGGCTCTGTAGCTCCTTATATAGGCAAGACAGCTGTGGAAAACCTCGCCAGTCCCAAGGCAACCTATTCCTTTCTTCAGCATTTCCCCATCTAAGGTTGCCTGTACAGTCTCCAGCTTATTTATTCTCCGCTTTTGGATGCCAACCCCACAAGGAAGGTTTCAGCATCCCGCTCCACTGGTTGCACGCAGAGAGCCTGGGCTGCCCTGGGAGGCAGCCAGCCCTTCCTTTACGGTTGGCTGTGACAAAATAAAGCCTGTTCCTCGAGGAGCACACATCTCCAATCCCACAGCAGCCAAGCCACCAGGCTTTTCCCAGCAGATCTGTGGTGCAGGTCCCCGTCAGGCACAGAAAGCCTCTCCCCATGGGGCTGGTGGGGTAGCAGGGACAGCCACCCCTGCACACCCTCCTCTGCTGTCTGGACCCCAGCTCCTGTCAGTGTTTTTGTGTCCCCGTGGGCACGCAGAGGCCACACTGTCCATGTGCTGCTGCTCTTTACCCTGCTCATACATCCGTCTCCCAGAGCAGTTGCCTCTCCCCGCTGTCCTCCCTGAGCTTCACCTCGCAGACAGGCTTCGAGGAGGTCTGCCACCTCCCGTCCTGAGGGTGTCCCCTCTTCCATGGGTCAGGAAAACAGCCCTGAAATGGTGGGGGAGCCCAGAATACTTTCATGGAGGACGTAAGACCCTACAGTCTCCTTGCTTGGATCATTATGGCTGCTGCCGCGCCACAGCATATCCCAGACCTCACAGCACTGGTCTCTGCTTTAACACCTCCGTGATGGCTCCAGATTGAGCCCCAGCCATTTAACTGGGCTCTCCCTGGCATTATCACAGCTCCCTGGAGCTGTTCAGACTGTCACCTGGCCTGGCCTCAAACCTGCAGCAGCTTTCTTCTCTCTCACAAGCCCTCCAGTGCTGGGGCAGGGGCTGAGTTTGGCAGGGCAGGGGAGGGAGGTGGGGAGGATGCTGGGGGATGGGGACACAGCAAT
Source organism: Aythya fuligula (assembly GCF_009819795.1). NCBI lineage: Eukaryota > Metazoa > Chordata > Aves > Anseriformes > Anatidae > Aythya > Aythya fuligula. Next base: position 64,098,888 of record NC_045559.1, read on the forward strand.
TCATGGTGCCCTGCTTCTGCCCCCCAGTTCCAGGGCCAGGCCAATCTGCACGTGTTCGAGGACTGGTGTGGCAGCTCCACCGAGCAGCTCAGGAAGAACCTCCACTTCCCCCTCTACCCCCACGTGAGTAAGACCCCAGCAGCCTCTGTCCCACTGTTCCCAGCTCTGCTTCCTATCTGGATCACCCTCGCTCCCTTCACATCTTGTCCCCATCCCTCTCCATCACCTCCTCTTTCTTCCTGCCCCTGGGGGAGCGAAAAGCTTGAGAAGCTTTCACAGGGGCTCAGTGGCCCTTGGGAAGGAGGCTCGTTTTGTCCCTGCTGGCCTGCCAGAGCTGGGACACAGCGTGAAGGAGCCCTGCATTCGGTGCTCTCCCTCCAAGTGGCTGATGAATGCCAGCTCCCATTCCCAGCATCTCTCTGGCATCCCCTATGTGGCTCTTCCCTCTCCTGAGCAGCTTCAGTTCCTCTCTCATCTCACCTGCTCTTTCCCATTGCATCCATCACACACCGTCCCCCATCCTCCCCCAAAAGAAGCCTCATACTTCCCTCTACCCACTTATTGCACCTTTTTTTTTGTCCCCCACCACTTCTCTCGCCTCTTGTTCCTATCACATCTATTATTTTTTTTTTCACCTTCCACTTCAGACACGAACTACACTGAAGAAACTGGCAGTGTCCCCAAAATGGACCAACTACGGTCTCCGGATATTTGGCTACCTGCATCCTTTCACTGACGGTGAGGGCCCTGAGGCTACTGTGCCACTTCTCATGTCCCTGCTTGGCTCTGCACAGGGCTGCCCTCACCCACTGGGCGTGAGACCCCTCATGTAGGCAGCCCAGCTGGCTGTGGCCCTGGTGTGGATGAAGCACGTCTGCCTCCATTGTAGGGTGGAAAGGAGTAGCACATAAGAAAAGAGATTGGAAGTGATAGCTACAATACGATGCCATTGTGAGTGCACAGCCCCATGACGTGTACGTAGGCACGAGTGGCCTGTAAGCTTTTCTTCCCTCCCTCCCATGCACAGGACTGTACGTGACATTGATCATGTTCCTACTGCTCCCCGGGTGCGTGAACACTGTCTGACAGCATCTGTGTCACCCAGCTACGTGCTTCTGCCCAGGGCAGCGTGCTAACACTCGCCCCTTTCTCCTGGTCCTCAGGCCCTTGACTGCCATCCCTGTAGCCTGGCCAGAACAGCCAGACACAAACGTCTCTGTCTCCCTTCATGGCACCACATGCACGTTCCTCCATTCAGATGTGGCTTTTCACACAAAACATTTGCTCTGGGAACAAAGACAAGGCTGCCCTTGCATAGACTTCTTAGCTTTCCAGGTTAGATGTCAGGTGAAGCCAGCGCAGGAGGGACAGGGAACCAGCTGCACCTGTAAGTGATGTTTGGTTTTTAATCACAGAAGAACTAGAGAATTCAGAAAGGTCAGAAGGGGCAAGGTTAATGTCCAAAGGCTAAGCCTGATATTACCAGAAAAAAAAAAAAAGGGGTAAGGACAGCATTTTAGAGGAACATACTCCATTCTGTGTACAAGCCCTTACCCCAGAGCCCTACTTACTCCCTCCATCTCTTGACAGGGGAGTTTCAGTTTGCCATTGCTGCGGATGACAACGCTGAGTTCTGGCTGAGTCTGGATGAAAAGACCTCTGGCCTCCAGCTGCTGGCCAGCGTAGGCAAGGTACAGTGCACGCTGCGTGACTGCTTCCACAAAGGCTTGAATGTTTCTGTGGGGGTGGATGCTTTCCCGTCTAACTTGCCACCTTGGACTAGTCGATTTTCTTTTCCTGCCCTGCTACAGGCACCACTGCCACAGTTGCCAGACAAATACAACGCGACATAACCTAAGGAAGTTGGCACTGCAGCTGTCAGCCCCAGGTTCATGATTACAGACCTTAAATCTGTTCACAGGTTGTGAATCTCACAGATGACTTACCAGGAGAAGCAGCTCAATTTTCCCTATTTATTGCTCCATCACAGTAACCAGGGAAGAAATTCATCTTAATTACAGCATTTTCTGTCTCTTCACAGACAGGGAAGGAGTGGACAGCACCAGGGGAGTTTGGAAAATTTCGAAGCCAGCAGTCAAAGGTGGTGAGGTGAGTGAGCAGAGTCCCTCACTCCCAGCCACCTTTGCACATGGCCAGGAAATGACAAGGAAAGGGGAAAACAACACAGGCTTGTTCTGAAGAATTTAGCAATGTGGAGAAAGGAAATGCTCTGGGATGTCACCAAAGCTGAAGTGAGGCTTCCATACCTGTGCCAGTTGCTTTGCTGATTCACTGCAGAAAGGCAACACGGATTTTTTCTTCCCTGGAGATAGCAGCCGTCAGCAAATTCAGACTTCTTTTTATGAACTGTACCCTAAGCTTCCTGCCTTGGAACTGGCCAGGTTTCCCAGAGGCCAAAACCCAGCAGATGAGACTGAAAGGGAGTTTTTCAGAGTTACTGAGAAGGTTCTGAAGTGCTCCAGGTGCACGAGGGAAGTTACCTATCTAGCTGTCGGCAGCTGGATTTTCTTGGCAGCCCTATCCCTGCTTGCCCTGAGAATTAGTTTGATTCGTGGGTGCGGTTGCTCTCCGCTCATTGTCTGCTGACAAGCTAAGAAATGTTCCTTAATGCTGTTGGTGACAGACATGTTGTTCTTCACAGGTTGTCAGCTGCAGGCAGGTACTACTTTGAGGTGCTGCACAAGCAGGATGACAAAGGAACAGACCATGTGGAAGTAGCAGTGAGTCTATGAAAATGGCCATGCTGTGTGCAAATGGCACTGGTGTGTTCGTCCCCTCAGAGCTTGGGAATGAAGTTTGTAATGATTTCCTTCCTTCTCAGGCCCCAGCTCCTCTTTGTGGGAGATGTATCTAATCCCGTCCAGAGTCCTTACCTGCTTCTATGTGGGATAATCCTGGCTGTGTCAGGACCATTTTCTCTGTTTGTTCGGGACAGTTCTGCTCTCTCTCTGGTCTCTATTGCAGCTCTTCGTCCTTTCCTGCTTTGAACAAGTTCTGGGGGATCTCAGCTCATTGCGAGTCTTTTGCTGTTAGGTAGACTGTCATAGTAAGAAGGAGAAAGCTGTGAGCCCACCTGGTGAAAAAAACATCAACAACAACAAAAAACGTGTGCTTATTCCTTTTGTCTAGGCTTGGCTAAATGTATAAATTCCTTGTTTCAATGTGCTTCTCTGTTCCAGTGGAGACTGAATGACCCAGATGTGAAGTTCAAAGTCATTGACTCCCAATACCTCTCCCTTTTTGCTAGTAAGTATCTTCACCACAGGTCTCCTTGAGCACCTCCCCATTCTTCCAAAACTTATCATCAGTGTTTCACCGTGAATCACAGTCTAGCCAGCCAAATTCCATGTATATAGATCACTGCAAGAAAGAAGTGGAGGCAGGTTAGGAGAGAGACCTCTGGACATGAGTATGTGACTCGTTATTAAATACAGGAGAATTGGAAGAAGGATTGGAACATTATTTTAGGGAAATCTAGAGTCAGGAAGGAAGGAAAGAGAAGAGAGTCTGCAAGGGTGAAGGAAACTGTTTGAGATGTGAGAGAGAGATCACAGGGTGGAGGTTGCCTGCCTGTTGTGCGGAGAGCTAGGAGGACATGGAGCCCACAGCATGGGAGCAATGGGGTTGCTCTGGCAGCTGGACATGACTAGGGCAAAGGGGCTGCTGATTTCACTGACGTCCAGCAAATTTCACTCAGGACATGGGACACAATGGGATACATCTAGTGGTATCAGACGTTGCTGCTTTTTTCTGTGCCCCCTTCAAGTCTTTTCAAGTTGCTGCAGGATTGCAGCAAGAACATCAGTCCAGTCCCTCCTGTTTTAAAAACCCTTTTTAGCACATCAAGTGATGCCTTTATCAGTTAAGGAGCTCCTCAGTCCTGCCTTCCCTTATCTAGCTTTGTCAGCATCACTTTCCCCTGCCAACATTCCCCCTTTCCCTATCTACCACTGTTGCCTTCCAACATTTCTGTGGTGGTGTTTTTTTTCCTATGCTAACACTTTTGCCTATGGGAGACTCCCTGATGTAATCCAGACATCTGTTTGCAGTGTCTTAGATTACAGCCTGCTGCTGCATTTTTGTAACCCACCATTTGGCCAGGACTAGGTCTTCAGTCATGTCTTCTGTCCCCTTTCTTTTTTCTTCTGTTCTTTTCTGCTTATTAATTCCCTGTCGAAGAGGTGGCTCACAGCCCATAAGATCCTCTCATGTCTGGCACAGTGCTCCAGTCTCAGTCTTATCTTTATTTGGTGCCTTCTGCCCATACAGTGTCTCCCTCTTCCACCCCAGCCTTTGGCTATACCACACATTATATGGGTTTCCTGTGTTATTCTCTACCCAAAAGCTGCTGACAGTAACCCCAATGCCCTTGGCAGCATGTTGCCTTTCCTTCTAAGATATTTATTCAGTTCTGCTCATTTCAGAGCCAGATCAGCAGAGATATGTAATCCTTTGGCAGCAGTGCTCAAGAAAAAAAACATAACCAATGCCCAGTGCTGAGCTTAAGCTTCCCATTGCTCCTGGCTTACTGTGGGCATCCGTTCCCCTGCTGGAGCATCAACCTCTTCAGCCACTGAAGGCCTTACTCCAGGGTCTTGCTCCTTTTCCAGCACAGGAGAAACCTCTCTTTCTCAGGTTTCTCCTCCCATTCAGCTTTTTTTTTTGCAGCACCACTGGGAAAGGGCTGGGGTAGGGCTCTGTTGGAGACAGGGGATGAGTTAGACCTTCCTCCCCCTTCCGTTCTCTCTCTGGCTTCTAGACGAGACGCTGTTAAAGATGGACGAGGTCGGGCACATCCCGCAGACGCTGGCCAGCCACGCGAGCCGGCCTGCCGACAGCGCGGGCGGCAAGGCACACCCCGCTGACATGTTGAAGCCTGACCCCCGGGACACTCTTTACAAAGGTGAGGCTTGCAGAGGGCTTGAGGAGGGAGCTGCAGCCTGCCCCAGCACGTGCAGAACAGCTGACAGAGGCTGTCCTCCTACGCCGTGGCTCTCAGAGGCCACCCCTTTTCCTCCCCACAGAAGAGAGGAGGAGCATGCAACATCCTCCACTCTAAGAGACAAAGCACAGAGTAAACCCTTCTCCTCTTTTTTTTAAGAGTCCAGCTCACACAATGTCCCCAAGCATATTTTAGTCTAAGTGCCGTAGAGCAATGTGAATAAATGTACTGTACTAACTGTTTCGCTGTATGTATCTGATAGCATTTCACGTGGATAAATAGAAAGCAGGCCCAGAAATATCTATGCTCATGCATCAGCTGCAGCAGGGTCCCTCCAGCAACGCTTGCCAACCTGTTTCTTCTTCTCAGTGCCTCTGCTCAGCAAGTCCCACCTGCGCCGAGCCCTGCCAGACTGCCCCTACAAGCCCAGCTACCTGGTGAATGGGTTTCCTCTGCAGCGCTACCAGGGCCTCCAGTTTGTAAGTCTTATTCCGTGAGCTGGTATTTGCCCAGGGGGATGAGAGAAGGAAGGAGGGAGACCCTATTAACCATGGGCCACCCACCTGAAGCTCCTGGGCAGATTTGACCATCTACTCTTCAGGTCTGCAGCATCCCAGTACGTGCCAGAGGGCAATGGCAAGAGAAGGGAGGTGGGTGCTATGTGCTGCTCACTGGTCTCACTGGGGTACAAGTGTGTGTGTCCTACAGAGCCCTTCAGACCTCAAGCACAAAGGGCTGGGCACCTTGCAACCATGGCTGGGTCACCTTATGAATGGTATCTGGCACTGACAGGGGTTTTGCTTTATCTTTCTTCCCAGGTTCACTTATCCTTTGTTTACCCAAATGATTACAGCCGCCTTAGCCATATGGAGAAAGACAACAAATGCTTCTATCAGGAAAACCCATATTACTTGGAAAGGTAGGATGCTGTGCATGGGAGGCAGCATTTCCTAGCAGGGAGGGAGAAGGCAGTTTGAGGGCTGGAATTAAGGTGGAATTTCATATTCAGTTCTTTAGGACTCAACTTAAAGATCGCTGAAGTCCTGCAAAACATTAAAGCACTTATAGTTTCTTTGGATGGCCAGTGCTTCCTTTACGTGAAATTATGTTTAGGTCTCGAAGGGAAACGGCTGCCACTTTTCTTGCTCTATTAACCAGGAAGCTGGGTCAGTGCATATTTGTTCCAATGCATCAGGGAACATATTTGCCAGCAAACCTTGCATGCCAGCAGCTGGAGCCTCCTGATGGCTGTCACTGTTTGTGTTGAAGCCAAACCATGCTCACAACCAGGCATCTCTCTGGAGGGATAAAAACATGGAGCTCATCCTCACCGAGGTCTGGCTCCAGTGATGGCTCTGCAAGGGAACCACCACTTGCATGTTCCCCGGCCACAGGGAAATACCTCGTGTGAGGATTCCTCTGCTTTCAGGAGGAATTGGCAGCAGAATAAAGAGAGTTGCTTTTCCAGTGAGATAGCTGGTGGAGGCCTCCTTGTGTTCAGGATCATCTTCCTTCCCACAGGTCTGTTTTGAGGGCTGGAAAGATAGATTTTATTGTAGGCTTGGGAGGGAACTGCTGGGACTGGGGTTCATTGTGAAGGATGGAGAAGGTGGCTGCTGTGGGCTGGAAGGTGCCACACAAGTTTTTTGCTTTGACAAACAGTTTGTATTATAACAGAATTCAGGAAGCGTGGGTCCATTCTGCTTGGCATCAAGCAGGTATGGAAACAATCCAAGGAGGGAAACCCCTCCCAAAAGCCCAAAACACAGGCACGTGATGGGACAGCACACAGACAGTGTGAAAAGAGGAAGGGAGAAAAGAGAGAGGGAGATCATTGCAGTTATCTGCCTGAGCCAGGCTTGCAGCACAATGCCTTAGGTACTACATTGTAAGTGAACTTTAAGGAGCAGTTTAAGGGAGGCTAAAGCAGTGTTTCAGTGTACTTGTGTTGGAATTTCCTCTTGTGCACATGGAGCAGCACTCGAGAAAACGTCTGAAAAACTGGGATGATAATCAAGAAAAGCTGATTTCTTTGACAGTACAGAATAAGATCTGATTGCCCCAAGATCTGAAAGAGGCTGATGATAATAGCCAATGACTTGCTGCAAAAGGAGAGTCTAGAGAGGATGGGTAGATGTGATCAGAGTAATTGGCCATCTCCTCTGTAGCAGTGGCAAGAATTCATTTGGAGAGGGCAAAGCAACTTTGATCAGACTGGTGTTTTGTCCTTTCCTTTGCAGATTTGGATTCTACAAGTACATGAAAATGGACCGTCCAGAGAAGAACCTGGACTCTGGAGAAAAGACAGAGCAGCCAGGTAGGGGCCGGCCCTAGCGTCAGAGCCAGGAGGATCCTGTTATCTGTCACTGCGTGTGTGTGATCCTCCAGCACCAGCTGAAGGAAGCTGATGATTTTCCATGCTGAGCAAGTCACACCCTTTCCCTGGTAGAGCGCTGTGGCTGGGAGATTTTTGCTGTCACATTCACTTTTAAGGGCAGACTGTGAGGCCAACAAGCAGTGGGCTCTAGTGGACAACGTGGTGACTAGCTCTCAGGCCTGCAACGTAGCTGAGGAGCAATCCCAGCAAAAATGTGGGCAGAAATGAGAGAGCCAAATGTGCAGTGTGGCAGCCTGTGCTCACACCTGCCCTGCAAAGCTGTGGCCAGACCTTTAGCTGAAGGTTAAGCCAGACATCTCCCCGGCCTTTGGCAACAGCACTGGGTGTGGGGTTGGGAAGCGGAAGGAGGATGCCAGAGGTGTAACTGCGATTACTCCTGCAGGCTTCCAGGAGGGGAACCTGGACGACCTGCAGTACGGGGAGCAGGACGTGGAGAGCACTGGCCCCCCGGCACCCTCTGGCACGTGGCAGGCAGAGCCGACAGGCACCACTCCCAGCAGCGTGGTGGGCAGCGAGCATGTCTACGAGGACTATTCCCTCCGGGAGCGGCGGCGGCTCCTCTCAGTGGGTGACACAGGAGAGGCACCTCAGAGGAGAGGGATGAAAAGGGCTGGTGTCAAGACAGCCCCGCTGGCCCCTGCCAACCAAAGCCTCAGCCGGGCTGGCACAGAGAGGAACCCAGCGATGAAGAGATCCCACTTAAAAGCTGGCATCAAAGACAACTCCAAGAGCCCTCCACAGCACGCCAGGGTTGTCCAGGGCAGAGCACCTGCTAAAAAGCCTAACCCACCTCCTAGGAGCAGGTCGCAAAGGGAGCAGCCTCTCAGCTACACCAGGGACTCAGGGCTCAGGATTCCCAAAGGGCTGAGACCTCGAGCAGACCTCGACGCTGCGGAGGACAGGCTGCAGCCTGCAGGCACTGTGCAAACTGGGAGAGGAGGCCCAGGCAAAGCTGGCAGGCACCCTGTGGCCACTGCTGGCCCCAGCAAGGAGCCGGCACGGCTGGCACAGTGGCTGAACCAAGTGGAGGCCTACGTGGCTGAGCAGAAGGTGGCTGGTGGCAAGGACATGGGTGAGAGAGAGGCGCAGGTGGCACCTCTGGAAAAGAGCAAGTCAGGGCCTGTGGAGAGGGCAGCAGAAGAGGAAGAGGAAGAGGTGGATGGGGAGCCAGAGGAGGAGGACGAGGAGGGTTTTGATTACGTACCAGTGTTTGACCAGGCGGTGAACTGGGAGCAGACCTTCAGCACAAGCAACCTGGACTTCCACATGCTGCGCACTGACTGGATTGACCTCAAGTGCAACACGTCAGGAAACCTGCTGCTCAAAGAGAGGGAGGCCCTGGAAGTCACACGTGTCTTCCTCAAGAAGCTCAACCAAAAGAATAAAGGGTAAGGCACAGTGTGAAAGCCAAGGGACAGTGTCCTGGAGCTTGTGTACCACGCTGCACAGGGAGCACCTGTGATGTGAGCAGCTAGAATGAATTGGAAGATAAACTAGATTTGGAAATTAAAACTTCAGGCAAGGATTCTGTGTAAAAAAATGGGCTTTAAACACCTCTTTGAGCTGAAAAATCAGAATTATTGGACACCAGATCATGTCTGGGGGCTAAATATCACCCTCCAAAAACTGGTGGCTGTCAAGGTGAAAGATTTCAGTCCAGCTGGCATCACTGACCCTTTGCTGGCTTCCTCCTTGCACAGTGTAGGCATTGAGAGCGCATAGGAGCATTTTACCAGCTGATGATTAAGAAACCCTGCTGATATGAAATAGGACTGGAGCTTCTTATGCAAGTAATTTAATGCCTGTCACCCCTCAGTTTGCGAATCCAGCACCATTTAGGGCATAGGACCAGAAGGGAGCAGTCAGATATTGTGGATCAGTACACTGACCTCAGAAACAACCAAGTATCTTACTCTGTATCTGTACCTCCATCTTAGAACTAGTTAGATTTCTAGATCCTAGCAGTGATTTGGGAAGATGTCCCAGCTTCTCACTGCTCTGATGACCCACTGGAGATCAGCTTTCTCTGGTATTCTCTATTTACATTGCCCTGATAAGGTTCTTCTTGCTGAGACTTATCATTTTGATTGCCTTTCTGGCAGACAAACATACCTCCTGTGATCCTCTATAAGCGTCCAGCTTTCCTCCCCCTTCTGATGAGTTGGCCTCTATTTCCATGATCTTCTTATCTATACTTTTCCATGCTTGTTTCAGTCTGGGTTAGCTTTCCTGGCCATAAATGGCCAATATTCTGGATTTTTTATAGAATGCAGTTATTAGTTCTTAATCCCTGCTGGAAATAGCTCTCATGCTACCTCTTACAATTGTGTTTGTTTTTTCAGGGTCAGATCAGTCGCAGTCATGGTGTAAATGATAGGTACTCTCAAGGTTTTCTTAGCATTTTTAACTGACGAGCATCCATTTTACAGCAGAAATTCTTGTTATTACCTAAAAGGACACGATTTGGCATTTCATTCGATTTTGGCCATTCTGGACCTGCGGCTCATCCCAGTCTTTACTGTAGGATTGCTCAGTCTTAGTCCATGGTGTTGGCTGATAAGCTGTCATCAGCCAATTTCACCAACCCAGCCATACTTCCTGTGCCAAGGTCTTTGAAAGAGGTGTTGAATACACTATTTACCAGCCCTACAATCATTCAGACGTGTTTATTATTTTCTGTGTCACCTTTTATTTCATTTCCTTTGCCAACTATTTTCTCTTGGCTGGGATCCTGGGTCTAATCCCATGTGCTTGTGGATTTAGGAAACAGGTGCTAAGCCTTCCCATGGGACTTCTAACCCAGGAGGAAAGAGCCTGGCAGAGCCAAATAAGCCGAGCAGGGAGGAGGTGGGAGAGGGGCTGGTGGACAGGGGACGTGCTCACCCTGGCCCTGTCTCCTGCAGGCGGTTCCAGCTGCAGCGGATTGTGAACGTGGAAAAGCGCCAGGACCGCATGCGGGGAAGCCGCTACCTGCTGGAGCTGGAGCTGCTGGAGCAGGGAGAGCGCCTGGTCCGCTTCTCCGAGTACATCTTTGCACGGGGCTGGCAGGGCATTGGCGGTGACGAGGAGGAGGAGAGGAACATGAGGAACCTGGCATGGGGTCGCCGGCGGCACCTGATGGCCGTGGCCAAAGAGCCAGAGCTGTGCTGGCCCCAGGGCTTTTCCTGGAACCACCGTGCTGTGGTTCACTTTGTGGTGCCAGGTAAGGGGAACCTACCCTCATGGGTCTTAAAAGGCTCAGAGAAAATCCCTGTCACACCTTGGGGAAAAAAAAAAAAACAACAACAAAAAAACATACAAATTTCTGGGCTCTTTGGTCCAAGTTTTCAGCCTGGACCTATGTCAGCATCCCTGCAATGTTATCAGGGCTTGAGGCAAGAAGCCTTGCTTGTTGAAAGCCATGCCATCTTTGAAATCAGTTTTCCTTTGGTTCTCCCCCTCTTGCAATACAACCAGTGAAAAACCAGGCACGTTGGGTGCTGCAGTTCATCTCTGACATGGAAGAGCTGTTCCAAGTCACTAAGGATCCTTACTTCAACGTCATCATCACGGACTACAGCAGTGATGACATGGATGTAGAGAAGGCTCTGAAAAGGTCTAGCTTGCACAGGTGAGGGTGCTGGCTGATCACATAAAACTACTCACAAGTATACTCCTGCAAATGCAGCACATCTGCAAATCTCTGTGCATTGGCCATCCACAGCCTCCTGCAGCTGGAAACTGGGAGATGATACCCTTGCATGTGTACATGCTTATATTGTATAATGTGCTTACATGTATGCTGCTATAATACTGTTATAAATCTCTAAGGCAATACCTGTTGCAGTCATCCATCCAGGTACATCTCTTTTCTCCAGGGTTTTGTTCAAGTTTGCAAGAGAGAACAGAGAGCAAGTTGTACAGTGATGGGGGAGAGGGAAGCCAGAGAAGACAAGAAAGCTGTAAGAAATGAGCATGGAGACTTCCAGGGACTCCTCTTGCTGGAATAGCACTGTGGTTTATTGTATTCTGACCTGAAACAGCCTTGGTTGGTCCTTTCCAGTGCTAGGGGGTCCCAGAGATACCCAACAAATAGAGCTGGCAGGACTTTTGCTGAGGACTGCCCTATCCTTGCTGGATATGTGAGAAGACCCTCAGGGCACACTGGGAGCTGGGGTAGTGCTGAGCTTGCGTGCTTGCCCAAAGGCTGTCCTCCTCGTGAGGGTGCACAGGGGTGAGGGACAGTTCCTCAGCATGGCACCCATGGTGTACTGCTGCTAGTGGTGCTTTCTGTGCTTATCAACCTGCACACACTGATCCTCTCTTTCCTGTCTGACCCCCAGCTATCGGTACTTGAAGCTGACAGGGAATTTCGAGCGTTCTGCTGGGCTGCAGGCAGGGATAGACCTCGTGACGGTAAGCCTGGGGAGCTGTCGGGTGGATCGGTGGGTTTCTGGTATGTGTCCAGCACTACCTCTTGCCTTTCATATTGAACATGCTGGTTTTTAGGGAATAGCCCAACAGAACAGATCAAACATAGTGTGTTTCCTGTCCATCTGGAGCAAGGACCTCGCCCCTTTCTCTGAGGAGACCAGTCCCTGTGGTCCATGCAGTACTTGGCCCACCTGCTTGGACCATGAGACAGGAGGGAAATCATCAGTAGCAGCTTCATGATATTGGCTCTGCCAGATCATAGTCATAAAATCTCATACTGTTATTGAACAGCCAGCCAGAGGCAGTTCTGCCAGCCCCTAGGATTTCAGTTTCTGATCTAGCAATGAGTGACTCTTCGGTTGACTCCCATATCTCTGTCTTCCCATCCCCCAAGAAAGCCTTGCTTAAAGTCACCTTGCTTTTTCCTAACTGACGTGGTTGGTTCCAGGATCCGCACAGCATCATTTTCCTCTGCGACCTCCACATCCACTTCCCGGCCAGCATCATCGACTCTGTCCGCAAGCACTGTGTGGAAGGCAAGATGGCCTTCGCGCCCATGGTCATGAGGCTGCACTGCGGCACCTCCCCGCAGTGGCCTGACGGTAAGAGGGGAGCGGAGCCCCTTGTGCTCAGACCTCGGGGAATGGGGGAAGGAGGAGGGTGCCTGCAAACTCTAGATTTGGTTCTCCATTGCTGTCAAGGTCTGGAGCTTAATGTCCTACCTGGGCCACCAGGTGAGAGTGCATCAGAGGATGGTGTTTAACTGTGTTGGGTACTTGGCATTTGAGATCAGAGCCAAAAGAGCCCTTTATATGATATTTCTCCTAGTCATCTCTTAAAGCTCTCAGTGAATTTAAGTACCTCAAAGCCCCTCTTTTACTTCTTTCCATCAATTTTTCTCCTAGAGGGCATGGCCTGCCCTCTTGAGGACAGCTGCTAGCCCTGGGTTGAAGGAAAGCAACCCAAGTCAGGGGGAGGAAAGTGACATCGATCATTGGGGCATAGGATTTCCCTTAGACAGAGGTGGTCATCCTGAGCCCCCACAGAAGCAAATTACCCTTGAATCTTTGGTGGTTCAAAGCACCAACATGCCTGTGCCTCTTTTGTGCTGTCCTCAGGCTACTGGGAGGTGAATGGGTTCGGTCTTCTGGGCATATACAAGTCTGACCTGGACAAGATCGGAGGGATGAACACGAAAGAGTTTCGGGACCGCTGGGGAGGAGAAGACTGGGAACTCCTGGACAGGTAAGTATTCATTGTCATCAGCCTTGTGCTCAGGAGGGGAGACGTGTTAGATTACAGAAGAGCAGTGACCAGGGAGCGGGGATATGAGGAGATGGAGGTGGTGAATGCCACCACCAGCTTGGGCAGTGAGGGAGAGTCTTTGAGGAAGTCCTGACTTCAAAACCAGCATGTGAGTGTACCCAAAATACAGCCAGTGATAAGAGAGGAGCTGTTTCCTGATGTCTTCCAGTCATGCTGTTGGTTGGCCATGGGCAGATTGGGCACTGGTGATCATGGAGACTCCGTCTTCTTGAATTGATTGTCAGAGAGACATTTTAGGATCATGAAGTAGGGTTACGATTTCTGAGAAGTTTATGATGTGGGACCTGTGCTGTACAAATCGTAGGCCTCGGGGTTTGTAGGTTGGATTTGTAGGTTTCAGGACCTCTCATGTCTTTTCTGTCAGCTCACTGAGGAAAAGTCTAACACCCTGAGCAGTCCCATGTTGGATTGATAGGATTTCCTCCTTGCCTGGCACATGCAGCTGGCCTGTGCCTGTTCCCAACCAGTCCTGCTCTCAGGGGTCTATAAACACTCATTGAGTGTCATTAGATGCCTGATTGTGGGTAGGAGATACCCTGAGCTATGCTGGACTCTTGAGCCTGGTTGTGGTGTGTTGACAACAGGACTGCTTAAAGGAGATCTCCCACGCCTAAGCCCCCTGGTATCATTGTCATCAAGATTCCCCTGCATTTACCCTTCTCCTTTCCTCCAGGATCTTGCAGGCTGGGCTGGAAGTGGAGCGCCTCTCCCTGAGAAACTTCTTCCACTGGTTCCACTCGAAGCGGGGCATGTGGAACCGGCGCCAGCTGAAGACATTGTAGCCTTCAACACCAGAGCTGCCCGGCAGCACCGTCCACCGTCTCGCCCCGGCGTGCACTTTATCAAGGCACACAGCCAAGCGCACAAACTCTCCCTCTGCCCCCAGAGCCCTCCGGCGGGACGGCCCAGCTGAAGAAGGGACGGTCAGGCATGAGGAGCTTCTCTTGGGAGCCACTGCATCCAAAACACGGGATCCACGTCTTGCTGGGAAGCCGTGTGGGGAAGCTGTCGCCCAGTGAAGTAGTCGTGTTCCCTGCCGTGCGGCCTGGTGGATGGCACAGCGGGAGAGGTGCCATAGTTCCTGTCGAGTCTGGCGTGGTGCAGAGCAAACAAACAAAGCTCTCAGCTAAGCCCAGAATGGTTTATTTACAGGAATGCAGCTTTTCTTTCAATACTTGAAGAAAAAAAGGGGAAAAAAATAAAATGGGAAAAAAAACCCTCTCCTTCCCTCTCAACCCCTGCCCCATCTCTCTGGTATCCATACATTTGGACAGGGGACCAAAATAGTTTCTCTGAACTGTATTGTGTCCACATGCCCGTGTGCTGACCCCAAAAAGATCTGGATGAGGAGGAGTTGATAGGCACTTTAGGCTGCTGGTGCTTAGACATTTCTCTGTGCTCTTCACTTCAATCATTATGAGAAACTGTGCTCATTCAGTAAATTATGGGCTGTGGATTGAGACCCAGATACAGTTCCCAGGAGAGCCACATTTGCCTGCAGCTGAGCAAGGTGGCAGGGGTTGATGTTTCAGCTCTCCCTGAATTATTGATCCACTGCCTGAGGATAGTGGAGGGGTTATACAGAGACGCTAGGAGGGCATCTCAGGAGGAATTTTGCAACCTTATCTGACAGACATGCGTGTTTGTCCTTACAATATCAGGGAAACCCTAGCAGGGAGAAGTGGCAATATTTTATTAATTGAGATATTGTGATTTTGTTAGAAAAAAAGAGGAGACAGATTATTCTGCTCTCTAAATCCTGTACATTTATGCAGCATCTAAAGGTTAATTTAATAAGTTATGGCCTCAGAGTGAGGTCTGAGCATAGTTTGGCTTTTATCTAAAGAGCAGACTTGCTTGCATTGGTGGAAGAACTGGCACAGCTTCACTTCTGGAGCAGCCCTGGGAGCTCTGTCCTGCTACAGGGGAGGTGGCCTCAGGCCTTGGCATTTGTGCTGGGTGCAAGGAACAGTGTGGGCAGAAGAGGGTTGAGTGAATAAAATGATGGGCAGACCCTTGCTGGCACAATAAAAGAGCTGTGGGAAGACCCAGCCTGATGCTAGAGCGAATTCTCAGCCCCTAAAACTCCCACTAATGCAAGGCAAGATTTTTACCCCTAAAACCATTTTACAGGACTGCAGAAACCCAAAGATCTGCAGCAGCACAGTCAGCGCTCTGCACCGGAGCTTCAGGGTCCCTGCACGATGCTGAAAAGGCTGCTGCTGATCTCACCCTTCAGCAGGGAGCGTGGCATAGGATGCTGCTGACGGCTCCCAGCTCTGTGGGGAGCTGTTGAAAAGCGAGCGGTGGAGGTATGCAGCATACGAGCGATGCTGACACGGCACTAGAGTTGTTTGTGTTCAGACTGATGGAGTGGATGCCAATTCGGAATTGGTGTTCACTGGTTATTAATTCCGTGGTGCTTGGCGAGCCCATCAGGTTCCACTATTGCAGCAGAAAGCTGAACATGCAAGTCCTGGCACGTGAGATGTAAATCCTGTCAAATCATCTGGTTGCCTCAGCCTGGGCTGCGGGACTGATGGAGTCAAACCGATTTAAGGAAGCTTCAGTGTGCAGCTATGGTGAGAAGTATGCGAGAGACTGCTCTGTCTCTCAGTCCATGGAGCCCTTGCCAGAATGTAGACACTGAATATCTAAGAGGAGGCAGCCTCAGCCTTCTGCACAAGCCAGAGCAGTCTTTTTAATGAGGGAAGGTACTTTTCCTATGGAGACACTAAGGAACGAAATGCTGCCCTTGGGTGGAGGGGGAAGAGGCTGACAACCATCAACTTTTTTTTTTTTTTTTTTTTTTTTTTTTTTTTTTTTTAATGCATTATGTGAGTTTAGGAGGCCAGAGCCCGGGGATGTAGTGTTGCAATAAGCTCTGTTTCTGCCTGGAACACGCCGTGTCGGTCGCGCTTTCGTGTCAGAGCCTGTGCTTCACTCGCAGACACAGGCACAACCTCGTGAGCACGCAAGTGAGATATTCTCCAGACACCCAGGCTGTGCTCACAGCTTGTCCGGGCTGGCTCTGTCAGGCAGCTCCTGAGGCACGGGGAGAGGCTGGCAGAGGGGGCGAGTAGTGGGGACGCAGCCAGGCCTTAGCAGCTTGGCCCCGTGAAGCAGAGAACGGTGTTTTGCCTGTTTTGCAGATGGGGAGATGGTGGATTTGGTGGCAACCCTGATGTCAGGTGCGGGGAAGGTCATATATATATAGTATATATGATAATGAGTAACTCCTCCTCCTCACCAGGGAGGACAACCAGCAAAGAGTGGACTAGAAAGTAGGGTGCAACCCTCACTGCAGCACAGCCAGCAGAGCTGTAGGATTTTGGCCCCGTGCTTTAGCTGACCAGGTGACTGCTCCGTCCTGCACGCCTGTAACCCAGGCCAGGAGCAAGCAGAATTTCTTACCTCGTAGGGGCTCCTTGGTGGACATGGAAGGAGTTACTGGGGTCTGGTCCAATTTCCTAAGGGTCGGTGTCCCCACTGTAAAAACTGCCATCACAACTGCTCTTCTGTTCTTAGCACAATGGCCATTCTTCGTTGGTATTTGAGCATTGCAGTGGTGAACACGATTAGTAAATACTAATTGGCACTACTTGGCAGCCCCCGCAGAGGAGCTTGCAGAGAGCCCATGGGGCCAGAAGCCATCCTCCAGCCC
Source organism: Aythya fuligula (assembly GCF_009819795.1). Classification (NCBI taxonomy): domain Eukaryota; kingdom Metazoa; phylum Chordata; class Aves; order Anseriformes; family Anatidae; genus Aythya; species Aythya fuligula. The sequence goes on from NC_045559.1 coordinate 64,115,652, forward strand.
AGGAGCTCAGAGAGTGCTGCGGGTTGCAAGCAGACGACGGGCTACAAGTGATCTTGCAGGAGCAGTGCCAGGCTGCTGCCCCTCTTCCTAAACAACCTGCAGCTTTTTTCTCCCCTCCAAATGGAGAGATGAAGAGTGGGCTCCCTGCTGCTGCAGAGAGGGCTCGCCCTGGGGGTCGGCACAGCCCCCACAGTGCTACAGGGAGCCTGGCTTCCACGGGGCGCGTGCATCCTGGCCACGTCCTGTCTGGGAGGCAGGAGGAAATGGGTTGCACACCGTGTCCTTCGTACCAGCTGCACAGGCAGGGAGGGAACTGCTGCGGTAGGGCCCCGGCTGGGGAAATGGTGGGGCACGCTGCAGGAACAGGCTTTCCCCGCAGCAGGATGTGGCCAGGCTGGGGGCACAAGGGCGGGCGGCACTGCAAGGTGGCTCTGCCCACAGGAGCCAGCTCCACCGTCAGGGCTTTTTGGTTCCCCGGTGTGTTTGGGCCTGAGGTTTGTTTTGTGGCTCAGCAACGGGAACCACGAAGGACTGAGAGCTGCATTGTGTGAAAACAGTAATGTGACTTGTTTCATCGTTAATGTTTGCCTGTTATGAATATCTATCTCGCCTCTTTTCATTGCCTAAAAACTTCTGATGTTGTTCACTTTTTAGATGCGGATGCCTTGTGTTAAAAATTGAGATTGTACCTTGGAATTATCTGCCTTAAAGTGGCTCTGTGCCTTCAAGACGACCCCTGGGCCACCTCTCTGTCAGAACTGGGGGGATGTACCGGTTCTCCTCCACGTTTTATAAATACATGGTCTTCCTACAAGAGCTCAGTTCTGTCTGCGTGTTTCTTGCACACCCACATCACCCCACAGCAGAGGTTAGGAACCAAATGTTGCTCCTGTGGCCTCACGTCACTGAGGCTGCAGGCAATGAGATGCTGCAGTGAGGCTGGCCAGGAGCAAGACCTCTTGTAGACCCCTTGAGGCAGGGTGCCCTAGAGAAGGGGATGGTAACAAAACAGATTTTCTCCTGTCTTGTCTCCTTACCCCATGGAGCGGGGTAGAAACATGGAACAAATGCATGCCTCAGCAAAGCAGCAGTGCTGTGGACAATTGTGCAGAGAATTAAATTGTCTCTCCTGCAAGCAGGGGACGATTCCTGCAGAAGGCTGCAGGTGAGAGCCTAGACCCAAGCCGGGTGCTTGGCACCACCTGTGCCAATGGGCAGCCAGCTCTTTAATGGCAGCTGCTTACTGGGATTAAAATTCAGCCCCTTTTTACTTCAGCTCTGCCTCCTGTGGGTATAAAAAGCTTGGCACAAACGGGGGTCAGACAGAGAGAAGGAAAAAGGCAGCCAAGGTTGCTAATGACTCCGATCCCATTAAAATGGGAAACGGTAATTCAAGGTGACAGGGGAGAAGCGTTCCAGCACGCTGCCAGTCCTCTGCTCCCCTCTGCCAGCTATCGGGAATCCCTCTCCACGCGGGCCAGCCTCGCTCGCCGCCGTACCTGACTTGGCAGCTCTCTGAGACCGTGATGTTGAAGTTAAAGGTCTGGTAATGAATTTCCCCTTGCTGCGTCTTTCTCAGATGAGCCTTTATTTTTGTTGCATTCACTCATCAATGCTAACTGCTTTGCTTGGAGCAGTGACTCACAGGATTTGGGATCTGCAGACAGGGTACACAATTTTTTGCCCTTTCATCAACCCAGCTGGCCAGCAGTGGCCCTTTGCCGATGGTTTTCCAGCATTTCTGCCTCTCCAGTGAAGGGTGTCTCTGGAGTGAAGGGTCTCTCTGGAGGAGAGCAGGATAACAGAGGCATCTCAGATACACCCACCCCCATTTGCTGTCGGTACCAGCAGAGACTGAGGACCAAGACAGGCAGCAAACTTCCTGCCACCCCAGACCTGTCATCCCCGGGACAAAGTGGCGGGCGAGTCTTTGCCTGATGCACAGAACAGACCAGGACAGTGCTCAACTATGGAGTATAAAAGGAATCTGCCCGTATCTTTAAATATCTTATCATATAATATTTTTTGAAGTGTCAGTCACTCCTGGTAGCTCCTGAAGATGGGTATGTGGAAATTTCCATGTCAGTTCTTTCCCAGTGGTGGTAAGAGCATGCAAAATGAAACAGCCAGATTGATTCTGCCATACAAAGGAAAAAAAATCATTTAATAATCAGAAAAGCATATCATTATTTAAATAGGATTAAGCCAGGCTACTAAAATAACCATTTTAGCATGATTACGTAATTACAAAATTTAGGATCCAACATTTGTACTCTTTCAACAAAAAATCTGAAAATTCAAAGACATTTTATAAGGAAAAATGTTGCAGTACAAGAGAGTTCCCAATATTGTTAATGTGAAGATTAGATATTTGAAAACATATATGTTAGTGATAACACCTTATATGATGGTGATTTATTTATAAAGTAATACACTATTCATTTGTCATTTCCCATCGTGGCAATTAAGCCTAGGATGCCTCATTAGGTATAATGTTTTTCTCCTACCTATTGTCAGGCTGCTCAGACAGCATTCCTGATGGGTCCCTGGCAATGACATCAGATCATAATATTTTCTGTCATTGTTACTTTCCCAATGCCGGAAATATATGATTGTTTTCATAACTGTTTCTCATTTAATTTTATTTTTAAACAACTAGGAAAATAGTTGAACTCTTTTTAGCCATGCTGACATACACACACTTCCCTATCCTCCCATGAGAACCATTTTTTTTTAGTTTGAGAAATCCGTTCCTACATTTGGGAGGTAAACTATTAGACAGCACTGCTTTAAATATAGCAAATTATGCCTGAGCCAAAAAGCTGGACATTTTATGTTTATTTATCCTACAAAGTAAATTGTCCGGTCTTCTCTACAAAATGAGCCAATGCTGGATATGTGAAGCAGGCAGCTAAAATACAAGATGAGATTTACAGAAGTACGCTTTGAAATCGTGTACCTGCTGCTGTTCCTGCAGCTTTCTCTAGAAATCACTGCAAAGTTTCCTCTAGTTTCAGATAGCAGTGGAAGCTGTCACCCTTGCAGAACTGTGTGAACGTCACAGCAAGGGGCTGCCATGTCAGGAAGCGCGGACAGGTTCTGAAAGTTTCACCCAGTTCTCTCCATTCATTGACGGGGTCCTGCCGAGGTGGTGCAAACAAAGAGGGGAGCTTCCATCCACCTCCAGGCACGTGGCTCAGGTCCTGTGGGACAAACAGAAACACTGTAAGGTCGGGGCAGGCCCCTCCATGCCACACTGGCAGGGGGGCACACAGAATGGAGCAGGTCACTCGGCACCACGGCCACCGCTGTGTGTGGGGGCTGCAGCTCCTCAGCACTCCCACCCCACTAGGCCCCAAGGCAGCGGTGTTTTATGCAGGATTTGGGCCTTCATGGTGAGTCGCAAACACTTTCTCCCTCATTGTGTCATGCGTCTATCAAGTTTTCTTGCTGGCTGTTGCCCCAGTTTATTCCTTCTAAGCTGTGTTTACACATGGCATGACAAGTAAGCAAGACGTTCAAACTTTGCTACTTGACCTAAAGGACTTTTGACCTAAGAAGATGCCATTCCTTCATCTGACCTGACTTCTGAACCCAAGTGTTTGGTTGAACTCATTCACAAGGCTCTCTCCTGAAAATAAGAGTTAGCTTCTTAAAATGGTCCCCGCCAAACCACACTGATCATGGTTAAGAGCCCCTTTCCCCACTGCCTCCCAAGCGCCTTCCCTTTTTTCTACTCAGATAATGCTGCATCTTCGGATATCTCCCAGAACGAGCCCGGTTGTCTTTCCCAAATTTAGCTCTAGATCACAACTGCTATAAGTATCTAGCATGAGATCCACAGTCTTCTGAAACTCCATCAGCCGGGGTGTTTGGTGTTCTCACTTTACAGACCAAGCAAGGAAATCCTCCTTCTCCCATTGAACAAGGAAATTGTTCAATGACCCTGGGTGCCTGCAGGACAACAGCATGCCTCTGGGAAGGTTTTGTGTGTCCATGCAGCATTGCCTTCCACCTTTCAATGATGCTGAGAGCCCCTCCAGGGGCTGGCAGTGATGGGGACACACCCCTTTCTTACCTGGTTCCATTGCCCCTTGACTTAATAAGGTCGAAAATTCCTGGTAGGGTAGAGGCCTGTCTTCTGCACCCCAAAGGCTGTGATGAAGATGTTGATGATGACTGTGATGAAGATGAGAGCCGTGGCAGCATTGTTGAGTATATTCAGGCGGGGTTGCTTTGCAACGTCATTCAGGTTCAGGCGAGCTGTGTGATTTGGTGCAAAAACAAAACGTGATTTGTGTCTTGACTTCAAGTCCCCCAGCCCCTGCACACCTTCCCTGCTTGGTAAACATCTGTCATGGCCCTGGACACAGCAGCCACAGAGCTGGGGGAATAGTCCCAGGAGCTTTACAGTGGCCACAGCCTTTCCTACAACAAGGTAGGAGGACAGAGCAGGGGAAAACCATCTTCCTTTTATGTAACCTGTCTCTTTTTGCCATGTAAATGCCATGGCCCTACAATGGCCAACCCAAAGCAGCCGAGTCACTGCTGCATGCTGGCCAGGCACGAGACACCCACTGCATGGCCATGGGATGTGCCAAGGTAAGGCTGGGTGATGCAGGGGACAAGGCTGGAAACATCCTGCTGTGGTTGGGCCTCAGGACTTTCTGTGGCCTCAGATCCCATATCCCCTATAAGAAAGCACGTAGGATATACAGGAAAAGTTAGCATTCTGCTCACTTTTAATAGTGGGCACATGTTGGAGACTCAATGCAAGAACTCCCATGACAGATGGAGCACTGGGCAAGCCTATCTGAAACACTGGTGTTAACATACTGTCTATGTGGCAGTAGAACTGTGGGATTGGTTAAATGTGAGGATAATGAAGAGTTAATGAATGAATAGCTTGGGGAAAGGGGCTTCTCCCTCCCACCCCTTTGCCAGCAGCACCGTGCAAGGGCATGCACATCTCGACAGCCACCTTACCGCTGATGATGAGGAGAATCCCGATCACCACCTGGAAGAAGAGGGAGATGCTGATGAGCACGATGAGGGTGATGTAGTACTGGAAGGAAGCCCCCTGCTCCAGCACCGCTTTGAGCTGGGTGACGTTCGCCATGAACAGCGCCACGTCCAGCATGCTCTCCGCCACGCTCTTCTTCGTCGCGTAGTGGTTGATGTTCATCGGGCCGCTCATCCGGAGGTGAGGATTCGTGCCCTGGGGAGGAGAGAGAAACCACACGAACTGGTACAATTCCTAAGCCAACAGGACCCTCTATTCTGCCTTGACATGGGGTTTATCTAGAAAGCCTGGGAAAGTTACAGCTTCATGTTTTAAACCTGGTGAGAGCACCCAAATTTCTCTCAGTCGTCTCATGGTGTTAATAGGCACAAAACACAAGCAGTGATCAAGATCTCAGCAAGGCTAGAAAAACACTGGGAATTTGTGTGGAAAACAAGCTTGTCCAGAGATAAAATAGCATAGATTACCCAGAGACAGGGATTTTACAAGCAATATTAAATTCTCTTCCTTCAGGGCACAGACAAGCTTCAAACTTCAGGGGGCTTAAAGAGAGATCTTCTTTTCCAGTCGGGTGTTCAAAGGGCTGTCAGTGGCTGGGCTTTGGATCTTCTCTGAATGCTTGTTCCTAGCTACTAGCTTAGACAAAATACTAGAGCAGATGTGACAATCCATGTTTTTTTTTGTCTGTTTCTGAAACCCATTTCTTCAAAACATCAGGCACCAAAATGCTTGGAGACAAGGGGTGGGATTCATCACAACTAACCTGAACTAACCATTCAGGTATGGTTTTTGTCAGCGGAGAGAAACAGGTATTTACAAGGGATAGGTCGTCTGGTTGCTTTTAACGTAATTACAAGGTGTAGGTCATTTGACTGCTTTTAGCCATCCACTTTTTCTCTATCACCCTTAAGTAAGCTCCTCTATCAGCTGCATTGCCCCAGATGATGAAAGGACAACGAGATGGATGAGACAAGTGTTTTCAGCTCACTCAGAGTGCCATCAGCTGATAAACAAACAAACAAACAAACAAACAAAACAGCAAAGGCAACAATAACAAAAGGTTTGAATATATCTTCAGCAAGCTATGATCATTGTCAAAAAGAAATAAAAAAAATCAATAACAACAATATGCCAATGTAGCAGACAGGCTTCAGTTCTGGATAATCAGCCTCCTGTCAGCTGTTAGTGAGTGAGGGTTGGCAGCCTTGCCCTCAGTGCTGATGGACGACCCTATAAATCTGGAGAAAAGGGCCAGGTGTGGTTCTGAAGGGCCTCTTTTGTTCAGAGTGGCAGAAGAGATGTCTCCAGGCGTGTACTGGAAGTAGGGCTGTGCCTTTGTCGAGTGGTGAGTGCTCCTTTGGTCCATTTGTCTCTGATAAAGCACAAAATGTAATCTTTTCCTCCAGGCAGAGCACTAGAGAAAAATGATGGCTAGTGCTCCGTGCTGCTGTCTCTGGTCTCCTTGTGTGTCCCTGGGCAACGCTGGCTTTTCCTGTGCTGAGCAGAGCCAGCGAACCTGGGGGAGCCTTGTGCCGGGTTTGTCATTGCGATAGGGACCAGGTTTCAGAGGGGGCTTGTGGCTATGCCAGATACTGCCCTTGTGTGAGGAAAGATGTGCAGGAAGGGCTGTGTCCTGTTGGAATGAGTGATGAAGTGTGGTCACCTATGAAGGGGCCAGCTTTGGGAGTAGAAATGTGCTTTTGGGGATTTTTTTTTTTTTTTTTGATAGTTTCAAGCACATAATTCTTGTGGTTTCTAATCCTGAAGCAGCTGTGGTTAAGAGGCTCTTTTGCAGAGCCTGTATTTCTTGCTGTGGAAATCAGAAGGTAAAGGATGCTGGAAGGAGATAAAAGTAGAAGAGTGGGGAGCCTGTAAAAACTTTAAGGCAGTGGGGGGGCAGGGGTTCAGGGCTTTTTAACATTGCTGTCTGATGTCTGGGGCAACAGAAAAGAGGTATCATGTCTGGGAAAAGGAGGCCAGCAAAAGGTCTGACTGTGGGGATAATCTTAAAATCCTAGATTTAGGTATGACCTGCTCTTAGCTGACTTACAAGTATATGAGCCTGTCACAACAGAGTGACGCCCACGCCCAGTAATGCCAGGTTTGAGATTTGGTCTCTTTTAGCATGTTTTCATCCTCATCTCTGAGGTCTGCCTTCTGCCCAGCAGCGCTACAATGCTGGGCATTGACAATTTATCTCTGTGTAATGATGAGTTAAGGATGCCAGAACAAGGACTCTGTACAAACCAGACAAAGCTTTTGTCAAACAAGTGACTGGCACAAGGAGGCTGAGACATCTGTTCCCAGCAGCTTATGTGGAGACAAATAAGGCAAGTCAGTCCTTTTTGAATAAAATCTCTTCCTCCTCCTGAGCTGCCAGCTCCTTTACCTGTAGCGAGAATTGGGGCAGAGTTGCAATGTGCTGAGCTGTGTCACAGATGAACAGGCTATGGAAGTAGTTTTCATGTGGTCTTTTCTCATATGAGTGAGCATAATGGCATGCACCTCTGTTCAGGAGATGATACAGCAGGCAGAAAAAGCTGCTGCTCTCCTATGTGGAGCTGCTGGATCTGGGAAATCCTTGCACTGAGCAGTTTTTTTTTAAAAAAAAAAAAAAAAAAAAAAAAAAAAAAACACAAAAAAACACTTGATTCCTGTTATGAGGTTCTGTTGGCCCTGACTTGGTAGATCAACAAAGGTGGCCAAAAGGTTACTAGATAGTGAAAGCTGGGCGCCAGGCTGATGTGAAGGCAGCTAAGCAATCAACCAGTCTGCAGAAGTGCTTACACTGCAGAAGTCCTATTGATTGCAGCTAAAGTTAGAGCAATCCAGCTCCTCTATGGATTCTGCCCTTACCGAGTGCTCTGTCTGGCCCAGCAGCCACAAATGCAGACCTGGAGTGTCCGATAGCATGAGGCTTAAGCAGAGCAGCAGTCTTCAGAGAGCTGGTGTTTCAATTGCTGTGGGAGGATGGCATTGGTGGGGTGCCAGTGCTGTAGCTGGCACCAGCTAACCACTGCATCTGTGGGCAAGGGTAAGAAAGCTGTGACTGCCTCTCCTGTTTTATTCCTGGGCTGCTGCTGTGTGTGCAAAGCTCTCGAAATGGGACCGATGCTGCTCTTGCTTTGCCTCAAAGTTCAGTCCTCTGATGGCTGTGGTCCAGGAGCTGATTCATGAGCCGCTTGTGTTTCCCGCAGCAGGATTGCCCAGGGAGCTGCAGGGGGTTATGTGGGATCGCTGGGGAGCTTGTGATTCCCTTTTGGCAAGCAGAGACCTAAGGCAAGCCACAGGACGTACCTGAAGGCTTATTAATGTGCCTTAGGTCATCAGGGCAGAGCTGGTGTCTTTCTAGTCGTGTTGAAAGTGTGCCCTCCTGGGAGTGGGGATCACTGCAGTATCTTCTGGATGTCTTGGCTTTCTGTATGAGACAGCTGTATTCCCCTACAGAGCCTGGGCAAGCCTCAGTCTGACCTCAGGCAAATCATTTTTGTTTTCTCTTGTGTAAATGTGGCACAGTCACGCAGATCACTGAAGGGGCTGAGTGAGGCACCCAGCGATGTTTTATAACAGGCTCTATTTTTACTCCAAGCACTCCCCTACAGACACGTGCGCTAATACTTAGCTTCCAACTTCTACTTTTATTTTTATCTTTTTTAGGAATTGGTTTACAAAGGAGGAGCAGAATATCACCACAAGTGTGTGGGGCCTACCACTTTTTGCATGGGGAGCTGTCAGGCAGCAGGGCCTGTGAAGCCTGGCTCTGGCACCAGAGGGCATGCTGGCCTACACAGCTGCCCGGCGCCGCTTTGCTAACTAAATCTACCTGAAAACTTTCCACTGAAATTAGTTTTCAAGGAAATTCTTTGCTTTTTATTATTTATTTTCCTTCAAGAAATAGCTACCTTATTATGAAAACCTTTGGAGAAGGTTCACCTACACTTTTTTTTTTTTTCCAAAGCTTGCAGTTCTGCTGCAGGGGGTGAGGGGCTGGAACATTTTTTTAAAGCTGTTTGGAAAAATTCTGCAAAACTTATGGTTGCTCTTGTATTTTTCGAGGGGAAGGAGGGGGGGGGGGAACACAGAGCAGATCTAATTGCAAAACCTGTGGGTTTTGTGACCCTCTCCTTGGGGGAGGAGAGGCTGAAAGAGACAGTGGGACGGGGTGAGGTTGAGAAGTATGTGGATGATAATCCTCTTCGTGGGAGCGCTCTGGCAGAGGGGCTGTCTGAGGAGCAGCTATATTACCGGCCATCCTTTCCAAGGGAAATGCTGGAGGGTGCCAAAGCAAACAGAGGCGTGAAGGCAGGCCCTGCACGCAGAGGGGTAGGTGTAGGCTCGCACTGCGGGGATGGCAGCTGATAAACAGCCGCACACAGGCGAGCACACACAGGCATGCACCGGGCATCAGGCACCAGGGAAAACCCAGGGTGTTTTTCCACAGTATTTGCCAGTTGGCAGCTGCAGAAGTACTTTGTAAACATCAGCTGCTGAAGGTTAAAGCACACAGAAACTCATCATTTTGCGAGGCAGGAGAGGAGCACTGTTTCCCTTCTGCATGCAGGAGGCAGAGATGGAAAGCCCTGCTCTAAGTCAATGCTTGTGTGTGCACGGTTATTAGCTGCTCTGCTTTTCCAGCTCAGTTCCTGCAGCTCCAAATCACTTTGGGATGAAGGGAGCCAATTTTAATATTTTTTGGCATACATGCCACGTCTGGGCACTTGGCAGTGTTGGTGGCAGCATGGGGAGCAGCAGAGATGGCCAGACTCCTGCCCCCCAGCAGGTTGTACCTTTGTATGTCTGTCTGCAGAGGAGGGACATGCAGAGAGCACTCTGGTCAATACCAACTGTCTTGCAGACCCTGTGAGATCAGGACTGGTTATCTCCTATTTAGCCTGGCAGCAAGCACCCTGGCTGTGTTCCACAAGCAGAAGTTAGAGCAAACCCTGCCACGGCTGCTGCAGGCAAAACGAGAGCTGAGCGTTCAGGGCCAGTCCCCCTCCTCGGCCTCTGCAGGGTCTGTCAGCTCGTCCAGTTGTGCTTAGGGTTTTTTTGTTTTTAATATAGCAATCTGTTCTGCTTGCTGGGAGTCCTGTCCAGAGCCAAATGGTTGTGTTGCCTTTGATTTGCATTGGATGAACCCCAGAAAATAAGTCAGGGATGCTTTCCTTGTATCTCAGGCTCTGCCCCTATGCAGGAGTGGTTCTGATCAAGACCTTTCTGATCTTTCTCTGAGATGCCCCCACATTTCTGTGACAGGGCACTGCTCAGTGTAAAACTGACCCCAGTGGTTTTAGATGAGCTTTCTTCAACCAAAAGTAGCTTCCAGTGCAGAGGGCCGGTGCCTCTTCAGAAGTGGAAACCCAGGCAAATGGCCAGCACAGATCCTGTTTGCTTGGTAAGCACCGTTCATGTTCTCCAGTCTCACTGAACTCTCCACTCGCTTTACCCACCTTCTGTATCTCATCTCACACCCACGTGCAAACCCGGTGAGCTTTCTTAGGCAGAGATGTCACCACAGTGCAGCACCTACGGTGCTGGGACCTCACCCTTGAGCCAGCGGGTCTCTAGGTGGGACACTAATACGGGTAAAGGGGTGAGCATGAAGTGCTGTGAGACTGTCAGCAGAGCCTCCTGGATTTACCCAGCTGAAAGGCTGGCCTCGTGTTCTCACTGTGGCTCAGAAATGAGGCCATGTAGGAGGCTAACAGGGAAACCTACATAGAGCTAAAGGACTGGAAGTGAGTGGTGAGGTCCCCTGGCCGTGGCTGGCAGCAGAGGTGAGGAGCGGGGCGAGTCAGGAGGCCGCAGAGCCCCACGAGATGAGTGCCTCTCCTTGCTCTTGCCCTGCGGCTGACACGGCAGCAGGCTCTGCTTCCCGGCTGGCTGCGGCACTTGCAGCCTGCAGAGACCTGCTTGTCGCATCAGGCATGCGTGCGCCGCGCTCCCCTTCTCCCTCTCCCCAGCTCTGCTCATCCTGCAGGACCTGCTCTGCCCCCATCTGCCTCCTTCTCTCCTCCTCCTTCTGTCTTCTCCGTGGTTTTCTCAACCTGTGCCTCTCTCCTTGCCTTTCTCTCACACATTTTTCAGCTCCTTTTTCCTTCACTCAGGTTGCTTCTCCTTTTTCGCCCTGCCCTCCCCTTGGCACACTGCGCTGCTCTACGGCAAGTTCCTTGAATCTGTTCACTCTCGGATGCTGCACACGGCTTCCCGTGCTACAGGGCAGCATAAATTATGTATTGCACAAATAACTGTCTTACCAAATCTATATTAAACCCCCTCGTTAAGCGTATTTATGATACTGAATTGAAGGGATCCAGGAAATGACTGGCAGGCTGCAGAGCTGAGCTGGAATAGAAGGCAGTGTTTCTTTTCCAGGTAAACTGGACTGAGGAAGAGGCAGGAAGGGCAACGACACTGTGGATGAAGGCTCCTTCACCAGCTCAGGAGCAAGTAGTGGGCTTGGGGGCACACGTATTTCTTGGCACTAACAGCTAGGATGTGCTGATGTGTGATCCCTGGCTGCTGAACAGGAGCAACTGGGTGTGGGCGTGCGGCAGAGGGGGGACACCTCTTTGAATGCACAGAGCTGGGAGTGCACTTGAAAGGATTAGCAGGAGCAATTATTTCCAAAGCCAGGATATAGATGCTGGAGCCTGTTCAAGTCACTTGTGTTTAGCACCCAGAGCAGACTTATCCTGGTGACTTGGGGGGTGGGGAGAAGAAAGTAAGTGGAGGCTAAAAACAGCTTTATGGGGGGAGAAAAAATTAAAAGTAGGTTAGCAGAGAAAATGAGTTTATAAAAAATGGAAGAGCAGCCGGGAGGCACAACAGTAACCGCTGCATTGTGCTTACAAAGCTAAACATGTTAAGATGAATCCCCGAGCTGGGTGGCTTATGGCACAAAATATTAAGAAAAGCTGGTTCTGATCTCAGGCTGCAGCCAGATCCAAAGAGCAGATAAGTTTATATTGATCATCTTAATTCAAAACACTCCTAGGGCAAGGTCCTAAATCAGAACATCTTTCAACTCTAAGGGTGTCTGCATTCGCTGCTGAGGGTCAGGTTGATTTCTGTAACTGTGGGAGGATGGTGAGAGCTGTGCAGGGTCGGACCAAAGTGCTAGCTCCCCTCTGACTGTGGCTGGTAACAGATGCCTCAGGTAAAACTCTTAGGATGGGGCAAGCATATAGCAAAGATCCTTTGTGGTCTGGTGACCTGCAACTCAATACAGAGCTACCCCAGCCCTGGGCTCATGTTGGCTTCCATGTGAGGAAGCCCAAGGTTAACTTGTGTGTTGTCCTTTGCTATGAGGCTTAGGTCATTTTACATGCTCTCCCTGGATCTTCATTTTCCTGTCTATAAAATAATGAGATGGCTCACACAGGGCATGTCTGGAGAGAGACATGGCTACAGATTACTGTAGAAGCATGATATGTGCCCGTGTTTGGGTGTGTAATACACATGGGCTGGATTCATCAGGTAAGCCAGTGAAGTTTTTGAAACTAGGTGATTTTTTTTATTCTCAGAGAGCTTTACTTAGTGTTTTTGCAGACAAACCTCCCTTTAAGCCACTCTGGGGTTCAGGTTCATCTGCAGGTTTTGACAGGTACATGCCCCCGGTCACCCTCTGAGAGCTCAGGGCTCCCCAGGGAAAGGGAGCTGTGACAGTCTGGCTGGAAGGAGAGGAGAATCTAAGGGTTTCAGGAGAGGCAGAGCTGATGAAATCATCCATAAAGAGTGCAACTCAGGGGTTTTGGTGCCTCCATTATTTATAAGTTTATCTGCAGTGCATTTTTCCAGCTTCACGTGCTAACACAACAGCCTTGTCCTGTGGGTCTGTGTCTGTCTGCTATTGCACCAGCAGCTCCAAACATACCCTGCTGATTTGGTCTCACCTAGATGTTTGCTGTTCTTTCTTCACGTTCTGCCAGGCTTAGTTTCCTTCTCTGCCAGGAAATTGAACCAATCTCTTGATCTAAAAGGGTTAAATCTACAGATTTTTGTTCAGAACAGGCACACTCAGTTGTGTGCCAGCTGAGGCCTTGTGCCATCAGGAGGAAGGGGAAAAATAAAGGTGCTGCTGCCAATCTAAGCATTCATAAGCCCTTAATCCTAATTGCTTGTATGTGTTTTGTTTTCCTTCAGGGCTGGCCAAACTAGGTAGTGAATGTGGAAACTCGTGAGCCAGTAGCTGGGTTACAGGGAAAGATGTGTGTAGTCAGCAATGGTCAGTGAAGTATGCAGAGCAGCATCTCAAGTCTGTGCTAGGCTGCTTGGGAATGTCACACGTAGAAACAACATCATCTGTCTCCGGGAAGACTTTTAAACACATTAGGGGTGTTCTACCAAGTGGCTGTGTCTTTTTAACGTAAGACAATGCCAAGTGATGCATGGCTGTGGCTGTTCGGCTTCAATTAGTGTTAACACCCTTCCATTAAACCCTGGCAGGCAGGGCTGCACCTTGCTTGGGAGTGTGCTGTGCCAGGAAAGGCTGCTGCTGCCTTGCCAGGGCTGGGGTGACCTGGGGCAGGCGCAGGGTGCTGTGCTCGAAAGGTGCTCTGAGGGGTGAGAGGGAGCACCTCTGAGTGCTGTAGAGCACATCCATGGCTTGTATCTCCAAGCCTGGCTGAGGAACTGCCGTGCTTGTTTGCTTTGTGCCTGGTGTTGCTTTGTGTGGGGCCAGTGCATTAGCATTTCTGCTTGTGGCTTGGTTGTTGTCCAGCTGAGGCTATTGCTCTCCTTCTTGGATTGATTGTGGCGAGTCAGTTAGCTGCATTCTAGAGGGTTTCAATGCTGCTGTTGCTAAAATGGAGAGAAATGGGATCGTGTGAGTCAAGTCAGTTCCAGGAGCTCGTGAGGCCTCAGCCTGGCCCTGAGCTGTTGTACAATATCTGTCTTGGATTCTCAGTAAAAATAAGTTTCACATCTCATGTTAAGAGCTTTTTGGTACAAGAAAATCCTTCCTCTTCTGCATATGTACAGTAACTAACACCATGGGGCTCTGGTCTCCCTGTGGGCACTCCACGAGTCTAACTGCTCTCAGTCAGAGCCTGTTATCCTAACTCTATCAGATTTTAAGTGTTCTGAAGTTAAACTTCATGATGGATTTGACAGTTAGCTTGTGCAGACTGTACACGTGTGATTATTATCCATAGATGTTAGGTAAAGTTATGTGACTCTGAACCACCAGGAAAATCCAGATGGGCTCAATGTGAGTTTTATGCTAGAACCTGTACTCTGGCCATGTGTGAGGGAAACCTGAAGCAGACAGATCCCTGAAGTGGAATGGCCTTGCATCAAAAGGCATCAGTGTGTAAAGCTGGAATTATGAGAGCAGTCTATTAAGCTAAAAACAGGTAATCCTTTAATTAGGGGAATTGCTGGGTGAGACACATTAATGTTTAAAACAAAGTGCCTTTGCAGGGTGAGTTCATTCCTTCAGTCTTGGTTCCTCTCCCAGCAATTTCCACAGACTTCCTGGTGTACATAAACCTGACAGTCTTCACTAAATCACTGGGAGAGCCTTCTCCCCAATTCCTGCTGAGTTGCTCACCCTCTTCTCCCTGCATAGCCCTGTGGAGTATGCTCTGGGTGTCTTCCCCTCTTCTAGAGCCTTCCAGTGGCTGAGGGAAGAGGAGCAGGGCGAACGGGCAGCCCTTCTCCCACGCCTTCCCCAAATGGAGAAGTGTCCCAGCCATGCCCTTTTTACTGAAGTATGCAACTTAGTCTCTTTCCAGTAAATTGGAAGAAACAGAGCCATGCAATTGTGCCATCTGCTACAATTAACGTTTGGAAGTTTATTCTGGGGAGAAAAAAGGCCCTGTACAGATCCATCTACCCACAGGACAAGTGCTCTTGTGGAAAGGCAGCAGTGGGCCCTGTGGGATATCCTCATACCCCATGCAGGGCCCTGGAGGCAGCTCCTTAGTAGGCTGACCCTGGCAATGAGAGAGGGTGATGGGACAGGAGGCAGGCAGAAGATTGCAAGAGTGGTTTTAAAATCTTAGTGTGGATTTTCACAAACTACATAAATCCAGTAGGATCTCAATGTTGTGCAGAGGGTTCAAGCCCTGTAATTAAGCCCCTCTAAAGGCTCACTTCTCATGGAGAACCTGGCATCCTGGGCAAGGCGTTATCACTAGAGGGCACTGGGAACTAGGATGTGGGGACACAGCTAACCAGGTCACCGTGGAGCCCTTCCTTTGTGAGGAACAGATGAAAGACCCAACACATTGTCCTCCTGGGCACCCAGGGCTTTGTAAAGACAATCTGAGATTAGTGCTTCTGATATCATTTTGCTTTATAAGGGTTTACCAGTCTGAGGCATCTGAGTTGGGAAGCTTTGACTATATTGTTAATAATTGAGAGCGGGGCCAGCTCTATGGCGTAGGACAAACAGTAAAGTCCAGGGAGGGGATTTAAGGTGGTAATAGAGTAAATGACTTTCCTTAATTAGAAATATTAAGTTTGGCTTACCCTTCTCTTCCTGGAGTAATTTCAAGGGTGGGGTCATCCTGCTGTTTGGGTTTATAGCTTGCTATGTTGACAGAAGGATTCATAGGATGGAGTTGTTTTTCTTTTTCTTTCCATCCTTCAGTGCAGCTTGATGGTGCTGTAAAAGCTAGCCGTGCTAAAGTCAGGGCAGTGATATAGTGTGCTGTAAAAATGGCCATTGGTAAATCAGTAATACTGCACATAAATTGGGAATCGCAGCTGGGCAGAGATCAGAACTGAAACAGCCAGTGGCCAGTAACTTCTCCCACTTCTGAAAAATGGTACTGGGACTTTCCTATCCAACTTGCACTGAGTTCATCAAAAGTTAAACAATAAAATGCTTATCTTCGGCCATTTCAGATGAACTTCACAACTTTAAATTATTCTCCATCAGTGTGGCTCTGAAAGCATCCCCCTTGAAGTAAGATCAGACAAAGTGGTAAAACTGAGTGCCAGGATCAGTTTTTTTTTTTTTTTTTTGCTTTTTTTTTGCTTTTTTTTTTTTTTTTTAATATTAGGTAGTATGGCTGTTCTACTTGGCAAACTGCATTAAGTAGATAATAGTAAACTACTTGGGTGATCACCAGGACACTGGCATAACTGACACAAACCCAACATCTTGGATTTCAACCATCAGGTGCTGCCGTGAGCAAGGCAAAGTCATGTGTTTAAAGGGAAGTCAAAGTGAGAGGAATAAGGAAAGAGCTTGATAAAATGGATAAAGGCCCTCAGGAACTGGAAAAGGAAGTGACCCCTGTCTTTCCTTTTCACATGGGAGCTGTTCGGTGCAGGCCTCTGAGACTGAGCAGGGAGTAAGGTGGTGAAGAGGGGGATTTTCGTCCCCCTCTGCTCCAGCTGTGCCATCACAGCTGCTTCCTGCTGGGCATGGCCTTGAGGAGTTCAGAGGCTCACCTTTGAAATCTCTAGGTCCCGTGTCACAGCAGCCAGCCCCTTTTCCATCAGCAAGTCTCCCTAAAAGCTGTGATCTGACTTCAGTACTTACTGGGAAGAGGGTGGCAGGAGAGAGACGGATTAGACGAGAACCGAGATAACCAGCAGGTGGTGCTCCTTTGTAAACGTGAGGGTTGCTCCATCGCTAAGATGGTAGCAAGAATTTTTGCAGTGCCATTAATTACCCAATGCTCGCATTTCTTTTCCAGTGCATTATGAATTTGGATACAATGATGACTAAAATGGGTTATATGCTATCTAGATAGAGCTCTAGGTGAGGAGGTATTGCAAAATATCACTGTATAATCTGGAAACTTCTTTGACCAGCTGCAATGTAGGTATTGGAATAAGGGCAAATAATTCAAGAAAGCCCTAATCATTTGGGCTTCAAAAATGCCTCATGTAACTCATTTAAGATACGGTGCCAGATGGAATCCATAGAAAAACAAATATGTAGCAACTGTAGAGTTTCTCTCTCTTTCTCCCCTCTATCAATCTATTTCAGAATTCATCTTGTGCTTTTTCTGTTGTATTAAAATAACAAACAAGCGCCTGGAAGATTGTAGTAATGTGTACAGCAAAGCTCAGAAGGGGTGCTCTGTAAAAAGTGCTACTTCAGAAGATGGTCATGCATGTAAAACTAGATTTTATTAAATTTGATTTGTTTTTTAATGGTTCATGTAGCCTCTTTTTTTTTTTTTTCTTGATATCTAATATTAACCACCTAACTGGCACATGTTCTCCCAATAATATTTCTCTTCAGGTAAAACTGCCTGTCCTGCTTTAATACTATATGCTATGATTTTTCAATAGCAACCTGCCAGAGTCTTAAGTTTCTCTTCCCTGCAGCACAGAAAGGAAGCTGCAGTAGACTGGGACAAGCATTATGTTTTGGGCCCAGTTCTTCATACAGCTGTTGCTGTTCAGCTTTAGGTAAAAGCAACACTAAAGGTCAAATTATCTAATGTTTTAGAAATAAAACTGTCCTTGACCTAAATCCCGTGCAACTCTTGCGCAGACTGCAAGCAATGATAGACTTCGTCCAGCTTAGTTTCCAAAGCAATGATTCAGAACAATCCTGCTCTGAAGCAAGTGTTCCCACATGGTTTTAAATGGTGAATGCCTACCTGGTCTCAAATCCAGCAAGAGCAGGAACATACCCTGTTAGTTTTTACCCCAACATATAGTGAACAAAAATTTGAGACAGGAAAATGAAGGGAACAGTATCTCAAAACAGAGTGTTCAAGCATCCCAGAGAATGGGGTTTTATGCTTTCAAAAGCAGTGAGGGCTTTCTAGATGACTGAATAGAAATGTGCTGGCCTTCACAGGCTGCTGAGAAAGCTCATGTGGCTGAAGTTGTGCTTGTGAGAGTGCTCTATGGATAGGCATGCATGGGGAGGAAGATCAGTTGGCAGGTACCTGCCAACATGTCCTGGATGGGTCAATCCCAGCACATCAGACCTTATTGCTGTTGCCCATCTGGTCCAACATAGTCTGTATCAGACTCATGGAAGCAAAAACTGAATTATGATTCTTCCACTTCAAAATTAATAGTGGTCTCTCCTATCCATTCAGTTAAGTGCTATACCTTTTAATGAGCCTAGCAGGGCTGGAACTTCTAGTATAACCGGTGGGAAATCCTCAGCCACAATACATGGCTTAGGTAGCTGTTCCAGGCAACAGGATAGCAAAATGCTGGTATCTGAAAATTATACCGTCTGAGGTCTTTATTTTCATCCACCTTCTTTCAAGTGACTACTAGAAACTCTGAGATTCATTGTGACACTCTAGATATCAGCGTAAAGTGTTTTGCGTCAAGAAAGCCAAAGCAACGTTTAAGCAAATGGCTGTGGAATGGTCTTTTGGCTGCAGCCAGCTTCAGAGAAAGACCTGTCTGGCATGTACCTGCTTTGATGGCCAGCTGTGCTTGTATTGAAAGTGGTGGGGAAGAAAGCTTCCACTGACCTCCCTGGGGGAAACAGGAGCAGGCACTCAGTGGGCAGTGCTGGAGCATGGTTTTCTGTCCAAGGGCACTGATTAATAGTTCCTATTGGCTTTGGATTTGGCACATACTGAGCACTTCTGCAAGTCAGGTGGGGTTTATGTGTATTTGAGGCAATCTTCCCTTGTATAAGTAATTAGATAAGGTGCATTTAATTAGGCTGTAGAAATTAAGAAATTCAGAACCCAATTCAGCTGAAGTTGTGCCTGCTTTCACAGCCAAAACAATGCATTTGAAACAGTTTATTGCAAATAAATCTGAGATTCCCTGTTAAATATCCATGCTTACAACAGAACTGTCATTTGGGGATGAGTGTCTCAGTATGGGGGTTGGATGGAACAAGACTGCAGTTGAACAAAACTAGGACTTTAACTTAGTCTCTGGACAAACCTGGTAGTTATGGGAAGTTTAGTGATGTCGAATATTAAAGTAGCAACTATTGATGCTCAAAACTGAAAGAAATTGTCATTGCTGACAAGCTGAGAGAATTCGTAACTTAGTGTGGAGTGTGAGAAGAAAAACAAATCGTGTCCAGGAAGAACTTCAGCAATGGTCACTGTCTCTAGCTGTGCTGTCTGCTCATACGGTACTTGCACTTTTGAATCTTGCATTATCTTATCACTGACGTACTCGAGGGTTTGGCAGGTGATTCATGTACACTGATTCACATTTCATCCTGGGTGAAGCTTGCAGCAAAGGTATGATCTCCAGTGTCACATACAGGGCAGGGGGGATGGGACCTGTGAATCAGACTCTTCCCTGGCACAATTTTCTTCTCTGTGACTTGCAGACCTCTGATTTGCTCTGCTGCCTGTGAAGTTGGAATCGAGGTCACATTCTGGCAATTTACACGCCATAAGCTCTCACTTATCTGTGGGTGGTTATTCAGGTTATGGATTAACTAAGCAATCATTTAGCAAACCCAGCTTTCTGCTGCTTCCAGTCCAAATTGGTACGTGGGGCTGTGCAGACTTGGCTAGGCGCTCATTTAGGAATCCCCACAGCATGTTGTCTGCTGTGTTCCTCGGCTTTCTTTTCTCTTATACCCGCAGTCTTTGCTCTCACAACCGGGACGCAGTAATGCCCAGCTACAGCAAATTGTCAGCTATGACATTTACCTGGAAAAGCACAAACTGCTATTGGCAAATGGGTATTTTATTTTAATACACCCTTTATTTTGTGGGAAGCTTATCCAGATTAGGAAGTCCCAGCAACTTCTACCTTTTCAGTGTTACTTTTGATGCAAGAACTGTTGAGTGACTCTGCAGGAAGAGGAGATGGGCAGCAATAATTGCCTGTCAGCCCAAAGGCCCCCAAGACCAAACCCAACAAAGTCTGCCAGCACAGTCACTGGCTTTGAAACACCAGAAGGAGCTGGGCTGGGGCATCCTCTGGTTTCTTATTCACCAGGATGAGAGCCACAGACATCTGAAGGGACAGGAAGATCTGTATATCAAAAGCACCAGTTCTGGAGCTTATGTTCCTCATGCAAGGAGATCTTCAGAGAAGAGGCATTACTGCCCTGTTCTAAGCCCTTGGCTGGTGTGGGTGTTGGAGAGCTGCCATGGGACTTGTACATGAAGGCCTGGGGCCCCAGCCAGACTCCCAGCACTAATGGAACACGTAGTTGATTTTGTGGTGAAGTAAAAAAGATGCCTCCTGAAACCCTGTGAGTAAAGAAGGGTCTATTCCCTTAATGAGGCAGGACTTGCATGCACACAGTCCTGGAGCACTCCAGGATGATCTGCTACTTTCTCAAAGCCAACTCATGGTATCATTCTGGATGTTTACCTTCACAGTTAAAAAGTGCATTTATTGATGGAGTAAACACCTTCTCTCTGAAGAAACCAGTTTGGTTAGTCAGCCTGGGTGTTGACATGAGATGGAAGGAAACCATTAGAAGAAACTGCATAGTAGGTATGATAATTAGCCATGTGGTTGGTACCAGGCAGTAGAGGCTTATGTGGAGCCTAGGGAACATGGAGAGATAACTTTACCTTTCTAAGCAGGAGGGCATTGAGCTCTGCTTCCCTGCCTGGGAAGTAGGTCAAGAGGAAGTGCACTCAATTCATATTCATCTCATAATTATTTCACATACTGAAGAACAACATTTCTGTCAAGGGGAAAGATGCCTCTGTGGCCAGTCTTATGGAAGAACTCAATGTAACAGCATGCATATTTGACGCTTTCAGCATCAGCGCCCATCAGCATTGCCTTCCACATGAGCTCTCATTGCACTTCTGCTGTTAGTCCTGACCTTGCCAAGCTCCAGATGCACTCCAGTCACCACCAGTGTGAGAGTGCACCATCTCACTTTTGCCTACAGGACTCAAATCAAAGCATGATATGCTCTTGCTCCTGTTACTAAAGCCAGTTGTCATCTTTCACCATCACTGTTGGAGAAGCAAGTGGTCCTGACAGAAACACTTGTGTCAGGATGCGCATGTTGAACAGGAGACCACTTTAAAATGTTTCCTTTTGCTTCCTAAGTATTCTCTTTTCCCCACTTTAAGAAATATTTGCTTATTTTCATATGTAAGAGATAATAATGTAAGACAGAAAGGGCCTTTGGAGGCCATTTGGTCCAAACCTCTGCTCAAAGCTAGGCCAATTGTGAAATTACATTAGGTTGCTGAAGGTTATATCACTGAAGTATTAAATGGACAGACTGCCCAAAACCTCTGAGCAACCTGTTGTAATGTATGAGCACCATCAGTGTTGTTTCTTTCCTTAGAGGTTTTAAAGGTATGTTTTAAAAATGGATACTGAAGGTTAAGTAAGGACAAATCTGTATTAGTCTAGGTAGAGAACAAGTGTTATATAGTCATCTGCATTACCTGTTTTTTTTTTTTTTTTTTCAGAAGAGCCTTTCCCAGAAGTGGGGTGGGGAAACACACCAAAAAAAGTTTATATCCATTTATATCCCATGTAAAATTCCCCGTGACTTGAAGAAACATGTAAAGCAGCGATGGGGGAAAAAAAAAAAGTCAAGCAACAATGTGTTACAGAGAATGATGGCTCTAATTCAGCATTCAACTATAGAGAAATATAAACATAAGGCTAAGTACAGCCACTCAATTTGACAAATCTTCTAAGTTGAAAAACAATCTACATAGTATGTGAAATAATGATACCATTAAAAAGCACACTGCTTTCAAGCTGCAATGTATTATCTCTACATATGCTCCTTACAAATATTTCTTAAAACAGTGACCTATTTTTTTAAAGAGAATTGCCAATAACATAGGAGACAAACACGTTGCTGCACCAAATTGTATATGTTCCAGATCTCTTTCTGTAGTAAAATATTTAGTAGCTAGCTTCATTCTCTGCCCCAGTTAAACCAATTTTTTGATAAAAACTTTCTCTGTTTCATCATAACAGTGTAACTTTTTCCTCAGTTATTTCAGCATCATGCTCTTAAGATGACTAAGTTGACTTCAGTGGAGATAGGACACTATGGGTTTTAGTTGAATCTGAAAAGTGTAATCTAATCTCTAAATTACTGGTCTACTTGGCTGGCAAAAATTGAAGTCCGAAATTCCTGAATCTCTTTCTTATCCAAGATTATAAACATAAAAATGAGCTAATACAAGGTGGCTGCCTTGGTGGTGGTGGGGAAATATCCACTTTTTTTTTAATTCCTCCAATGGAATTACTGTCCCTGTAACACCCCATATAAAATACAAAACGCAGCCCTCGCAGCAGTTACATTGCCTGAAGTAGCATTATAACTGCAGACATGCCTGGGATGAATCAGTCTTTTCTTAAGAATGAGGATTGTCATTTTCCTTCCGACAGATCCCTGATCTGTGCATACACCAAAGCCCTGATTTCCCCTCAACATGTACTTAAATATTTCCTGCTGACAGCCATTCATACCAGTTTCCTGTTTTATTCTATTTTCTTCATGAATAGCGGTACTAAAATCAAGTAAGTAGCTATGATGTAGCAAAGTTTGTATAATGTCTATTAGGGGGGAACAATTGGGAACAATAGTCTCTCTTCCAGCTATTGCAGTAGGTTTCAATTAAGCGAAGAACAGAAAAGCTATTTGGGAGCTCATGGGTAAATACTCCTGTGTGTTATCACACTTATCCTCAAATACAATAAAAGAAAGTATACTAAGTATTATCTGGATATAGTTCATAGTCTTTATATTCATACCACATCTTAGCTACATCAATTTTCAGTAGTGAGTAAGACCCTAATCTCATAACCATTAGCTATTTCAGTCCTGTTGAACTTCTACAGTGTCATTAGGAATGCTTGCTCTTTGCTTCCCTATACTTCTCAAACAGCAGTGTTTAACAGGAAGGAAAAGCATCTAGTCAACTATGTTCATCTGTTCTTAGTTTTCTGGATATGCTACACATTTTGTTTTCTTCACCAATGTACTTAAAAGAAAAAAATCTGGTAAACTGATGTCATGCTTTAGTGTTTTTCCCCTGGGACTTGTCAATCTAACACAGTTCACTAAGAGCACGATCTAATCATCGTTACTGTTAACCATATTTCAGAAGCTTGTTCTTCATTAAGTACTCAGTATTTTATTGCATCTTTGAACTTCTAGTCTTTGTAATCTGATTTTCCTTGTAACTTTTCACTTCTCCAGAAATAATGCCTAACAGATTTCCAATAATTTTTGAGCTGAGTAGAGTTGGTTAATTCCCAGAAAAGAGACTGCCAGGGCAAGCCTGGCAGCAACTGCTAATGGCTAAATACTTAGACTAAATTAGAACAAGAACTGAACCCCAGCACATTCTGAAAGGACATTGAAAATCTTTTTTCCTTTGAGATGTTTAACTAAGAGTCTTTCATCATGCATGGTATTCATACCTGCCCAAAAAATCTAGCAAAGACACAAGATTTAATTTCTGTTCTGTCTACTATTTCTCTGTATAGCCAAGTTTTCCGTGTTTCTGAATGGGTTATTTCTCAAAGCAACCAGGAAAATGATGAATGAAAGTGACTGGGAAGAGAAACTTGAACTGATTTGGACAGGAAAATATGAATGGAAGGTGGAAATTATTCTAGAAAAGTTTACTAAAAACAATTTCATAATCATGAATAAGGACTGCTTTGGTTAAAGGCACCTTCTTATTAAGTGAGGAAGTGAAGGCAGCTATTAAAAAATATATCAAATAGATGGGGAAGAGGAGAAAGAGGAAGGAGGCAACAATTATGTAAATTAGAGACTGGGGAAACATAAAGAGAAGAGACTTGAGCAAGAACAAAAAAAATAAAATAAAACCTCTATCTCAGCCTAAGGACAGTAAGGCATTTTAAAGGATAACAGAAATAAAATAATTCCCAACAATACATAGCCTGCTTGCTAGCAGAAGATGGTGAAAGTCTTAACGATACAGGAAAGGCAGAAATATTCGGTAGTTCTCTTTTGTGTTTAGAAACAAGCCAGATGATGTAATCATGCCTCCTGGGGATGCAGAAGTACTTTCCAACCCTCCCAAGTAACTAAGAAAGATGTTAAACAGCAACCACAAAGATTTTTTCTTTAAAAAAAGCATGCCTAGATAGCACCAGTTATGCAGAAGAGAGTTTTGTGAGATGAGTGTCCTTCTCCTGCTAGCTTGTCATAAGTGTTTGTGCACTAAGGAACTTTGAGTCTACAGGAGAGTTAACTCAATTGTAGGGCAAGATAACCTGGGTAATTGCGATCCAGCTTGTTTGATAGTAGAGGCAAATCGTGTGAAAGTTTGATA
Source organism: Aythya fuligula (assembly GCF_009819795.1). NCBI lineage: Eukaryota > Metazoa > Chordata > Aves > Anseriformes > Anatidae > Aythya > Aythya fuligula. Next base: position 64,139,847 of record NC_045559.1, read on the forward strand.
TTGTATTCAACTTGTACAGAAGGAAAAAGGATATACTGTATTGTGCCTAGTATAATGTGAGGCTTTTTTTTGGCTTTTTTATTTCAGAAAATATTAATCAGAAACATGCATTGCTTTATATGCTATCCTGCTTGAGCAGATTTATTGTCATCTACAGCTCTTTACTAGCTCCTGTAGAATGGTCTGGTGCCTGGGATTAGCTTGTGCTATAGCTGGATCTGGCATAGATCTTGAGCATTAGAGCTGGAACCATCCAAGCTAGGGTCAACCTGTTGACTGCTGCTGAAAGAGTTCTTTGCCTGTGTCATTTCTTGAGACCAAAGCTGGCTTAAAATAGAGGTACAAAAGACCATTGCAAGCCTGGAGAACAGAATATATGACAGGTAGCCTGTGATGAAAGGCAGGTGGGCCATGAGGCTATGCATGTGGCTAAGGGAGTATGTAAGGACTAAATTTTTTTTAACAAAAATCTGTTGATTTTATTTGTAGAGGTAGCAAAAGTAAGAGCAGATCATTTAACTTTGTGTGCCACAAGGTGAAACTAGCCTCAGTATATCCAATATGGTTAAGTCTCGATTCTAATCAACGTGGTCATATGGCAGGTAGTTTTGTCTGGCAAGTTTGCATTGATTTGACATAAAATAGTAAATAAAGGTAACTATAATCAGTTATAATCCATAACTATAATTGGGTCTTTTTTAAAGTCTAGATACAATACAAATGAAGTACAGTTTATGAGCATTAAGAACTACACAAATGGAAGGCAATAATCCTGAAATGGATTTAAGAATGCTAATGGAAAATAGAGCTGAACAGGAGCTTGATGTGGGGCATAGCAGCTCTACATTCATGACAGGAGCAGAGCTGTGTTTGTAAGATTAATTAGTTCAATACCAGAATAACTTGGGAAATAAGCTTTTTTGTAGCTGAGAAATCCAGAAAATCTGGACCGTGCACAGGCAAAGAGCCATAAAAATTATGAAAACACTACAAAAAAAAAAAAGCCTTCTAATAGGAAACTAAGAGAATCTTGATTCAGACTTATTAAGAAGCAGAATCTACCTTTAAAGCAACTGTGTATTATTTCTGGAGGAAACATCAAAAACCTATAGCAGAAAGCTGAATCTAGGTAAGTTTAAATTAGAAATGAAGAGAGTAATATAACTTGCCAAGAGACAAGGTAAAATCTCCACCTCTTGAAACCTTCAAATGAAGATGTGGCATATTACATGCTCTAGTCAAGTACCAGTTACTGGATTCAGTGCAGAAGAAGAAAATTAATATAGCATTAGCCTTACAGAGGAGGCAACCCTGCATTATTTAATGATCCCTAAAGACTCATGAGTATGTGTTGCTCTTCCTGAACTTCTGAAATGTATTTTTGTACACCGGCAAACTTCAGTCACCTTTGGTGCTAGCTAATATTGTGGTTATTCTATCAATCTATTACAATGGAGGTATAGTTAAGACTTAGTCAAGTATTTAGTCAAGTTATGTGTGTAACAGGCTTTGTTCAAGCAGCTCTGTGGGATCTGGATATTGACCCCAAAAAGTGGGAGTTTGAGATTCTAAAAACAAGGGTGCTCATAAAGATCTTGCCACATGATGATGGTAAATTACATCTGCTAGTACTGGATTATTTAAAAAAAATTAAAAAAAAAAAAAAAGCTATAGTTTATATATATAAGTATAGCGCATGCTTCGTTGGGTTAGAAACTGGCTGGATAGCCGGGCCCAAAGAGTCGTGGTGAATGGAGCCAAGTCCAGTTGGAGGCCAGTCACTAGTGATGTCCCCCAGGGCTCGGTGCTGGGGCCGGTCCTCTTTAATATCTTCATCGATGATCTGGACGAGGGCATCGAGTGCACCCTCAGTAAGTTCGCAGATGACACCAAGCTATGCGCATGTGTCGATCTGCTTGAGGGTAGGAAAGCTCTGCAGGAGGATCTGGATAGGCTGCACCGATGGGCTGAGGTCAACCGCATGAAGTTCAACAAGGCCAAGTGCCGGGTCCTGCACCTGGGGCGCAATAACCCCAAGCAGAGCTACAGGCTGGGAGAGGAATGGTTGGAGAGCTGCCAGGCAGAGAAGGACCTGGGAGTGATGGTTGATAGTCGGCTGAATATGAGCCAGCAGTGTGCTCAGGTGGCCAAGAAGGCCAACAGTATCCTGGCTTGTATCAGGAACAGTGTGACCAGCAGGGCTAGGGAGGTGATCGTCCCCCTGTACTCAGCTCTGGTGAGGCCGCACCTCGAGTACTGTGTTCAGTTTTGGGCCCCTCGCTACAAGAAGGACATGGAGGTGCTTGAGCGGGTGCAGAGAAGGGCGACGAAGCTGGTGAGGGGCCTGGAGAATAAGTCCTACGAGGAGCGGCTGAGGGAGCTGGGCTTGTTCAGCCTGGAGAAGAGGAGGCTCAGGGGCGACCTTATCGCTCTCTATAGGTACCTCAAGGGAGGCTGTAGTGAGGTGGGGGTTGGTCTGTTCTCCCACGTGCCTGGTGACAGGATGAGGGGGAATGGGCTTAAGTTGAGCCAGGGGAGTTTTAGGTTAGATGTTAGGAAGAACTTCTTCACTGAAAGGGTTGTGAGGCACTGGAACAGGCTGCCCAGGGAAGTGGTGGAGTCACCATCCCTGGAAGTCTTTAAAAGACGTTTAGATGTAGAGCTTAGGGATATGGTTTAGTGGGGACTGCTAGCGATAGGTCAGAGGTTGGACTCGATGATCTTGAGGTCTCTTCCAACCTAGAAATTCTGTGATTCTGTGAGTTTCCCTGTACTGACTTCCTGCCTGCTTTTGCGTAGCTTCCTGCCAGAGAACAGCACATGTTCTAAAATCTCTCCAGGATATTTGTATATCTTCCTCTCTATGAACAATCTAGCATGACCTGAAGAGGCAATAAACTGCAGAGTTCAATACAGTGAAGGTGGAGTATCATTCAGATCCAGTCATATCTTGACATCAAAAGTTTATTTTATGTAACAGATTCACCAAGATTTTAATGAAATCCCAGAGCCGTAGATGGTCAGTAGAGTTATGCAAGGCCTAAAATCTCTTGAGAAAGGCTGTGAAGCTGTACTAATACTACTGCAAGTGCACGACAAGCTGGCAGGCTCTTGAATCATCTGAAGGACCTTCCTGTTTTGACTTTTTCTGTAATGATGACGTTGACACCATGCAACACAGAACAGCATGTGAAGGTGTTTTGTCCAGCTCTTGGTGTCAGCAGTGTGTGGCCTTCTGTGCAGGATCTTTCAAGTGTATGAATAATCGGAAGCACCAGAGGGCTGTGTGTGTGGCTCCATGCACGTAATCATTTCTTGATCACTTGAAGATAGTGATGAATTATGAAGATCTGAATAGTTACAGAGGAGCCCACAGCATACTGTTACATGTGATGGGACATCTCTTTGTTGAGGGCAGACTTAAGCATATAAAATCTGTCTGGCTGCTAGGCTGCAGCTAATCCTGGCTTTCAGAACTATAGATTGCAAACATCTACAAACATATCTGCATATTTGGAAGTAATGTAAGAAGACAGCAGTCAGAGACATAGCTGATATCTGAGTTAAATGCTGAACCAAACATTCCTCTTCTTCACGCTTCTACATCCCGACTGTCTGAGACAATGTGTGAAGAGGTTAGCCTTTTGAGAATGGGTTAGAAAGAGGTGTTGATTCTTGGTATATACTGGAACAGCATGAGCACTAGCTGGTTTGGGCTGGTAAGTTTCCAACTCTTTCCAGGGTTTGCCTGCAACAACCTGAATTACATGCCCTAACAACTGTAAATGACTTTCTTGCAGTGTAGTTAATATTGTTGTATTCAGCTGGAGAAAGCTTGAATTTTACCCAGTAGATACATAATCAATAAACACATAGTAGAAAACTGACAGTTTTCTGTTCATCCAATTTCCAAGATCAGGAAAAGGAAACATACATCTTGCAGAAAATCTCAGTTCTCCATGCCACACTCAGAACCTGACCTCTCCTGTTTTATTAATCAGTGTATTAGTAGTATAAAGTGTTTGTCAAAGCTACAAAGATATCTTACTACAGTTTGGAATTTGCTCTGTATTTACTAAGACCACACAGTCGGTGGGTTTTACTGCACTAGGATTACCAAATCCAGTGAGTATAGATAACTGCTGCGATAGCCAGCACCGATGCCGAAATCTTTAACCAAACAACATCCAAAGCTGAGCATGGAGGTCCCTGCAGCCTGAGCCAAAGAGCCAAGCTTTTCTGCAGAAAGCTGTAACTTATCCAGGTCCTGCGTGGCTCAGACCCAGAAAAGAGTGCGTAATATGCACTGATTACTTGGTTACATTCAGTTTATTTTGTTCTGATCAGGAATGATGGCTAAGCATTTCAAAATTGTCTGGGAAAGAAAAGTCTAAGAGGAGAAAAGAACTTTATAAATGAAATATATATATTAAGAGAAAACGTTCTGATTAATCTCAACAACATTTTAAATGCTTCATAACATAAAATACCAGGACAATCAAATCCAAAATAGACAGCCATTTCAAGAAGAAAAGATGTAATGCTTCATTGTGAAACATTTAGGTGGAAAACTTTCACAAATTTGGTTGAATCAACATAACTTTTGAGAGTTTTATTAGAACTCCATTTTTCCAACAGAATGATCCTGTATCATGATTTTTTTTTTATTTTTTTTTTTCTGACTAAAACTTCTGGCCAAGCTGTTATAATGCCCCAAGTAAATGTTAACAAAGCTTGTTCAGTATTTCATCATCAGATCTTACAGAACTTAGAGAACACTGAGTTGCTTGGAGGGAAACAAAAAAAAAAAAAACCTTTCCTGTGAAATATGCATATGTCACAGTTGAGTCAAACTGGCAATAGCAACACCAGCACATATTTGGAAAGACGGACAGTTTTTGCTTCTAGAGTATTCTTCATTCCAAAACAGTCAAAATTGTTTCAGACAAGATTTCTAAACCTGGAGAGAGGAATGTGCTTACTTTGTAATGAACCCGGATTGTGTATAGCCCCATTTGATAATGTTAATGTTCAGTGATTTAGAGATCATAATCGGAAAAGAAAATGGAGAATCACTGTTTGAATAGCAGCCCAAGAGAGTATTCATTAAGTTTATATCACTACTCAACAATGTGGTTCAGAAAACATAGTTCAGCACTTGGAAACACATTGGAAATTGTTTACGTTTTTTCATTATTTTTTTTAATCTTGGCAAATGTATCTGTAGGAGGGCGGAAAAAAAAAAGACTACTGGCCAATTCCATAAAGACACTGAATGCATGCCACTGATGAATAGTACCATATATAGTTGATGCTGATTCCAAAAGAGATCTTGATTGTTGCTCAGCTATCAAATTTTACTCTGGCAAAAGCTCAAGTGGTTAGTATCTTACAGTATGTGGTCAAATGATGTCAGCCTCTGTGGACCAGCTGGGCCTGCAGGATGAAGAATTAAGGGCTTGTTATTGAAAATACCCTGTGCCTGTGAATAGTCAGGTCACTGGAATCTTAGCTGAATCACTGCAGTGGGTCTGAGCTTTTCCAGCTAGGATAAGGGATGGCTACTACTTGCTACAGGCAGATCATAAATGCTCTTGCACCTTTACAACTGCATTTAGTCCCTCAGAGTGCATCTAGAAATGGAGAGGAAAGCAGAGAAAGCACTGCTTGCCTCAGCTGTATATTTGACAGTTAAATGAGCAAGCAGCCCATTTGGACTACCTGGTGTTTCTGGAAAGCTTGCAAGTCTGTACCCTCTGGAATATATCCTTGAACTGACTGAGAAATCACAGTGCTGTGGAAGTGACAACTCTGTATGACAAAAAGGATTGCAGCTACCTGGAAAATGCACAGAAAGGACCTTGCTGGCAATTACTTTCCTTTGGGAATCCAAGATCCCTTACAAAGAAAGCAGTAAGGTCACGATGCCAACTAGCAGTAGTGTTCAGGACAAATGGTGTTTGTTCCATTCACTCCCTTCTATTCCAAAGACCCCCAGATTGTCTCTGTCAGTGCAGCATGGGGCTAAGCAATGTGCCTCGGAGATGTCTGGAAGTCCCTGAGGAATAGAAGTAGAGGCTGCCCCACCACCCTTTGCTCCCAAACCCCTATATACCACAGTCCTCTTTAGGAGGAGTTTTCAGTCTACTTGCAGTCGTGTCTTGACACTGAGGAAACTGTAAGAGCAGACTGGTCCAGTGCGAACCTCCGTTGTGTGTTGCAGAATGTCACAGCCAGAGTGATTGAACTATCTGTCTATGGCATCCCTTCATCAAAGTCAAGAGGAGAAGGGTCACATGCGTCCCTGCGTGATGGAGACGTGGTTGCATGTGTCTAATTTACCTAACATCTGTCTCCAGCCCTGCCCTTGCTCTTGTTGTGCTCCTGTGCATATGCTGCATTCTGCCAGTACCTCCAGGGTTATCATTCATCTCCTCTTACTCATATCCTCGTCCATGGTGCTGTGTATTGTTGAGAACTCTGATTTGGTCCAGCATGTGATCTCGTGGGTTTATAATCCTTTTATTTTTAAGAAAGCAGTTCTGCAGCTACAAAGTGATTCCCAAGTCCTGGTAGCATAAAGGAATTGAACAAACTGAAAGTTCTGCAAGAGGAGTCAAAGCTATTTATGCAACTGAACCAGAGTGGACATCAACTTTTGTTATTCAAAACTGCTATCAAATCCAGGCTCAAATAAATAGGAAAAGTCAAAATTTTTTTACACAGTACTGAAGATGAAGTTAATCATATCTTTCTTAATATCATGCGATCAGAAGAAATGTTGCCTTAGTCACTCTAAATGAGCTACCACTCCATGATCCCAAGCGCTCAGAAGCACTATCAAAGTATAGGAGAAATTCAGGCTAAAGCCCCCAGCAACGAACAGCATTAAGTGGTGAATCTGCTTTGCACCACAAGAGAGGAGTCCCCCTTTCATAGAGCAGTGTCTGGTTTTGAGGAGTTCCAGATGTCCTCCAGGTTACAGGTTGAGGTATTAAATGTAAATCATGTCTTTCTTTCCAGCCTCTGTGGGTTTGGCTGAAGATGCTAATGTCCTTGCTATTTCACACTTCAGATATTCAGAACTGCTTCTCACACTGAGAGGAGTTTTAAATCAGCAATTTAAGGGCCTAAAAGAAAAAAGGTTAATACCTGTGTTGTTCTTAATTAGCAAGCCACAGATATCGTGTATAACTAAATTAGAGCCTGGAGTGTAGGTTTCGCAGGAGTTATAAAGTGATGATTAATCCTTAAATGAGGATCTTTCAGCTGTTCTTTAAACTCAGAGACTGCTCTCCCTTTCAGCAGAGGAAAGAACTTTTTAAAATTACATTTGCTGAATCTTTCTGGCAAATATGCTGGCCAGTGAAGACAAAAACTGTTGGGTTTTTAATGCCTCAAAATTAATTATGCTAGCATAACTGGTTATCTTTGGCATGAGTACAGAGCTTGAGGGACCAGCCGTGGCACTGCCCTGCTTGTTACCATGGCAGACAATTATGAAAGAAGTACAGATCTGGACTTGCATAACTCAAAAGCGGTTCTGAGCAGATTGCAGATTTCCAGGTTAAGAGTAACAGAAATACTCCTTTCTCAGAAGCTAAGATTTAGGATACAACAGGAACCTGACCCACTTGCAGGGGAAAAAGCAAAAAAGTAGTTTAAAGAGTTGCGATCAATGCTTTACTGGCTAATGGGTTTTCACAAACCACTCTGGAAAATTCACTTGACATGCACTTAATCTGGTACAAGGTGGTAAAAGCAATCTAGGTATGGCACCAGTTTGATATTTTTAGCTTGGACTTTTCTGGCCTTATCTTCTATAGTTGGGGCTCAACATGCAAGCAAAAATGGTGAGCAGTTTCTGTGAGACTGCAATAAACTACTTAATCTGGGTACGTTGGTGTAGCTACTTGCTCCTTTAGATAGGTTTACTTGGAACTGGGGCTTGGTCAAGCTCTGCAGTTAGCTTCAGAAGTATGACTGCTTGTAAATGCTGCTTCTAAATTGTGCAGGGTAAATAACACCTGGGATATGGTGACAGCTCTTCTACTTCCCAGGAGCAAAAAGCACCCATCTCAATAATCCCATGGATGCAGGGATTTTATGAGACTTTATGAGGAAATGGCGAGCAACAGCAACCATCTTTGTTCCATGCAAATATCAGCTAAATGCTCAGTAAGGCGTAGTGTCTCCTGTCTAGAAAGGAACTTTTTCAAAATTGTCTGCGGACCTGAATGCAGTCCAGTAGCTGAGGTACATTTAAACAGTGTGCCAAGCAGTGTGCTCTTTGCGTGTGCCAGATGTAAGCAAGCCATGATTTATGTGTGCAAATGCCTCTGTGCATACGTGCATGTTAGCTCAGCCGGAATTTAACATGAGGGCTTTTGAAAACTTGAATTCTGAGTTTCACTTCCAACACTGTTTGTTCTTTCATATTGGAACAGGCTCTGCTTCTGAAAGGGCACAGAGTGGAACTTTAAATGAAACCGAGAAGATAAGTTTTAGCTCAGTAACAAATGGAGGTGAGTGCTAGTGAGTCATCTCCGAAGTTTTGAGGGCAGAGGGCCGGACAAGAAATTCCAAACCATTCTTTTCACACCACAAAAATCTTTCTAATCTCTGACCATAACTATGGAGCTGTTCAAAACCAAAATCTGGAAAGATGCAACAGTTTATTTTTTTCAGAACTTAGCTTCCAAATACAGCTGCTGTGACAAATTCATAAACTTTTAACCCATGTCCAGTGATAGCGGTTACACATCCACATCTTCTGTCACCTCTGTGCAGCAACTGAGTGCTGAAAGGAACAAACGCACATGCATTTGTCGGGAGGTGAAAACACTCAAGTGGGGTAGCACTGAAGCTTATTTAAGGATTCTGACAAGGTGCCCTCTGGGTCTAGGGCAAGCAAAACTGGACAGAGAAAATGGGCTGAATTCTGCAGTGCACTGTGATGGCTGGTGACCTTCTGTATGCTTTAGCTTAGTCATATAGTCACAGATACTGTTTCAATCCACAGAGAAGACGTGGGTATACCTGATAGTGAGTAAAGCATTACACAGCTCCTAGTGGCTGTGATGTCTTGCCATCACGGTATATTCAACCCACGAAGGCTATTCCAGTCACGTGTCATCAGCTCTAATTGCCTTTCTTCGTTCTTTTGTGGGATTGCACGGTACAGCTTGAGGCGTCCATTTGTAGCCCTATTTGTGGCTTCTGAATTATACTAATTATTCTCCTAATCCCCCTTCTGGCTTGAACAAATTCTCTCAGAAAGCAGCTATGGTCATCTATGTAGAAGAAGTGAAGCTACCACTGTGATAAGGTAGTGATTCTATAGAAACTAATAGCATGTGGTGGACTTTAGTTGTAGGTTAGAGGTTGGACTAGATGATCTTAGAGGTCTTTTCCAACCTGAGTAATTCAACGATTCTACCAACAAGAAAGCATTGTTTGCCAAACTCTGGGGGTTGCACCTTGTAGCTGTGCTGATCTAAGAGTCCAAAGCAAATGTTTCTGCTATGGGCCTTCTGCTCTCCTACACTCTGGCTTTCATAAGACCGTGTTCTGAGACAAAGTAGCTCATTAAGCCAAGCTAATTTAACAAAACAAAAATACCATTTCCTCCAACTTTAATAAGCTGAATAGTTTGATGGAAAGGTCTGTCAAACGCCACACAAAAGCAAGGAGAGATGTGTCTGGGAGCAGGAGGTAAGGAGGGAGCAAGGGGTTCCAGGCTGAAGAAAAGAGCATGACCTCCCCTTTTGGGGAGCAGCAGGCTGTTAGATCATCCCGATATGCAAGCTTTCTGTCTGTTAGTCATTACCTTGGACTGGGGGTGTCATAACAAAACCTTCATTGCTATTGTTGTTAACCTGATGACATAGAGGAAGCATGACTTGTTTCACATAATTTCCTTCGTGTAAACAGTGACTACAACTTTTGTGTTTCTGTGTGTTAGGGGCACAGCCAGTGACTTCTCAACAGGTTTTGCTGTCTGGTGAGAGTGCTGGGCTGGGAAATAAGGGCAATGGTGACCATGAAAATGACTACAAAGAGCGAGAAGTAATCTTGATGGAAAATATGCACTGAGAGACCCTGAGGAAAGGTGCCGTTAATCTCAATATACCCTTTCCTTTTACGGTCACCTAGGTAAGGTCAGTGCAGCAACATTTGATTGTATGTTTGTGCTAAAAAGTCATAAGCAATCAAGTTAAGCTATAAAAGCTGTTGTTGATGCAATGTATTTTCTGGACTGCTTATGTCACATTGTCTTCTCTTTGTGGAAACTGATGAACAACTCATTTAGTTGGTAAAAGCTGTTCTTCCACTGGGAGTTTTGCCAGTATAACAACGCCAGCAACATCTTCACAGTATCATATATGAAGTGCAGGCTGAGATTCACCAGTAGCCCAGAGTGAAGCAGCATCTTTTATTTTGTGAAAAGCAGCTGCACCATGGAAAGGTTCCCTAGAAGAGGTAGCCTAATGCTGCAGAGTGTGGGTTTGGGTCCAAAGCTTCTAGCAGTTTTCAGGTGATCTACGCTGAACTTTTACTTCTAGTCCCTAACTTTTCACATACTTTTATGTGCATATTTTTATATTTTTAAGTCTCAAACTGGTCCCAGAAAACATACAAAAGGTGCCAAGCAGGAATTGCAAGCATAACATATAGAGTTTCACATTAGAGTCAAATAGATGTGCATGAATTCACCCAGTACTTTGTGTATTTGCACAGTGTAACCCTTGGTTACCTGGTTTGTGGACAGGTGCTCAGGTTGTGTGTGTGGAATGTCAGCAGTTGATTTACTGAAAACATTAAAAAATAGGTTACTATGTCTATGCAAGTTCACTACAAAGAATGCTTCACGCTTGCCTATACATGTTAACTCTTTTCTTTCTGCACCCTCTAACATTTTGCACAAAATAGCCTGTCTTCTGCAGAAGTGAACCTATGAAAACATCCACAGAGCATTAATTTCATTTACGCCTCCTGAAGGAGCTCATTTGCTGTTTCCAGAAGCCTTTTGTGACCCTCAGATAAAATACACTTCATCTGTGGTAAAATATTATTATTATTGTTGTTGTTGTTAGTCTAGTGTTTTCAGTGTTTTTTATTGGAACCTGATGTCCTGCCAGAAGTAACACCCTGAGAATCTTTCAACAACTGTTCCTGGGTGTTCTGTATATTACTGCTGTTTTCTCATGCACTGTCCCTGGGAACTAAATTCTCAGATTAGAAAAATGTCAGTCCTCTTCTATCCATGAAAAGAGAGAAAAAAAAAACAAAAAACCAACAACAACAAAACAACCCACAGTTCAGGCTCTATACTAAAAGATTAGGCTAGCATTTTCTTCTGGTGACTTCTTATTTATTCGTGCTTTTTTTTTTTTTTTTAAATGAACTCCTTGAAAAACAGGTTCAAAATGTTAAATAAGTTTAGTGTGAAGGATCTTATAGCATTATACAAACATTTTGCTTAGCTGTGAATGCCAGTTAAAGGAAAAATGGTGGAAAATTGGACCCAGACATTCAGTCAGCAACTTTCAACCCTGCAGAGACAAAGAACCTTAAAGAGCTAACTTTATAATGAGGAGCTAAAGTACAGCATAGCAGAAATTAAAGAGAGGCCCAAATCCCCTTAGTGACAATTGTGTTTTTCAGAGATCTCCTGGGTGGATGTTGCTTTGAGAGACCTTTGGGAAGGGGTGTAGCAAATGAGGGCTTCCTAGGAGACTATGTTGGGGAAGCAAAAGCCTCTGGGCCAGAATAGGAATGGGAGGAGATTAAAGCAGAATAACCTTTTCTCTGACAATTTAATGCCCAAATTCTGCAAATATAGTTGTATTCTGAAAAGCACTCTCATTCGACCACAAAACACCCTCAAAGGTCCCTAGAGTGGGAAACAAAACTTTGTATGAACTGCAAGTTTCTTATGATTCTTTTGTTACTGCTTCTGGTGTTTATCCTGTCGTTTCTCACTTCAAGATGGCTGAGGGACAAAATAAGTGGGAACTGCTGATACGGAACAAATGCCCTGGACTTCATTTGGGTTCACTCAGTCTGCATTTTGTACTGCAGATGGGTTCTTGTAAGAGTGCAGCCATAAAACTGTGCCCAAATGGACTCTTGAATGAGGAGGGATCAAAGAGTTGAGGAGAATTAAGTGTAGGGAGAAGTAGGAAAAAAGAAAGGACCGTACAGGATGGACTAGGCACTGGGTGCTTGTGTTTTGGAGTCCCATGGTTGTTGCAGTTGTCGTTAATTGATATGGGCTCAGAGAAGCAGCTCATTAGCTCCCAGTTTTAGTTGTGTGCTTTGACATTTGCATATACCTAACACAAAGTTTGTTCAATTTTGATCGCACTCTTTTGATCACACTCCTTTTCTGGTTACTGCCTCCTGCAGCACAGCTCACTGTCATTGCAGCAGATCAGCTTTATGTGAAGATGTTTTGTGGTGCCTTTCTGTGCGCTCATTAGAGTCAGTTTCTCTGCAAAACTGAAAATAAATGCAAGTTTGCCCCTTTATGCTTATTCACAGTTTATGTCTTGTCTGAGCATCCTGATACCATGTTTGATGCTGATGATGAGATGACCAGAGAAGATGGGCAAAAGAAACTCCTCTCCATCTGTTAACATGATTATCATGACCAGGGACTCTTAATCAATATTTACCTGACAGGAAGATAAATATTTAGGGAAATCATTACAATTTTTCTTCTCAGTTCTCGACCCAGGCACCAAATATTCTTGTTTTCATTGGGCCTTTTGAAAAGGCTTTACCTCATAATCTACCTTCTGCAGAAAGGCTGCCTCAAAGGATACCTCTTCTATCTCGAAGGCCTTCATTCAGCTATGCCTATTACATTGCCTGTAGTTGCGAAGCCTTTCCTCTCCTTCCCTGCCCTCCCTACCTTAATTTCGCACATCCTAACACCTCAGCTCCTGCGGCATTTAAGCACAGAATGTGAATTTCCCTCTGCTCGCAGGTATCAACATGTTAGCGTTGACTGTGTGTGTAATACAGGTGCCTTGGGCAAAAGGCAGACCCAGAGCTGCTTGGTAACAGATACAATATTCCCACAGTTTTGGGCCCACGGGATATTATCTATAATGCAACCAGGAGGATTCACAGAGGCCTACCTGCCCTTCACAACGCACCAGGAGGACAAGCAGCCCTTCAAAAGACACAGATCCTCCCAAACAGAGATTGTGATCAGTAAATCACAGCCTTCTCTTAGTCTCTGTATTTTGCTAGTCCTAAGACAAACTTCCCACAAGCGTTGCTCTTGTTTCTGCTGAATCTGCCTTACAATTACGCCCACTGGGCAGATGATAACAAACGAAGAAGCGCCTCATCGTGTGCTGGGCAGTGATACAGAATGCGTGTGGAAACGGCTGAGATAGCCAGAGCAGTTACTCAGCTAGTTGCTGTCCCCTTATTTCTCAGAGGGGGTGAGGAGAATGGGGCTAGAGGCATTGTCTTCTGATTGAAGGATAGCAGCATGCCATTGGGAAACAGCATCCTCTCAAACTGCTCCAGCCAGATCTGCAGCACAATGCACCCACAATGTGCTTCATAACAGATGTATGAAGTCCATGGACGTACATGGCTAATTGTACAGGGCTCATGGTAAAGCTGAAAATACGTATCAGTGCTACTTGCTCTTGCATAACTCTCTCGAGGTTTAGTTGGCTGAACTTTACTTTTCATACGTCATTTGATAACATGTAAAATTAAAAAAATGTGGCGGGGGTGCCCAAAAACATATGTTAGGCACACCAAAAACAGACAGATTGGGCTCTTAGATAGGAAAAAACAGGGAGGAGAGCAAAGGAAGAAAAAAAAATGCTTTTGGATCACACACAAAAAAAGAGGGCTGTTTTGTTATCATGTGCAGCCACAGAGTGATGGATTTATTTTTTTTTTAAATAGTCTTTGCTGTTGGCAGCTATGGAGACACCTTTCCCTGCAGCTGGCCAAGCATCTGAGTCAGTTGCTCCCACAGGAGAGATAATGTCCCTGTTTGTACATTGTGCAAGTGAGGCAAGAGGAAGTGCTTTAACACGACCCACTGGGCTCAGCCCCTGCCCCACCCTGGCTGTAAACACCTGAGTTCACCACCACCACCACGCTGGCCCGTGTCTGAGTCCCAAGCCCGTTCCCCACCTGGGGTTCCTCGAGAACTGCCATCTCGCCATGGCCCAAAAAGTGTCTGCCCTGAGAGTGACCCAGCTCAGTAACTCAGAGTTGCGCTCGGAGGCTTGTGGCTGGAGGTAGCACGGAGGGGGCTGGAAATGAATCAGAGGACTGCTCAGCTCCACATCACTCACCAAAAGCTAACCTAATTAGTAGCCACCAAGCACTGTTGCCATCTGCTCTGGAGCTGCCTGTCTGAGCCTGGTCCTGAGTTCAAATCTCTGCATACAGATACAGATCTATAGCATGCCTGCCACGCCGTCCACATCAGAGATAACATTAGTTATCTTTATTTTTTTTTTTTTCAAGCTCTCAGCAGAACAGTTGTGCATTAGATGGCTCAGAGATGAAACATGCCTCTTGCTATACTTAGTAGCTCAGGCTAGGAGGAAGCGGAGGGCTCCATCTTCTCTGATTTCTGGGGACAGGCTTCCATGACTCTCAGTCTTCTCTATCCATTCACCCCATTTTGTTTACTAGCAGGCATAATCTGTCACTTGTGGACTCTGAGCCTTGCTGAATTTTTACCTGTGTCCCTAGGAAGGTAATAGGTCTCTGAGTGCTGATTTTCCTTCTTTCTTTCCATGATCATGCCATGTTGTGAGCTTTGTGGGATTCTGGCGTTTCTTAAATCACGGGCACAAAAGAAGAAAATCAATATCCTTGCACAACCAAAGCAACTCAAAACAAGATGAGCTGCAGCTTTTCCTGCTGTGCTGCCAAGCACCACACCCCACTGGAGCCCTCTTCTGGGTCTGCTCTCCTGGCTGCAGGGCAGGAGGAGGGACAGGCCTTTAATCAGGGATAAGACTCACCTTATCCCTATTTTTTTTTTCCTCTCCTTCATGATTTGCTTTCTATACGTAAGGATTTTGTTTGTTTGTTTGTTTTTCTATGAGGATGAGGTTTTTACCTCCTCTGAACGCGTGTTAGCGTTTTTATTTTGTTAGGCCCATATCTCTTTTCCCCCAGGATCTGTGTAGCACCTGGGTATGAGTAGTTTTCTCCCTTGAACTCTGTTGCACCCTTGCTTCTCATCTGAGGAGGAGGGAAGAGGGGCTTCTATTGTGCTGGTGGATTTTGCCCATCCCTCTCTGGATCTGAATAGGCCAGCATTATTTCACAAGTGCTAAATCCACTCACAATGGTTTTAAAGGACTGAGCTGCTGAGCAAGCTGAACAGCAAACACCAGAGGGGAAACCACATTTCGTGAGCACTTCAGATTCCTTCAGACCCTACGTGGAGCCATTAAGAGCAAAGTAAAAGCCCTTTGACACAACTCCCTTGGGCAACTTTTTCACAGCCACATGCCAGAAATGGGGACTGGCTAAGGATTTGGTCCAGAATCAACTCCCAAGAATCTAGCACATGAAGATGAAAATGGAGTTCAAATCTGTTTCTATTAAAAGAGAGGAAAACAGCAGCTTATTATATTTTCTTCTGGCGTATTAATTCTTTGCTGGATGTCTCTCTGATCAGTGTGGATTGCCAGTTGAGGTATGCCGTGGGCTAAAGATAAGGAAAAACAAGCACTGGTGTTATGCAGGAATGGTTTGGGTTGTATTTCTGTTTGTATCTATTTTCCTTATTCTTTATTTTTAAGATAGAAAGAACCCAGACTGTAAATCTTATGATCTTCCCAAATCATCCCAGAAGAACTAGATCTTTTTCTAAGATGACCAGCCAAGAAAAATCCAAGAAAGGGAACAATTATTCCATTGCAATAAGATGGATGAGGGCCTGTCTAAAGGAGCTGCCATTTCTGTCTCTGTCCAGACTCGTGAAGACAGGGGACTTAATTCTTCCTTGGAAGAAGACATAATTGCGCATTCCCTAAACAAGCTCTTTCACAATGATCTGGGTTAGCTTAGAAACTCAGTAATGGAAGTTTCCTAGCCCAGACAGTCTTGATAGAGTGATTACTTTGAGCAGTTGCTTTGGTGGTGGTGGTGAGGATGAACCTCCCCACAGTCAGTGCTTCAGCTCCAGTCAGCAAAAATACGTAGACACAGCCTGAAGTCACACAGGGATGTGGAGGAACATTTAATCTTGAATCAGCTAAAAAAGGGTGCAAACTTAAAGTAGAATAGAGGCATCAAGAGCATGTGTGATCATTCTGAGTCAGAATTTATGTTTAATTTAATTTAGCTTGCTTCACTTTGGCTTTGGGGTTTGCTTCCTACACCAACATGGTTGAACATGACTCTAGCTCCACCAAGAAAGAGGTGCAAACACAGCTGTGTGCCTGTACTTTTGAAAGCTTGTCAACAAAATTTGTTTCCAATTGATGTTAAAGTTACATTCAACAGGGTAGGAATTGTGTTTGCTTCAATTCTTCAATTAATGTTTTACTTTACATTGTGTGAAGTAACAGAGTGCTCTCCGATGACTAAATACAACAATCTTTTAACAATTTCTTTTTTTTTAAAAAAAAAAAAGGAAAAGTGGAGATTAAGACTTTAGTCAGTGAAAAGTACAGATGGAACCACAGACCACGCTGCTGCATGGCAATTCATGTATTCAGTCAGAGATGATCTGGTTTTCCTTCCTGCTTCTGTCATTTTCTGTTTGTATGTTCTTGGATACATCAGTGGTCATTTAACTGCCTCTGCCTTGACTTACCCGTCTGCAAAATAAGCAGGAAAGCACTTATTTCTTCTGGTAGGGACTGTGAAATTAAATCCACTGATATTCACAAAATGCTTGGAGAATGAAGGACAACAGAACTTGGTTCTCACAGAAGTCCCGTGTACGTATTATTTCAGTGTATTTAATTTCTGCAGAAACATTCCTTCAGAAAAACATAGGTTACAAAAGAATGGTTGATTGCCCTTTGACTCTTTTCAGAATGGTTGGGGCAGATATTTTTCTCACATAACTAGGGTTTGTGGTGAGTTTGGGGATTTTTTCGTTTCCCCAAAAATACTACTTTGACTTGTGTGGCTACAAAGAGAAGAGTCCTGCAGATATGCATAAATATTCACAAAAATTAAAAACCTAAAGAAAAAGAAAAGAGCCCAAACAATCCACAAAACAACACAACATCTCGTTTTCTTGTTCTCATTTCTCTAAAGTAGCTGATAGGATTCCCCCAGAATTTCCAGCACTCGCTGAACCTTGACCCAAGAAGCTTCATGAGAAATTTCTTCCCTAAGGGTTATTTTGGATAGAAAGTTCTAAGATCCCGAGTATAAAGGTTTTCACAGCTATAATTATAGAATCACACAGCTGATTCATGTAATTTGACAAGGAATTATAACTTGCCTGCTTCAAAGGTGTGTGTCAAGGTGTATGGTAACTGGTGATGTGAATCTTGCAGCATCTGCACTGAGGCTATTCCATCATTCTGGTGTACAATTCAGAAGTTTCTGTTGCGTGTTTACATACCTGGGGCAATCCAGATTACAGTAGTGTTAAGTTTCTTGGAGCTCCTTTCGTGTACTCCCTTCTCTCAGAGAGAGTTTTATAAACATTTGACTCACAAACCAGGGATGGGGAAATGGCAGTGAAAATACCCACATGTCCTTTCATACTTAGAGAAGTTCACACTTTTTTGTGGGGGGGTTATTGTATGCATGGAGCATCACCTGTTGCTGGCTCTCAGAAGGAAAGACATGACAAATGAATATGTATTTTTCAGAAAGAGCTGAGAAATGGTAGCTTGGGCTGAAGGCTTCAATTTTTACTGGCTAAATGAGTGGAGGAACTGTACCTGTTTGTCAGATGGAGGTGAACAGAGAAGCAGAGGCATGGCTCAGCTCTCAGGCATGGGATGGAATGAAGCCAAAGGAGGCAACTTTTTGACAAAAGACACAAAAATCAGTTTATCCATGGTTTAGCAGGTGCTTCACATTGTAAAGGACTCCCACACTCAAAGATGGCTTAGTGGAAGAGTTTGACATTGGCCAGCCAGGAGAAGTGTATGTTACCATGACCATAACCAGGCTCATGAATACTCACTAAATAAAACCCATGCGCTGTGCCATCAAATCTGTGATGTGCAGGTGTGGGAGACACTTGTCTGTATCTCAGTGTGTAAAACTGGTAAAGGGGAAGAGATGGGGCCGTTAAAGACTGCTGCTGAGGGGAAGGTTGCAGGACGAGGGGGAAGGGGTCCTGATGCACAGGAGGTGGCAGAAGGGCTGTCCTGGACTGGTTTAGTACAGCTGCCAGCTGACCTTGTCCTCTAAATGGGGTGCAGCAGCAATGGCTCACTGCCTCTCTTGGCAGGGCATGGGGCCACCACCATGCAAAGCTCAGAGCATCCCCTCAGCCTTTGGCACTCACAGGCGCCATCTTGTCACCTCCTGAACTGCTTCATGTCCTTCCTGCCCCCCCCAGGAAGACCCATGCTTCCCAGGTCTGCTCCCTCTCCACTACCCCGCTTCAGTGGTATTATATTTATAGAGTAGGCACAGAAATCTGTTATAAGTATTATGCTTTTGTAGCCACTGACCTCCATGGTCCTCTCCCCTTACCTCAGGGAAGTGGCAGTACCCCTGTCCAACAGCAGGCAGTACAGGCAGGTAATATATTTCTTCTGTCTCCTTACTTTGTGCCCTGTTTTCTTATTCACTGGCCACTGCTGAACCATTTCTGAGCAAGGACTGTCACCAAAGAGCACAGTGGGACCTCAGTATGGGCCTGAGGCAGTATGAGTGTTCAACAACCCTAGCAAAGATTATGATATGAATTAAGCTGGGTTGCCCAGTTAAGCTGGGTTACTCTGAAATTCTTGCCACAACAGGCATAAAAAAACTTAGGTCTCTTCCTGTGAGCCTCTCGTGACTTCAGAGAAGACATATCAAAGATGAATCTGTCTCCCAAGAGGTGCTCTGGCACGTAATATTGCTGTGGACCTATGTTCAACTGCTGGCAGGTTCTCACCAAGTCCTGGCAGGCAATGTTTTAGATACATCAAAGGAAATTGCTATTCTCATGGCACATCATTGCCTTTTCTTTCTGCTGCAGTGCTATCAGACTCCTATACTAGCCCTAAACCCAGTGTAAGAACCCTTGCTAACAAGAGTCCCTCATACTCTTGCATAGGAAGCCTCTGTATGCCTATTGTTTCAGTGAGACCAGATTTACTGAGTGGTCAGTCGGGCTAATTCACTACTTGATATGCTTCCTATCAACATCCCTTGCCCTTCTCTACCTTCACACCCAGAATTTCACTGTGGACGTGGTTTGCTAGCATGGGATCAGACTCCCTCTCTCACTAAGACATTGGTACTTGCCTTTTGCCACCCCACAACAAGGTGGAGTGCCAGGGCTGGATCAGCCTCCAGTGCATAAAGCCACTGGTTTCTCTGGGATAACTCCAAGGATCTGATCAACTCCACTTGCCTCATTTTCCCCATATACCCTGAAATGTGAGGTTCAGCTGCTCAAGATGAGAAAATCCCCTTGTTTGGGAAGGGCATAAACGAATGTGCTCTCTACGTGGGAAGTCTGGACCAGTTAGAGCTGGTGGGAGGAATGTACAGGGTAGAGGAGAAATGCCACATCTGGCTGGAGAACAAAGGACCCATTAGTACAGGCTTAAGAAAAAGTCTCCTTCTTCTCAGTGTCCTGTCGTCATGCTGTCTGTCTGCTAGTGTCGGAGTTACAAGTCTCTGGAATCAGCACGGGTAATGCTACACAGACTTTGCAGGTCACTGCAACCGAGGGAGAAGAGCACAGGATCATTCTCACTCCTAAGTGTGATAGCATATTTCATATCTGCCTGTCGACTGACTAACGCTTGGTGATTCTTCACCTTAACCTCTAGCATGCCCTATAAAGGCTTTAGTCTTGAGCAGCAATCTGAAATCTTGCATTCTGAGTGATGTGCACTAGTGAAAGCAATCACTGCTACCATTTGGACCTTCCCTACTCCTACTGCTGGCTACACCCAGACTTGGACCTTCAGCTGACTGATCTGAAATGAGAGGCAGCTTCTGCTGGAAGGAGAGAACCTGCTACCTCTCCATGCTCTCCTGGCCACACAGACCTACCTCTCCTGGGTGTCAGCCCTTGTCTGATCCTGCCAGGAACCAGTTCAGCACAGCAGACCAGAAACCCTGACAAAGAGAGATGAGTTTTCTCTGAGTTTAGCTCCCTGAGAATCAGCTGTACCATGGTCAAAGGAATGGCACAGGAGGAGGAGTGCACCCTGGCAGTGGGGAGTGGGATCATGCCAGAGGGGCTGTAATAACTGGACTAATTTTGTTAAAAACATGGTGAGTAAGTTCCACAAACTCTTGATGATTGAATTGCACACACTACAGTGATGTATGTCACAGGAATAATTATTTTAGAAGCACTTGCGATTTTCTTTCTGAAAGATTTTTGTTTCTCTCTCTCTCACTGCAGACTGGTGTTATACAAACACAAATCACACAGATTGTCCCAGAACCCAAACAACACTACTGAAGTCCACTGGGGCAGGGACACTGCTTGGCTGGTGATGTTATATTGCCATCATTCTAGGAAATTGCTAAATGAGGGTAAAGGTCCTACAGCACTAGAAAGCACAAGCTGGCTGTTGCTGCAGAAGCAGGCAAATAAGTGCCCAAGCCAAGAACTTGTAAGTATGTCACAGCCTTGAGGCACAAGCTAAAGCCGTGAAACAAAAAATTCAAAACCAAAAGTCTAACACACTCACTGCATTCCCTCATCAGGCCTAGACCAAAAGTGGGATGTGGGAGATGGGATTTAGAGCAGTAAGTGGGACTTTCCATTTGTTTTGTGGGCGTTTTAGAAAAATCCCTCCTGTTAGGCCTACAGCTAACTCAATCTGTCTGCATGTCTAAAATTTTCCTGCTGCTGACCTGGTCAAAACCTGAGCACTGGAAATAAATTATCCAATGATTTAAAAAAAAAAAAAAAAAATCCCTTGCAAGTTGCTTATAAACCTGTCTTTATTTCTGCAGATGTACATAGCATTCAAAGCATTCACCAAACAGCTTCTGCCAAAAATTTTAGCATAGGGTCTGTTTTCCGGAGTGATTATTTTATCTGTTTACTCTTTTTACTTTTGATGTATGAATGATTCCCTAAATGGTGATGTATTATTTCTGTTTCTCATCCCAGAGGATTGTAAGTTTTTTAAACCAAGGAGTAAGAAACTATAAAAAGAAAGAAGCAACATACACTACACGGTCTCTTTAGCAATATGAATGTGGATGGCGTTCATCCAGTGCACATCCTTTAAACGCTCATTTATGCAGAACATAACACTCATTCATGAATTAGAAAATATAAAAATGCAAACCTAATAAAATGCTGGAGCCATTTATATTCAACATTAATCTTTGCCTCATTTTGCAGTGTTCATCCTGGGCTTTGACAAACCTAAGCTGTGGCAATAGCGTGTGAGTGTTACTGACTTCAGCTGCCCACAGACTTTCCCCTGGTTACTGCCACTGCGGAGGGAGTGGTCGAACGGATGTCATCGCAGTTGCTCCCATTCAAAGCCTGGTATATTACTTTAAATCACCAATGAAATAGGGTTGTGTTAAGATGCCAAATCATGAGCTGCAGCAGCTGAGGTACACAGCTAAACAGATTTAATGGGTCTTTTGCTGCTGAAAAGAATGGCCCTGTATGGCTCTCTCTTTCTCACTCCCCCTGCAAATCTCTGTGCAAGGGGAGGGGATGAGAGTCAGGGGGAGTAATAGCATAAAGAGGTGCAGATAAATCAGCCAGAATGTGACTGTCAAAGCTGTACTACTATCTTGATTTGTAAGCCTTTGTTTCCCGAAGCAAAAAAGAATGGGTGATAGGACTTTGTATGTTTTTTCTTTTGTTTCTCTCCCAAACATGTTTTTCTGATCCCAGCTATCTTGGAATATACTCTGTTATATCTCATCACGTTATTGGTCTGCCTGCTCAGTTTCTTGTCAATGGCAGATGTTAAATAGGGGAAGATGAAACTTTTGCTTGGAAGCCACAAATAAAAACGTCTGGTAAGAAAAATCCATTATTGAAATTAATTCGTGTTAAAGTTTTATCTTTTAACAGGTAAGCTAATCTTTCCAATAAAAGATTTTAATTTAAGCTTTGTCTTAGCACTTGGCTGGCTAGCGTAGATCTGGCGAGGATGCTGTACAGCCTTGTGGCTCTTTTTTCCTTTCAGCCTCATTTCCCTTTAGCATCTCTCTGTGCAATTTGAGGTTCTGTTAGTCTTCCTAGAAGTCAAAACTGGAAAAGAGACTCCTTTGAAACACGCTGAACAAGAAAAATGTTGTGAGGGAGAAAGTGGATTAATGGGAAATACCTCTTGCTGGTAAAGACCTGTTCCAGGTCTCACTTCTGGTCAGTTGGCAAAGATCTTCTCTAATGCTCTAATGCAAGACACCACTTGCAGTCTGGTCAGCAACCATACTATTGCCTGTAGGGAGCTGAAAAGGGTTTTTATTTTTATCCTGCCATTGGATTATGGGATTTGAAGGTACCATTTTTAACTTGCATAACTGTAAATATTGTTACTGGTCATAACATTTTCCTGACCTCTTCTCAATGTTGCTCCAATATTTGTCTTTCTGACCTGCTCCAGGAGATGGCAAATTCCACAGGCTGATGACACGCTGGGCGAGGGAGTGCCTCCTGTTAGGGAGACTTCTAGTTTTGCTAAACCAGCTCTTGTTCTCCTCTTTTAGGATGAGCAAAAAAGTGGGTGACCGATCAATCATCCTTAGAAATGTCTTAAATCTTGATCTCTTCTAGCTCTCCACTGTGCTAGGCTAGAGGCTCATATGATTTTTATTCTCTCATTACCTCTCCAGCCTGGCTATGTGAGTGTTGTGTAAGAAATGCTCTTAGTTACGGTGCAACTGCTCTGGGACCCTATAAATAAAAATCCCTATTTCTGTACTGTATCACAGTTAACATTCGTAACTGTGCCTGCCACTCCAGCCAGGAGCTGAGGAGAAGCGAGTCACACGTCACTGCCCCAGAGTGTGCAGCACACGTTCCCACCGGCTCCTCGTAAACCCACAGCTGGAAACTTCCAGGAAAACACCTGCTCTGCAGGCAGTGCTCAGAGCAGGGACTCAACAGAGGCTTTTAAATTTACTTTCTACTGAAAGACTTCTTCCCCACCCCCCTCCATCAATCCCCACATCCCCCACTTCTCAAGTCATGTCATGCCAGGACCCTTTGCCTGTCCCAGCTGTGCAGCTGTATGCCATGCTCTTTCCCTCCCCTTCCAGCCCTGCATATTTTCTGGTCCTAAGAATGCAGAAATCTGTGTGCATTTGTGTGTGTTTTGTTCTTTCTGGTAGCTTCATCCCTGCAAGGTGTCACTACGAAAATCTCAGTAGCATGATTTTTCTTCTGGCAACCTGTTTAGAGGTAGATAGAAACACTCTGTATCTTTCAGCTCTAGAAACAGATCTGTATGCTCTTTTCAATATTATAACTCAAGGGAACATTGACCTTTAGGGCTTACCAACCTTTTCTGAGTATCGTAAAGACTGCTTTTGGCTGAAGGTTCCATGGATCACTTTTGGCTCTCATTTAATGTCAAAATGGGTTGAAAGAGAAAAGTCTGACGGCAGAAAAATCTCAAGTCCAGATTTTTCCATAGTTTATGAGCATTTTAATCTGCAAAGCTGATTTTTTCATCTATAAAACCTGGGATAAAAATCCAATATAGACCTGAAATTTTCCATTGTGCGGAAATATTTAATATCCAAGGAGTTAGTTTGGCTTTTTATTTAGCCTTTTTTTTTTTTTTTTCCCTGTGCCCTCTCTCCCCAGTTTCTGTGTTACTGATTTCTATATTTTTTGCCTTTTTACCTAGTTCTAGAAAAGCCTAACCTCTCTCTTTCTGAGTGCTACACAGAATACATTTTCAACAATTGTCAAAGCCACCTGTATATTTTCCTCAGCTATGGTATCTCTTATCTGAACTTAACTGCTAGAAGGTCTTAAAAAACTGCTCTGCACCTCGTATCTTAGGGGACGTGAGCCTTATTTTCTGCAGGATTGGAGATCTTTGGTCCTTCTTTCTAGACCACTTACCTATCTCTGGGATAATGTGGTTATTCCCAAAGGTTTCTAATCTTACATTACGGCCTCTGTGACGTGGGCCAAAGAGTTAAAAACTGAGACAGACTTCCCCACTTTCAAGTCTGAGGGCTGTTAAGACCATTACAGACAGAAAAATCAGCTGCAGAATTTGGACACTGCTGCTGACCTTCCCAGGGCTGGAAGCTGTGACCCAGGCAAAGCTTCGTGGTCTCCCCTTCTCTGGAGTTGGCTGAAGTGCAAATCTGGGCTTGAAGTTCTGATGTTTGACAGGTGTTTGTGATCTGGGCTTTTGATTCCATTTCATCTCTAACAGTTTCTTTTTCCAAAGCCTTGGGCAGTTGCCCTTTCCTAAAACACATGCTGAGCACAAGAAACACCCTTCTTAAAAAACACAAACACTCAGAAGAGGAACACAGAGAACTGAAAGAGCTTTATCAAGAAGTTTTGTTTTCTATAAACCCCACATAGGAAACCCTGGCCTCTGCGCTCCCTCAGCATTTTCTGTATTTATTTCTTCTCCTCCTCTCCAGATCAGGAGCACTTTCTGCCAAACAGAGAAAGGCTTTGTAAGATGAGGAAAGGCACAGATTTTTGCAGCTTGTAAAGTATGTGCTGCCTCCTTCTGAGAGCTAAACTCTTAATTTCTGCCCCTGCTGCCTCTCATTCCCCCCAAAAAGCAGCCCTTCTTAGTAATATCCCCCTTCTTTCCCAGACTCTTTCGGAAAAAGGTTCATAATAACTCCTGCCAGAAAAAGGGAAGAGATCCTGCCACTGGCTTTTCTTCAAAGGACAGCAGAGGAAAAAAGCGGCACTGCATTTTCAAGTGAAATCAGCTGCGAAAGCTGAGGAGCAAGTGGAAGGAGGGATGGATATTTCCCCCAAAGCGGGGATCTTCCCTCCCACTTCCCCTTCCCCCGGGTATTTCCCCAAGATGGACTCACTTGCAGGTTGATGCTCTCCCCTTCTGAGGCCATCCTGCTGCCCCCAGGTCCCTTCCTCGGCGGACCACGCAAGGAGCGGGGCACTCTGTGTGCTCCCGCAGCCTCTCTCCTCGCTGGACCGGGACGCGCAGCTGCTGGAACAGACCTGCTATTCATCTGCCGGCGGCCGGCCGCCCGCCTTGGCATCAGCTGGGGGCTGAGAGGGGGTGGCACGCTGATTCTTCATTGTCCAGGCAGCATGTGGAACAAGTGTTCCTCTTAGACTTTCCATGACAGTTGTGTTCCTTACGTGTCGGCGCTACCTCCGAGCCCAGCTGAGCCTCATGAGCTCACTCGGGCTGGGACGCGGTGATGCGGACGGTGTACCAAGAGGTTCCTGGCATGGGCTGTGCGGCCACGGCAGCGATACCCAGCTCGCCCTCCCTCACCAGCACGCAGCAGAAAGTACGGATGAAAAACTAACGGGTAAAGAGATTAGGTCCAGAAAGTTGTGCCAGCTAGCTGCTGCTGCTGCAAGGAAGATATTGTTACAGCCGAGATGAAGTTTCCACTTCACTCTGTTTGTAGTCACTTCTTCTCATTTTTCTCCCCAGCCAAAATGCCCTTCCTTTCCCTTCCTCAACACATTTTCCAGCTTGAATTTGATATGGCTGGTCTCAGCTGGAATGAAATCCTGCTTTTCGCTGAAGTTAAAAACAACTACAAATGACACTGGAATGGAAATTTATACAGCCAGAATCAAGTCATACCGTAGAAAAATAAGTAAGTATTAGGTGAAATGCTCAGAAAAATCAGTGCAATTCTCTAGATTTCAGATAAATTCTGCTACTTTGCACTGCCTGCAGATCAGGTAGGCTTGTTTGGCTTTTTGAAGGACAATTTCTGCACAGTAGCATGGAAAATGTATGCTAAGTAATATATTCTGTTTAAACAGCTTAACCAAATGTATGTCCTAGTAGTCTAGCTTTATAAAAAGTGCTGACAACTCTGTCAGTAGACGATCTTGTCACACTGATGCTTCCCAGCAAAGGCCTAGGTTTGCAGTGATAATACCAAGTGCTTAGTACTGCAAGTTCGCTTCAAAGTGCTGATGAACTTACTCTGCCTGAATTCCTCTCTACCAGCTTTTTTTTTTTCTTCCTTACAGATGTATGAGATGAAGAGGTGAGATATGTCCAGTAAGTGGCCAACACCATGCAGAAAAGCAGGACTAGGACACAGCTCTTTTGACCCTCGGGCTGTGGCTCCACAGCAGCTTAAGCCCACCTTGGTTAGGGATGCTGCAGCTTTGCCCAGCTCACCCCTCACCTCTGGCCTCTCCTTGGGCTGACACCAACCAGCTGGGAGCTGACCCAGCCACAGGCTTATCTGGGGCAAGGAGAGGGGCGTACCCATACAATTCATATGGAGAAAGGTTTTTTCTACTGTCAGAAGCTCTTTTGCTCCATGACGTGTCTACATGCAGTGGGTCAAGGTTTCTTTCACTGGGGAGCAGCAGTTCATAGTTCAGATCCTTTTCCCCTCAAGCTCCTTGGGCCACATGGAGGTTCCACATCCCTGGCAATCCTGACTTACAGTAAGGGATAAAGCAATAACTCTTCTGCTGAAAACATAAGGCAGAATTGTCGTTTGGGCCAAATCTGGGCCCCTGTCCAACACCTATACATGCACTCTATAAACCAACAACTTCCCTTCTAAAATGTGTAGCAGCAGCTACAGCAACTGGCTTCTGTATTCTTGCTTTCTTTTGTTTCTATAACACAGTCAGTTTTCAGATTTATCGTTGTCTTCTGAAAGAGAATGAGACAAAAAGATTTTGGTTCATTTAAAAGATATGCCCTGCTTACGCAAGTTTAGGTGAGGCTGACTCTGCAATCACAATGAAAGCCACCTTCATGGCTTCTACTCTTGAATGAGAATTAAGATCCCCTTGTCTTGCTGTCAGTTAAGTGATTGTTTGAATGTTATGTTAGGCCATTCATTGCTACTTTTCAGCAACTGATGACTTTTTAATTTTATTTTTTATTTTTTTTAAGGAGCACTTAAACCAAAATGCAGGCATCTGCTGCCATTGACTTGCTGTGCTGATGGGAGTCTGTATGTTAAAAAACAACTCCCTGAAAGTATACTACTGCAGAGACGTTCATATAGAAAGTTACCTGTTTTAAAATACTTTTCTTAGATTAGTCTATGCAAAAATAATAAATAAATCTATGGTTGTTCTATTTATAAATAATAAATAAATATGTCTGGTTTATTAATAGATAATTTATACTGCATATACTGTGTTTGTTGAGGCTGTTCCTGGGAATCAAAAGGAGTTCATGTTGTGCAGGTTCTTTGTGGACAAATCTCCAGTGAATGACCCATGAAGTCTGGCCAAAGCTTCAGAGTCTCCGCATGTCATGAGCATAAAAACAAGTCCAAAATAGCTTCTGGTAGGCAGACTGGAATGAAGTATCTGTCACTTTATTTGGTAGATAAACAAATAACACCAGTGAACTATCTTCAGACAAGACTGCGTGATCTATAACAATATGCCCTTTTATAACTAGTTTTTCTTAGCACTGTATCTAAATGCTATGATAGGGTGTTTTTTCCTTACACTCTCCAAAGAAGTATTGCAAAGAGTAATAGTCTTGCACTATGTCCTCAGAATACCTACAGAAATCAGTCAAACTTTACAGTAATCCTTGTGTCCATCACTTCAGTCAAGCTAGGTTCCCAATTTGCTCTCCCAAGACAGCATGAAAGAGTTTTTCTGCAAAGCATGTTAGCAATAATGGCGGTATCAACCTCCCTTGAACTGTCTGGAGCCAAACACATTAGAATGAGAAAACTTCAAACAATAACATTTTTCTTGGAAATTTTTTGTGTATGTCACTAATAGCAAAGCTCAGAACTGGAAAATGAAAGAAAAGAATGAAGTGGGTTTATTTTAACTTGAATCGTAATAGCTTACCAAGAAAGGATGCCTAATGAACACAGATATAACTAAGATTTACTTGTTGCTAAATCTGATGGCAAAGAGCTAAACTTTTCAAACTGTCCTTCTAGTAATTGTTATGATGCCATAATGCACTATTACAGTGGTCCAAGGACGAAGGCGTAGAAAGTGCAGCACAACATCTAAAAGGGATTGTGTGATATGAGTGGCACCGCTCATGAGATCTACGCTCACTGACTCTTCCAGACTGCTTTTATTAAATGAGATAAGCAGGAGACCTCCAAAACCCGGCTGTTCTAATGGATGTTGATTTGGTTAGAGAGTCTTTTTTGGCAATATGTACTACAGATGGATGGGGAAAGAGCAGCGTTCCTTGAAAGGAGGGTGGGGAGTTCTTGGGGCATGACAAAGAGCGAGTACATGATTTCCCTTGCAAGATCAGCCCACGCTAGCTGAGAGTGGAGGGGAGGCTCAGTGGAAGAGCCGCGTTCACTTGGGAGGAGCACGCATGGCAAAGTTGCTTATTTCCACCCCCGTCCTCTTCCCTCCCATATGCCAGCCAAAGTTCTTGCGCAGCCACCCAAGAAACCAGACAGAAGAACTTATTCCAGCTGGGGAAAATAAATAAATAAATAAATAAAAATTGCCAGGCTATTTTTTTGGCTGGGATCAGATCCCTGACCTGGTTCTGCACATAACTGCACAAACACTTATGCTGGCAGTAGAAGGGCGCCCAGCGGGAAATGGAAAAAGCAGCTGGGAGTGGAGAAGGGTGGGGACGAGCCGGTTCAAGCAGCATTGCTGCTGGATGTGTAACCACAGCACTGCAGTGCTGGTGCCACCAGTGGGGCTGGCCTCTGCAAGGGGGATGTGGGAGGAAGAGCTGCAATTCTCAGGCCTCAGCTCTGGCCAGCGGAGACTGCCAGCAGCAGAAAGTGGGCTGTGCTGTGCAAAGATGGATGCAAGAATTACTCCTCCCCATAACTCTCAGATTTCTTGTGGTGCTCAAGAGGGAACCATAACCAAGACCACAAGAGTTTCTGTAGGACAACTACATTTCTAACAGAGCAAATAACAGCGCAACTTCACTTCTTAACCCTTCCCAGGCCTTCATTTTGTGTTATGAAAGTGGTTGTGTTTTGTTTCTGAGACACCCTTTCTCCACCCTACAATTTTGGGGCACCTCTTCATTATATCAGAAAAGGAGTATGCTGCTGTTATGGGTGCATTCACCTGCGCCTCTGAGAGGATATGAAAAAAGCTAGGTTTATTTAGCTTAACAAAATGAAAAACAAGAGGGATACTGATGTCATCTACAAACCCACTAAGCTGGAAAACACCAAGGAAGTAGAAACACAGCATTAGCACAGGACCTAATTAAGAAACTGGCCAAGAAAATATGCAAGGTTAGAAATTAGAGGAAGGTTCTCAGCTGTCAAAGTGCAGGCGCTGGAGAAGCCAGACAGTGCAAGCAGCAAGGACGAGCAACCAAACCCATCTGGAGATGGGGTTTGCTCAGCCTACCAAGAGAACTACCCAATGTGGTTGCCAGTGGCAGCCAGAGACTGGACCCGTTAACCATTCTGGGCCCAAATCCCATTTCCTGTGTTTTACTGGTGGTCATCTCTGAAGATCACAACTCGGCAATGCTGTCGTGCATGCCACCTCAAAAGCGAAGGCAAGCAACTCTTTGGCCAAAAGGACCTTTTTTTTTTTTTTTTGCAACTTATTTAGGTGCAATAGTCCCATTGTCTATCAATGAGTGGTAGGGTTCTAGCTCCCGGCTGGCAGGCCTAGTTTCACCTTTAGCAGGAGAGAACCACAGAGTGTAGTTGGAAGGGGAATAATTTTAAGGCTCCAGAAACTAAGAACCCAAAGGTGCAAGCATATTTCTAAAATTCCCCAAAGGGTGACAAATGGATGTATACTTATCCAATCAATCACTAAATTATATGAAAGCAAGGCTGGAAGGGATTTTAAGTGGTCACAGATTGCTTTTTCTGTACCAGTAGGTCAGTGGTCCCTGTCCCATTAGCACACATGTTGCCCCAGCCTGCTCCAAAATCATTCCAGCTGTGGAGATTTCCAAGGTGTCCTGTCCCAGTGCTTCTATATCACCTCCCTTACAGCTAGAAATGGTTTTGTTAATACTGACCCCCCCCCCCCCCCAAAAAAAAAAAAAAAATCCAAACCCTTGCTGCAATTTTTACACTGTTACTCTTATCCTCTCCATGTGGGAGAGAAGAGATTATTTCCTTCCTCTTTAGTGAAGTCGTTTACATTTTTGAGGACTGTTATCATGTCTCTGTTCAGTCTTCTCTATATTTAAGAAAACAAAAATTCCTTTGCAGTTTCCTCATAAGTTATATTTCATAGATCTCCGAGCACTCTTGCTGCTCTCCGAACTCTTTTCAGTTGAATAATTGGAGAGGTTTGAACTGTTGGCAGTCTGCATTCATTCAGCACAGGTGAAAATGGTCATAGGGGTGCAAGTGAGAGACATAATAGCAGAATAACCTTCTGTGGATTTGGACTGATAATAGGAGTCTGGGGCACAGACTGTAATTTTTGTGGGGTTTGACTAAGAGCAAATTTTCTGTCTGTCCTTGAAAGAAAATCACCACTTCCAGCTAGACAGCCAGGACAGATGCTAGACCAAAAAGATTCTTCTAGCACACTCTTCACATTTTTTAAATGTTGTGGTGAGCCACAATCAGAAAGTGAGAATAGATTAAAGGTAGAGCAGGCTGTAGGGAGCCCAAGGTCACCTCCTGACCACCAGCTGAAGGTCGTATAGCTAAGAAGCTACTGATAATTCCCAGAAATCCTAGCAGCCCAGACTTGCTTTGGAGTGATGAGACCACGTCCCATTCAGAGAGAGGTTCCTGAAGCCTAAGCACTGTTTCCTGGGTGCTGAACTCTTGGCGTTTATCTTCCTTAGTCAAACACCTGCCACTGCAGAGGTGAGTTAAGAACATTAATTAACCACAGGCCTGGCAGGAGAAGATACCACTCCAAAGAGGGGGAGCCAAGTCAAACTCCAGCCTGACTGGTGTTTCCTTGAGCTCTTTGGGAGCTCACCTGGACAAAGAAATCCCATGTCAGTCCTTATCTCCTCCAGAGGAAGGCGTGAAAGGTTAGGAAGGGGTTATGTGCATTCCAGTCTACACCCCTTCTCTGCTGCACCTCAGCAGCAGCCTGCAGAAATTACAGGTTGCTTCATGCTCTCTTTTCATCTCATTAGTTCAGGACAGATGGATACCTGAAACTTCACCAGCAGCAGGTCAGGAGGCACGTACGCGTGTGTGTGCGCACACACCGAGGCACACACCCCTGTTACATGAGCACTGCTAACATTGCGTGGTCTTCTGGAGTCATAATGAATTCTTGTTTTCTGAGTCCTCCAGTGATTACTTAAACATCCTTTGTGACACTTCTCAACCTAAAACTCGCTGCTATCTAAATTTCCCTGTGGATCTTTCTACTGACTTCAGTGCTTATGGCCTCGGTCCATATGTGACTTGTCCGTGTGGGCCTCAGCAGTGTTTCCTAGCCTTGCTGGACCTGGCAGCTTTGAAGCCATTTTCCAGGGTAAAATTTGGAAAGTTCAGCTAATTAAAACTCCCTCGTACATGCTCCTTTGCTTTTCTTCTGGAATTCTTCTCTGAACACGGCTCTTGGGAAATGGGCAAACTAAGGATGCTCGCCCTTCTTGCCCCTTTCCATATTAGTACCTTTTCTGATGTTCCTCTCTGCTTGAAAGGAATCTTTCCCAAACCTGTCCCTGGCAGCAGATCTTGCCATTTGCACATTTTGCACTCTGCGAACAAATGCTGCAAAGTTCCCTGTGTGGCAACAGCATTTCACCTGTATGCCATTTTCCCAACGGCTGAGAATTGGGAACTCAAATCCAGCAGTGGCTTACTCATACAGACTAGTTCAGAATATTCAGATCACTTCCATTTACTTCATCTGGAGCTAAATACGCTCTGCAGAAAGTGAACCAACCCTCTACAATGAACCCCTCTCAGATTCCCTCTCCTGTAGCCTCCCTCCCTCCAGTGTCCAGTCCTCCACCCCATGACCCCACAGAGAACTGACCTAAGGACAAGTTGAGGGATAGGTCAGGAAATGGCTTGTTAAAGGCATTCCCTTCTGCCATCCTTGCTTATTCCCATTTTAACACCGCACATTAACTATAAAAGCAACCCTCAGTCTTGCTTGCTCTCTCCCTTCCCCCACCCCTGCCCTCCTGACAGAGTTTCCAAATAAACCTTGAAACCCACTATCAGTTGTAAAACCCCTAATCAATGAAAGACACAGGAGTCAGTAATATGAAACCCTCTGTCTCAAGATCTTAGTGTTTCTTACTGAACTTCAGTCTCTAAGGTCAGGTATTTGAGCTGCTGTTTGGCTTGATGTTCATTGAATACAAAGTCAAACAAGGGGCAAGCCTAAGTAGGTTATTCCTCTGTTTACAAAGCAAGCAGCATGCTGACTCCCAGCAAAAGGGACGTTAAAAGGGCATCCTCAGGTAGGAAAGCACCTGGAGGACAGCAGAGAAAAATAAGGAGAGATTTTGTATGGTGGGAACTGGAGCATTGGGCTGCTTTGCCTCCAGGTACTGAAGAACTGCAGACAACTCCAAAAGCAAAGACTACAAGATAATGAAAGCCATAATTTGCAAAGAGCTGTTTTAAGAGCAAAACATGTGGAGGATAGCTAAAGCCAAGGCCTCCTACAAAGCCCCCTTAAATCCACAAAAAGTCCTCTTGTCTACAGCGAGCTTTAAAGCAGCCCTGAAGGGACAGAGCAGGGGAGGGGGAGATTCCACCTACTTTTGAAACAGGATGGAGGAAGGGAGCTATTTAGGGAGGTAAAAATACAGGTACAATGGGACTGAATTAAAACAGCAGCACCTGGCAATTGCACAAAACGTACTGAGTGTTTGGCATCCTGTGTCTGGGAAGACCCATGTTTTTATAATGGTTCTGATTTGACATGATTTATCTCCGGGAAGTATATTGCAACAAGATAAAATAATCGATTTTCACAGTGCAAAGTGGGATTAGGAAACTTAATGCTGCTATCATATCTGTGTCTTGAACGTCCTTTTGCTTTCTTGCTGCTGGGTTCTAGGGGAAAATAGATTTTTTAGTCTCACAGATTATTTCTGTACAGACATTTATGATTACATTATTCCCCCGCCCTAAGATCTCCCCCACAACAAATGGGGGATGAAGAGGTCTTAATGTCTGCTGTCTTCAAACAGTTTTATCAACAACAGCTGAGACCTGTTGACACTTTAAAGACAGTCTATTTAGTTAAATTGCCACGTGTTCCAAGTGCTGCCATTAGGACAATGCCTCAGGTCAAGACCCCACATGCAAAGCTCGATAATGTATATTATTCGGAAGGTCATGTTACTGAAGACTGTGTTTGGAGAGCCATCCAACCCACCCTGAAGTCAGGGGAAAGACTTTTCTCTGGCTTTAAAGGGCTTAATAGCAAGCATACACTGATGCAGTAATTAGGTGCAAAATATGTATTTATTTGCTGACAAACGCCCTTTTTGGGCTGCAAATTGCTAATCAAAAACTTATGCTTAATCTGGTTTGACAGGTATTTTAAGTTACGAGGTGCAGACACAAGAGCTACTGAAATGTTTTTGCTTTAGCTTCATCACTTCCGCAGCATTTGTGATATTTGTGAGCAGCCCTTTAAGAGGTCTTTTTGCAGTAACATTTCCTGGTGGAATGGGAGAATTTCAGGCCTGAGTGTGAGTCGTGATGAAAATCACTAGTCTCTACAGTTTTCACTCTGAATCAGACACAAGTATTTCATTGGTGTGGTTCCAAAGGCTTTGCTGGAATCCCTCTGATTTACACCCATATGAGATCAGCATGAGGCCCCAGTGTTTTCATTTTTCATTTGTTATTCTTGGCCCTAGTGTCCTTTTACCACTGTTGAATACAATGTTCCTAAAACACCAGATGTGCTTGTGAGATGAGGGAATACAGAAAAAAAAAAAAAAAAAGATGCAGGGATTCACTAAACAAAGCATGATTTTCTTTTGCCCTGTAGTCTTAATACTGAGCTTTTACACCAGCATAAATGCATTCATTTCTATAGGGCTGTTTCTGATTACAGCTGGGAAGTGAAGTTATAATCCTTCCTAGTGTAAGGAGTTTTGTTACAGTAGCTCCTTATCAGGATCATTGTGCTAAGCTCAGCATTAGCTTGTGTAATAACTGATGCTTAAATATACAATGCTGGCCACAGAGTGTGTACTAATTCTGGCTTTCCAATCACTTTTCTAGTGTTTCAGTCATATTACTTACTGGTTCCAAACCATTATGGGTTTTGTTGCTCTTTCACTACAGGCTAAGTGGGGCATAACTCACTAGTGAGTTACCTATTAAATAACACAGTTCATATCTGTTATCACATAGTTTATACCAGTTAAAACTGGTGGGAGATCCAGATCTGCCCCAGTACCCTTTGATGTGGTAGGAAGAGCAGGTTCAAATCTGCAGAGTGCTGACCACTCCAATCTCAAACAGCAAAGCATTAAGCAAAATGCTGAGCTTTAGGTGAATGAGTAATGGGACTGAACACCCATCTGCTCCTCAACCTGCACAGCCAAGCCCTGTGTGAGCAGGGAGGCCACAGCTGTGTGTGATCACCTGTAATGTTTCGTGCTTGAATCTGGGATCTGATTACGATAGCCAAGCTATAGCTAGCTACTCACAAAGTCATCTACTTAAAAGGTCTGAGGCACCCTTGCTGATTATGGAAGTTGCAGGGAATTGTTTTCTCCCATCTTGAGGTAAGTTGTTCACTGTTGTCACTGAAGACCAGGCTGTAGGTAAGGGAAAAGAATGAATGGAAAAACCAACCAACCAAACAACAACCAGAGAGCATCAACAGTGATATTCTGCCATGTATCCTGTCAGAAATTAATGTTCAGTTTGTAAGGGTGAGCTGTTGCTAAAGCATTGCTTACCTTTAATTAGCCTTTGGGGATGATAAATGTTTTGAAATGTTTGTTATAGCACTGACAGTCACGCAGGCAGCAACAGTAAATTTAGTATTTTAAGGACATGTTTTGCTCTCATGTATACTGCAGTATATTTGGAGTTGATCACTTGATGTCAGAAATTTACCTTAAATTAGCACTGGTACAGATGATGCCAGAATCTCTACTTGAGTGAGTATCCACTTCTTGCTGCACCCACTAAATTGCATTCAAATGAAGCCAGAGGAATAAGACCCAGCCCCTCCCTGCATGGGCATGAACAAAAGCATTGGTATTTCCAAGCGACAGCATGTCCATCCTGCTTGAGCTGTGAAGCAGGGGCCTGCCAAGATAGAAGAGAGGGGGAAAAGGTGAAATCCTTGACACCAGCCTTGCTTCCAAGGGATCCGCAAATGACTCAGATCCTCTGGCAGAAAGCAGAGACCTTGTGGCAGAGACCTACGGGTGGGATTGTATCGGGGTGGTCATTTATTGTGTCTGCTTCTCCAGGCACAAGCTCTTCTTGTGAGACACTCAAAATATAGGTGCGGTTAGTCGTCCTTCTCTGAAAAAAATATTAGAAAACTGTGTTGGCAGTGCTTTCCTCTCAGCCAATTTCCATCATTTGGATTAGTAAGGAGAATGGTTTGCAAAGTGGCAGCTTGCAGCTCAGAAGTAAAACCATGGATTTAACTAATTGTGTCAGTTAAAATCCTGTATCACTTTCTGGACTTTATCAAAATATAAATCTCTTTTATCCTGGTAACATCCTTGATGTGCAATTAATTCATTTCTGTCTAAAATCCCCCTTTCTTTCACTGAGAACATGGTATTTGCCACTATATGCCTCAAATAATACTTGCTTTCTGCCTAAAACAGTCCCGTCCTAGATGTGTCTAAATTGCAGTAGTGAGCAAAATGTTCTTTGTCTATATAGTAAATAATCAGCTGCTGAATTTCACTAGGTGCTTGGAGATCTTTGGATGGAGGATATAATATGTGTAATATAATATGGCAGGAGTATAGGTGGGCTACGGATGATGGGTAAAGTGAGAATTCCAGGAGTGTTGAGAACTGAACAAAGGAAGCTGAAGGCTTATTGTAAGGCATCCTTTCTTCTCTTTCTTTTCATACTCTTTGTTTTTCAGAGATACAAAAGAAAGTGCATCTAAAAAGCTTTTTCTATTGCATATGTAAAAGATAGCAAAGATGTTCAAAAGCTAAAATCATCTCTCTAGCCACAGCACAAGATGAACTGAGGCTTTAAAATTTTCCCCTTTCCAATGTCTTACCCAGTATATGTCATCTGGGATCTGAAGGGGCTGCTCAAGGAATAAGAGATGACATTGTACCTGTATTCAGGTTTATAAAGGTGTGATGGGTCTGTAAATATGAATCTGTGACAGGTGGCCAAATGTTTGCACTCTAGGAGTCTTGAGAACTTGACTGAAACACAGTAAAGGTAATGGAAACATCCCCAGCGACTATCATGTAGCCCTGAAACTTCTGCTACCATGCTTGTGCAATTTCAGCTGTTTAATCATGATGCTGTGAATCCTCCATTCCAGGAGGTAACTAAGCATCAGTATTCATTTATAAGGTGTTTGGGATGCTACTTAAGGTAGGAAGCAATGTAAAAATACATGCATTTTATTTTCCAGCCCACCATCCCGTGCTTACTTCTAAGTGAATTTCATGTCTTGAAAACTGTCAGGTTGATGGCCCAGGCACAGCATCCTCCTTTTATCTACAAACACTTCCTCCAGCAGCAGAACAAAAGCCCCCTCCGTTCTGATCCCTGACAGTACATCTTCCTGCTGAAGTGACTTCAGATGGCAGGCCCTCCAAGTCCTTGATCTGCCTGCCAGCCTCTGTAACAAAGGTGCAAATTTGTGATGGTGCTATTTATGATGTGCTTCCCCAGCAGATACTCGACTGGGAGCCTCAAATTGTCTCACGGAGATCAGCGCCGTCTAATGTTATTATTCACTAGTGTGCTAAAAATAGTTGTGATTAGATTATAATAGATAGAAACCTATAAAAATGGCCTAGAATGCTAACAGTTTACTTTGGAATAAATATTTTTTTTTTTCCCTAGTGAAATCTATCACTATGCTAGAAAAAAAATTACTCCCAAAGGATTTTTTTTTTTTTACATGCCCATTAACTAACTTGAAGGGTACTTTGTTTGTTTTTTGTTTGTTTTCTTTTGCCAAAAAAAGACCGGACTGTAGGAGCCAAGAAATATGATAACAAAAGCATTTCTCACAAACATCACCAGTTTTGTGGAAATACTGGCCATGGTACCTGATTATGTCAGGCATCTGTGACTGCCCATCATGTAGGAGTTACAAGGGCACCATGACCTCTACAGACAAAGGAAAATCATAGCCTCACCCAATATATGATCCATAGCAAACACAAAGTGTTTGGGAGATAATGAGTTAGCATCGTAAAGTAACCATCTTGCTTACAAATACCTGAAACAGGACTTCCAAAATCCGCTATTTCTAAGTATCAAACTTCATCCTGATTTACACACAACAGTAAAACTTCTGTTTCAGATGCCATTCTGCTTACTTGAGAACAGGTTTAGATTTTTTTCCTGTCAGGCAGCATCAGCCCTGAATGAAAACACCCTACTTAGAAACTTGTATTTTATCCTGGTCACCTGTGCAGACTGAGACTCTGAGCCTTCAGTACCTGTTCTCCTGTTCCAAATACCACAACCAGATGTATTCCCTTCTCACCAGGGGCTGCTGGCAGCGTGCATCCCTCAGTCAGTGAGGAGAAATAGGAATGGCTTTACAAGCAGTTTGAATAAAGTGCAGCTGATAAAGGAAAGGCACAGCTCTTTACCATCACAGGCCCATCTCACCTCCTGCCAGCCTATGATAATGAACAGCATAAGTACTTGCCTGAAAGCATCTCATTTTAAGCTTTTTTTTTTTCCTTTTTTTCTTTTTTTTTTTTCTTTTTTTTTTTTTTTTTTTTTTTTTTCCCCATAATAAATCAAAGGAAAGTGGATTTTCAATCAAATAAGAAAAATCCCTGTCTTCCTTCAGCCCCAGCAGAAGCGCCAGATACCCTAGGGGAAGGCCTGTCTTTGTGTTGGACAGGTCTCTCCATCCATCCCTGACTGAAGTGGCATCTACTCCTCCTAATTTGCATCTCTCATCTGGGACCCATACCCTCGGGCAAATTCCTGGCACCTGTGCATTTTTCATTACAGAGCTGGACCAGCTGCTCCACCAGCTTCACAGAGGGCCAGCAAGCCTTGCTTGGAGCAACACCCAGGGGAGAAGGATGGTGTGTCCTTCTGCCAGCGCCCACCCCAAAGAGGAAGTTGCCTTTTGCCTTCCAATTGCCCTAAAGCAGACATGAAGGGGACCCAGAGAGTGGTGGTGTTACCAGAAGCACTGGGACATGGAGGAGGACCCTCGTGGTGTGGGCAGCCTGCTGTGAGCTGTCTCCTGTGTGGAGCAGGGTGTGACAACAACTAGCTTTTCTTTGGAAATGATAGGGAGAAAAAGAGAAATTCCGTTCACATCACAGAATTTTGGTCTCAGTTTTGGTTTTGTTTTTTACCCCTGACTAAATGTACCTGACCATCTGAGGTGCTCCTGTATTCCAGCATAACAGAGATCAAATCAATAATAAAAACAGTTAGAAAACTGAACTACAGAAAAAGAATGTAAAGAAATAAAATAGAGCACAACTAAAAGAAAAAAAAAAAAAAAAAAAGGTCATGTTTTATACTCACGGATTCCCTCTCAGACTGAAGTTTAGCCAGAAATAGTGTTATGGAATAGGCAAAAATCAAAGGAATTAATTATTATGACCCACTAGTACCCATCATGTTGTACTCTGTTGTGAATAAATACTAACTAATGGCACAGGGACAACCCTGGTTTTCTAAGGAAACCATACAGCAGTCAGACTTCTGGTTTTGAAAATGCCTTTTGTGAGCTCCCTCCCCAGCGAGCTGCATGGCTTTACTTCAGAGGGCTGCACAAGCTCAAAGACCTCATGAGCTTTGGACTCTGTATGAGGGTTCTGGAAATTTCTGATTGTTTCAAAGATCCCTATTTTTTTTTTCCAGTTTTTTATATGCTTCAACTTTTTTCTACCTCCTTAAAATTTCTACTCTTCTCTGAGTTCTAGTACAAATTAGGAGCAATTCCATGGAAGTCAGTGGTGCTTGTCATAAAACCTGCCTCAGTGAAACGCTGTTTTTTAAAAAAATAAATTGTTTTTCCAGCAGCATTGGCATTTCCTCCTCCTCCCCAAACCACCTCACCTTTTTCCAGTCATCTATTCTTTTGGCTATTATTTTAAGTACACCAATAACAATATTGATGTAAGTTCAGTCCAGAGTGCTTAAAATAATAGAAAACCACAGGCAAACCCTTTTGCTGCTTTTTGTACTCAGTGTGGAACAGTTAGCACAATAGCTGAGGGCTGATAATGAGCAACCCTATTGCGAAGGATCCTGGAACAGTAAGCTGTTTTTGCAGGCTGATCCAAAGTATAAGGAAGCTAGTGGATGGCTTCATACTTTGGGCTCCAAGGTTACGGGATGGGATCGGGTTTTAAGAGGATGTATAATAGGCTAATTGTTCTGAAGAGATACCAGCAATTTGCAGCTGGATGGCTATACTGCGGTATTTATTCTGAAATCTTTTTACATGTAGTAAAGCCATTTCTTACTCTTTATAAACCTATTTACCAAGGAACTTAATGTAAGAGAAAATTAATAATTTTGGAAGGGCTGGATTCCTGGAATGGGATGTTCTCTTTGCCTACCTGACAGCAAATTTGGCTGCTGATGGGAAGAGTAGTTACAATCAAGACGGCTGCGGGATGTATTGCGGAGTGCTGTGTGCTGCCCAGGTTACCTGCAGAATTACCAGAAAAGGCAAAGACAAATATCATCAGAATGGCATGAAAATGAGAAGAAAACCACACAACAAAAAGAATGAAACCGTTCTCAATTACATATCCGCAGTCCAACTGATCTCTTTGGGGGCTGCATGGTTTTAGTGCACACAAGTGATGGTTGCCTCAAAAGGTCTGAAATAAGAGTGGGAGGGAATCGCTGATGACTAACAGGGAAGTTCCAGGGAAAGACCCCTGGTAGAATAAGAGAAGTACCTATGGATGTTGTGCTTGGAAAATGTAGAATGACTGAAAATGAAAGTAATTCGATAACTGTGCGGAAAGAAGGTTGGGTGTTTAAGTCATCAGAGAAGCTGAAATGGCAAGCGTGAGTGCTGGCACTAGCTGCAGCCTGCAGGCAGCTGAAAGGGGAGCTCCAGCTGCAAACCCAAGAGTCCAAGATAACAATCACTTGGGAACACTTGTGCCAAGAAGTATGGCTCCATTACTGCTCTCCCACTAATGCGAAGGATAATAGAATGAGAAAGATGCAGGTCTGGAAGGGGCCTCGGTAAGTTCTTTAATTGGTTTCCTGCCTGAAGGCAGAATGAACTGTACTTATGCTATTTCTGGTAAGTGTGAGTCGAACCTGTTCTTAAAGGCCTCCACTGACAGAGGCTCTGCAGGCTGAGAGGAGAGGGCAGGTGGTGATGATACATGAGGTGGAAAGGTGGGCAGAGGTGGAGAACCAGTTGACCAGAGGAGCTGAGTGCAAGAGCGAGAGAGTATGATTAAAAATGAGCAGAAAGTGAAAAATCTCAGCCATAACATCTATAAGAAAAATCCAAAGAATGTGGGGCATAGAATAGGAAAGCCAAAGCTGTTTGTCA
Source organism: Aythya fuligula (assembly GCF_009819795.1). Classification (NCBI taxonomy): domain Eukaryota; kingdom Metazoa; phylum Chordata; class Aves; order Anseriformes; family Anatidae; genus Aythya; species Aythya fuligula. The sequence goes on from NC_045559.1 coordinate 64,180,747, forward strand.
GGAATTAGGTGAGGAAACGTGGAGTTCACAAGGGAGGAAGTTAGGTAAGTGGAAAAGGGCTTGTGTAGCAGGAAATATCGACTAGTGCTGGATTCCCTGCACATTTTATTATTATTTTTTATTTATTTTTAACAGTACTCTTCTTGTTTCTTCACCAGTGATCACATGTATATTCATGCAATTGTCAACTCGATGTCTCTGTAGATGAACAGAGCACTCTTCCTGTATTGCCGTGGTGATTGCTGTAACCGCCAGATCCACAAGGAAGGGTCTCGTGATTGGCACTGGAGTGTTTCCACATAAAGGTGGGAGCACAACAGAGTCAAGTATGAAAACCTAGCTAGTGACACGAAGTTCTTTCCTGGGCATCTGCCAAACAATGCTACCACTGAAAGGCTGTTAAGCCATCCGGAAAAACTTCTTCCTCAGAACACAAATGTCATATATACATTTTTACAAGCAACTTGAATCTCCTGAAAACAGTAAGGCCAGTACCAGATGAGGAAAGTAAGAGAAACGAGGAGAAAATGGAGGCTGAGAACTTCACCTGGTGTAAATTAGTTTGCTGCCTGTCGTAGCCAACACAATATCACTCACCGAGGGATGGAGATAAATTGCAGAATGGTATCTTCAGGACTTTGTTTAGATACTGAACACCTCTACGGTTCCAATGTGGTTTCACCAGTTAGGGATGTCATGTGGGAGAATAGGTTCTCCCACAGAACAGCTCAAGTTAAATAGGGTGTCCAGTGAGACTATGGTGATGATCCCTTTTCACCGACTTTTAATTTCACGAATCCAAGAAATGTCTGCTACTAGTCAGTAAGCCCATACTTGCCAGCTCATACCTGGAATGGAAATTTCCTCAGAAGAAGAGTGATATTTCAAACACTCACATCCAATCTAGCTAGCACATAGGTGGCTCTGAAGAGCCATATGGCCTTCATTAGAACAGGAGGCAGATGGAAATCAGGAAGAGATTAAAACTCTCTAAAAAGAGCTGAAGTTACAGCACATGGTACGTGGTCATTCATTATCACTGGACATATTGTCTTGACACTTACTGCACGCAGAAATGAAAATCCACATAAGACAAGGTAAATTAAATATGGCTTTACTTCCTAATATGCTTTTCAAACACACATCTCACACATCCTAACAGAAATTGACAGAAAAGCTGCATTTTAGAGAAACCTGCCTCTGGCTCTCTTAAAGGGACTGCACCATTAATCTAACTGTGCAGGAGTATGATGCATTAAAGGTGTCCCAGGTTGGACAGTGATGACAGAGGCTTGATAATAATGCTTATCTTACTGCTAAGAACAATGCTATACTACATCACCAGCTCTGGGCCAAATCCCAGCCCCTGATGGTGAGACGATGTAACGGTTCGGGCCTGGAATGATACTGGGGAGCTCTACGTTAAAAAGGATGCTCTGTAGTAACTCTGTGTGGGGCCTTGCTGCCCCACATGCAAGAGACTTCCTAGAAGAGAGCTGTGCTCTGCATAGACAGGATAATAATGGTTGCTTTGTGAGGGGTGGGTAATGCTATAGAAATCCAGCCTCTGGCTCATGTCAGATGTTGAATACATTATTCAAGTGCAGCAGAATTATGTGATTACTCAGGAGAACGCCCTTGAAGCAATAAAAAGCTTTGAGGGTGAGGCAGAATCTCTAACACTGATAAAAGTATCACTTTCCTGCCTCTTCTGTGTGCAATGGTAAAGTGTCACCACATGTTGGCCAGCAGGCAGCTACGCCACCATGGTTCAAGACCTGCTGGCCCTTTCTTTCCTAGAAAGTTTTAAGTTATTCAGCTGAAGTGTATAATGGGTGAACTCTCATGAACTCAACCTAGCATTAAAACAGACAAAAGTGGTCATTCTGGCCACCACAAACAAGGGGGGTATCTGTTTGCATAGCAGCCAGGGTGAACCTGCAGTCCCCGCTGATGAAACCCTGCCTGGCTTCCACCCGTCTGACTTCACTTGTGAGACGAGTCACGGTTGCATGTGTTGCTCCAAGGCCAAGTTTGAGGCAAGAGATTCCTTCTCTGTCTCCAGTGTTATTTTGGTATATTTTATTTGGCCCAGTATTTGGGAAAACAAGAGGGAGGTTTTCCGTAGGGAGTGGAATGAGGAGGCAGGAAGGGCTACCATATTTCTCCAGACGGAAACTCCTACAGTGTTAGAGTCCAGCACTGCTGCATGTGTCAACAGATCAAATATGATACAGAAGGCCCTCTGCCAACTCTTTGCTACTGCAGCAGCAAACTGGGGAGGAAAGTAGGATCTCATATCCAGTACCACTGAGCTAGGTTCAGCCTGGGCTGGAGGGGGGTAAAGCAGGAAGAAATTAGTAACCACCTTCTCCTTTCCACACAGCACAACATGGTCTGGCCCAGGGCCCCCAGCAGGACATGGCTGGCCTGCAGAGGCTCAGAGGCAGGGCGATCGGGTCTTCTGCTGCGTCAGATACAGTATTAGCCACCTCTGTGGCAGGGTTCTTAACATGTGGAGTCCTCATCCCAGTCACTGCCCCTGAAAATGAAGTTGCCGCCAGAGCACCACACTGCACACTGTGCCCCTCCATGCCAACAGGTGTGATTCAGACCAATAGCTGCTGAGGGCAACAGATTGAGCCGTAATTAGCTGCTGTTAGTCATCCTCTTCCCAAGTACGAATGGTATAACATTTGATTATTTCATCACAGTTGGATGTGGGAGGAAGGTAGGCCTGAAAACATTTTCCTGACAGCATACTTCCCAGCTCTTTTAAAACACCTCTCATGTTGACACTCAGCACAGCATTTCAAACAAAATGCTATTTCCTCTTGCAGAGCAGTGAGGAAAAAATGCTGTCACAGATTTTGTAACAAACATTAGGTAAGCAATAACTGTACCCATTGTGCAATCTGGAATCCAGGTAGAAAAACAATCCATAGATGGCTAACAGAGAGGCAGCGTGTGTCTCAACCATCCAAAGATGTGATCTACTTGAGAAGCACAGAGAAGGGACAAGGTTGAATGTGTTAGTAGGGCAACCTCATGCTGGCAAGTGTGAAGAACAACAAGGCATAGTTTTTAGACTGGAAGTTACTAAGCTGACACTGCTGGAGAAAATGTGGGTTACTTGTGCTCAGCTAAGCTCTTCATGTTCCTTTCTCACGTAAGTGTTCAGTGATCTGCCTTCAGCAATCTTCTGTTCCGATAGAAATCTCATCTACCATGTAGTGTCAAACCCATTATTAAGGTGGTGATGTTTATTCATATTATGAAAACCACATTCTCTAAACAGAAAAAAAATACAGAGGCTTTAGTGAGGGTTTCAATAACACTTTTTCTTTTCCTTTTTCCTTTTCCTTTTGCTTTTCACTTACTGCCTCATTATTTCATCCTCCTCTTGAATTCATAACACCTGGAATACCGAACCTCTCTCTGGAGGTCTTTATTGTTGCTCTTCTCAAAATCCTGGAGTTACAAGAGCCAGTTTGGTGGGAGGAAACCATCTAGGGATATGGGACAGACCTCAAGCAAGTATAATGTTCTCAAAATCCACATAGTAAATTTCTGAGTGGTAAAAGAGGATTTAACAAGAAAAATTCCCATATATAATAACTTCTGGTTTACTTCTGGAGGGTTTATAGAGAATCAAATGAAAAGTAGTTGGGATTCTAGCATTCCCAACATTATGTGTCTGGCCTAAGAGTGTCCCTTGCACAAGCAGATCCTGCGTTGTATAGTACAGATTTAGATAGTGTTGTATAGTACAGATTTAGATAAATGCTGCTTGTCTGTCTAAGGTCAGCTTCTCTTCTCTTCTCTTCTCTTCTCTTCTCTTCTCTTCTCTTCTCTTCTCTTCTCTTCTCTTCTCTTCTCTTCTCTTCTCTTCTCTTCTCTTCTCTTCTCTTCTCTTCTCTTCTCTTCTCTTCTCCAAAACATTTTATTTTTAACAAGCAATCTTGAAAGAAAAAGGAATCTAGACACTAAGCTAAATATATGTTATGCAATTGCTTACTCCAACATTTAGAGCATATTGTTATCAGCTGGCATTTTTAAAAACTCTGAACCAGCCAGCTGAGTGAGCTGAGCTGTTAACAAGCAGATCAGAAACCATGCCATAGTGGTGGTTACTTCTCTCTCCTGCACAAAGACCTCAGCAACATTGATAAAATGATATGAACAGCTTAATACGTTGGCATAGTGCACAGGTGCTACCAGTTTTACAGGTGCTAAAGAGGCTGTACATCTTGGCTTTGAAACAGGAGGGGTGGATGACCAAGTGTCCATATTCAGAGTGTAAACTGATGTGTTTTGTTGTTGTTGCTGTTTTAAGCAAATATTTGTAACTATACCACTTACTGACAGTGATGAACTTATTACTCTTACAACCAGGATGATGGATTCAGTTTACAGAAATAATCAGTTTCACGTTCCAATGTGTCTCTCATTTTATGTGTTTTAATTCAGGAGATTTTGAATGCTGTTTTGGGATTGCCACCGAAATAATGTCAAGTAAAGCACTATCAGCTCTGTCTTACTGCGAGATTATTTCACATTCAAACATATTCAAACTTTTCCATTTTTCCATTCCACAATTCACTGTGGTAGTTCTAATATTACTTTCTTGTATTACATGAACCCTCTCTGTGGTTTTATGCTTTAAATATTTATAGACTGCTATAATGCCCAAATAATCACATGTCAAGTCCTCAAGAATAATTGTATGTTAAAATTACCTACATTTTAACAGAGCTTTAAGCCCTTGAAGGAGGTAAATGATGGCTTCATTAAGAAGAAATCTTCACAGCATTGTAGCTGTCCTCCTTTTTGATGGTTTTGTGTTAGAACTGACTGGCAATACGTGATACCTCGTGTGAGATATGTTACATACGTGGTACAGTGAGGGGACAAAAAATCGTATTTGAGGAATAACCATTATTCTTCTTAATTCTTATTCTTCTGTGTCTGACAACATATATCATGTTTGAAATTTGGGCAAAGAAACAAAGCATCAACTAGGAATTTTTTACAGTTAAGAAGAAAGCTCTTGCAGATGCTGAGTGCAGAATTTACACAAACTGAGACATTTGTGTGATTTGTGCCTCATGGTATCTTGGGCCCCAGCCAAAAGTGTAAGCTGCTCAGAGACTGTTTGGTTCCCCTGAGATTACATATCCCCTGTAATGCAAGATGTTTTTAAAAAGTAATTTACTTACTGTGATATTAGGAGTCCTAATGTGTGGATCTATATTTCCTTCTGGGTTGCTTTTTGCTTGAAAATCCTGGCAAACCTTGTAATGAATGTTGTATAATCTCTGTCACTTGATTGTGGATCTAATTTTAGGTACTGATGTTTGATTTGGAGATTTTTTGTACTTTAGGAGAGATCAGAATGATTTGCATTTCCATGACCTGCATTGTTTTGAATCTTAATTGCTGTCCCTGTAATCACATAATCACTGGGAACCTGATCCTTCAGACACTTACTGTTGTTTGCAATGTAAACTGTCAATGGGACTGTTCATAGGACTAAGTACTGTTTCCCAGCTGAAGTGTTTGCAGATTTGTATCCTGTCTCCAGACACAGTGGAGGGGGTAATGATGGGGGGAGAAGGTGCTGGGAATAAACAACTCATGGTTCCTTTGGAGGCACCAGTAGTAGTTAAGCCCTGCATCCCAGGCAGGGTGGCACCAGCTAGAGGAAATGAGCCTGACTCATCAGAAAGCTTTAATAATTTGCCCTTTATACAGACCTTTCTCTGGACAACCTGCCTCCTTAATGTTTATGTAGCTGAAAGTTTTGAAGTTTTGAAGGCTGTGTCTAAAGATACCTGTTTCCTGAGGCTTTGTCCTGTCTACCTAAGGCAGTTGAGGAGTTATCAGAGCAGAAAAACATCGCCCTTACTATAGGCATAGTCTGGTCTTCACTGTGATGTTGGCTTTTATTCCCACAAGGCAAAACCTTTGCATTCCACCTATTGGTGGCAGTAAATAGTTTGTGGAGGGGTGTATGAGAGGAGGAGTTGTTTTCAAAGAAAAAATATGAAATAAAAATATTTTTAAAGGCTGAGGTTTCAGGACTGAAACAGCAGAACCACTGTGTTGATATCAGAGGCAGATGAATTGAACGAGTTGTTTCGGAGAGAAAAACATTGAAATATAGATGTCATATATATGTACATTAAACAGTTCTAAAAATGTGTCACATCTCAAAGATGGTCATACTATGGACTTCAGTTCTGCTTCATCTGAAGCTACTTGTTAAGTTCTTGTGTACATCATTAGCTTGGAGAGGCTGGTGTTTTGTGACGGAGTCATCCACCAGCAATTTGTGACAGTTCTGCCAGGGCTGTCTGCGTTAAGGTAATATCACATGGATGCAAAGGAAACTGAGAACTTCTCTAGCTTATGTTGGTTTTCAAATCCACCCAAATATCCTCTCCAGCAGGATTCTCACCTGGAGCTTTAAGACACCCATCAGCCTCACAAGATCTCTGATAAACACCAGGTAGATTCCCTGGAGCATGTCACTAGGACCAAGTGCAGCAAAAAATCCATCACTGTGTGCAAGTCAGCTGCAGCTCCCTGATTCTCTGCCCAGCCTTGGACACAGATTTGAGCAACATGAGAGCTTCTCTGACCTGTGTCATCTGGCAGTGGTCCCCAAGAGCTTGTTTACACTGGGTATTTTTTCATTAGAATGTAATTACACCACTGAAACTACATGAGCTTGAAAACTTTACACGTGTAACAAAGTTCAAACAGGTAAGGGGCTTTGTTGTAAGTCACATTTAATACCAGCATGGTGTATCACCAATAACCCCCCTCACTACTGACAAAAAGCTGCAGTAGGCCATGCATCGGCTGAAGATTGCCAGCATTACGTTTCAGGTCTGTGCCTTCACTCCTGATCCCAAGAGCATGCAAGAGGAGCAAGCTGAGTGAGCCTGCAAGTGGTAAGGGCTGTGCACAGAGTGCTGCCATGTGCACAACACACTGGTGTTTTCACACTGTTGTTCTGCAAGGAGAGAAGTCATCTGAGGAGTTAACTCCAGGTGTATATTGGTCTCTTCAGTCAAATCATCATGTTCCTTTTTTTTTCTGTAGAACTTCTGCCTTAGCCAAGGCTCAATTCTGCAGGGTGCTGAGCCCTGCTGTGAGGCACCAAGTGCTTCTTGTTCCCTGCCATCAGTGGTGCTGGAGGGCAGTCATTATCCTTCAGGAATGTTTGACATCTTTCAGAAATTCTGAGCACCTTACAGTGCTGGAGCTTCTGGGTTAAATAGGACAGAAAGAGGTCACACTTTGCATTTGGCCCAGAGTATTCGTTTGAAGGACATGAAGAAATTCTTTATGCTAGACTATTATCCTGCTCTTCCCTTGACCGAGATGAGTAGTGTTTGATTTTTGTACTTTGTTGTAGAGAGGAACAGGATCAGGCCTGCTGGGTGAGTGATTGATTTTCATCAGCTTGTGGCTGGCAAACAGCAAGCAAGGCAGGTTAGCCACGCCACAGCATCATGGGCAGATTCAGTCGCAAACACAGCATCATCATCTTTTTCACACTTTTCTCCGCTTACCTTCATCAAAGAGCTCCTCTTCATTAAAGCAGTACCCCTGCTTCTGTGCTTGCTTTAGATGTGTTATGACACTGCTGTGAAGCACAGAATTCCCTAAAGCTTCAGAGAGAAAAAGATAAATGAGACATCCTGAGCCATCACTACAGACAGAAAAAAAGGAGAACACAACGCTGATTTCAGCAAATGGCCACGCTTCCACGCTTACTCACTATTAGGCTACCCAACAAACTTTTTATATAAAGAAATTTTGCAAGAATAGCCCCAAAGATGACATAAAGAACAAAATGTACAGACATTTTCCACTGGCCCCAGTATGGATGACATTAAATTTGGCCACAGCACCTCTCATTACAGCTTGATGCAGTTTGAAATAGTGCATGTATAATAACTGAGTCTCACCTCTGGTAAAACTTAATATTTGAGGCTTTTTTAATGTCTTTTTATCATGTTCCTGTTGTTTGACTTTATCTGAAGGGATTATGTTTAGAGAGCATACACAGACAAATAGATATGCTAATAAAATATACAATAGTTGATAAGATATAAACAACAGGGAGCCTGCAGCACAGGCTACGATGAGCTCCAGACTAAAAATGGTTACTAACGTAACTGAAATCTGTACTTTGGTCACTAAAAAACACAGATAACAAACCAGCAATGTATCTGTCAACTGTTTCTCTGACTGATTTACTTTCACGTGGCTGGAATATATTTGTTAACCTAGATCAAGAGAATGGTGAAAGAAAGGATATAAAAAGAGTTATGCTTTCTGTTCTAGCAGCTAGGATGAGGGGTATGAAAGGGAAATCCAGGTTTCCATTTGATGAATAAAAACATGCTCCACACCAGGCTTATGGCAGGGCTGTCAACATTTTCTCAATCATAAGAAACATCACATAAAATCAACATCTCTGAATTGAGTCTTTCTCATGCTGTCTGGCTGCCTCTTTCACTGGTCCTTTAGTTAGAGCTCACTCTGCTCAGGTGTCTTGGTCCTGGCGTGTTCTTGCCTTTGCTGCAGAAGTAGCAGACTGCAGGTCAGGAGAGTTCAGGAGAGATGCGTATTTCTGAGCCCTATGAGACTGGTAATTCTTGCTCTTTTTTCCAGTTCCCATCTTCTCTGCTTGTTGAGAGACTACCCACGTTCAGAGGTTTTGGCAGGACTCACCATCCAACATCATCTGATGAATCACCTATTACAGAGTCTGAAGAATTAAATCTACCCAGGGATCAGGGAGATGTTTCCAAAGTTCAGAATGAATGATTTCATAATCAATGACCTGACTTCCAGAGCTACTTGAAAGTACAAAATTTCATTAAAGATAAAAGAATAAAAGAAATGGAAGGTTTTAGAATGTTTCCAATTAAAGCTGGCTTTTCTGGGGGAAAACAAAACAAACCAGATTATCTGGAAAGTTAAATACTCTAATTTCTCAAACATGGAGTCCTGAAACACTTGGTTTCACTAACTTCCAGCATCAGGAAGCACAAATGAACACTGTGGCATAAGCCTAGATTCCAGAAGCATCAAGAAAAAAGAAGAAACTGCTCAAAAAATTTGGCTTGTCACTATTGTTATATGGCACTGGAGCTGCAACGTTGTAATCTGCAATAAAACTGACATGAACAGTTTTCTTTGCAAAGCACTTAGGTTCTGGAATAAAATCACATGCATCAAAATTATGGCATAGCCTTCTGTATTGCATAATGCATTGCATAAGAGAAAATAGAGAATAGCTGTTTCGCATTAATACTTTGTCACATGGGCAGGTCGGGAATGCTAACGGTGAATGAAATTTCACTGTAGAAAGTAAAACAGAAAAAAAAAAAGTTTCTGATTCAGTCAACTTCAAAATCACGCTTTGTTCAGAGTAATATTTTAAACTATTACTGATCCAAGCATGATGACAGTAACTAAAAGAGGCTTGATAGAAGGAGGATATTTTTACTATGTCAAGTGTCAGCCCTTTGGATTTAATCAAAAGATCTTTTAAGTCTCTTTGCCTGTAATTTCTCAAGTACAGTCAGACTCCTTATTTCAGTGTATTTTTCTTACAGCAACAGGAGAAAAGGACATTTTTAATTGGCTGAGGACCTCTGGCATTAAAACTATTTTAATTACTTGTTTCTAAACATAGAATACAAATAGAATTTACTTAATGCTTTATTAAATCTTGCTGCAATATTGAAATTTTCCATTTAGCCTAAACACATTTTTACAGACTAAAAAAGACGAAATAAAATTGAAGGGCAAGGAACCCCACGCTCTTTATTATATTCATCTTTTTTTAGGTTGACAAAATTAAAACAACACCCACATAAAATTTAGTTGCCAAAATCATTCCACTTCGTTCTGTGAGTCAAAGAAGGCAAAATACATCATTCCCACCTCCAGGTCAGCTGCTCAACCATTTATTTTTTATTTTTTTAATTTTTGCCCAAGGGTGACTGCTATACCCATCTCTGCCCAGAAGAGGAGCCAGTGAGAAGACCTGGGTGTTAGGGACCTTGCTGAACACGCTGTGCCCAGACGCCTAACCTTACCGAATTTCAAGAGCACTAAGGAATGTGCTGGATCAGACACTGGGGAGGTGCTTTTTTGCATAATTACCACAATTTTCTGGTAGGAGGCTGCCTCGGGCCCCCTGTGGCTATGCACTCTAGGGCTTCAGGTCTCTTCTACAAAGATTTTGCTTAATTAACTAAGAGAAAATATATTTAAGAACAATGGGTGAAAAGCACTTGGGTAAGAGAGGGGCTGCATGCGAGGTTGCATTTAAACCACTCGTGTAGACCGCAGGGAGGTGGTTCCCCAGCTGCAGCCCAAGCACCTTTTGCAGTGGATCATACGGTAGGTATGTGGCTGGGCGCAGGCCTGGGAGCTGCCTGCCGAAGATGACTGATACTGCAAGTGGAATTCACCGAAGAAAGCTGTAGGCTTGCACCACAAGGCATGATTTATCACTGTGTTATTTTAGGTGTATGCTCATTAAGTTACAACAGGCATCAGGCTGGAGTGAGGTCTGCTGTGTACTCCTGAGTTTGCCACTTATCCCACCCAAAGTGTTTGCAAAAACGTAGCAGGCAGGGGAGGAAAGCAGACCTCTGCTTGAATGTAGCTCCAGAAGGCAACAACAGCAGTGAGGATAGGGTGGCATGGACCAGGGTGGATAATGGGGCCTTGGCTACAAACCCTTGCTGGAGTCCCGCTGCTATGCCCCACTGCCCTTAATAGTGCAAAGCTTCCATGGATGTGCCTGCTGACACTACAAATAAATCTTCATTCCGTGATGAAGAGATACACAAATACCTGTAGGCAAGTGTTGAGTGAACCTGACCCCTGCTTGATATTTAAAGATGTTAATGGCCAATTGTTGGAACTGGCAGGGCAGTGAAGATACAGCAGATTGAGTTATGAGTTAATCAGTTTTGATCCAGTCACTCTTTGCTGCTAATCAAATCAAGCTGTTTAGTTCAGCTTTGTTTTGGAGAGTATCTACTCACTTGTGCCAACGCAGTTCTACTGGAGCACAAAGAATATACTAACTCAGATCAGCTTTTGCAGCGAAGGCAAGCTCTAGAATGCTTACACAGTGCAGAAGTCTTTGCTGAAGAGTTGTACAACAAAGTACATTTTGTCCCCTTTGTGAAGACTGTATCATTATTTTGTTTCCTGTTACAAAGAGTAGCTGATACAGGGAAAACAGCAATCTTCCAATTAGTGTGGAGTACTGCATTTTTTAGGTAAGGAGTACAAGCATATGAGAATTGCTTCAGTTGGTATTTTGTGACTGGGGGCTTGCAGGGCTCTGTAGGGGCTGTTTGTGTTGTGCTGTGCAGGATGAGTTCAGGCCTCACACCAGCCACACCATGTACAACTTCCTCTAAACTGCTGTTTTAGAAGTAACTTTTTTTTTTTTTTTTTTTAAGGTATTTGAAGTGCCAGAGTGTCTCCTGGGAACATATTATTTTCATAGGGAGATTTCCTAACATTTTATTTCTTGACGTATTTTTAAATTACAGTTGCCTAAAAGGCATGGTACCAAATCATTCACGCCTCCTCCAGTACATTCCCAGTGTCTTCAAGTGGCTGTTCTCGTAAGAAGGAAAGTGCTTGGTTTTGGTACATGACTATGAAAGCGGAACATGATATAAATAAGTAGATGACTCGAGTGTACCCAGGCTTTTTTAACCTGACAGTTCCTGATTTGTGTCAGCGTTCACGTGGGCTCTTCCTGCTCTTCTGACTGTTGTACATCCTTTATGCTGCTATAGCTGCCAAAGCCTTGACTCAAATGATCATTTTGAGGGCAAAGTCTGCAAAAGCTGTCTCTTTCAGATAACTGTGAGCATGGTTTACATGCCGGTTATTTGCATTTTAGGTTACCTGGCCAATTGATGCATGTGCGGGTGATGTAAACTGAGATTAAAAAAGGGCCCAAAGTAGACTATGTCATGCATATGTTGTGCGTGCACCTAAGGGGGTTATCTTTGCTCGAAATTTCAAAGCGGGGAGGCGAGGAGGTGGTGTGAAGCTGAACACCTCACGCTCCCAAGGCTTGCAACATGGGTTCTGTGGCACTCGTGGCTGGCCGCCATTCTTGTGGCATCTGCTCCGCGGTGGTGCCACCACCCGCTCCCACCCAGCGTGGTGAGCGCTACCCTTGCATGAAGGAGGGCGAGCTGTGAGCCGCTCCCTCCCCCTGCTGACAAAGGGATTCCCCAAAAAAAAACAACAAAACCCTTTGCGGCCTTCCATGCGCAAACCCCGCACAAAAAAACTACAACTCCCATGAAGCTCCGCGCGCGGCGAGCGCCGCCATCTCCCCTCTCACCCTCCGCCGCAGGGAAGGAGCGGGCGCGGAAGGGGGCGGGCTGCGCGGCGCGGCGCTCCCCCTCCCTCCCCTCCCCTCCCCTCGCTCCCCTCCCCTCCCTCCCGCCCCGCCCCCCCCGCCGTGTGTCGGTTCCGGGCGCCCGCCGCCATTTAGCGCCCAGACGGCCCCGGGGCAGCTCCGCTCCGCGCCCCGGCGCCTCTCGGCTCGGCTCGGGGCTCACCTGCGGCGGCCGGGCGGCTCTGCGGTGAGGGCGGCAGGGCCAGGAGGAGGAGGAAGGAGGAGGAGGAGAGCGGGAGGGCTCCGGGCTCGGCCCCGGGCTCGTCTCGGGGCTCCCCGCGAGGCCGCCGCCGTTGTGGAGCGCGGCCTGGCGCGGGCGGAGGCTGTGGAGCGGCGGGCGGAGGCCGCGGCCGCCATGGGCGCCGCTGCGAGGCGGGGCTGAGCCCCGCGGCTCGGGGTTTTTTTTGTGTTTTTCTTTTTTTTTTTTTTTTTTTTTTTTTCCTCCCCACCTCCCCTTCCCCCTTTTTCCGCCCCCGGTGCCCCATGTCGGCCCCGCTGCCCGGCGCCCCGCCGCACGATGGATGCCGGCGCTGAGCGGGGCCGCACCCCGCCGCCTCCCAGCCCCGCCGTGAGGAGCCCCCGGGGCCCTCCTCCTCCTCCTCTTCCTCCTCCTCTCCCCTCGCAGCTCCCTCGGCGGCGGCCCGGCCCGCCCGCCGCTCGCTGAGCGGCCTCGGCCCCTCTCCCCCTTCCCCCCTTCTCCCCCTTCGTGCCCCCTTCCCCCTCGGCCATGTCGGGGGGCGCCGCCGAGAGCGGCCCCCCGGCCCCCCGCTTCCTGGCGCCGCCGCCGCCGCCGCCCAAGAACGGCTCCAGCTCGGACAGCTCCGTCGGGGAGAAGCTGGGCGCCGCCGAGCACGGAGCCCCCGGGGCCGGCGGGGCCGGCGGCGGCGGAGCGGGGAGCGGAGGCCGGAGCGAGGAGTACCGGCGGCGCCGCCACACCATGGACAAGGACAGCCGGGGGGCGGCCGCCACCGAGCACCGCTTCTTCCGCCGGAGCGTCATCTGCGACTCCAACGCCACGGCCTTGGAGCTGCCCAGCCTGCAGCCCGCCGCCCCCTCGGCCCCCGTGTCGGGAGGCAGCGCCGCTCCCTCCGTGTCGCCCCCCGAGTGCGCCGGCCGGACCTCCGGCATCGCCGCCGCCGCCGCCCAGCCCAGCTCGCTGCTGCAGCAGCAGCAGCCGCCGCCTGCCCCGCTCCCCGGGGAAGGACAGTGCCCGCAGGAGCCCCCCGCCGCCAAGGATGCCGCCCCGCTGCTGCCCAAAGAGGAGGAGGACGAGGCCGCCGCGCTGCCCCCCAGCAGCGCCGCCGGCAGCGCCTCGGCTGCCAGCCGCGAGTTCGAGGAGCGGAGGACGCAGCAGGAGGACATCGAGGAGCTGGAGACCAAGGCGGTGGGCATCTCCCCCGACGGCCGCTTCCTCAAGTTCGACATCGAGATCGGAAGAGGCTCTTTCAAGACCGTGTACAAAGGGCTGGATACGGACACCACTGTGGAAGTCGCCTGGTGCGAGCTACAGGTAATGTAAATAAAAATTCGGCATCGCCAAAGCGTGCTCCGTCTCCCAGGTGCTCGGCTGCATGCTTGACAACGACAAAATCCATTGATTTTTGAGGTCTGCTTGACTTAGGCGGGGAGCTGCAGACCTCAGCTGAGCCTCTCCTGTGGAAGAAAGGTGGTGCAGCCTTTCCTCAGAGTCTGAATAATTTGTTTAGCTTTTTATCTTCAGAAAATACATTGCAAAATGTTATAAGAAATATAATTCTATTTTACACCCACAAAATAAAACTTGGAGGATCGTAGAAATACTTGCACATAGCATCAGGGAGGCAGAAGAAGAATGTGTCTGTTGCAATGCAAAGAAATGTCCACTTGAGCTAGAATTAATTTTTCACAATTTCTTTAGGTGCTTTTCTTAGAAAAATATTAACGTGTAAATTTCACAGATACTTAATGTGCCTGTGGCAGGGGATCCTTGTAGGAGGTAACCTTAGGATATACCCAGAGTCATGTAGTTCATCACCTTTAGTTTTGCAAGTTACTGTTTCATTCTAAGATGTAGGGTTCTTGCTCAATACAGGTACAAGGAGGAAAATAATCATCTCTTTTCTGAAGCTTTGCAAAACCTGAAGTTTAAAGTTTGCAAGTGACTAGTGGATCAAACTGAGTAAGAAGCTGTTCTTCTACCAAGTTTCTAGCCAGAGCAGAGCCAGCGTTCTGCAGAAGCCCAGCCTGATGATGACAAGAACACCCTTATTTCGTGCGAGTCAGAGCTTGTGTAACTGAGAGGCAGGTTGCTGTGCAACAACCTTAAAAGAAGTGGGAAGAGCTGGAGTACCAGGAACAACTACCTGGTGCAGTATTTGGCTTTCGAAGCCTCAGTGTTAAATTAAAAGGATAGCGCTTGTTTTTAGGGTGGCTTCAGTGCAATCTATAGGGAGACTCATGTAATGTGGCCTTATTATTGTGTGTGTTCTCATGCAATTTAGGGCAGACAAAAGAGCATTGGGTCAAAATCCCAGGATGTTCTGAGCAGGCTCTAAGCAGGTAGCTCAGTGGGGTGAAGTGTGGTACTAGGCCAAAACTTTGTTACCCTCAAAAGCAATTCTGTGTCTGTTCCAGTGAAACAGACAGAATATATTAAAAGATCTCTGTTTGTATTGATACTTGCTTTTGGATGATTGCTCAAGCATTTCAGCAATACCTTGGTTGATTATTATATTGTTGCCCTTATTTCCACAGTCAGTGAGTGTAGAATCAACTTCAGTTTTCGCTGAGACACTTCAGCACGCACTTTTCCTACATGCTAGTTATGTTCTTGCTGTGGTGGTCCTTTGAGCATTAATTTTAAATAAAAAGTGCTAGGCTCTGCTTAAGCTTTTCATATGCAGTTTGACCTGAGAGGAGATTAGTAATCCACCAAAATGATATGACTTTTATTTGAAATCATAATCTTTGCAGTT
Organism: Aythya fuligula; assembly: GCF_009819795.1. Lineage (NCBI taxonomy): Eukaryota > Metazoa > Chordata > Aves > Anseriformes > Anatidae > Aythya > Aythya fuligula. The sequence goes on from NC_045559.1 coordinate 64,196,176, forward strand.
CTGGAGTTCTGTGACTTTAACCCCTGGGTCTGTTTTCATCTTTACAGCGTACTTACTGATCAGAAACTAATGTCAGCTTGGCATCAGTCGCTTTCAACTAACACTACCTCTGAAGTGTCCTAGGCATCTTCAGTACTATGCAAGCATTGCCTAAAGAAGCACCTTCTTTGAAGTAACTTAATAAAGAAGTTTGTTTTTAGGGACTGTGTAGCAGAGCTTTCAGCTGATTGAAGAACTGAATAATTTAAGTGACAGTGAGGCTGCAAAAAGCTCAAATGAAAATGTTTCTAGGGGGGAAATATTTGGTGTTTTGCTTGGAGACTAAGTATATTAGAGTACCTTCTGGCTTAAGTTACTTTGAAGGCGGTAGCTTTTCTCTCATAAGGAGAGTGCATACAAAATGCCTCTTTGAAACATGAATACAAGTTTTATAGCTGTTAAAGTGTTTGCCAGAGGAGCTAGACTGTACAGTTAGTAGAATATTTTAAGATAAAGTCCTGTTTTATTGTTTGCATCTAGAAATAAAAGGAGGAACTTGGGAGTTGTTGGTGTGATGGGTACATCCTCTCCTTTTTATCTAGGAAAACTGTAACTGTTGACAGGGTGATGAAATGCCTTATGCATGACTTGTATCAAAATAAAATCTAGATTCACAAAAATAGACAAACTTAAATGTCATACTGGCTTTCCAGAATGCCATGGCTCAAGGATGGGTGAGCCTTCAAAGCCTGTTTATTTTATGTTGGAAACGTGAATTGCTTTCTTTGAATGACTCTTCCATGCTATATTATAGCAGCCATAACTGACTTTTGTTTATTTTTAATTGCCTTGAAGTGTGTTCTTTACCAATAAAGCATCTTTTCTTACCAGGGTTTATGCTAGCAAGCATAGGCATCCGTAGGCATCCCACCTCTCCAGAGCCTTCTACAGTACAACTGTAGCGCTGTCAGGATGAGGCTGCTTGGCAGGATTATGCAGGTTGAGTTGTCCCTCTCTGGGCTTGCCCGAAGTTGATAGAGGTATATCACAGTTCTCTGGAAGTATGTTCTTTTCAGGCTTTTCTAGCACACCTTGATTGCTTCAGTTTCTTTAAGTTCTCTGCTGTTTGGAAGGCAGGAATATGCCAGCCACTTTCAGTTCAGGTGAATTAGCATTTAAACATTGGAGCAAATCTTGTAGTAGGAACCTTGTGGATCAAGGACAGCATAGAACAACTTGTAGTGGTCTCTGGCAGAATGACTATAATGATGGACAATGTAACTGGATCTAACTTTTGTGTATGTGTTCTCCAGAGATAAAGGATAAAATCAGAGTGTCAATATCCATCTCACCAAAAAGGAGTTTGGGCGCTGTGTACCACATGCAGCTCAGGTTCCCAAGTTGATGATTCCCTGGATTATATTGCTCCATATCCAAAAGCAGGCTTTTCAGTGGCACTCTAATGCCCCTTATGCTTGATGTACTGAACTGTGGTGGAAATAGGAGAGAATGAACTTTTGGGGTTAGCTTTATGGTGTTAGTGCCTTCAGCATGGGAGGTCCTGGCCAAGGCTTAATTTTCCTCCATTTGAGGAAGATGGGAAGGCTTGACTTGAAGGAATTAAGTGTTTAAAGGTTGCTCATAGATGTCTAATAAAATTCTAAGGAAGGTATGAGTGATAGACAATCCTAGTTTAAATTTAGCTGTCTGTATTACCAGATTGTGGCTGAACCCAGTTTAAATACTGGATGCAGATATTCAAATTTGAAATACAGCCCTGCATGGAGAGGAGCATGGCGGAGCTGTGAAGAGCTCAGCAGGAACTGCTTAGGGCCAGTGCTCAGCTTCAGTTGCTGCAAGGAAAATTTGAAGGCTCACACTGAATTAACATACTTTTATTCCCATTGTATATGTTCATCTTGGCTCTAGTTATTCTGAGTCAAGTGTGCCTCCTACTGTTGTCATTAGCACATCTCATAAATTTAGTGAAGTAGTAGTTAAGATTCCTGCTTTAATGGTCTTTAAGTAGGCAGAAGCAGGCAAAAGTGCTTATTGCCACTGTTCCCATTTAATTTAAAATCTCTTCCTGTACAATTGTGTTGCTCTTCAGTCTTTAAAAAGTTACACTTCTGAGCAGTGAGCCACCTTATACCTCTATACAGCTCAGGTAATATGGCTAAAATGTGCTGCCTCTTCCTGTTGTATTATCTGTGTTAAGTAATAGGCTTATGCCAAAGGTGGTAGTCACGTAGCTGACCGTAAAAGTCAAATCTTAGGCGTAATGTGTCATTCTCTGAGGCTCTATTTCAGTTTGAGTCAGTGTTAAACTAAAGGTGGTCACCTAACCTCTGGTTCACAGAGCAATACAGGCCAGTCCAGTCACTGGCTGGACTGCAAAACTTTGTGCAGAATTACTGCGCTGGGTGCTGTCAATCAAATACTTAACTCTTAAGTATGGGAGGAGAATTGAGCTCTTTTTTTGAACTGTGTATTTGTCAGGGATTTGAAGTCTTGCCTTCTTTCATTTGGACAGGGTTTCCTTTTAAAGGAAACATGATCTAGAAATTGTTCCTAGAATGGTATTTACATTGGTTGAAAACACTGCTGGTGTAAACTGCATGTGTAGAACTGCACTGCTTGTCTGGTAAGTGCTGTATCACTCCTGTCCCTTGTATTCATGAACTGTATCTGGTGCCTGACCAGCCTTCCCTTCTTTGAGAGGAAATACATCTTGCTGATGTCTCTACCATTCTTACTCCATCATCAGAGCAGCATTAGTCAGGTTGCTGTGCTTAATGCTGGGTGCCTGAGCTGCTGGGGGGGAAAGGAGGCCGAGTGCTGGCTGCCTTAGGCAAGGCAGAGCTGCTGAAGCTAGGCAGTGAGTTTGAAAGGTGAATGGTACAAGGAGTTATGTTGTGCTAGATATACTTTGAAGGGAAGCCAAATGTGAATTTGGTTACCTTTAGTTATGAATCTTCTGGGTAATAAACTAGTGGAGGGTACAAGAACCACAATTCTGTTGCAGACTGTAAGTTACAGATTGAGCATCATGTATGAAATGTCCTGGCTTACCAGTGGAGTTTTCCATAGGCAAGAGCTATGAAAACCAGTTGAGAACAAACATAACTGAATGTGAACCATGAGATTGTTAGTGCAGTCTGGTAGGAATGATAATGCAGCTGCTCGTCACTCTTTATTACAGGAAGTAGTGAGGTGCTGAATAATATTTCCATATGTCAGATTTTTTTTTGACTGTAGCAATGTGCAAAAGTTAACTTAAGCAACTTCCTGTATTTTGAGCTTATATATGAGGTACATCTTCACTTCTAGTGACGCTTTAGTTTTAATTCTACCCATTTTTATTTCTTAGTTATGGCTATACTTAGAAATGAGTTTTATTTGTGCAGACAATGACGGAATATAGCCTCTGTACTCAGGAGGCTCCACTTGACTGCAGGCTCACCATGAGCAGTATCAGCTTACTGATAGAATAATTCTTTAAAAAAAAAAAAAAATCTCTTTGCTTTCTCAACTGGTTGAGCTGGGAATGTTTCAGAAGCTGCATGTTTGTCTGACAACCAAAAAAGGTCTTGTATCACATAACTGTGGCATCCTGTAGTCTTTTTTTTTTTTTAAGCTGGTTGCATATTGCTCACTGGCCAGCCTGAGTGCAGAGATGCTAGCTGTGATGCACATGTAGCTGCATTAAAACAAAATGGAAAACGAGATCAAAACCTCTGTGCAGTGAGAGGAAGCTGAGAAGTGTGAACCTGGAAGTCATCTGACTGTTGACATGCTACTAGAAAACAACTACATTCTGCTTGTGGAGGAATAGTCAACAGCCTGAAATAAATGTGCATTCCTTGACAATTGTGACTGTGCTCTAGTTCTGAATATTTTATATTTTACAAAACTGTTGCTGAAACAGTTCAAACTTGAATCTAATCCAGTATTGTGACTCCTCTTCCTACCCTGTACTTCTAATCAGTGTTTAAAATACTCCAGTGGTCTGTGAGCATAACTGTTATATGCTTCTGTTACAGTCATTGTAATGTATCCTGTTCATTACTACTTGTGCTAGATGTGTGATTGTTGTAAATATTCATAAACGAAGGTACATGACAATTCCTGTGAATATCATTGGGGCTTTGCAGAGCTAAGAAGAGAGGAGCTAATAAAGTCCAAACCACTGAAAGCAAAAGCTGTAAAACTATGACACTTTCAGGTTACACTGGATTTCATTAAGTCTGCACATTTAGAGAGCTTGAAGTCTTCTGCAATCAACTCTAAATTTATTTGCAGCTGTTTTTCCCTGCTGTGGCACAGAACAAGTTACTGGTACTTACTGCCTTCATGTCTCAGATTTGAAAACTCCTCCTTTAGCTAAAGAACAAAACCAGCCATATTCCTGAGTGTTTGTGCTGTAATTGATACAATTGACAAGTTGATAAATGACATGGGAAAGGAGCCAGACTAATTACCTGCAGAAATCTAAACAGTGGACAGACTCCTTCAGACTTCACAAAGGTGACCCTGAAAAGAGAGAAGGGGGCTTTAAAGTGCATTCTGGAGCTGCAGCTGTTAGGAGACCTCTACTTAGGAAAATAATCTTACCTCAAAGGGATATCACTTTTAGGGGATGGCTGTGGTTCAATTTATTGCTGGCTGCTTGCGAGACAATAACTACAACCAGCTATGTACCTTCTGAAAAATGCAGTGTTTCTTAGGGAAATGTCATGTTTGTCAGTTCATGTGCGTTGGAGAGCTGTGGAACTAATGCTCTTAAAGAAGATTTGTTTTGGGCTGCTGTGGCTTAAAATAAAAACTTGGCTCTGTAACTAATTTTTGAGGGCTAAAGGGAAAATATTGGGGCCATAATCCATCTTTGAAAGTGGGGAGGGAACCTGCTAAAGCTCCCTGGAGACATCCTGTGTAGGGTCCTTTGAGAGCTGTCTAGCAGAGTAATAAATAAAACAAGCAGTAACAGATCTGGTTGTCTCCATGGATGCAGTGCCTGGTGCAGTGCAGCTTCAGTACTTCTTGGTTAGTAACTTCCCTCAGGGCCACATGTCCTCTTTCTCATTTTGTTGTTTTGTTTCATACCAGCGGCTTGTTAAACAGCACAGCTCCAGCTGTTACCCGGCTTCTCCATGCTGGATGTGACAAAGCCTGTGCTAAGCAGGGGCAGCCGTGGTGCTTCCTGTCATGCATGTCTTCAGAAACTTTCACATCCTGTAAAGACTAGCAACTTTTCAGAGATTACTAACTATTTCTCCTGAATCACAACTGAGTTGAAATAAAAGCCAAGTACTTTTATGTTCCGCTCCTCAGATTCACATTTTTAAGCTTGTCTTGATCTGGAGGACTATAAACTGTTGAAAAAGGGAAATGCAGACATAATGGCTGTAATGTTTGGGCTTTAAGAGGAATAATAAATGCCATGCAAGTTTGCAGCTGGGCATAAGACTTTCTCTTGGCAGAGCATGTGCTTTTTTAATAGCAGATGGTACTGAGTTACTATTCTTGACTCTTAAACTTTAAATAACGATTCCATGGTTTTAACTTGATCATGATGTGCATGTACAATGTCTGGAAGAACATTCCTGCAGTGTATTTAATACACAATTCCTCCTCTAAATAGCAGGATTTATTGTGCTGCTTGAAAATTGAGTTCTTGGAGGAGTTGAGGGCTTTTACCTAATCTGGGGCATCTGAAAGTCTCTTCAAGTGAGGTGTGAAAATTCTTGTCCTAACCAATGAGACTCAACTCACACCGGCACTTGTGAGTGTTGTGTAGGCTGCTTGCAGTCCCCAAGGCTTTCTTCTAAATGCTTTTGAGAACAGTTTAGGTTCTGTACCGAAACTTAAACAGGGTTCAGATGTCTATGGTCAAGATACTACGAGCATCCTCTTTCTACTTTACCTGTAGTTTCCACAGCATGTTTAGGAATTTCCAAAAAACTTAGAAATGCAATGTGTGGGTTTGGTTGCAAGTTCTAAAAACTTCCCTCTTTTTTTCCCTTTGGGAAAGCAGGAGAGGTGATGAGGATTGAATCTGTGGCCTCAGGCAATAGGCACTTGAGGTCAGCTTTGAGAAAGGCAGTTTGCTCACTTCCTTGTTTTATGGGCACAACCTACAGGCTACTCCCGAACTCCCAATTTACAAAGGACAGACTGCGTGTTAATAATGTCGTAGGTCGTGTGATGCTCTCCTCTTACCCTAAAAGGTGATGCTCACGACAAGATCATCACAGATGTTGTTAAATATTTTTTTTTTTAATAATTCAGAACAAAATGGGAGGGAATGCAGTGAGCAGAAGCATTCAGATTCATTTTTAAACGTACTTCTGAACATCATTTCGGTTGTCATTTTCACCTGGTGATGACACATGCATTACGCACATCCAGATTGTTCTAAAGCGCTTCCAGATTTGCCTGGGTAATTCCCAGCAGCACTGCATTTTACGTTGCCTGAATCACGGGCAATTTAACATACTTATTTTTTTGGCAAAGGAAATTGCAGCTTGGTCAAAATTGTACTTGTGTTGGGGTTTTCTTTGTCTTCCGGATTCAGTTTAAGAATTGCTCACCTAAAGTGATAAGCACTTTTCACAAGAATAATGCCTTCTAAATCCTTCTAAATCACTCAGGCAGAGAAACTTACAACCTTTAGATTTATCACTGTAGGTCTAAGAAGAATCTTTGGGGCTGCTACCTGCATACTTGCTCAGAATGTAGAAATCTTGCAAAAAGCTTGATGCTTGATGGCCATCTGTGCTTTAGACAAAATACCTATGAGTTCTCAAGCAATGTCAGCGACCCTGGACCTGACTGGGTGTTTTAATGTAGGTTCCTTTTTCTTTTTGTACTTGGCGTGCCCAAGAATGTGGCACTGAAATCATCCGGTCTATGATTTGTCATAGTCTGAGCAGCAATTCTCTGAAGTTACCTGTTTGCAGGACGAGATCGGTATGGTGGTTTTCAAGTCTCATTTCTGCAGTGGTTGGCAGGGTTCCTCCGAGCATGTTACCAGTAAGATTTAAATCAAAGGGGAGACTTTGACAACTGATAACTTGTGATGTGGATGCTGTGTTTCGAGCCATATTCCAGAATGCTTTGGATCCTGTCACCTTTGTTAATAAGAGGTCGTGGATAGAAGCTTTTGATGGCCACCTACCGCACTGTGTTTTATTTTTTTTTTCGTAGGACAGCAGATGGTATGGAAAACAAGCTTTGTTAGACTCCTTATTCAAGCTTAGTGGTTTCTGTTTAGTTCTCCCAGATCATCTATTTTATCTGCATGGTTTCAGCCATTCCTAACTTCGTGGCATCAGTGGCTGGAGATGGTGGGTTCTGATAGCAGATTTGGGGGCTAGCGAGAGAAAGCAAGCAAATACAGATGGAAAAAAAAAACACAACACTCTCATTTAAGTGACTGCGGGTTATTACCACCATTTAGAAGAACATGAAAAGAATAGGAACCCTGCTCTCCATGTAAATAGGGTAGATTTGAAACAACTGTGTAGGGCTTGGCTAAATAGAAGATGGTACAAAGCAATACCAACAATTATGTATGTTTTATCTGGTTTTGGCTGGTCGATAAGAGTCTCATGATGGCTTATGTCTGTCCAACTGGTAGTGTTACCCAGTTTCCTTGGACGTTTTCCTCTGAGTAACCATGTGAAGTGTTTCTTCTTTGCTGACTGTTGCTGGCAAGTTTATGACCCCAGTATGAATGCGTTTGCCTGCTATGAGAACAGCTTCTATCCTGGCGAAGACTAATGACACACAAACAATAACCCACGAATATTGCTATTAAGAGCTTCAGCAATCCAGGCTGATTATCTTAAGGATCTGCAAATCTGTATACACTTATGTAATACGCATCTGTTAATGGCAATTTTTGAACTGTTAGCAGGTTTTGCTGAAATACTGCAAAATGTTATGTCTGTTTCTCAAATCTGCTTCTTTATCTTATTCTTACAGTTATTTTCCAACACGAAACTATTTTTGGTTTGCATCTTTCATTATTCAGCTGCTTGCACTGTACTTTCATTCAGGAAATGTAAGTTGTGTATCTATATAAAAATGCAAGGCGGTAACTTTTTGTGCTCCATTATTCTATAGCCGATACGGACTCCGAGCTTTTGGGTATTCCCTAAGGAAAAGTTATGGTAGGTGAGACTAAATTTGAATTGGAGGGTTCTTAGAAAGCAGTCTGTTCAGACAAGGATCTTAGAGTAAGAAAGGCTGTCTGAAAAGATTGAGTTATTGTTATGTTGTCATCTCTGGACGTAATGTGTAGGATGTCCTGTGAGGGCATGGTCTTTATTTGTGTTTATCTTGCTTTAGGGTTAGTGTGTTGTTAGGTTTGCTAGGAACAGTGTGCTGAAAATGGAGAACCTGCAAAAACGTCTGGTAGGAGAAGACTTTAAGTTCACTGTTAGCATATTTCTTCTGTGGTTTTCTCTACTTCCTTTGCAAGCAGCTTGAGCTTTTGTCTGCAGATAAGCAGCTGAAAAGCAGAAATGCAGGTTGTCAGCACATGGGAAAAAAAATCTCACGTGGTACTTGAATTTGATTTTTGTTGCCTCTTGATGGCAACTGTGAGCCAGCTCAGGTGATGGTAGGGTTTCTTTTGCAGTTCTCATTACCCAAGCCTTAACGTATCTGAGAGGTTCAGTATTTACTCGTGGGATCAAAAAAGGGACAGGGGAAGAGAAGCAGCTCTGGGTTGCTGCTGAAAGCTTAAATACTGTAGTATATTAATAGATTGTGTGTGGTCTATATCTGACGATCTGCCTAAAAATAACTGCCTTTAATAGGTATTCTTCTAGGAAAATATGTATTTGTCTCTTTTGTGGCCCTTTTGCATGCTTGAACGTTCAGCACTTCTCGGGGTAGTGGCAACTAAATGAATTTGTGAGGAAGAAATCTGAGGGGGAAGAAGAAGGAATTTCAGCCTGCAGTTGCAGTCATTTTGTGCTTGCAGAAAGGGAAAAGATCCCAGGGAATTCTGGTTTGAGTTACATTCGTGGCTGAAGTAAATTTCATGTACAGAACGAATAATTAGTGAACATCTGGTTGTTTATGGACTACATCTTTTCTGTCTGTATAAAAGAGGAAATCTTTCCAGTTGCTTTCTGGTATAATTCAGGTATTTCAGAATGTCCAAGTACTTTGTCTCTATTATCCGGGTATGAGTAATGAAAACTATCATGTCCAAAATTAACTTCTCGATTTATGGAGGCAATACGCCTGCAACCAAAACTTCCTGTAGTCAGGTTGTACTAATGCAGCTCTGTCACACACTTTTCACTTCTACTTTCATTTTGTTGACGGACTGGTCATTTTCCCTGTAGTTGGTGTCCTTGGAGTTTTTAGGGTGTCTGTATGGATGCATTGTATGGGATATAGGGTTTGTGGAAGTGTGCGTATATGGTAAGGGTAAAAAAAAAAGCATAATGCAGCACAAATTGCAGCATATCAATGCAACTGGACAGGACTAATTGGACCAATTAGGTGGACGTGTGTTTGTAAATATATGTGATAGTGTTTATCTATTTCAAATGAGAAAGATAGCCAGTTTTCTTGCATGTATTTTGCAACTAGGATCCAAAAATGTTTCTCTTCTCACCCTGTAAGAAATCTTACTTCTCAAATTTGTGTAAATCTCAGAAAATTAGGTGGAATTGAACCATGATTAATTGGTGTTGGAGGTGCTTAAATCTGTCATTATGGCTGACTTAAGTGGTTTCTTCTACAGGACTTTGAGAATTGAAGAGGCTTTTGCAAGATAGGTGGGGCATAGCAAAAACGTTTGTTTCTTGGGTTGTACGTGGCATGAGTTGTAAAGCTTTAGGACTATACAAGTTTAAAAGGGTGAGTTGATTCTGAAAATTGCCATTGCTCTGAATGGCTAGTTCATGAAAGTAGTCTTAATGTAGTACTTTGTGGATTTATTTTGCCAAAATACCTCCTTTTGTGTTATTAAATTACTAACACTTTAATAAGTCACCTGATTTCAACATGCCTCGGTTTCTCAGTTCTTTAGAGACTTGTGAATTAAGTATCTGTGTTAATTGCATTGGGCATGTAAAGTCATTTTATACATGTATTCAGACTGAGCTATATAATGGCAGCAGCCAGTACGGATGAACATTTTGTTGCTCTTTGTTTTTTTAGTATTTTGTAATACATTATGCTCCTGCAGATTTTGTCTCCAAGGTAAAAAATGTGATCAGAGTTTTGATATTTGAAGGCCATTTTTGGATTTGGAGCGATCTATCCCAAATACAGCACCTGTGGCTTGGCTAGTGGTGAACAACTAGCTGTTTCAGAAGGCTTCCTGGATCTGTCTGCTAAGGTCTGTAGATGAAGAGCTGTAAAGTATTAACGTGAACATGACTGGGGAAAAAAGTGCAATTTTGTATTGCAGCAGCAAGCGTAGAGATGTGGGAAAGCTGCTAATGTTACCAACATAATAAAGTGTTGCTGTTGGATAAAGCCACGCTGTGAAATCCCATTGTTTGTCTTCTTTTTCAGAGAAAGCAAAGCAGTCTTAGTTTTTAGACCATGGTGGTAGTGTTTTGAGTTTTAGATTGCTGATAAACGGGTCCAAAAGAATCTGTAAGAACTCTGATAGTCCTGTTTTCATGTGTGAACGTTAACACAAGTGAAACGGTAATTCTCAGAAACGGTGAAGTAAAGAAATGGTCCAGTTCTATGAAAAAAAAAAAAAGCTCAAGCAGCTTCAGATTAGGAAGGGGTAAACAAAGGGAGTGTGCCAGAATCCACCCTGCTAAAACAGATCCTTGTACTTTCAACATCAGCAGAATAGCGCCCCAAAGTCTTTTTGTGGTAGACATTATTTGACGATTATTGCGGATTGCTGGTTGGCGTACTGAATGGTTTAGCTGAAGGTTTGCTTCGCTCGAGTTCTTTGGTGGTTTGACCTCTGTCAAAAAACAGTTGTGGCTTCTACTGTGGCAGCTTATAAGACAGTTCTGAATTCCCAAGTTATGCTCGCGTTCTGTGATTTTGCTCTTGTATCACATCCAAGGGTATATGTTGCTCAACTTCTCATCTCGGTGACTTTTTGCAACAAACCACATGGCTCGGGTAAACTTGTAAAATGTGAAGGGGCGTAACTGCGATATAAAATCACTGATAATTACCGCCTAATGACTCCACTGGTAGACATCAACTAGGTAGGTTTGGGTGGGTGCTGTTAAAAACTGCAGGCTGTAAGCATGGTGATGTTTTAAGTATATTTTGTCACTTAAGGAGCATGAAATCTGAGGAAGTTGGCATTGGAATTTTGAATGGAAAGAATGAGTTGACGATGTACAAAAGTATTTTCCACTTTCCCTCTGACTTCTTTCCTTATCTTCTCTGGCAATAACGCGCACGGAAACAGCATCTTTTTTTTCTGGTTCCTGCGTGTGGGAATGGTAATTGTTCTTGCTGCTTACCTGTTCAGGAAGTATTCTCATTCCTCCCCACCACTCCTCTGCCCTCCAAACAAAACACTGTGTCGGTCATTGCCAATGACACTTTGCTTTATTTCCTAGCTTCGGCCTTCCTGTGTTGTCCTGTGGTCTCTGGACACTGTCTGGCAAAACATGGATTTTTTTTTGCTTCCTTTCTACTCCAGGATGAAGTGGATTTTGTACCTCTGCCTGAGTTTGGGCTGCCATATGTAAAAGAGCGATGAGCAGAGTTAAAAACTTGCATTTCAATTTTATCTCCCAGAGCTGCCTTCTTCCAAACAGATTTTTCCAGCTGGTAAATCGGTCTTATGGAAATGTGCTTACAGTTCTCTTGGGAATTTGTCTTTTACTCTTGCCTTCTCTCTTCCCCCTCTTCCAGCCAAATCTCTTTCTAGGAAGGGGGGGGGGGGGACCCATGGACTAGCATGAGCTTCAGCTGGATAGGGTGTCTCATTTCAGATACACTTTCTGCTGCTTCTCAGATGACCAAAACATAAGTGACAGCTGAGTTGTCTGTTTGTGCCGTGGGTCAAGGGCAGTCCAGCTCAGCAGTTTCCCTTTCCTCTTCCCTGAGTTTTGTTTGGAAGCGGTCATGATTTGCTGTTCTATATAGTCATCCTCTTGTCATGAAGACCAGATGGAAATACGTCAGTTGTTTCATGTATAAATACTCCATCCAACAGCTGTGAGTTTATCAGGAGTCACTGGGATCACAAGCTGGTGACCAAATTGTTAGTTTAGAGGGCTGAAAGCATTACTCCAACTTGAAGTAAATAAAGCTGTACTACGACTCTCTTAGGAACTATCTTAGCACTAGACTCATGGAAAGAAGAAGAAATGAAGTTGGAGCATTTAAGTTTGAATTTCTTTTTCAGGTGAAGTTTTATTATTTTATTTTTTTTCCTAGAGTATAAGCAAATCTTACACTGATGGTGATGGTTCAGCCACTGTTGCTGGGTTTTAGTGGTGCCATTCCTAAAAGGATTGCTCTGAAACCTTCTAATTGCCTCCTTTCCTTTTGTAGTTTTATTAGGTTAAAACATTTATCCAGACCACTGGCCAGTGATCTGGATTTCTAGTGGAAAAACCTGAGATACTTGTTGTGATCCTAGCTAACGATGAATCAAGAGTAACAAGGTTGATAATAAATCTACTTGATGCTGATAATTAAGAGGGTTAACTTTGCAGATTGCAGAGGGTTTTGCTGCTATCCATGTGTAAATGAGCCTTGATTTATTCCAATAATATTGAGAAAGGGGAGATGGAAGTCTGCCAATGGCCATTGGCTATGTGTTTGCAAAATGCAATGTGTTGCATGGGCTACTGAGCATAATGTGAAACAAAGTGCCATAAAAAACTTGAGTGCTAAGTACATGACTGAAAAAAACACTTTAATGGGAGAATGGGCATGGCCATTAACTTAGAATAGCTTCTCTGCAGCAAATTTCTGTAAAGTGAGATCTTAGTTCTTGACTAATGAGCACTGCAGTGTATAGGAAGGAAATGGAATTAGAAATAAAACAAAAACTTGCAATAACTACAGGCTTCTGCTAAAAGCATGGAAATCGGTCATGTATTGGTTGAACTACCTGCTGCTCAGACCTTTCAGAGGGGTTGCGCTCCTTGCTTTAAAAAGCTTTCAGTTTCCAAGGGGTATTTAAGGCATTCTGAATGTCCATGGTTAACCCTTTTGTAAAATGGAACAATAAATGTGAGCTTCTAGACTTCACAGGCCACAAACAAAACACCAACAAAACCCACCCAAAGACAACCAACCCAAACCTCAACCCTTGTCTGGTTGAGCTGTTTTGTCTACACAGATCTGGCTTTTTCTTGCATTCATGTTTTGTTTTTAGAAACGGTTTTCTCACGGCTCGTAGAGCTCCCTAATGCAGTGTCTGTGGGATAGAAGCCCTTGCAGCCAGTACGAAACAGATGATTTGCAGCTCGAGAGGTTTGGGAGATCTAACGGGAGCTAAGGAGGCTGAAGCTGTTCTAGACTCCTTCAATGAGAATTTTCTGGCCTTTGAATTGCAGCTGTCCTTCAGCAAAAACGCCTGTTGTTCGAATCTTCATGGCTGGTCTAGATGATGGAAACAGCATGCTTTTCTCTGTCATATGGACAGTGTTTATGGGTATGCTAGAAGATGGATATGTTTAAACAAGTCTGCAACTTTCTCGCTTCAGAATCTCGATGGACTTCAGCTCTTACTGTTTTCTGACTTTTTAAAAATGGCTAAGTTGTCTGCAATGTCACGTTCTGATAAATGTCTGTTTTTTTAGCCATATAACGGGGTGACCTCTTGCTCTGGTATCAGAGCGCAAGCCAGCCTTTGACTGGAGTCTCATCTGAACAGCCATCTTCTGGTTCAGTGTCAGGTTTTCAGTTTGAGAGTCTGGGACTCATCAGCGCGTGCTCTTGGAAACAGCAAGGATAGCTGTTGCCTCTCTGTCTTTTCTTGGTCTTGAACAGAAGCTGCAACAGAGGAGTAGCTTGGGGGAGTTCTTGAGATGGAGCGGCATGAAGAAACATGGTTCATACTTGTGCAGCTCCTCTGGACCTTGCTGGCAAACCTCCCACCGCAATGATTTAGTGTTTGAATGTTCAGAGCAGGACTTCGTGACAATTTTTAAAATGATGGTCCAAATGGTTATTAAGCTGTATATAGTTGAAACTCTTTGCCTTTTTTTTTAGGCATTGCTTGCATAGTGTGCAAGCTGCTATCTTTTGCTGCTTCTAAAAGTATGAAAATGGGTTCGCTTTGCTTTCATGATAGGCTGGATTCCTTCAGTAGAGCCTCTGATCTTAGTGTAAGGACAACATGCATCTCTTTCCAGATGAGCTCTATCCTCTTCAATCATTAGAAATACTACTGCAATATTTTTTCTAATGCCATAAAACTGTTTGGTTTGAACCCAGGCTGCCGTGCAATGAAAAGAGTCTCTGTGTGAGAGCCCAGAACTGAGAAATCAGTTGAGTATGCTTGCTGTAATGCTCTCAGTTAGTGCACTGCCTGTGATGCATGTGCTTAACGTGAATGTCAATCAGGTCTTTTTTCCTCTGACAGCATGAATACAGGTCTCTCATCCAGTGTTAGAAGCTGCTTTTTGAACTCCCTCCTCACTGCACTTTTTGGACTGTACAGTCAAGCAGATTGAGAAGTCAGCTCTGTAGCACAAATACATAACTTTCCAGCTGACTTTGGAAGAAACGCGTAGCTAATGCTCTGTATTTACATAATGGTCATCTCCTGTTCAATTTTTTACCAGCACACGTGGGACTAATACATCAGGTAGCACCACTTGATTCCTGTCATAAGATCCTGCTTTGTTTCCCAACTGGCATGGCTCAACCACTTGGGCTGTAGGATTTCAAGCTGAGTGTCTGTTTCAAGCTTGTTTCAGAAGCTTCAGCCAAGGTGGTGCAGGTGCTTCAGAGAAGTGCTTACTCTGTTGCATCCAGTGCCTTCTTGAGCTTTTGCACTTCAGAGTTGTCAAGCGGGGACCTAAAAGCAGCGTTGAGACAGGTGAGCTGCCTTTGTTCTGAGGAAGTATTTCCAAATAAATATTCTTGAGAATATTGCTTCAAAATAGATGGCGTTTTTGATATGAGACTTATCTGGAACCTCTGTTATCTTTTTAAACTCCAAGTCTTGATCCATGTTACAGTCTACCAGTGGTATGTGGTAGTGTCTCTGATGCCCTCTGAAGGAGTTTGTTCCGCATCTATTTGTAAATCATAAAGCCAATGCACGTGGCGTAATTATTTTTATATAGCACGCACAAGCCAAACTCAGCATGGGAAATACAAGGTAGGCTGTATGATATAATTCAGTTCCCGTGTTTCTGTTGCAGATGTTTAAGCTATTAAAGTTTGATATCCTCAGGAAAGGCATACTCCATCAGCGCATAAGTTCCTCTGAGGAATAAGGATTGAAGTTTCCAAGTAGAAAATCTTCTGTGGAACAGCAGCCTCTGTTTCTGCAGAAGCAGCAGTCTTTGCAGCTTAGTTCCAGTGATGGAGAGCTAGCTGTGGGCCTGGCATGTTGTAGATGGTCTGATGCAAACATCTGTGAAAATACACTGCTCAAATAGCTTTAATTATAGGAAATACAGATCTTGCAAAGTAATTTTTATTTTAAAAGCAAACGCTCTTGTTAAAATCCATCTGCTTTCCCACAAGCCTGAGAGAAAGATGTTTCTGGATAATATGTTTTTACTGCATTTGGCAATTAGATTCTTTATCCTTTCAATCCAATATATTTTGTAAAATAGAGGAGTTCATATGTTTGCAGTTTGGCCTTTTAAATACCTTTTGGATTTTTCACGTCAAACTGGACTAGATAATTCAGGGTTTAAGTCAAGCAGGGCTGCCAGCGAGCACTGTTGCTATACAGGCTGCAGGGTTGTAGAGATGTTTTGATTTTTGTGTAACGCGAGTTGTCATGATTGCGCAGAGGAAAAATAGTCGGAAAGAAATGTATGTAAATGAAACAAGTGCAAGAAATCTAAACAGGCTAAACATAGCTACAACCGGAGTAGTACTTGCCTACTTTTAGTTTTGTTCTAGTGTTTAGAATCTAGCACGCTGTATGGAAATGCTTTTTTAATTAGCTCAGAGTCAGGTCTGTGCTGTGTCTCATGCTGTGTGCCCCTCCTGGGAAGCAGAAACTTGAAGGTGCTTTGGGAGGAAGGGTTGGCAGGAGCTTGCAGTAGGAAGAGGCAGTTATCCCTTGGATTAGCTGGAAATTGGTCCTTTCCATCTCTTACCTCATTCTGGATGCTTGCAGCCATTGTCTCTTCTACCGTCCTAAGGTTTCACCCTGCTCTTACAATACCATCTTGTTCCACTGTTTATTTTTTGGAAAAACGTGAATTTTGGAGAAAAGTGTCCAATTTTTACAAAGGTGATCACTGCCAGTAGATTTCTCGTGAAGCCCTTCTTTAGGTGTAAAGTTGTGAAATCAAGTGAGATAAGAGCTCATAGTGGCACGGAAATTTCATCTTCTACCTTACAGCCATACGTGTGTGACTAATTCCGAACTGGAGTTGTTTGGACTGAGTCAGCATTTTAGTTGACAGTACTCAGGCTATCTTGGTTTGCTTTGCGCTGTATGTTAATTTGCTGTGCGGATGGAGATCCAAATGATTGGTTATGCAGACCTTCAGCTGCAGATAACGCGGGCACTGGGTCTGTCTGAGAAAGCATGCTTTAAAATGACAAGTCGCAAGAAAGTTTGAGAGGTTCAATATGTGTTGGAAGCACAGAAGAGATTAAAATAGCATCAAAAAACTAGCAGCCTCTGTAGCCAAAGTGCTCAGGGCAAGAGCAAGCAGGGGTGGAACTGCAGCCCTTTGTTTGCAACGGAGTCTGGATTTTATTACTTGCAAAGTGAAATCACAAGGGGGAATGTCTGTTTCTGGTGGACAGAGATGTTGCAACTGATTCTGAAGAAGCCTGTTCATAAATTTTTCAGCCTGCTAACAACTTTGAAGGTAGGACTGTAACTCTTGACTGTGATTAATCTATCTGTCCAAGTCCTGCTTACTGGGCAGCCTCTTGGTCTTGTTCTTCTTTCACAATTACAGGCTGTTAAGTATTGATGCCAGTGCGGTTACCATAAATTTAGAGTTTTAAAACTTGCTACTCTGTACTCTAATATTGTTGTTGGCTATTGAAATCTATTTCCCATATTTCTGAGGTGTTGCTGCAGCAGGTGCTTGTGCTTGGCCCTTGTTTTTTGGTAATCAGAGAAAACTAGAAGCAGATACTTTCCTTTCCTTTATGCCCCTCCTGGAAGGATCCAATTTTGTGGCCCAAGCTGTAAGTAATTAGTATTAATTAGTATGAAGTGTTCTACAGTGCACTGAGATGGGAAGCTCTAAGCACAGAAGTGCTGTGGTGGCAAGGAGACAGTTGTCTTCTCAAGAACTTCCTGGTGTTTTGAGGAGGTAAATCTATGATGCTTCCACTTTTGATCCCCTAGCAAAAGCAGTCTTAAAATTGGATCCCCGAGGGACTGTTTCACACAGCTGTCCATCGGAAGCACTAAGTCTCTATTTGGATCAGAGCCATCCTGTGCAGAAGTTTTTATATTGTCGTGGCATCTCATGGAAGAAAAAGTACAAACCTACCTGAAATTGCTTCAGAAAGAATCTTTGAGGTTCTCGTTAATATCTCTAGATATTAAGCATTCAAACACCAGCAGTTTTGATTAGAAACTTCATCTTGCCATTTGGGTCATTTCTGAGTTAATTGAACGTGTGGGAAGGGCAACAGGACCTGATTCTGGGGTGCTCCTGGACTGTTGCTTATGTGGATTTCTTCTTGCTTTTACTTGCATCCCATTGGACAGAAGGCTTTTATTCTGGAAATTAGTATAGCTGCTCTGCAAGATACCTATCCTGAGATCCATCCAGATCCTGTTTCTGCCTGTGATAAATAATGTTCCTGGGTAGCCTTGGTTGTCTCAGGAGTGGGGAAGGATAATCCTTTCTAGCAAGAGTAAGCCCATGTACTTGATGAAGCAGTAACTGCTAGACTTGAGACTAAAACCAGCTCTGAGTGTCTAGTGTCTCCATGACACTCTGTAGCTTCATTAAAATTGCCTTCCTGGGATGCTGCAAGGGGTGGTGAAATAGAGCACGGAATTTAATTTAAACAGAAATACGGGATGCCTCAAATCCACTTAACTTCTCTTACCCACAGAAATGTAGTTATTGCCACTGGAGCAAGGGATGCAGTACCAGAACACTTGTGCAGCTTTTCTGACAAACCACTTCTATTTGAATTCCTACTTCTGTGGCTTCTTGTGTATGCAGACTTGCTGAACACAGGAATGTCTTTTAGATGGAGCCATGGTGCTAAAAATGTTTCCAGATAACTTTCTGGCTAAGGGAACCTTTTCAGTGTTAACGTTGTTAATACTTTGGTGCATGATGTGCAGAACATCAGATATTTCAGTGTATGGAAAGAGTAAAGCTTTAACTCTTTGGGGGATGATGCTCTTCAGTTCACAACCACAAGTAATGTTGAAATGCAGATAAAGTTCACACTTCAGTGTGACAAAAGAGGAGGTATGTTGAAAACAAGGAAACATTTTTACAGATTCTGATGTTCTATTTAAGGTAGACCCTTTGGACCACAAGATCCACAGATCTCACGGTTTTACTTTGACATTTGTTCAGTGTTGCTGTTCAAACAATTGAAATAATGGCACCAGACCAAGGACAGTATTTAACTAAAGCACAATATAATGACGGACTTTCTGGATAAGCTGTAAAAATTTGAATAGCTGATTCATACGTTAGGTTGTGGTGAGTATCTGAGGTCTTTTAGGTCATGCTTGACCTTCTAGCAATGCAGGATGTTCCCAGTAGCGTTCTTCAGAGAAAGCCTTAGTCAATACAGAATAGCCCTGCCCATGGTGGTAGTACCATATATATTCTCCAAATGCTAAGAAGAATTGGGAATATTCATCCTAAACTTCCTCTAGTATTTTTCTCTAGCTGTCTGCCTTGAATCACCTGGGAGATTACCCTGTTGATAATCTTTCATCTCAACTCTTACAATACCACATTTTAGTTGTTGAAACCTTTTCCTGGAGGTTAATCCAACTCTCTAAGTATTTTTCAACTTATTTTAGTCCTTGATTTATCGTTCTGCAAAGTCACTGTGTTTATGTATTGCATCTTGAGTTGCTTTAGAGGATACAAGCTGACTGCTCTGTCCAGCTGCATTTCAATTACATTGTTTTCTTTTGTATTTTAACTCATTATAAAGTTATTCAGAGCTGCACTGTAAAGCCAGCTATACTTCTGGATACTTAGTATGCTCGACTCCACCACTATTTGTAGTTTTTCTTCCTACCGCTTTCCCACTGTTAAACTTTTGAGTGTTTTCTCTCTCTTGGCTCAGCGTTGATCATTTACCTTCCTCTATGAAAGGTGATATGCATATTTGTAAATTTATATTTGATATGTTTAAATTTATTTTTGATATTGATTGTCACTTGTAAACACAGGTGTCTTATGTATGTGGTATCATCACAAGAGTCTAGTAAAGATGTGAGTGATGGAAGAACATGATTTCCTAAGTCTTCCTGCTAGGTATCCATGGAAGACTTACTACTGCTTTCTGCTTTCTTTCATGAGAGGAAGATGTGCATTAAGTTAGATCATAGGAAGATGACATTATTGTTGCATTTTTATTATTTTTACTGAAAGATAATGCTCCTCCAGTTCATTTTAGGACTTTGATATTTGTGGCATGCTAGCACTAATACTAGCACGGAAGCAACTCATTTCTAAGACCTCATCTGGAATGCAAATTTTGGTCACCTCATAAAACTCTCCATTGGTAAATGGTGGAATTCTTTAACCTTTCCCTACATGAGATCCCTTTATGATTTCATCCCCCTTACTTGTGGGGGAGTTGTGATGAACCTGGGAGGAACACTGGAGGAGAGATCTAATACTGAATGAAAGATCTGTCGGGGAGTTTTCTGTCTATTATGTAAGGATTTTCTGCTGACTGCCAGTACTTGGCCTATACTTCATGTGTCATCCTGGTATGTCATAACTGATAATCCCCAGTTTTGTAAAGTATTTCAAGTACTCGTTTTGGATGTGTTTGCAGAAGAAGCAGCAAAGCTAGGAAGATATAATTAGGCTGCATATGCAGGGTATGTACCTACGTTGTATATAAACTTGAAGCTAATGTGTGTTGTTGGCTGATGTGAGTTAATTTTACGACTGGAAGAACATGGGCAGGCCCGTAGGGAAAACTTCAATGCTTGAGCCAGGTTAAGTTTGTCACTTCTGGTTTTGTGCTGGGATTTCTGTAAGGGAACTAGTCAGTGGCACGGGAATGTTACTAGTTTGTGTGTGTGTCCATCTTTGCTGATCTTCTGTAGTTTTAAGTATGGCTTATAAATCTTGGGAGCCATCTTCTCACTTCTGTATCATTTCCAACCAGCGTATCAGTGCAGCTTGGCACCATACAGAAAAATGGAAAATGGAGATAGAGAACTCTTCCCGTTGTCCACTAGTTCTGTGAAATACTTAGGATGAAGAATTGCACTATGCTTTTGACTCTCTAAATTGATTGGCCTCTATCGGAACTGGGTAAGGGTTCACCCTACTGTTCCAGGCTTTTGCCTACTCATGAAAGATTCTTATGGTCATACAGAAATATGTGAAATGAAAATAGTGACAGTTGCTCTTTAGGTACCGTGAGTTAATAGATGAGTAAGGGAAACAGAATGGGTTACGGAGGAGGCTTTTTTCTTGCAGTATTGTCACCCCCTAAATGGAGAGTTGGGTTTTCCCAGTCAAGCTAAACTGAGGTGATTGAATGTAACTTCCCCCTCTCTAACAAAGCAATCGTTTCAGCACAAAATGAGAATTGACACGGGCTCTGAAAGTTTTAATGAGCCATCTGAGCCAAGTGATAAGATGGTCCAGCTTGTTAATAGCACATCAAGAATTCAGTTCAGCTAGCACTTCAACTCTTTAATAAGCTATATATATTAGACATAAGCCCTATTGTGAGCTGATATCAGATAGCAAACTTACCCCTTTATCTTCCATGGATCAAATAGAAATGTTAAAGTGAAAATAAATAGAGTTTTCTGTTCTAGTACTGCTTATTTCTGTGTAGCACAGCATTTTGATTACTGTCCCTTATGTTCATCCTTTGAGGCTGAACAAACTAACTAAAACTTTCAGCATTTTTTTTCCCAGACTTCTGTGTAAGGAAACACAAATGCTGCCTAGAGAAATCCTAGAATAGAAATGACTGAAGCCTAAACAGTTGCTTGCCATTTTTAGACCACATTTTCAATGACCTGAGAGATTCCAGAGAAGGTCATGCCTAAGCTGTAGGTTTCATATCTGCTGTTTTATTTTTCCCTCCTATTGGTTGTGAGGAGAGCAAAGAAAAAACACGTAATTGACTTGATAAAGTATGAATATAAGTTTTCTGAAGCTACTGTGTAGTTGTCGTAGCTGTATTCTGCACTGTGAAGAGTGCAAGTGAAATAATTGAGATTTCCTGAAGGAAACTGTGGAATTAGGCAGTATATCGATTTGTTGTCATTATTTTCAGCAAAACTAGAATTTGGTTCTTGGATCAGTTCCTCAACCCAGCCTGCTTACTTTGCTTGTAAACATTCAGGCTGGCAAGATAAAGAGGGGAGAGGAGTAACACAGACTTGTATTAATGTGTGTTTACACACGGGGCAGTCCTGGAGCAACCTCACAGGTGGTGTGATTTTTTTATTTTTATTTTTCCTGGGAAAAGCTCGGTGCTTTACTGCCTGGTCATGCCCATGTTTCTTAAAATTGAAGTGGAAAGCTAAGAAATCAGACAGCGTCCTTATCTTGGTAGCCTGTCAGCCAGCCCTGTTCTAGCTCTTTTGGAGCTGTATAGGGTCTTTTCTCCATCAGTATCTTTTCTGGAGAGACCTGGGATGTATCTGGTTGTCCCAGCCTTTAAGCAGCATGCTTTCCTCTGTCTCCAGTGAGCATGGTATCGAAGTGCACTGGTGTGCCATCTTTGGCACTGCTGGAAATACAAATTCCTCCAAGTGCTGCTGTCCGAAAAGATAAACTCTGAGGGTAGTGTTGCAATTTTTTTGTCACCTTACATAAAGAGGAAACATTCCAAACTGCTGCTGCCCTGCAGAGGGGCAAAAGTTTGTTTGCTGCTGCTGTTTTCCTGATGCATGTTTTATTTACACGCTCCTTATCTTCTGATTCCACTTCTGCTGTTTGTTCAGCGTGAGGAAGTGAGGCAGAATGACTTCATATCTACCTGAGTCAGTGCGATCAGCTCTGATGCAGCGTTCCTTTGTTTAAGCCCTTTGTTTTTGCATGATGCAGTTATTCCTGTACTGACTGCTTCCTGTACAGCAATAGCTGTATTAGAACTAGGCCTGTTCTGAGTGTCCTTGTGAAACCAACTTTCTTTTTTCTAGCTGAAGACTTGGAAGAAGCTTGTAATTGTGACTAGTTACAGGTCAGTTGTGTTTAACAATGCTAGAACTTGGTACCAACAAGCACATGGGTCACTATTAATGCCTTGTTATCAGAGTATCTCAGTGAGGATGGCTCTTCAAGCATAGGTCAAGTCTATGACATTGCTGCCACCAGGTGTCTTAGATGCTGCTTCTGTGCCTGCTGGCACGGGTGCTGCATATATGAAAGTGGAAAAAGACCACAACAGAGGACTATAATTATTGGTGGTGTTCTCCCTGCTTCCCCCATGCTGATGAATCATAGCTTCATCAAAACTAACAAGCAGTTGCAGGAAAAATGGGGAGCAGTGCTAGTATCTTTCAATCATATGTGTAGGCTTTGGTTGTGGATACTCCCTCTTTAATGTTAGATGAAGTTGTATTTCTTATCTTCTGAAGCTTCAACATCACCTCTTTCAAAAATGTGTAATTGACTTCAGACTAAATCCTTTTAGTGACAGCAATATTTTTTTTTGTGTGCATGATATTGCTAGTTCTGACACAAACATTAAAAAAAAAACGCCACGATACAACACCCTTTATTCTGTCTTTAAGTACAAAGTAAAAAGTTACCGGTGCTTTCAGTAAATCACCAAACTATTTCAAATCTAGCTTTGGATTTGTATAGGATTTATTGCCGTGAAGCTTAGACAACAGGAAAAATAATTCTCTTCCAAGAGAGAATTGGAAGCTCCCCTCCAAGTCGTACATTTTCGTATTCAGTGTGTTAGCAGAAAAGGTCAGTTGTGCAAAGATACATGGAAGTACCTCCATCGTGCAGACTGCTTCTGACCTGTGTGGTCTGCTGTTTGCCAATTCTTTGTGTTTGTGTTGTTTTTTTCCTTGTGTGGTATGGTTTCTTATGAATGGAGGAACCCTATTGAATCAAGCCCTGAATCAGTAATCACCTCGGAAAGAAAAATAAACAAGGAAAGCCCAGAGGTTTTTTTTTTTTTTTACTGACCTATTTTCTCCATCCAGTCACCAGAACAGTTAAACTCTCATGAGAAGTTTGTCTACATTTTGATTGATGAAGGTTTGTCTGCTCCTTTTTTGATTATTAAATTGCATTTGCCTCCTCTCCTTCCACCCCCAATCAGTTCACCCAAGTATCATCTCTGTCGAGATAATGTGTACAATTTCTTGAGTTCTGACCTTTGGGTAGCAGCACTAAACTTGCACATCTTTGCTGTATTGCTTCTCTCTATTGATTGTAAGATTATTGATTATAGTAAGATTATAATCTTATAAGATTATTTTCTGCTGTGCTATTCTGATTTGTGCACTGAAATGCTAGAAATGAAAATGCAGAAGATAACCTATACATTACCTTCTTTTCACCAGGAAACCATACAACTTAGCGTGAGTAATCCCCTGACCTTTCACTTAGGATGATGACTTGTGTTTTTGCCTCAAATTCAGAGCATTTTTGAATACTTCACTTGAGCAGGGAGAAGTCTACATAAAACTATTTACCTGTAATCATGAAGTTTAAAAGGTGTAGTAGATGTTTTAACCATCCTCCCTTCCACTGTGTTAAGTATGTACATTATATTTTAGTGTTAGGATTATTTGCGTGCTCACTTCAACTGTCTGTAGCTTATATAAGGTTGAATCTTCTTGTGGAGACCTGCCAAGCAGGGACATGAAATGGTACTTAGAGCAAGCGTTACCTTGGCGTTGCCTTTCATTCTGCAGCCCATCCCAGTTGCTTTGTCTTCAGTCTTCAAATTAAGATGAGGATAAGGAGGAAGGGGACTGAAAATTGCTGCTTGTTAGCATCCAGAATGTAGGAGTACTAAATTCCTCAGGTTTACTTACTTATTAACTAATCCTTCTGTATTGATACAACTGCCTGCTTTTCTGCCATTACACATCTTTGTTTTGGGACTTGCAGCCTAATATCAAGAAGAAGATATTCTTCCCTTCCAGCAAGCCACGTGACTTCATGCAAGCACAGAGATCGATGATTGATCTTGGTTTCTAATTTCTCTAAGTGTGGACAAGGAAGCAACACTGAAGTAGCAAGGAAACCCTTTCTTTCAAAAACCTTTCCAGAAATCTTTGCAGAGCTGTTTCTGGGGATGAATGGCCTGGGCTGTTGGAGGGACAGCTAAGGAGTTCTGTGTTTGGGAGATGCCTAGCCTTCTGAAATCTAAGAGAATTTTAGATGTTGCTTTGTGGTGAGGAAGCCTGACTCTTTTCTTAATTTTGTCTGTTTTGGCAAGCAGCTTTTTTTTTTTTTTTTTTTTCCTTAGCTTATCTTTTGGCCAATGTATTTATATTTTTTGGCAGAAATAACATTTGATTTATCTGAAGAACAACCAGTGTGTATAAGATGACAGTCTGTTTTTAATAAATTATTCCACGTGTGCGGAGTGCAGTCTGGAAGCACTGAGAGCTGTGTTCTGACAATTCTTGATACAGTGACTTCTTGTGTACTGTGTTGGGGTATCCAAATGTGGCACTCACTGTCCTCAGTAGCCACAGTGTTAACATATTGCCTTTCTAAATGCTTTATTCAGCAGCTGACAACCTTGGCAGCTAATGGTCTTCCCCCGTGTGCTCAGAGCCCCCAAATTATTATCAAACTCAAATTTTGGAAGCAACCCCTACTATCTTACATGGCAGAGACTTGCCTGTGAAAGGCTGGGCTATTGGAAGGTAGGAGAGCTGTGCAAAGAAGCAGGAGTTGCTTGAACAGCAAATGGTTTGCAGACCTGATTTGTAGCTCCATGGTTAGCTAAAGATTTATGTAACTCTATAAACATCATGTTATACAATTAAGCTTCCAAACAGGGTGCTCAAATGCTCTGAACATTTGAGAAACTGTATGCCAAACAACAAAAAAAAAACCTCTTGCATGCTTTTACAACAGCAGATGCTCAGCTGCATTTAATCTGTTCTTTGTGTTCAGAGGCTTGTAGAAAGGTACATTGGTGGAAGGATATGTGCAGATCCTTAATCAATCTTCATGTCTGCTGCTGTACAGAGATGCATTTTAAGCAGTATCTCCCCCCTTCCTTTTTCTTTCTCATGTTCTACCTAGTCTTTTAACATTAGGAAGTCTAAAGTGGTTTCTGTTGACACAGAAAAGTAGATGCAGCTCTTGTGCAGCCAGAATTCCGTTTCTAGGTAGGGACTGCATAACGCTGGATGATTTTTAAGCTCAGTGGATTCTTTGTTGATATTTTGTTAATCTAGCTTAATGGTCACTGTACTCATTTTTCCTCTTAACTGCTAGATTTTTTCAGGATGAGAACACTGCAGCCTACAAAGCCTTGGTTCCATTAGCAGCGCTGAATATCAGAGCACTGTCTTGCTAGCTTCTCCTCTGATGACCCCTCATTAACCTTGCCTAAAAGGCTTGCAAAGCCTTTCTCATATGCTGCACAAATGCACACAGAAGAACATTTGTCTGTTCTGTATACTACTTCTTCCTTTGAATAATAGGCTGGGAGCTGCAGTAACTTCCCCCCAGATTTCAGCCATTTGGAAAGCTTGACAAAATGCCACTTGGTGTAACCTCAGCAGAGCTGGATATTTCACCTTGGTTGTGAGTCAGTTTATCTGTCGTTCAACAATGCTTTGAAAGCTGACGTGACCATACATTGTCAGAGCACATCACTTGAAGAGGAATTTCTTACTAATTTGCCTGGTGTTTTCTAGCACATCTCTCCTAGATAAAATCTAGACAGTGCAGCTCTAGAGTAGTTCTTAAAACAACACACACAAAACCCCAAACCAGCCGAAGCCCACTGCCTATGCGAGCAGTGTAACAATGCAGAATTTCTGGATCTAGTGGCACGACGTGCAGAAAGCTAGCAAAACCTGTCTCTAGTAGGCAAAGTGCTTAGTCTGTTTCCTCTGTTGGGTACCTTCCTCATACTGTGGAAGAGGGAGCAGCTCTTTCAGTTCCTTAGCAGCGTACAATTAACTTTTAAGATGTATATCATGAGCAGAGAGTGGATCTAGTTGCTGCCATGTGGGGTATTTCTCTCATTGTCCACTTGCTTGGTTTCTTGTGCCCATGTGCTGGAGAGCAGCGTGGTATGTCTTTAGTGCCTACCTGTGTCCATTTAAGGCCCGCTGAGTGTGTCAATTCTGTCTGTAATATCACGTAGGGTTGCTCATAGTTAGCAAAAATGGACATTGAGGCAAGACAGAGGGTGAGACCCTTACTTGAGCTCGCTGTGAGCAGAGCAGGGTGGCCGGAGCGGAGCATGGTGCCTCCCGAAGGCAGCTGCAGGTGTGCTGTGCAGGTAGGTGGGCTTTCTCGTCACTGTGTTTCTGGGACAGCACTGAAAAATTCTGCAGGAAGTTGGTATATGAGCAACCCAGCTGAAATTTAAGATTAATTTAGGTGACAAATGCATTTCCTTTCCTTGTTCAGAAGGATGCTGAACAGATATTGAGCTTTGGCTGGAAAAAGTCACCAAGGGAATATAGAGAACTTCTGCTGATGTGCCTCACTTTCTGTGGCTTGGCAAACCAGCTAATTTATGTGGGGGAGTGTTTTTAGTTGTGTGTCTTGTTTTTCTTTTTTCCTCTTCATTTATATAAGGTACCTAGGCACGGGGATAGAAAGCAGGTAGTAACAGTTCGAAGTCACGCTCCTCCAGATGGGGTACCTGGTTTATCACGAATGGCCAAGATTTCTGTCTTACATAGAATAATGTAAGTACCTCTGACAGCTGTTTCCTGACCAAAAGAAGTCAGAGGGAAGTACGTGGATAAATGAAAACTGCCGAGGAAAGGTTATTGAATGGTATTGAGCCAAACAATTGTTTCACTTACTGCCTTTCTCTGTTCAGGCCCCTGGCACTGCAGAGCCATGGGTCACGTGCTGGGAAGCCTTGCTGTTTGTCCTGGCTTGTCAAAACAATTTAATGTAGGTGGAAAGGAATGAATGAAATGAACAGAGTGGGCTTGATGCATCTGTTTCAGTTTGTTGGAAGGGCAGCCCAGTGATTGGGATGTGGCACTCGAGTCCTTCGGGGAAGCTATCGGTTCAGGAAGAACAATGCTGCCCAATTTATGGGATAGTTAAGTCCATTTTAGGAAGCAAGCTCTCCTCGAGTTTGACAGCTTGTATATTTTTAAATATTTGTGCTATATCGGCTCAGCACATGCTATAACTGAGATGCGAGAATGTGATTTGCTAATGTCTAGGCTTAGGAGTTCGTCTTGTCTGCCTGGGGTTGCTTCATTATATGGTAAAAAAGGAATGACTGAGGGAGGAGGGAGGATATCCAATTTTTTTATTTTTAGTTGAAATTCCAAAACAAATTGGTCTTTGAAGGATAGGATAACAAGCCATATATTATTAGCTGTTCTTAAAGTGGTTTCTTTATAAATTTGTTTCTCAGACTTAAGAAAAGCATCTTATGCCTTTTTTGTTTTGTTTCTGGCTATTAAAAATAAAAATGTAAGTTAAAACATTAAAACTGTTTACCCAATCTTATGCTTTGTGATACTGAAGTGTCAAATTGTGGAATCTGTTTTTGCTTTTGGATGGAAGCAGCAAATAGATGCTGCTCTGATCTTTCTATATACCTCTTTAGACCTCAAGCTGCAGGGAAAAAGGCTGCAGAGGATATAGATCTTATTTGATTCACCTTTAATACAATTTAATCAAAGGTAATAGCTTACTTTAAATGATACACAATGATGCTTTTTATGGTTTTGTTAGAGGTGGAGATGTGCAAGAGCCACCCTTGCTCCACTGCCTTCCTTTTGCTTAGCCTGTAGGCTATTTGCAGCTTGCATTGGAAGGTAGTTTGTGCAAGTATAAGCACCAGTCTGTGTATACAGATTAATTTGGTTGGTATAATTGTACATGAGGTCTAGTATTTTCTTGATTGCTGGTTTTCTTGCCTTTTCAGGTGCATTCATGGTTTTCTGCTACCTAGTTGTTCCTTTAGGGAAAGAAATAGAAATACGTGTCATGGATGAGTGTGGGATCCAAGGCAATGAGGGTAGTTAGAGGCAGTGTGCATTGCTAGACTTATGAAACAAGTGGCCTCTCTGTCCTTTTCTTACAGCTCTGTTTAATGTTAACTTTTGCTGTTGCAGTGCACTCCTGGAAGGTGTGATGTTCCCTTGGTTGCAAAAACATAGCTGTTTGCTCTGGGTGGGATTTGTGTTTGTTTGCCTGTGTTTGCGTCCTGACTTGTCTGAGTTCATTAGGGCACTATGACTTTCAAAGAAGTGTTGAATTAGTCTATTGTCGTTGTCTGGATTTTTTTTTTCTTCTATTAACGCCAGCACTGAAGTGTTGAGTGTCTGCTTTAAACGTCACAGATATGCTTGCAGGAACACGATGCTACCATTAATGTGACCAGAAAGAGAAATGACTCAAAATATGCGTGCCCATTAGGAGTCTGTTCATTGATAAGAGTGATTAGCACTTGTTAGTTTCTATTTGGGGCTAGCAGTGCAGTGCTAGGGAAGACTGAATGAGGCCCTTAAGGGAGATCAGGCTTACGCAGGTTTAGATGAGAACTTAATGTCAAGTGTGGGTTAAAATTGGTTAGTCATGTTTGAGGTAGATGACATGCACAAAAATGCACAAAATAAAGGAAACTTATCCAAATGGACATCCACAGTCTACTTCTTTTAGACAAATATAAATGCAAGTATTCATATTACATAGCTAAAATTAAGTAATATAAAAAAGTAATTGTTGCAGCCAAGTGCAGAGGCTGAGAACACTTTGCTTCATTTCCCTTGTAAAAATATTATTTTATTGTAATTTTATGTTCTAAGGATTGAGTTTCTTAAGGCATGTGCATATGATCTGTTGATTGAAGTACCTGTAGCAGCTCATTGCTTTTCTGCATCGCAGCTGTTTGTAACAGTTGGGATTAAATTGGCCTTGGACAGAATTTGTGCTGCTGCTTATTGTAAAGAAAGGAAAACTATTAGCAGAATAAGGTGGCTCAAATGGAAGCATTCCTTCCATGTTGAAAATAAAAACACAACACAATCTCATCAGATGTGAGTATTTACGTATTTGCTTAGTGTTTCTGCAAACATGATCTAGCAAAACTTACGCTTGCTCAAGGATGCTTTCTTTTAGGCGCGAGGGGAAGTGGTAGTGCTAATTTCTGCAGAGGGGAAGTGGTAGCGCTAATTTCTGCAGAGAAAAATAGTTTCAGGATTGAAAACTCTTGATACCTATTAGTTAAATTCGTGACATGAATTTGGCATCTTCCAAAAAAATCCCAAACACAGAAATATATGTGATTGACAGTTATAAGCACTGATCTCTGAAGTAATTGCAAACCTGTTGTCAAACTTTCACCTGGAAGACTTTTACACACCTGAAAACTGGAGCTTCACCTAGAAATGAAGTAGGCTGTCCGTGCACAAAGATACTCTGTGGGCCTCTTAGAAAATGTTGATAATTTAAGTGACTAGAGGATGTTTTAGATATTAACGTGGCTGAATTATATTGAGAAAACACATTAACTGTTAACAAAGGAAAAGGAGTTACAGCCTGGTGGACAATAGAAGGTTGTGAGCAGTATGAGTAAACCCTGCATGCTTATACTGCCTTCTAATTGAAAAGGAAATATGAAATGGAGTGACTTAAAATCATTGCCCAGATTTGACAAAGGTCACTAAGTTATTCGTAAATAATGGGTAGAAATGCTGATTGTAAAATTCTTGTCTTTAAGTGTATCCTGACATGTTTTGAATACTACATATGGATCCAATTCGTGTCAGTTGATCAGGCTGACTGGTGTGACTATGCCTTGGGAAACTGACAAAACTGAAAGATGGAAGGAGGCCTTTTCTCCTTCTTTTGAGACTTGCAACTTGTTCTGGAAATAGCTGGTCAGACTCCTGAAGATATTGGATAGCCATTTGTTGGTAGATAATACAGTAATATTGTCCAGGAATGCTTTTTCATGGTTTGTCTCTGGCCAAAAGCTTGCTGTCTCTCTAACGTGAATTATGTCTTTGTTTTCCTTGATGCTAGATTACAGGAAACTTGCTCAATCATGAGGTCATACTTTTAATCTAAGAAAATCTAACCCAAATTCATTTGTCTACCGTAAGTGCATCCAACAAGTTAGGTTTGTTGCTCTGCTGTCTTCATGGAGAGTTAATGCAATCTCTTACCAGTGGTCTGGATTCTATAAACAAAGGAATAACTTTTATACATACATACATATATAATATAGATATACATATATATAATATAAATATATATCATATATTATATATAATATAATGCATATATATATTATATACAATACATATTATATATATATATTAAAAGAATATCTGTGAAATGTGCCTCAAATGATCCTGTTTTGCCTGTCCTTGAATACTCAAACGTTTTAGGACGTTAAGTTCCCCTTCTACCTCAAGTCAGACAACCTCTTTGGAGTGTGGGAGGGAAACAGGAAGAGAAAATTCCCAGTCTCCCTGGACTTACCTCTGAGAGCAATCAGACTGTAAAGGAAACTAAGATTTAAACAAGCAATAATAGAATGTCTTCTAAATAAAGTATTTAACGGTAACTGCGAGCAAAATGGCATTTAAAAGATGCTGATGCTTGTTCACTGCCTGTACATAATTGTTCTTCAGATTGTTGCTTTTCTAAGCAATAAAGCAAAGCTTTCTTTTCTTTTTCATTAGGATCGGAAACTGTCCAAGTCAGAGCGACAAAGATTTAAAGAGGAAGCTGGGATGCTAAAAGGGCTTCAGCATCCCAATATTGTCAGGTTCTATGATTCCTGGGAGTCTACAGTCAAAGGAAAAAAATGTATTGTTCTTGTGACGGAACTCATGACATCTGGAACGTTGAAAACGTAAGTAAATTCAACCATGTCAAAGCATATGATAAACATTAGCACAAAATTAGAGCACTAGAAGCAGCTGATAATTCAGGATAGATAAGAACAAAGCCCTTTTAGTGGGAACTGAACTTCTGTAGGGAAATTCTTGTTTAAGAAGAGTCTTGGTACTGCAGGGTACAATGGATTATTCTTCAGGTTAGCAAAATTGTCAGATTCTTCTTTGTGACAGTAAGCACATGCAGGAGAACTGTAAGATTTTGTGGTCTCATAGAATGAGATTTTTACTTTTCAGACCTTTTC
This sequence comes from Aythya fuligula, assembly GCF_009819795.1. Taxonomy (NCBI): domain Eukaryota; kingdom Metazoa; phylum Chordata; class Aves; order Anseriformes; family Anatidae; genus Aythya; species Aythya fuligula. Next base: position 64,227,778 of record NC_045559.1, read on the forward strand.
CCTTTCCTGTCAAGCTCACTTCTGTTTGGTGTGAGGCTTTGGATGTAAAAAGAAACAAAACCAAAAACACCCTTTTTATTTAGTTGAAACTTCATGAAGTAGTACCTGAGAAAAACCTGAAAGTATTCGCAATTTTGCCATGTAAAGTAGTTGAGTGAAGCTAGATCTGTCTTTAAGTCAGACACCAGCAAATCAAACTGCTGTGAGGGCCCTCTAGTGGTGTGTAAAGCTTGGAGGGAGTTAAACAGAAATCATGCCTTTGTCTTGCACTGTACAATCTTGCAGAGATGTGAGCTTGTTCAGAAGCATACAGTTGTCATAAATCTACTGGAATTAAAGTTGCCAGGATTTGAAATTCATATATTGTGGGTCATTGTCTTAATTTGGTGCCCATTTAAGTCTTGGAGAGGCATTCAGATCTTAAATATGTGAGCAGACTGTAGGAGCTGGAAACAATTTGCAGTCTATTTGGTTAAAATAGCCTGTGAACTTTTTGTGTTTTTTTTTTTTTTTTTTTTTTTTTTGTGATGCTTATTGATAGCCACAAATGGACATGCTTAAAGCAGGAAAAAATGCTCTCGGGAGTCTGAAGTAACTATATGGAAGTGTTTGTCTCTTGAAATAGTGCTGGAGGTTTAAAGATGTTACAACTTTTTCTTTCTCCATATGTTTGGGAAAGGCTTTTGTTTTTCTAAAGGTTGTTTAAGGTATTTCAGATTAAGTAATAGATCAATTGCTTTATGTCCTGTACTTAAAGCAGTATAAAGGTTTTACAGCTCTGGACAGGTGCTTCTATTTACAGTTACCTATTTTCATGATAGTCTGTGTAGTGTTAGATGTAACTTTCTTTTCTCCCTTTTTTAGACTGTTCTTTCCCTCACAAATGTAATGTTTGGATTGTCTTGTTGTGTAGTAGCATAAGCAACATAAGACAGTAGTAACAGACAGACATAAGATAATGTTTTGATGGGAAGAAATACTTTAGATTTGCTGGCCATGGGATTATTTTCTACTCTAAATGATGGTCTTTTTTTTTATCCAGAAAAAAAAACTATTTTTCTTTTTAATTGCTATCTCTTAAACTGTAGACTTTCATTTTTTTCACCATTGTGTACTTCGTTATATTTTAGTTTATTCTTGTCCACTTCACTTAAGACCTGACAGGTAAATTGTATGAGAAATTTCTGAAACACCAAATTTAATATGATTAATATCATATTTCGCTTACCTGTGTCATATTCCTGGTTTTGTACTGCGCAGTTGTTTTAGCATATGAAATTTGACGAAGTATAACTTCCGTATATTTTCAGTATGTCTATAGTATCTGCTTTTCATGTAAGTGGTATCTTCCTCATTTTGAGACTAGGGACATAGCCATCGTTGCCACTTTGTTTTAAAAAAAAATAATGACCAGACTTAAGTTTCAACCTCTAGTCTTGTTTCCTGAGGACACTGTAGTATGTGCTTCTGATCTACTTAAAAAGAAAGTGTTAATTATCTGATAGGATACGTGCCTTCGTAACTATTTCTGCTAAGTTAGTAGGGTTTCCTCTAGCTCCTGGAGATGAGATGCTGTGATAGGTCACGAGCCTTCCTGTTTAAAAAAAAAAAAGAAAAGATTGAGACAGCCAAGCTCTAGTTCCTGTTTTTCTCTGTTCATTGTAGTTAACTATCAGGAGTGTTCTGTGCTCAGATCAAATACCTGTCTTTAATGTAAAATAGCCAAGAACGACATTAAGAGCAAGTTCAGTGCAGGGTCACCAAGATGGTCAGGGGCTGGAGCACCTACTGTCTGAGGAGGGGCTAAGAAAACCAGGCGTCTTCAGCCTGAAGATGGGGAGCCTTTGGGGGAGACCTCGAAGCAGCCTTCCAGTGCCTCTGAAGAAATCAGAGGCTCTTTTCCTTAGTGTGTGGCAGGAGGATTAGAGACAGCAGGCATACATTGAAACAGGAGAGGTTCAGACTGGGTATAAGGAAAAAATCCTTTACACTGAGGCCATGGAGCAGGTTGCCCCAAGTCCATCCTTGGAGATTCCCAAGACCTGACTGGATATAACCCAAATTTAACCTGGTTGACTTCATGCTGACCCTGCATGGAAAGGGCACTTAGACCAGAGACCTCCTGAGGTCTCTCCTAACCCGAGTTACCATATAACGTTAGGAAAATTGAAAGCATACTGGCTAATATGGCTGTCCGTGTACTTTTAAGTATTTATACATTTCCATTTTGAAATGCTTTCTGCCCTAAGTGACACGTGCCTTAGTTCATGCCAGTGTTATGGAAAAATTATAGCAACACTGCAGGATGCTGGGTGATGGTTGGACCCAGGTCCTTTAACAGTGAGGAGCTGGCAGTAGGCTAGCATAGTTGAAACCAAGAATGTAATTAGGGATTCCAGATGCTGAACTGAAGTGCCCCTACCATGTGATCTTTGGAACAGGCTCAAGAGAGATGAATGAGGATTGTGTCAATAGCAAGAATTCAAGTGGTAGCTGATGTGATCCAGGACCTCCTTCAGCTTGTCTCCTTCCTTGGCTTGGCTTTTCCCCTGTCCGTCTTTACGTTCTGTTTTGAGACTCCTTCTGGAATAAGGTCCTGATTGCTTTTACAGTTCTGCTTTCACAGCAGAATTATTGCTCGCAACTTGCTTTCCAGATCTTCCTTTGAACTGGAGAAGTTAAAGTAACAGGGATTTATATATTGAATTTTTATGTTGGCATTGATTTAAGTAATTTTATCAAGATTTATGCTCCTGGTTAAGTGGATATGCAGAAGAGACTGAACACTGCCACAGAATAATGGAACCGGACTTGGTTTTAAGAATATGTCTGCTGAATTCCATCCTGGTCACGGAATTTACCACCAGTCTTGTGGCAGTGTAAAACTGGTCAGATTTAACTGAGTAACGTTGGCTACATAAGAATAAAGTTACTGCTGTATGCAGCAGCTATTTTAGCAGCTCCTTCTCTAAATGTATTTCAGCCTGCATTTTTTAAAAAGGAGAAAGAAAGGAACTCTTCACTTTAAACTCTTCCACCTGGAGAGGGATAGTGGGACTACACAGCTGGAAAACACTTGAATACTGTCATAGGTTGTTTACCCTGTGGCATCTCTAATCTGTTGAAGTCAAGGAGTAGGATAAGATCATGCTCCTCTGTCACAAGGATTGGAAAAGATTGGAAAAGATTTTTTGACTCTTCTGACATGGATTTTAGAAAGCAGCAATGTTAGAAGAGTTAAGGCTGTTAGCACAGTTAAGGGATGCTGACATTATGTACGAACTCTTCCCCATCAATTCTTTGGCATAACATTTTAAAAGATTTTTTCTCACGTTCTTACCTGTCTGTAGGTTTGAAATAGCAACTGCTCAGATTCAGGTGATCACATCTCATGTGGGATAGTACTAGGGAGGTGATCTCTGAGAATTTCTGATTTGCTTAGCCACTCAGCAAGTAAATTTGTATCAGATTTAAAGTGTAATCTGGGGTGCTTGGTCAAAAAGTTTGGACTAATATTGATAACCGGGGTATAATGACTTCATAGCTCATGCACAGTTTGCAACAGCTCAGTACTTGGTTGTTCTTTGTTAGCATCTTTGGCTCTACTGCCCCTGCCCCCTGTTCCGTCAAGGAAAAGGTTATAACTATTTATAGTGGTAAGTGGTTACAGGATGAAAAGTAGGGGGAAATAATCCTCTCAAATAAGTAGATAAGGGAGGTGTAATACAGAAATTTTTAACTCTTTGTTGGGGAAGCAGTGCCTTGAGACTTAGCAATCTAAGTGTTTTTGTCTTTCAGCATGATAGTCTCCTGGTTAGAAGGAATTGGGTAGAAATTCTCAATACGGCAGTTTGTTTTAGGAAGGGGGTGCATCTTTAGCTCTTCAATTGTGAAATGCACAGGTAGTTTTTAAAATAGAGGGTGAAGCTGAAATTTTTGAATCTAATTACTGCTTTTTCACTTCAGAGCATCAAATGGTACAGCATAATCTGCTACTTGGTAGCAGAACTTGATTTTGAAAGACACTGGGTTGACATTGGAACCTGTTTAATGTACTATTATTTTTCACTAGGTATTTGAAAAGATTTAAAGTGATGAAAATCAAAGTACTACGAAGCTGGTGCCGTCAGATACTGAAAGGCTTACAATTTCTACACACACGCACTCCTCCCATTATTCATAGAGACTTGAAATGTGACAACATCTTCATTACTGGCCCCACTGGATCAGTCAAGATTGGAGACCTTGGTCTGGCAACCCTGAAGCGAGCTTCTTTTGCCAAAAGTGTGATAGGTAAGCCTCTACTGTTTTGAAGGCTGGCAAGCCAGTCTACATACTTGGGAACTTGAATATTAAGAGCTTTCCTTAAAAATATGGTTTCAAAGGTACATGGTCAAAGCGTGTAGATGTGCAGGCTGGGTTTCCTGTCTGTTGAGATTACATGTTGAAATGCTGGTTGTGTTTTTGATTTTTTTTGTATTAACATTAAGTATTTCAGTACAGATATACTGCCTTGCCCAACAATTTCATGTAACATTGTTGATAAAACCTCTCTTAACTATAAACCTCACCTTTAATATGCCTCTTCAAGAAATGTCCAAATGGATTTTGGTGACTAAACAACATTGATATTTAGTCTAGCAATAATTTGTATGACCAATATTTTTGATTGTCACCAGGTGTTAATATTAAATCTCTTACATTTTGCGAGTAATCAAAAACTAAGATGTATCAAAAAAAAAACAAAATACTGCAAATTGTGGTATAATGTCTTACTCAGGAAGTCCCCAGACAGTGGAAGGGGATGCATCGTGGAAGTGTAGTCCTGTACTTAGTCTGTTCTTAAGTATCCCCTAATGACCTTTATTTTGAGAAATAAACTATTGGGCTGATAGAACTAGGATGACCTTTCCTGTGAATTCTGTATAGAATTGGTTTTATCAGCTTTGTTCTTGTAGTTGGGTGAGTAGGCTGCAGGAAATGAAGTTGCTTTTATTCCTAGTATTTCAGCTTGCTAAAATGCAATATTGCTCAACAGTCCTGTTCTAGATTCCCAGATGGGATCAATGATGTATACCTGTAAACTATCTTGCAAGTAGTCACTGAAATATTTCCTGCTTCCTAACCAGGTCATAGTATTAGTAGGAATGAAAAATATCCCATACCAAAAAAAAAAAAAAAGATTTTCTTAAACATACTCTTATTATTTAAAAAATTACTGCTTTGTATTTTGCTGTTAATAGTTAGCCTTTGGATAAGTGGCTACAACTGCATTCTCTTTTTCTGGTTTCATGTGGTGAAAAGGAGCAATGTGGTTGTTGAATGATTTGTAAACTGTCTTGAATCTGGTGTCTGCAGGAAATACTTCTGTGTTTAAATTTACAAGCAAACTTGCATCTCTGGCTTAAAGTAAATCTGATCATACAACGCAATCCTTTGGACTGCAAAGAGGGTGCAGTGATGCTTCCCTGAGCAAAAATTCTCTTCAAACTCTTTAAATGGGACTTGTTGAATCTCACGCTCTATGCCTGTAACTCAATCTCTCTGTATTTCTAAGTATTTTTGACTGTAGGATGTTCCTCACTAATGCCTGTATCTGCAGTAGGCCTATAAATATACTGCAGGTGGGAAGGTAAGTATATGAAGAAGAGGGCTCTGGTGAGTGGCCTTTGCAGAAAATTACTTCTTATCCTTTTTCATGAAGAGTTATGTTTTAACGACAGAGTTTTTCATTGCAAGGCCTTTCCTGAACTATTCTACCTGAAAAAATAGGTGGAGAGCACTAGGTCAGAGACTAGCTGTGGGCTCCTACCAGTACTACTTCTTTTGCAGCAGAGGGCAGTCAGGTAATTCCTGAAAACAGGTTTAATGTGCCTCCTTTCTTACAGGGAGAAAAGGTAAGTGTCTTAACTCTCTTTAGTATTTGGTTTGCAGCCTATGGCTAGTCTGACTGTTTTCCCCTCTTCTTATCCCCCTTCCCTCCATTTGATGCCTGATCCAGTCTGTTTTGATTCTTACACTAACATGCATCAAACAAGAATTACATCAGCCCTTTCATGCCATTCTTATTCCATAAAGACCTTGCAATGGAAGACTCACAAAGTATGTTGATGGAACAGAGTGACTAAGGGTTTCCTCCCTCTTCTTTTTGCCTCCACTTTCTCTTGTCTCACAGGTCTGCCCAACTGCTTCCTCCTGCGGTGAGTAACGCCAGCAGCCTCTGCTCGCTTTGAGACATTTAGAGTCTGAATCGTTCTTTTAATTTAAGGTACCCCAGAGTTCATGGCCCCCGAGATGTATGAGGAGAAATATGATGAATCCGTTGATGTATATGCTTTTGGGATGTGTATGCTAGAGATGGCAACGTCTGAGTATCCTTATTCTGAGTGCCAAAATGCTGCGCAGATCTACCGTCGAGTGACCAGCGTAAGTTCCTCCCCGCTTCTGATTCTAAAGCTATGGCCACTAGCAAGGGAGTACAAACGGTTGATCAGAAGCCTGTAAAATATGTGAATGGAAATAAAATTTTGCATATGTTGATACTCCTTCAGTATATTAGAAGGTATAGCTTGGGATTTAACAACAGCAACAACAAACAACCCAGCAACAACAACAAGAAAACACATTAGAATAACATTATTTTCTAAGCGACTGAAGGGTTGGGGGTAGTATTTTAGTCCTGAAAGCTACTTGGCAACTTTGTTCTCTAAAATAAAGCTGGTTCACAAATTCAGAGCACTTTGCTGTAGCAGCCTGCCAAGACAAATCATAAATTGTTACTTACAATGATTTTAAGTTTACTGAATACCAGATGGCTCTTAGCTACTGTGTCAGGTGCACTTCTCATAATTATGCAGTGGAAGTACTTAATCAATAGCAGGAAGATATTTCACTGTGAAAAGTGCTGGTAAATGCGGTAGTAGTGTTACTAATGAAACCAAATAATGGTGAAAAGGTGACCAAGAGCTGAATTTTGCCCATTTGACTAGACTAAGTAGAGCCTACAGACCTTGAACATACAAAGCAGACTAATGTTAGAAATTCTGAGAGTGGTTGTAGCTGATTTACTTTATGGTCTCTAAAACAGTACCATGAGAAGTACAGCGGCATAGTAAAACTAACTGCATACATTCAGCCTTCTTATCTAAGCGTTCAGAAAGAACATAGGCCATTTGGAGAAGCAAAAACTTGCACTGATTTTTTTCAGAATATCTGTGCACACATGCAAAGGGAGAAAATGACTTTCACTAGTCTACAAATTGAGGAAAGAGTTACTCATGTTAATCTTTTAGTGTGTATTATCTTTGAGAAGTTGAGGATTTAATAACAAATGGCTTGCTTACGGCTGGAAAAAATGCTTATTCCTGATACCTCAGAGTATCAAAGGCAGATATAATTGCTGACTGCAGACAAGGGGAGAAAGGGCCTTCATGGCAGAAGCAATAAATTCTTGAAGGAAGGCTTGGTAAAATAAAATGTGATTTCTTGCTTGAAGGGGAATGTGGGAGAGGGACAGGAGGAGGAAGAGGAAAAATAGGTGTTTTTTTGAACAGGTGTTAAGAGTATGTTTTATTTATATATATATATGTATATTTTTTAGTATGATGGTGAACTTAGCTGTAATCTTCTAAGTCAAGAGGAACAAGGGTAAAATCTAGTGGTTAACTGTGCATGTTCTGATGTGTAAGCTATCTGGATCAGTGAAAGAAAACAAACTAGTTTAGCAAAACAGTTCTAGGGGTATCTTCCAGTATGCTTAGGTTTGTATATTGACCAGAGCCAAAGAAACATAATTTCAGTATGGATGGGTACTTTATATCAAACGGGTATCTGATGCCGCTGCCCTTTCATTCCTTAAAGTGTGCTAGGAACTGGGCTATGGTGAGAATAATCAGCTTTTGAGACAGTCCCAGGCTTGGAAGTCCCCAGGTCTGTCATTTCCCTGCTCTGTGAAGTACTTAGCAATTGGAAAGCCTTGTAGGGGTTTGTAGCAGACTTACTTATATACAGACTTACTGGATTTCTACTTACCACTTGTTTCTTGTACCTTTAACAAACTTGATACTTCTTTCTCCCCACTGTGTTTGGTTGACTGTTGATCTTCTAAGTGGACAAGAAACATTGAATGGTAATTTTTTGGTCTGTCCTAACACATTTTTTACTCTTCTCTGCTCTTGGTGGTTCACAGATTGAATTTCATTGATTTTATTTCCTGCTGTTTCATCTGCTGCTTGGTATCTCTAAAATGCATTTTTATATGAAAGAAAATATTTACTTGATTTCAGAAGGAGTAAAGGACAAGAAAATAAAATGAAATGTACATTTCTCTGCTTCTAGGCAGAGAATGAAAGGCTGTGTATTTTGGTATCTTTGGGTTTGTTGTTCTTTGCATTACAGTCACAAAGCAGTCTATTTAAAAACGATCAAAAAGAACAAAAGCCAAAACAAACACTTGAATTAGCTTTCAAGGAATACTTTCAATGAAGAAACAATGATATTATCTAGAAATGAAGCATAAACCTGTCTTAAATGACAATGGAGAATTCAGTGGTTCTTCCATAACACGGGCAGCACAAGCATGTTATGAAAGCGAAATAAAATACTCTGTGGCTCTTTTCACATTGGTAAAAAAAAAAATACAAACAGTTTTCTACCCTTGTCCTTTACTCGTTGTAGAAGAAAATAAGATTCTCTTACTCTTATTTTGAAGGATACTTCAGGAGTTCTGACAGTATCTGTAGTTATGGTTGAGGGGTGAACCAGCAGAGAAATTCAGCACTTAGAAGGACATTGTGTGAACCATCAATAACAGAATGGATTGGGAAAACTTCCTGTAGGAATGCATCCAAAGGTACTTACCAAAACATTTCCTTTTAACTTAGGTTAGAAGGTGACTGTGGTTTGTGGTAGGTGGTTAGCACTTCCAATTCTAACCTCTAGTTTGCTGCTTTTCTAGGAATGTTTAGACCAGTCGAGGTAGGAGCTGTAGTGCTGCTTGTGCCTTAAATGGAAGGATTATTTTATCTACATGCATACACAAAGACCAGAGGGGAAGATACTAATGGCAGTTTGTCATTGAAAGATCGTGAAAAAAGATCATAAAAGATCATAAACACTGAAACTCCAAAGGCAATAAGACAAAATGTACAGACACTGAGTGCAGGAGATAAGTATTTAAATTGTTTGATTTCCCTCCACCCTTTTGCAGCAACTCTTGGGCTTGGTAAAAAGCACAGTTGCTGTGTTAGCTTAGACCCTAACTACTGCTTAGGAGAGAAACCTGTATAAGGAGTCTTAATGTCCATGGTGTCCTGTCAGCTCTGGACTTGGTACTGCCAGCTTACATTCTTCTCTCCTGTTTTGTCTGTATGTTGTTCTCTCTTCTAGGATGGCCTTCAGCTGTGTTGCTTTCTGACCTTATTCCTTTTGTGATTAGGATGGCTCTAGCCAATGCCTGATTCTGCAGCATTGGCTTGAGGCATTTGCCAAGATTGCTCAGAATATGTGGTGGTTCTACCTCTTCAGGGTTTTCTCTTTTTTTTTTTCTTTTTTTTTTTTTTTTTTTCTGGAAGCAGTTTTCTGATGAAGTAATGTAGTTAGGTAAGCAGAGACCTAGATATCAGATCTAAAGGCTGAAGTTTGTCTTTGTGATGAGACTTTATGGCCCAGCTGATTATTGTTGCTTTGCATCATGTACAACAGCAGTGCTGCACAAGTCTGTCGTTTTGCTGGATGACCATCTTGTCTATGTGCTCATTGAGAGATTCTTATTTTTCTTTAATAAAGGAGCACTGGGGTAAAAATCCTGAATTTTCCCTGGCATGGAAAACAATTGTTAAACTGGTTTTCTGGCTTGACTTTGTTCAGAGGAATTCTTTTAGTAGAAGAGTCTGAGTAAAAGCCCCCTTTTTTTAAAAAAAAAAAAACAAAGCAAACAAACAAAAAAAACCTGTCTGCAATTTTTAGGGGCCAAGGTGTTACGTTGTTTTACCGTTCTGGTAAAGAAATCAGGAGGAGTTTAACACAAAGTATTTACCTCCGGTTGTGTTTGCATGCTCTACCACATTCAGTCCAGACGTTATCACTAGCAGTTTCTTTAGAATAGAAAATACCTGCATGTCTTGTTGCTCAGGTATAAGAGTCTAGCCTCCCTCTATTTTCACCAGAACGTAATGTTGTAATTTTGTCTCCACCAAAAGCATATATCCCTCTTTGAAGCTATCCTCTACTGTTCTTTGGAAATGGTTCTAAATAAATGAGTAGTGAGTACTTAAAGAAGCTATGATTTTGAGGATTATCTTATTAAAAAAAAATAAAAATCTGTGGTTTAAGCAGTAAGTCTCTTCAGCTGGGACTGAATGCACCCCGTGGGCATTTACTGCTGTCTACATGACCTCAGAAAAAACACACTTAAGCTTTTAATTGGAAAGTAAGCTACCTATTAATTAAAGCTACCCATGAAGGTAGTGTTGTCAGCTCCTGTGATTTTTTTTTTTGCCCCTGCCCAGTTGTGCAGACACAGCTGTGTCAAACTGCATGATGCAGTACTAGGTTATGCAATGCCCCCCGCCTTTTTTTGCAAGTCCAAACCATATCAAGCAATACAGGCAGTTTAATACAAAATGTGATAATGGTACTTAATTGTCACGTAATTATTTATATATATATATAAAAAAGTTAAATAAGATCTTGGTAAAATTTGGGAAGATTTTCATGTCTGACACCATTCCTCTCTCTCAACTGGTATTCTTTCTTTGACCTGTTTCATGCATATTTCAATTATTTTGTCACAATAATATATTTGAAACGGGCTATATGTGTATTTAAATGAAAACAGATATTTATAGAACAGACATCTTAAGTATGATTTCTTAATTTAGTCTGTTTGGGAAGCAACGCAATGGAGGCATAACTGCATAGGTGCAGCTGCTTTGTCTCAGTGTGACATGTAACCCATGCAGTTGCTTCAAAAGCTAGTTTGTTTTTTTTTTTGGCTTACATTTGCTCTCCACTCACAGATGTGGTACGGACCTTGGCCACTTCTATTCTCTGTCTCCTGCAAGCTTTCTTTTTGTAGCACAGAGATTATTTTTCTAAGTGCATAGAGGTACTGGTTGCTCCATCTCCAATGCTTGTATATCTAAGTCTGAAATTTGCTAGATGATTGACTAGTCCTGGGATGAGTAAAATGACACTTAAAGGGGTTTATTATGCAGATTCATCTCATTCTTGCATGACTATCACTAACATAAATCCAAACATGTTAATTCCAAAAAAAGTTAAGACCATCCTCAGTTTTAAATGTACTGATCATCTAACATGAGTGTGAGCAGAACATTTTTTTTGCCCCCTCCCGTTATATAAACTTACCTTTTAAATTTTCCCGTTAGTGTTGTTCTCTGTACTTAATTTTCTTCACGCTTAGTTGGACAAAGTGAAGTTTTATACTCATCCTTGCCTTCATCAAAAGTCCAGTCTCTTCTCTAAATAAATATCTGCCTTCTGAGCCTTAGGATGAGAAAAAAAACATTTTGCATTTTGACTTAAGAAAACAAAGCAAAACACAAAATGTTCTGTACTGAAATGTTCCACAGAATGGGCACAGCTTTTTTTCATCTCTGTTGTACTGAGCTTAAAAAAGGCCTGAGGGAACAAGGTACATAATGAGTAACCAGACCAGGCAGTGTCTAACTGGTTTGAAAAGCTGTAATTTCCCTAGCTTGTGGGAACTGAAGCTTACTGGTTAGAGTGAAGGTCATCGTCTTGGCTAGAAACCAGTCACTTATGAATTGCTGCAGTTTGGTCAATTGAGATTAAATTAATTTCTTCTTTAGTGACTTAAAAGTTAGACATCATAATTGCCTAACTTAATCAACTAAATTCTTTATTTTCCTTAGAGAAGAAATGGTCAAGTCATCCTACCTCTGTCTTCTTTTTTGTTCCCTTAAGAATCCTAGGCAGCAAATATAAATGTTTAACCTTTAGACTTGTGATTAGTTTTACTTGTCTAATGAATATTGATGAATATCCTATTTTACTTTCTAGAAGGAATTTGAGATTTGTTAAGTGTACATAGAGCTCTGTTCCTTTACCTTGAATAACTTGGTTTCTTAGCCTCATTCATATACATAGAGACACCCTTCCTACCAAGTTCTCAGGCAAAAAGCATTGGTAAGGAACATTGGAAAAGCAGGGAAAGGGAACCCTCAAATAAAGCAAGTAGTCTTTTGTTAAAGCACATACTGAAAATCCCTGAGCCTTCAACCAAGCACAGGAAACATAGTAAGAAAGGGAAAATTGTTGTAATTGTGTTGACTGAAGGAAGAAAATTCAGGCACTTAAGTATCAAATGGAAAACAAACAAAAAAAAGCACACCAGGTGTAATTCCTCCGTATCACACTAAATGAATTAAATAATGAATTAAATGTGTCTGGATGGCCAGTGACGCCCTTCAGACGTCCATCCTGGGGCCAGTACTGTTCAGTATCTTTATCAACAACACAAATGGTGGGATCAAGTGCACCCTCAGCAAGTCTGCAGAGGACACCAAGCTGAGTGGTGCAGTTGATACAACAGAAGGAAGGGATGCCAGCCAAAGGGACTTGGACAAGCTAGAAAGTGGGCCCTTGTGAGTTTAATGAGGTTCACAAGGCCAAGTGCAAGGTGCACCTGGGTCTAGACAACCTGTACAAGAGAAGATTGTGCAAGATTGGGAGAACTCATTGAGAGCAGCCCTGCAGAGAAGGACTTGGGGATTCTGGTGGATCAAAAGCTCAGCATGAGCCAGCAGTGTGCGCTTGCAGCCCAGGAGGCCACCCATATCCTGGGTGCATCAACAGAGTAGTGGCCAGCAGGTAGAGGGAGGTGTTCAAGGCCAGGTTGGATGGGGCTTTGAGCAACATGATATAGTGGAAGGTGTCCCTGTCCATGGCAGGGCTTTGGAACTGGATGATCTTTAAGGTTCCTTCCAACAAGAGCTGTTGTGTGATACGATCCTATGATTAAAGAGTATGTAAGCTTCTGCTGCTCGTCTTCTGTAGCCATTCAGCTCAGTTGCAAGCGTTTTAAACAGCACTTCTTTAAGAGTGAGGAATCTTCCTGAGTGGAAGTACAGTCACTGACTCATCAGTTCAGAAATACATAGCCTTAAAAATGGAAGGGGGACAAAATAGGAATACTAGGTCTCAAAGCATTAATAATATCTTAAGTTTTGTCTTAGTTAAGTCCCTCTTTTTAGAGAAAAAACAACAATCTAAGTAAGAAACAACAGGAAACAGAACACTGTGATGTAACATGCTACACAGTTTACAAAACTGGGGTAGATATATGAAGTTGGAAGGAAAAAGACTCATTCAGCTGAATTCCTTTCTAAAAGTAGATCACTTTTATGGGTTTGTCTTAAGAGGCATTTGTCGTATTTAGCATCAAAAGTGCCTAGATTACAACTAAAACTGTTATGTCCATATTGGTATTTTAAAACAAATTTAGTTCAAGTGAAAGGGGATTTTTCTTATTTTGATCTCTGCTGAGCTTGGGATCTGCCTTAATTTTAAATTATGTATGATTTTAAAATGATCAGGAACTAAAATGGGGGAAGGCTATCAGCTGAGGTGCAGAAAATGAAGATCTAATACATTTTTTTCAATGTGGAATTCAAAAATTTGGTTATACTGCAGACTTCTTATATGTGTTTTTATAAGCCTACATTAGCCCATGGTATATTGAGTAAACAATGTGTATATATATAAAAACAAGAACAAAAACAACAACCACAAAACCAACACACTTCAGTATCTCTAAAGGATCTGGCCTTGTCAAATTGTGATGCTAATATCTAAAATTGTCCTGTACAGACATTTATATAGCTGTTACATTAACTGTGGTTAATTTAATTTACCAGAAGATGGGAAGGTGACTCTTTTCTTAAGAACAGAGAAGTGGTCAGTATTTGAAAGTGCCTGGCTTTGCAGTGTTACAAGAACCATTAATGAATCACTGAAGTCGCAAACTCAGGATTTCCATGGGGAGACTGATAGTTTTTTTGTCAGCATAGTGCCACTAGTCAAAAGTACTGATGTTAACAATGGATGGGCTTCTATTTCTTGTCCGAACAACTGTGCTGCTATAGTTGCACTGGGGTAGAAATGGGTTGACTTCAGGAAAGTTTTAGTCTTGCAGAAGCTCACAGCGGCAATGAGCTTAAAAACAAAACAAAAGAAGTTATTTTGAGATGTTATGTGATTCATAGGCCAGAACTCTGCTAAAATTGTATGGAAACCCTATATAGGTCTCTAAAAATTACTCCGAGCTGTTCCCAGAACAGACAATAACATGTGAACATATATGCCTATTTGAATGCTTTGTTTTGTTCCCATATTAGAACAGTGAAGGCTACCAAAATTGAATGAAAATTTGCAGGTAGTTTATTCTCAAAAGTAGAGAATAATAGAATTGTCTAGGTTGGAAAAGACCTTCAAGATCATCAAGTCCACCTATCAACCTGACCTGCTGTCCCATCACTAAAACACATCCTTTAGTGCCACATTCACGTCTCAAATACCTCCAGCGATGGTGATGTGTCCACTTCTTTGGGCAGTCCATAACAATGCCTGACCACCCTCTCTGTGAAGAAATTCTTCCTACGTCCAATTTTAATCTTACCTGGTGCAACTTGAGGCCATTTCCTTGCATCCTATCACTTCTCACCTGCAAAGAGAGACAGACACCCTCCTTGTTACAGCCTCCTTTCAGGTAGTTGTAGGGAGCAGTGAGGTCTCCCCTCAGTCTCCTCTTCTCTAGACTGAACGTCCCCAGTTCTGGGGGGCTCAGACATTTCAGTGCTCTTCTCTGTACATGCTCGAGTAATGCGCTATCCTTCCTGTAGTGAGGGGGCCCAAGACTGAACACAATATTCAAGGTGCAGTCTCACCAGTGCTGTGTACAAGGGGATGATCTCTTCCCTGGTCTTCCTGCCTACACTAATTTTGATGAGAGAAACACCAAGCTTGAAAGCATCTATGAGAAAATTCATTGCTTGTTGTGCGTAATGTTTTTATGCTAAAGGGGAAAAAGACTGTTGCTTCTCCCTCCAGTGAAGGTGTTTTGCTGCTTCCTAACACCGAGCTTGTGCCTTTTGAAGGTAAACACCTTTCAGAGATGTTTCTACCTTACCACCTATTACCATCATAATTCTCTGAGTAGCAGAGAGTTATATTTCCTAGGATCCTCCTCTGAAACTGAGTCTTTTGGTACACAAATAGAAGTCCCTCGCTCCTATTCTAGTAAGTCAGAAAATAAAAGAGATAGTGAGATAGTGACTTTTGGAGCATTGTCTGAATTGTGCACTATTTTTGGAGTTTGCAACATTATCCTAGGCCTTTTAGGAGTTATCTTCTAAGCAGTAGTTCTGGCAGTGAATATGGTTTTATGCCCCATGGAAAAGATTCAATGTTGGATTGTTCTTTTTAATTCAATTCCAAGTCCACTGGACCTTATCTGTGGCTTTAGAATTATTATTGCTGTACTTAAATTTTAAACTGAGTGCTACATGATGTTTTTCTGTCAGAATTATAGCTAATTAAAGCAGAGAATGCAACTAATATAATTTGATTTTTCAAAAATATATTTTCCATACTGAAAATAGAAGAAAGACATTTTTGTTTCTGATATTGTGTCACTGTGGTATTTCTATATTTATAGCATTGAGATGTGTGTCTAGGCATGCCCCCATTTTTTTTTTTTTGAAAGCCGTTTCCAAGCTAAAATCCCAGCAAAACGACGGCTCATTTAGCTAGCTCAAGATGTGCACCATTGCATGTTCTTGTTCAGATAACAAAGGCAGTACTCCTGCTTCTAAGTGTCAAGTTTAACAACTGTGTGATAAATTAAGCTGATCTTACCTTTGTACTCGTGTGGAAGAATAAAAACTGCCAAGTTTGTTCTCAGTCTGCTTGTGCTGTCACTGTCATTTTGGAAGAACTTGTATCCTTATCGTGTGTGTTTCTAAACAAGGCCCTTTTCACCATTTCACACAGCCATATCATAATGGTTTGACAACTGTACACTAAGGAATTGTGTTTTGCCTTTTGATTACTAAATTTCCTATTCTAGAGATTGTGATTTCTTCTGTTCATTGGAAAGGGATGCTGCAGCTACGAGAGGTGCTGTGATCAGTTCATCTGATTCTTAACTAAAGCTTTCCGTTCAACCAGTTGTAAGAGCTCCAGTTTCTTAAAACTTTTGAAATAGGTTGATGTTTGTACTTACCTGGAGGCTCTGATGTGAGAACTTGCATATTTAAGAAAAATCAAAAAGCCGTGTGTGCTGGGCTAAGTAACTAGTCAATGTGGTAATTGTAAGGCATGAAGTATATCTAGCAGTAGCACATAGTCTAAATTACAGTTCAATATTATCACAAATACAGTGGTTTTTACCTTGTTACAAACTTTTACTTGTGAATGCTGGAAAGAAACACAACCAGGGATTTCTCTGAAGAGTTAAGACTAGTACTAGTTCAGCTTCTTAAATTAGATTTGCTGATAGGATGGATTTTAAGTATGTGGAATTGTAAGGCTTTTAACACTGAATTCTCTGGCTGTAAGTAAAATGTACAGTATTGAGGTGCTGGCAGAGCAGTTGGATAAGGAGACAGTGTAATTGTCCTGCAGCTTGTGGGCTTGGAGATAAGTTGTAGAATATGGATGTGGAGATGACAGCAAGACGTTATAGCTGTTCAGACAAGGAATATGTATTTATTCTTTTTACCAAAGATGATCATACAAATAACTAGACGCTGCTCTTACGCAACCTCACAACTCAAAGAATAACAGTCAGTGTGGGTAGAATGGTTATATTGGAAATGTATCTTGTGCATATAACAGCTTCAATCATGTATGCATGGGATGTTTTTGCTATTAAATATATGACGAGCCTTTTGTTTTTATTAACATCTCAAATTGTTTGAGAGTACTTGGTACACTGAGGAGAAAACAGTTCCCAAACTGATCCATCAGGTTGTGGCAAGCAGGCCTGTATAAATACAGCGTTGCCTCCACTGCCTTTGTAACTGAGCATGAAATCTGGACATACACGGTTATCTGTTGCAAGTCTGAAGACTGCTGATTTGGAGAAATTTAAGAATCATGGGACTTAGATTACTTGCATGCCAGTACGATGAGGGGAGAGGGGGGTGAATGTCGTATCTCCAGCCTCTGCAGACTGAAGACACTGGTTGAGCTATTTTAGTGGTGTAGAGCTTTCTTAAATAGTTGAGGGGAATTCTGGTCTGGCTGCTGGTAGATTAGGCAAATTCAAAAGGTATCAGGTTCAAAATGTGCAGTCATTACTTCTCTTCAGAACAGGGCAAAATTATCCCAAGACAATGGTCTAAGTAGAGGTTTGTGAGCTGACTAGCTCATCGAAAGCCTTCATCGGCTTCTGTTGCTTGTACTGCAGTACTACTGTTTACCCTGTTAGGATATTGATCTTGTGCAGAGCTTATTCTGCAGGATTCACCGATTTCATTCCTGACAGAATTATCAATTGTCCAGAATTAATTACTATGGAAATACTGAAATCAGAGAAGCTCAATTTTCATTTCCATTAAATGTGCTGCATCGTTTCAATTTTAGTCTGAACTCTACTGTATCTCATTCTTTTTAATGCAGCTTCTGTAGGCAACCTGTATTTCTTCTGAGCTGAGTAAATGCTAAGTGAGGTCTTTTCGTCATAGATATGCAGGTATTCATTTGAACTGGGATGAGAATTATGATACAAATATACTCTGTGAGATAAGGAAAGAAATCTGAAAGATCGTTTCTGGGTGATAGAACAGTATTGGGATGAGGGATTAGAGGTGGAGAAGGGGGTGAAATAGTTAAACTTGTAGGTTTTGAGGGCTGGGTGAGTAACTAATAGCCAGTGGTGACCTTTAGAAGATCATAGGGTTAAAGTAATTTAAATGCTATATATACTGTTGCCCAAGGGCTTCTGTGAGACTATGGGAAGGAGGTAGGATCCCTGGCTTGTTTTCCACTGGAATCATATGCTCTGTCAAGTTTCCTTGAATTAATGGGTTGTGGCAGCCTGGATCTGGCTCAAACTAGCGTGGTACCAACTTAGCTAAAAAGAAAATATAGAGACTTTTAATTACTTTGTTTTTGAGATTTGACTTTGCTACTGATTCTATTAGCCTCTGGACTGCAGAGTTTGAACATTTTGTTTGAGAAGATTAATCAGTTACGGTAGAATTCCTCTCAAGCTCTGCAGTTAAAGTACTTCTGCAAAGAGCCAAGCAAACATCGTGGTTAGACTGGGACAGGTACACTGTGTGCATACTAAAAGCTGAAAGACTTCAATATTCTTCACATCTCACACGGTGCACCCCAGAGAAGTGCAGCCTTAATTTAATGTGTTGAATGTTTGGTGCTGTTCCTGGGAAGAAGATTGGCTTTGACTGCACAAAACCTGCTGTCATTGGGTTTGAGTGCCACTGTAACAGTGACAAACAGATCATAAACACTGGCAAGTGAAATTCTGACGTGCTTTATTGAAGATACCAGTAAGCACCGTTAAAACTGAGGTGATAATCAATAGTTGATGCGAGGGTGTAAGAGCTAAGCAGTTGGAAGGCCACGCAACATAGCAGTATCTTTGAGGGCCTCTTTTCCCTTGATAGCTCTAAACTTTCGCTGCAGCTGGTGAAGGGGATTTCTGAAACGCCCAGTGAAGGATCAGAAGGTGTTGCTTTGCAACGTTGGTGTTTGTGGTATAACAATATTGGTATAATTTTGGTATACTTGGGGAACTGAGTCTGCCGTTTTGTGGGTTGAGAAGCGCTCTTGATAAACTGTTATTATATTCAGTTTTAAATGATCCCCACTAGCTATCAAAATGTGTTTGTTCACTTTGCACTTTAAAGCTGTGCATGTGAGCTTTCTTACCATTGCTGCTTTTGTCCTTCCAAAAAAAGCCTGGAAGCTGTGAACAACTCACTTTATTAGAAAGCAAGCTCTGCAATAGCTGTTTGAAACGAGATACCAGGGGAAGAAAAAAGCAACAGACTTCATGTTGGGTTTGGAATACAGCAAAAGGCATTGGGAAATATAACTCCAGATTATATTCATGCACGTGATGTAAAACAAGCAACAACACAGCCTTCTAAATTTGTCCGGCAGTTTGAGAATCTCCTTAAATACCTATTCCCTTACGTTAAGAACCTAGTAAAAGAAGAGCAGGTGATGGTAGCACTGGTAGCAGATGTAATTGTTAGGGAAGAGGGAGATGGGCTATCCTATGTTATCCTAGTGCAAGTTTATGTTCTTTTGGGATTAAATTGGGAAGTACACTTATGTAGCTCCATGGAAAGAAGAGGAGAAACAGCAGCTGCCTTCCCTCCTAGCACAAAATAAGTGCCAGCAAGCTTGGGTCAGAGCAACATACTGACTGATCCATTCCCAAGTGTACTTCTGCCACAGCCAGCGTGGAGCTGGGTGATGTTCCTCCTGCAGCCTTAAACTATGGTAGAAAACTTGGGTGGAGAATAGGAGAACAGCCAAGCGGGGAGGCGGGGACATGCAGGAAGTAAAGGCTCCCTGTGCTGCCTCCTCTTCCTCCTCCTCGCAGCTAGCTGGGCAGGCAGGAAAGGAAAAGCTTACCTCTTGCTTATATTCATTCTTTCCATTCAGAATTTGAGTGGCAAAAGCAGATATTGAGCTTGAACCTCTGCAGCCTCATGTACTGGACTTGGAAAAGTACAAGGGGTATCAAACAGAAAACAATGCTTCCTTCTAACTTTGATGTCTGCTTTCCCTCCGCTGTGCGTTAAGTCCACAGCCTAACGGATTCCCTTCGGAAATTAACAGCCAGCTAACTCTTTGGTGTGTGCATCTCTTTTTCCTGATGGATTTTACAAAAAGAGAGATCTGTCCCGTGTTTGTAATTGTTAATTCCCACTGTTGTTGCTGTTCTCACAAGGATTGCGCTAAAGAGGTAGGTGAGAGTGTCAGCTCCAGGAGAATTGTGTGTAGCTGCAGTGAAGGACTTGGGGGGTGGTGGATCCGAATTCTCAACAAGTCTGAACTGCTTTGCATGGAATCGCTCCTCAGCTTTTAAACTCGATGATACTTTTTCTGCAACTTCCTAATGTACGTTAAAATCCTGAACAGCAAAGCCAGAACACTTGTTGCTCCTGCTATTTCCAAGCTGTGTTGCTATTTTCATTTTTTTTATATAATTAGGATTGCTGACGGTACATGATGCTTTTTCTTCATTTTTTTGGTATAATAAGTAATACAGCATTGATTGTATATTCTTTTACGATATTTTCGGTATCTTTTGAATTACAATGAGATGTTAAACCACTGATTCAGTTATTTGGTGAGCACTGATGCAAAATACCATGTTTCTAGGCAAAAATTGTGAAGAGGAGTTCTTGTGCTTAAAATATTTTGAAAATACAGAATTTTTTAGAGTTATAGAACTTGCTTTTAGCAGATCGTATAACTATACAAATGTGGATGTTACAATTTTGGAATTCATTTTTTTTACCTGATTAAAATGTGATAAAATCACAAAATTTATCATGTCTAAGTTAAGTGAAACGTGAAATTTCCTGTGCTTAAAATGAAGACTAAGATAAGTGTTAGTAAATACCCAGCTTTGCATCAGTTGCACCTTGTGCTACTTTACATACGTGCCCATATTTTAAAGGTTTAAATGTAAAGGTTTTTACATTTTACAAAACGTAAAAATTAGTGAGTTTCCTTGAAGTTTGCACTGCTTTCAAGGGAAGCGATTCTGCCCTTGTTAGCTATAGCCCTAGTTCTCCTTTTGTAAGCCTCAGAGCTTGTGCCACGATGTAGTGAACCTGGCTGAGTTTGTTTCAAGTCTGATAAGTGCTGTGATCTGGTTCATTATGCAGCTGTATAAAGGTTTGTGCCAGCAAGAGTGGGGAAATGACATGGATGTGGAAATGGGCAGTGGAGAGCAGGAGGCTGCTGCCTTCAGCACCAGTGCCAGTTCATGCTGTTGTAGATAATAGCTTGGGAAAATGTTTGATTTCATGTGTGCCTGTTTTACCTACTTACGCTTTTATTTTCCTTTCCAAGAGCTCTTCCTTTCATTTCCTTAGCAAATTATTAAGACAAAAAAAAAAAAGCTAGTAGGATTTGGGTATTTAGCTCTGATTAATGGGACAAATAAATTAAAAAACAATTGGATTATGTGTTTTTTCTAAGCAGTTTGGAGACTGGGGAGAGAATGAGGAGAAGCATGTAAGAACGTGACAGTCTTGCAGTAAGTGTGAAGTGTTAAAACCAGGAGCACTGAGTTGCTTAGTATGTACTTGAGCGCCTTTGCGTTTGGAATCTAGTGAGAGTATGCTTGGCTGCCCAGCTCCTCAGCTTTTAAGGACACATCAAGGTTATTTGCATTGTAGGGCTCCCCTTTGGTTTCTCTGTGATGGTGTGATGAAGGTATAAAAGCATCTCTGGGTTGAGGTATTAATTATCATTACTACTATCTTCTTTCTTGCTATGTGAAGTAGTCTAACATTTGCAACACTTGGAGGGGAATTTTTTTTTTTAAGTGTGATGCTGCTTAAATAGCCTAAACTTTAGCATAAGGGATGCTTGGCCAGCGCTGGAGTTAAGCAATTCTGTGGAAGAAGCTAAGAAAGGTGCTTGAATACCTAGTCCTGCATTGGTTTTAGGCCCTAGTCTGAAGGTCTCCCAGATTTTCTGAGTAACAGTTAGGAATATGGAAGGTGTGCTGGAAGAGTCTTGGAGGGGTTTTCTTCTTAACTGAACTACTGTTTTGGAACTCACAAATTGGAATAATCCAAACTGGCCTCTATGGAAGGTCCCAAACACTTTGCACAAGTATTTAACTTCTCAGGATACAGATGCACATAGTATCAGACTGAATCACAGATTTTATTTATTTTTCTTTCCACCCTGGCATTGTGCAAGAGCAGAGCTTGTAGTCAAATGGGCAACAAGACGGCTCACATTCTGGTTTCTTTACGTTAATAACATTGTTGTACCAGTTGTCTTGTATTCATCTTAGTTTTCAGTTTTTCTGACATGAGATCATGGCACAGATCTGACACCTTCCTTTTACTGCCACAGTATAAATGAATGTACGTGTGGGCTGCTGGCATGGCTGGAACTTGGGCTATTTAGAAGTATCGAATGTGGTAAATTTTAGGCGACTAATCTGGCAAATTTAGATATAAATCTATTCAACAAGCACACAAATAACTATTGCACAGACTGTGCCTGCATATATATGCACGTTGGTGAGCCTTTTACTCTATGTAGAAAGATCTATCTTGTACATATGTGAACGTGAACTGCTGGGACCATTTTAAGCTTGGCCATGGTTAAAGGTGATGTCTGTGCGACTCATCATTGCTGTATGAGCAGAGACAAATGCAACAGGTACTTGATGCAAGTAGTAAATGCAAAAACAAGTTTTATGAATCTCTTAGAGTGCATTGCTCTGTGACATGTAGCTGGAGACTTATGATGTGACCTGGTTACAGTATTAAAATTTACTTGGGCAAACTTTGCTCTGTTGTCTTACCAGCTGAGGCACTGATCTTCAGAAGTTTTATGTTCACTGAAGCTTTTAAGAATTAAATTAATGTTCACTGACAGGCTGTGTTTCAGGGCTTACTCTTGTCACAATATACTCCTCAGTTCCGTGAATCTCAATTGCTAAAATTTCACAGGAGCAAATGTTAGAGCAAAGAAATAGAAAATCCAGAATGCTGTTCTAACAGGAAGTTTTTATTAAGTGAAAGATCTTTCTTTCTTACAGAAAGAAAGTCTTTCTGTAGTTCTTGTCCTTTCTTTTAAATTCCAGATGTGATCACAACACCTTTGTACAACATAAAGACAAATGCTACTGTTCACTGAATGACTGGGTGGTTGTGCACCTCCAGTCTTGCATTTCCATCTGTTAAAGTCCACTGTGCCCTCTCCTGGAAGAGTGTGGTAGAGAGTATCTTAGGTAGTGAGCATATTGAATTCAATGTAATGCAATGCTTGGCCAAGAAAAACGGTATCTGAATGTAGATGAAAATTATGAAGAAAAACAGTATCTGAATATAGATGAAAGTTACTATCATATTAAGTCCATGTTCCCTTAAATGATGGTCTGCAGTTGCAAAGGCTCTGGTTCAGAGACTTGACCCTTTCCATTTCAAGCCTTCCTTGCTACTGACAATAGAGGAATGGTGAGAGGGGTATCTAATGGTACGCTGAGAGAAATACTACCTTCTTAGGACACAGATCATGCTGCTTGTATTACTGCTTCATGTGTATCTGCACTTTACACTCTGTGATTTTTCAATTGTTTAGTTGCAACTCGCCAGTGACACGGCATCAGATGTGTCCTGTGTAGGTGGTAGGTAGGAACTGAAGGCGTGTAACGTAGTATTGTGTGCCAAGTTGTACTGATTTCAGGATTGTTTGGTTTGAAAGTTTGGGCACTTCAAATAACAGCATTTAAACAAGATGGCTCCATCCTCTCTTGTGTCCTAAAATACAGAATTTGAAGCTAAAGGCTGAATCAAGTAAAATTGAGTGCCAAATTTTGCTGTTTTGGACAACTGACCTCCTGAAATAGAGCTTTTGGACATGATTAAATGATGGAGTTGGGCTTTCTGTGCCTGCAGTGATTGCAGAATACCCAACTGAGCATATCTTATGGTTTATTTACTTGACTGAAATGAGTAGTTGACTGAAGTTAAATTTTGTTTCCCTCTGTCCCCAATGGCTTTAACATGTATTGGAGAAATTGTCATGTGTTGTTGAAGAGCAATTGGAAAGGTGCATATTGTTAACTTTCCAGAGTTCAGCAGTAATCATACAAGGGTGTGGTTGGAGATTAGTAGATCCAGGAAGAGCTAAGATACAAGAAAGTCTTTTTTTATTTTTTAAACACCGACCAAGTTATTTAATGATTCAGTCAGATCATTCTGGGCTAATGTTCTTCCCCTAAAATCACTCTGCCAAAATTAGTTCATATAATGGCATGTTGGAAACATTCTGGGAAGCAGCAGAATCCTTTGAAGACTGTTAAGTTAATCATGTGGGTTTGTGCATTAGTGTTATGTAGGAAACATTTCCATTCCCGGTCTAGTGTGTGTATGCTCCTCTAACCATCGTGCCTTCTGTAGAAACTAAATGGTATGCTTAACATACCTTGGCACCTAACTGCCAATTCCTACTGTAATGGAGGTCTAATTAAGAAATGGGGAAAAAAAATCCATGTTGGAAAAAATCACTAGCAAACAGATGAACGATAAGATTGGGGGCAGATTTCATGGTAATTTCCACTAGTGGGCAATTTGGGCCAGTTACCTGTTGAATAAAAATAGTTGGTTTGTATGTGAACTTTTGCACAATTGAAAGTTAAATCAAGTGGGCCTTTCAGTTTTTCTGTTGTTACTTGTATGTTCCAGGGTGTCAAGCCAGCCAGCTTTGATAAAGTAGCAATCCCTGAAGTGAAGGAGATTATTGAGGGATGCATTCGGCAAAACAAAGGCGAAAGGTAAGTTTTCTTTCTAGTCCAGATAGAGGTATTACCATTGACTCTGTAACTGTGTTAATACCAGATACAATTAGTTGTTGGGGTCTGATGAAAGTTAGGAAGCTATTTTTACTTCTGCAGGATCTATTCTCTGGTAGGTTCTTATTGAACACTTGCTTTACAGCCTTAGTGCCAGAAAAAGTGCAAAAGCTATGGTAACCACCCAAGTTGTTTTACTCAAATTCTACTGTTGCTTTAAAGCTTTGACCTCATCAGTAAAATAGTGTATGACAGTCTTTCCACATTACCAGGTAATAATGGGTTTATTTGGTTGGTTCATCAGTCCATAGTCCTGTGTTGGTTTTTTTTGTTGTTGTTGTCCCTTCGATTCTGTAGGTATTTATAGCTGGTTATTTCGAGGGCTCTTTATTTTATAAGTTCTTGCTGCTCACTTCCGTTGAATTTTTCTGCAAGATGACATCTACTTGAAGTAATTAGCTTGTAGCGTTACAGAAAACCTGTAGCTGCTCTAATGGCTTATTTGATGGATTTTGTTTCACTTTCTGCATTTATATAGTTGTTGCTTACTGAGTGTTGAGTTTAAGAATGCCTCAGCCTTCTGTCCTTCTATAGCTTCCCACTATTGCGTTTGGAGCCTGTTTTGTCAGTTTATGGATGTAGATTAATTTCATTCTATTCATTCTTGAAGTCTTCCATCTGATGGTGTTGCTGTGTATTTTTAATTTCTATTCATAAAACAACAGCTTAAAAGCTGTTTAAAATAATTATCTTTTTTTTTTTTTTTTCCATTCTGAGTTAATTTTGTGGCTGCATGTCACTTCTTTCTTGCCATTTAGCTTAAACAATTAGCTTTTTGACTACTGCTGTTACTCTGTGTATATAAGAACATAATTGACCTTTGGTACCTTCTGGACAAAGGTATTTGTGCCAAACAATACAAGTCGAAGTGGTTCAAGATAGTACAGAATACGAAAGAAATCATGTAGTGCTTAGCTAGTGGTGAATTAGCTAGATGAGACTTCTGACAATACCATGAAATAGACTGAAATATATGCTTCGTGATTACTGATTTGATTTGGGGACTGTGGGTTGTGTTAGATCTTAATCTTCAGTAAAGTCAAACTGTTTCTTCTTTAGTTAACACATAGCCTATTCAGTTTTGTTGACGTAAAATCTGTGGGCATTTCTGCTGACCGATGTGTGACTTTTTCCTGCATCTGTACTTTATTTCTCTATCATGATTTTATATAGAAATCTGGATGATAAGCTGTCAAGTTAATGGGAGGATTAATGGGAGGAAACATGAAATGTAGACAATAAATTTAGTGGATCACCAGGCAGGGACATTCCTTAATAATTTATGAAAACCTAATAACTGTGTGCTTTCTACATTCTTTCCCAATGCGCTAGGTATGCTATTAAGGACCTTTTGAATCATGCTTTCTTCCAAGAAGAGACTGGAGTACGGGTAGAACTAGCAGAGGAAGATGATGGAGAAAAAATTGCCATTAAACTCTGGCTGCGAATTGAAGACATCAAAAAACTTAAGGGCAAATATAAAGATAATGAGGCGATAGAGTTTTCCTTTGACTTGGAGAGAGATGTCCCAGAGGATGTAGCACAGGAAATGGTAAGTGGTGGTGGTCTTGCAAAACATTGAAGGTATTGACATTCTCTGACAGTGAAATATTGCCCATCAGCCTCTGCATTTACCATTAATGTCTAGAAATAAAACTACTTCAGAAGTTTGTGACTGAGAAGTTAGTGCAAGAGAGTGATAGCTTATGTTGTAGTGCTGCAACAGTGGCTGTCTATGACAGTCTGAATTCTGTGAATATATCCTCCTTCAGGTGGAATCTGGCTATGTCTGTGAAGGGGATCACAAGACAATGGCGAAAGCTATCAAGGACAGGGTATCTTTGATTAAGCGAAAGCGAGAACAGCGTCAGTTGGTGCGAGAAGAACAGGAGAAGAAGCTTCAGGAAGAAGGTAGTCAGAAGCAGCAGCCGGAGCAACAGCAACCCTCAAGTGCTTCCCATGCAGGGTCAAAGCATCCTGTATCTGTCAGTGGTACTACTCCTGTCCCCACTACTTCAGCATCAGTTTCTACACAAGTGGAGCCTGAAGAACCAGAAGCTGATCAACACCAACAACTGCAGTTCCAGCAACCCAGTATATCTATTCTTTGTAAGTGTGTCAGTTGGTTTATTTAGGAACGCTTGCACTTACACTATTTCCCCCACCCTTAGAGAGTTTTGAACTTCTGGTGGATATAGCACTAATTAATCTACGATGTTGCTGTCTGCTGAAGAAAATAAGGCCACTGGAATGTACATCAAAAGACGATGCATTCGTGTGCCTTAGCTGAGCCAAGTCAACAGTGCAAATTGCAGTTCAGTCTTAACACAAAATAATTTTCCTTTGTTATAAGTTAATAAACTAAACAAACTCAGGCACCTGAAGTATGAACGTATGTTCTAGTTCTTGCTGCCCTCCTGCAGGGGCAATATATTGTTGTGCAGAAGGTTGCATAGTTTTGCACCAGTGCAGTTATATTAGAAACAACTCTACGAATTGTCACTAACTTTTGTTTAAGGTGATAATTAGATTGTTGCAAGCAGTTCAGATCAGAACTTTTTTTTTTTTTTTTAAAGTTTAATTTCCTATTCCACATACTTAACGTGAACAGATGAGGTAAAGTTGGGAGTGTTGTCCGGCATCCCGACATTTGAATAACTACCTGAATAATAAAGTTAGATAAGCTCCATGTTAGAGTGATGAAATTAGCAAATTGCTATCTGCCCTAAGGAAGTAGAGATTTTAAGTTCTCTATTATGCCTACTTCAGGTGCATCTACCAGCCAGCACAACTAACCTGTTTTATGCTTCTATATAAAAATAAGTAAAAATAATAAAACAAAACTGAAAGATCATTCATGATGGATGGAATTTAAGTTTTCATTTCTAGTTCAGCTTTTAATAGGGAGCATAATTTACTTTTAAGTATCTTTCCAAAGAACTCCTGAAATTACTGATTTTCAGAGGTTAGGTGAAGGCATACTGGTAAGGAATTACTGTACTGAGAAAGGAAAAATATACCTCAGTTTTTCTACCAGCATAACTTTTAGCAGAGGTAAAATGCTTATAAAGTCTATGTGACATGAAACAAATGCAATCTAGTATTCTATTATAATACATTCAAGTTACGAAACAAGACTGCAGTTATTGAAATGTGGATTTTTATTTTTAATTTCTGCAGCTGATGGGACAGTTGACAGTGGCCAAGGGTCATCTGTTTATACTGAATCTTGCGTGAGCAGTCAACAGACTGTGTCTTATGGTTCCCAACACGACCAGCCAATCTCAACAGCTGCAGTCCAGGGGTACGCAGCTTCAGTTGGCCAAGTGCAGTCACAACAGCATGGAGGATATCAGCCACCTGCAGTGGTAAGCCAGAACTTACAGTATTGCAAATGCATGGAATTACTTGGTTGTGATTTTTTCCTTCTTTTTAAAGGTGAGAGGAAGGTCTGTCAGGCAATCTTCCATGTATGTTTTGGTTTGCATGCAATACAAACTCTGTATGGGAGCAATTAGTGGCCTGTTTTTATAGGGTGACCGAGTCTAGTTAAAATACAAGGGTATATTTGTCTTTAAAGTAAAGCTTTTTCTTAAAAAGAAAAGCTTTTGGATCAAGATTTTAATGGATGTAAATAACATTCTTAGTACAAGACTATGGAAACAAGCATTAAATCTCACTTGGGAAGGTGTGTTGTGTGTATGTGAAGTTACTGGGGCTAAAGTTAAGCTGTTACTTTGATTTGAAGGAGGGGCTAGAACAATTTAAGCTGCTGTTTAAATATGAAATTGCTATGTATGTTCTGTGAGACTTTATTACAGATTCTGAAGGTAAGATCTTTTTAACTGTTATAGAATGCTGCATGTGAGAACTCCAGACTGAAAAGACCCCATGCCCTTGTTCCCAATTTTATTTCTAGCTTGCGTTGATTTGCTCATCAGTTGCCATGCATATTCCTTTACCCTGGAAAGTCTGCACTGGGCACAAATACTTTTCCTACTATGTTCATTTGTGTTGCCCTTTTATTTTGGTATGTTTTTTCCTTGGTATGTTTTAGGTAAGAGTATGAGACCATGCAGAAGTCTATTCCGACTCTGGAGTAGAACTTCTGCTACTGTTACATTGTCTTCAGTGGTTCCCTTGTCTTTTTTTTTTTTTTTTTTTTTTTAAATCAAAACCTGAGGCAGTGACATTACGTTATTATGTGGTAATGCCATGCAGGGAGATGATGTGATACTTTAGACTTGAGGGTCCTCACTTTTTTGGTACTTGTGCTTGCGGACTCCATTATAGAATCATCAGTGGTCATATCTTTTTGGAAAACATCCTGGTTTCAGTCAGAGCCTGAAGCTGTGTGGTACTGCTAGTCCCTGAGCAAATGAGTTTTCAAGCCCTCTAAATAAGCTCTTGCTCTGGATAAGACATATTTTGGTGTGCGAGCATGTCTTGGACCACTAGCCTTGGGATGGCTAGCTTCCAGCTTGAAAGACCATGATCTTTTGAGAGGGATGGGAAAACAAGCACATAACAGATATAAAGTCAAGCTGCTTAGTTCACTCCTAAAATGTGCTCATGCTCTATGGTGACGACCACGGTACCAGAAGGTTGACAGAACGGAGTAGAACACTGCAAGAACTACTAACAGTTTGTTGGGAAGACAGGATGACAAGTCAAAATGATATTGACAACTGGAGAAATAATCCTAAAAAGAAGTAGAATGCAGTTCAATCAGGACAAGAGCAAGGTTCATGCCTAAACAGGAGTAATCTGCTACAGAAGTACAGGATGAGCAACAACCAACTAGGCAGCAATTCTGCCAAAAAAAAAAAAAAAAAAGTCAGGGATTATATTGGACCACAAGCTGGACATGGTCAAAAACATCATGCTGTTGTGAAAAAGGCAAACGTCATGTTATGTGAAGTAGTTCTGTTGCTCTTGGCCTTTGGTAAGTCTATTCTGGACACCCTGCCTGATGAAGAAAGTTGAGGGTAAACTGGGAGAGAATTCAGAGGAGAGTGACAAAAAAACAAAAACAAAACAGCTAGGAACACAGAAAACAGGGTTTGTGTGAGAAGACTGAAGGAGTTGAGTTGAGTCCATGGAAGATGAGCTTGAGGAGAGAGAATGCCGTAAAGGCTTCCATAACACAAGAAGAGGCTAATCAGGTCACAACACTGTTGTCAGATACAACAACAACAACAACAAAAGCTTAAATAGGAGCAAGGAATTATTGTTTGGGAAAGGTTTTTTTTCTAACCAGCGAAGACATACTGTAGACACCATCACTGGAGAGGTTTCTGAACAGGCTAGATAAATCAGTCAGGAATTACATGTATAACTAGTACTGACTTGGAACAGGTAACAAGGGTAAAATATTTAATTCCTTGAGGTTCCTTATGCCTCTGTTCCAAAATCTTGAGCAGTCTAGCAATATTTCTTTTATCAGAAATACTTAAAATCAGATCTCCACTAGAGATCTTGACTTTTTTTTGTTGGAGTTGTGTATTTGATTTCAATTACCTTAAGAAATTACATCCATAGGAGGAGCACATATAATTAGAGGAGATCTTGCAGTTGAAGGCTGTCTCTTTAAAACATAACCTTTCCACTCACCCTAAAAAAAAAACAAAAAACACTAAAAACAAATAGTCAAAAGTCTAATTCTGATTCTTCCAGGTTGGTTGGATTTTGACCCTATGGCCTTCTGGATTGTGGCAATATTACAAAATCTTGGTGCTTTTATTGGCCCACTGTCTGGAAAATGCTAGTCTGAGACTAATTTTTCCTAAATTTTCCACATTTTAAAACAACTTTTTCCACAACTTTTGCTGTAGAATATGTAATGTTAAAGCTTTTATGGTAACATCTTAGTTAATGAAGAAGCCAACTGTAAACAGTTCACTTAATTCAGGGAGGTGCCCAAGCAGGGAGACTGGTGAGGTGATAAGTACAAACACATCCACTCGCTAAACTAAGAACAAACGAAAGCTCATCAGTAACTTTAAGGGCTTTTTGATTTGTCAAACTCCCAAATGGAGTGAATACACAGTATGGACCACACTGATGGCTCCAGAGAAAACATTCTTTTGTCTTTTCTGCCTTCCACACGCCTCTTGTGAGGGTGCTAGGAAACTTTCCTCCTTGTTCAGTAACCTAAGGCAAACTTGAGCCCTCCTAGGGGTGCATATCCTGTTCCTGGTGTATGTTGGCATTCATTCAGCATTCTCATATCTTCTTGCACACATAGTAGTCAGTATTGGGCCTATCATTGTTTGTCTGCATTTCTTTTCTATCTCATTAGAGTTTTTGCTAGTTTTGTTTTTATTTTTTTAAGTGTTCAATTCTTAACTTTTGTTTCCCTCCTTTAGCTTCAACGTGGTCGTAGCATGTCAGTTTGTGTCCCCCACCTTCCTGCTCTTCCCTCTATGTCCTGCATCCCTCTCAGTGCTCCTTGCACCCCACCACCAGCGCTGTCTGCACCTCTTTCTCCTTTCTACCTTCGGACTGTCCCTGAAGAAACCTTTGCAGAAAAGCTTTCTAAAGCCCTGGAAAGTGTCCTGCCCATGCACTCTGCCTCTCCACGCAAGCATCGACGCTCCAGCCTGCCCTCCCTCTCTGTCAGTCCTGTATGTGTTGCCATTTGCCTCCTGGCACAGTAAGATAAGTTATCATTAAATACATCCTGGGCTTCGGGCATTTTTAAATGAAAAAATGAAAAGTTAATTTTTCATTCCTAATTACTGTGCTGCTAGATTATTGTTTTGTTTTGTTTTCTTGAGAAGTGGTACACTTAAATGGTCAAACACTGATAACATTTTATTTTGTATTTTAGGATAGGATAGTAAAAATAAATGGAAATTATTCAGCTGTACCACAGAAGGTAAAGAGAAGACTAGTTCTTATCCCCTGATGTCAGAAGACTGTTTATTTTCAAACTTCTAAGCTGGCATTCAATGTTAGTTAAGCCTTGCACAAACCAGACAGCTTTTAAAGCTTAGTTGCTGTGGCTGGTTATTCTAGAAGCTTTGGTTTGCTGAGGTAGTGTAGTGATAGTAGAAATTCAGAATATTAATACTTTTGAGGACTTTTCTTTAAGTTTTAATTGGAGTTGACACTTTGGCTGGTGCATGATGGAGAGAAGCCATAAAAACCCCCATGTGTTTCAAAAGGTCAGATGCAATATAGCTTGCAGGATAGGAGGTAGTCTGTTTTCAGTTTGGGGCTTTAATTTACATAAAATAAGCTCTGGAAAACTTTCGTTTGTAGTTGAAGTATATGGAACTAATTTTCAAAGCATAGGAAGAATTCTTTAGCAGTACAAGAGTAGGGACTGTCTTGTTAGTATTGGTCAATATGGAAATTTGCTGCTGCTTTTCTGTAAGATGGGAGGGGAAAAGAAACAGAACAATGTGGAAATGGCAATTTGAAAAAGTTTTAAGTAGCACCTGTATTAAAGATAATATATTTGCTGCTGAGTTTAACAATTTTTTTTTCCTTTAGGGTTGATAATGCCTTCTCTCAGTATACTGTAGGCAAAGATGAAAAAAGGCAGCATTGCTAAATTGTTTAGTGTTCTTATACAGAACTCTCTCCAATGAAATTTTCCCTGTGTTGTGTTGACTAACATAAGTCTAACCTGTAATAGCACATCATATGGAGTGGAGTTGCTTAAGGACTTTACTGTTATTAAACCTGTGAGTGTCATATTGTCCAGGAAAAAGTTGTTTTTTTTCAATGACTGATGATATCTTATATGAAAAAGTCTGATGCAAATGGATCAAAGTGATCAAAAGAGATGTTTGAATTTGGTAGAATCCAAAGACCATGCAGTTTTATAGTGGATTTTTTTCTTTTTTTCAGCTGTAGGCTGGAATGGTTCAATCTTATCTCATAAAAGGTCTGTCTTTAGCTCTCTGGATATCATACAGAGAACACTACTGACAGGACACTAGCGCCGTGTTTTTTACATTAGATAATACTAAGATTTCATGTCATCTTTGTCTTCTAAATGCAAACTAGACGCTCTGCACTGTTGCTGCTATCAAACTCTGAATTTTTATATGCCTATATGGCAGTAATGTCAGGAGTTATATTGGATTTCAAGCAATGACCACAACGGATAGCCCACGACAATAAATCTCATTCCATTGTCATGAGCAAAGCTAGTTTTTAGTGGATGATTGGATTTGGACTGGAAAAGCAGCTTTAACACAAGCAAATGTTTCCATTTGTAGCTATGCCTGCCATGGATGTATTTAATGGATATTTACAACTCATCTAAGTTTCCTAAGTATTGTATGTTTTTGACCATGAATTGAGTAGCCATTCTATAAAGTTACTTCACAGAACTGCCTAGTGAACTGTGCATGTTAATGTGCTTCACTTTTAATGTATGAATTACTTGTCTTGTTCATGTCGATACAGCCTCAGCATCCGCGTGGGGGAACACCAACGTTCCCAGATTCACAGATATTTTTCCCAACCGTTCATGAACGGCCGGTGTCTTTCTCACCACCACCTGTCTGCCCGCCGAAGGTGGCAGTCGCTCAGCGGCGCAAGAGCACTTCATTTTTGGAAGCCCAAACTTGCCACTTCCAGCCATTGCTGAAGACTGGCCAGAGTTTAGTTCCACCTGGTGGTAGTCCCACCAACTGGACACCAGAGGCACTGGTTATGCTGGGCACAACAGCTCATAGAGTCGCTGGAGAGCCTCTGCATGTGCAAGTTAATCCTGTGTTTGAGCCAGCTCCTGTACACAGTGACTATAGATCTGGACCAACGCCTCCAGAGGATGCTCACTACAGAATGCATCCAGAAGCTGTATATTTGGTGGGCATGCACTATCCATCACAGGTATCCGAGCAGTATGATCAAGTAGCTTATAACTCTCACGTGACTGAACAACATTTGAAGCAGGTCCCTGAGTCAAAGCATGTGCAAGGTGGTCCTCCACAAAGCTCTGGGTTTGACTATCAGTCGGGGCAAGCATTCCTGGCAAGACATGTTCAGAACCTGAGGCTGGATTCTGGGATGAGTCCCCTTTCTCCATTGTCCAGTGTTTCAGCTCCTCTGAGTGCAGACCCTGCTCAGATGACGTTCCATCAGGTATTTGTTCCGCACTCGGCCCCAGCTGTGCTCTCGCACAGCGGGGATGGCAGAACGAGCTGTGTCTTTGAGTTCCATGTGCACACACCGAGTTCTGCTCCAGCAGACGGGGCAATTTTAACCCAACGGGTCTACCGAAGTCGCCGGGGCTCTATGGAGACCAGTCAAGAGGAATCCACTCAAGGCGTAGGGTTGCACGGTCGGCTTCAGCCTGTGACAGAGGAGCAGTATAACTATCTTGGTCCTGAGTTAGCAGGTCCCGGAGGGGGCTCTGCCAGGCGGAGCTGGCCAGAAGGAAGCCCAGAATACTCCAGTGATTCCTCACAGATGACTTCCTCTGACACTGGCGATTTCCAGTCTCCTCCCCCTACAGGGGGCTCATCTTCTGCTTTTGGTTCAGACTTCTCATTGCCCATTGTTCAGCTGCCTCAGAAGGTGTTGCAAGAGTCGCAGCTCTTCATCTGCTTCCAACAGGGAGCCTCGACTCAGCAGGCCTTGTCCACCTCGCTTTCATCAGGACCACCTGCACTCTATCCTCAGGTTACAGGAGCAAACCCTTCCAGAATTTCTTTGTTTTTTATAAATCATACTTTGCACTTAAAGGGGAGCCTTGCTTTTACACTTGCTCCATGTGGTTCAAATTTTAGCATTCATTGGGGGTGCCTTTACAAGAAGTCAGTCCTTGACATCAGGAGGGGCTTCTTCACAGAGAGGGTGGTTGCACACTGGAACAGGCTCCCCAGGGAAGTGTTCACTGCACCGAGCCTGTCTGAATTTAAGAAGAGATTGGACTGCGCACTTAGTCACATGGTCTGAACTTTTGGGTAGACCTGTGCGGTGTCAAGAGTTGGACTTGATGATCCTTAAGGGTCCCTTCCAACTCAGGATATTCTATGATTCTATGAAGTCAGTGTTGTACTAGGATTTCTTTAGCTGAACAGGTTGCTATTAAATAATGAGGCATCAGCAACCCCTCAGTCTGTGTTCAGCTTCGGGTGAAATATTGGTAGGGCTTCTGTGTTAAGGGTAATGAGTGGTCAGTGTTTTTTGTTCCAGTTACTGTTTTGGAAGGAGATAGCTGTAGTACCAAACTGGCTGTTAACCAATGGGTTTAATGAAATGCATCTTCCATGCAGTTTGAGTCAGTACTGATAGTAAAATTTGCTTTGTATTTTGTTTCTGCTCTTCAGTTGTTTGATGACAATGTGTTATCTGGAGTTGAGCATTTGTATGGACAATATTACGGTGGACAACAGCATGAAAAGAATTAATTTGCTGATTGTTGAAAGCTGTGAAAGATTTTCGTAGGCTTGGGGGAAGGAAGTGGGGAGAAAATGGAATGGAGCGCAGTATATATTACATGTACATGGATTTGGAAGTGCATTTGCAGGATCACTAAAGAAAGGAAACAAGCAGAGTAGTAAACTAGTGGCACAAATGACTGCTACTGTAGGTTTTGCTTCCTTATAAGCCTAGAACGTGGTGTCCTTTTGAAAAAGCAAAATTTGAGACCTGAAGCTTAGCTGGAGGTGTGTGTTTTATCAATATATGGTAAATGTCCTTGCAGTAGTGAGTAGTGAGTGTAATACCCTTCAGTAATGTGTTTGTACACGATGGATGTGAGGAGTATGTGTTTTGTGTCTGTGCTTGTATTCTGAAACTTTTCACGAGATTATTCTTCTTTTGGTGAAAAGAGAAGATTTACTTTAAGTAAGCTTCTCTCTTGTTCCTTCTGGTGTTCTTGGAATTGACAATTCTGACGCTTCAGTTATTGTGGTATTAGCAATTTTGTGATTCCTCTGGATGAAAGAGGAGAATGTTTATGTTTTTTGTGATAAGATCTAGAGCTAAGTACTTAAGCCTTTCCGTATGGGATATAAAGGTGTTTTGTTAAAGCTGAAACAGCTTAATCACTAGTGTAATAGATAGTAACGTCTGTGCTGTAGGAGAACTTGTGGAGTGAAGCTTCTGTGCAAGCAGTTTGAAATTACTTTGAGATTGTTTCTCCATAAACAACTTGCTGAACTTCAGAAGATGAAAAATACACCTGGAAAACATAATAAGGAATCCAGATTGTTTTACAGAATATAAGTTCCAGGAGCTCTTATCTAATTCACTAAAGATCAGAATCTAAAAGACACAAGCTGAGTCAATACAAAGATATTATCGCAATGGGTTATAGATTATATTTATATTGTAGCCAATAAGGGCCTCAAAAAGCTTCTAAAACTGCAAAGAAAAAAAAGGCTTTTTTCAATGGCAGCCATCTTTCCCCCCAAATCTTTATAATTAAAATAATGTGATTTTAATAAACTTTTTTCCCAATAAGCTTCTGCAAGCTAAATATTCAGAGAATTAAGACATTTCAGTAGATATTCCTGATATACCTATGCACCAGATGTTTCTTACAAAGGCAGTTCACCAAAGCCGTGTGTGCTTAGGGAACTTATCTGGAGGTTTCTAATTGTCTCCAGAATCTGATCAAAAAGGTCACTCACAAAAACAGCGGTGAAAATCCATTCCATTTTCCTCTGCATCTTTCACATTCATTTGTATGCCACTCAGCCATTTTTTGTTGTTGCTTATTCATTCAAAATTCTGTCTCAGCTAGAATGTGGGCCTCCAGATTCTTCCAAATCTAATTCTTGGCTGGTAGTGAGTTTGGAAATGACTTTTGGCTTGGATTTTGACATGCCTCTCAAAAAGAACAAATGATACATACATGTATTGAGTACTTCGTTATTGGTCTAGAAGTCTGTATATCGTTGATTTTTTTTTAAACAGTTTTTTCTTCTAGCCTTCTTTTATCCCCTCCCCTCCAACTGTGTTCAGAACACACGAAAAGGTAAACTTTAATGCCTCTATTTCCAGTTATTATACCTACCAAGGCATCCTGATCTTAACACATCATCAGTGGAGGAAGAAGATGGTAGGCTGATCTGTCTCAAATCAAGGGGCATCTGGGTTGCAAAGACTTTGTTTGTCTTGGAAGACTTAAAATGGAGTTTGGTACTTTTCCAGATGGCACTACTTTGTTCTGGTTTTCGTAGTGGAATTTGGCCAAATGAACTACTTGTCCAAAAAGAACAGCTAGAAACCTATTACAACCAGCTCGTTCCAGGCAGAAATGATTTTAACTGCCTGCTGCAGAAACCATATGTTTTTTTAAGCTGATTCTTTTTTTCCCCTCCAGACACAAGTGCAAGGCCAGTCTACTTCAAGTAGTGCATCGGTACCTTCTCAGCCTACCCAACACACTCAGCAGGTATGATCAGTTTCTAAACCTGGAACTAAAATATTTTCAGTGTGGGAACTTGATGACTCCTTAAGGAGCAGCCTTTCCCTGTCTACTCTTTAACTCATAGTTTTGGACAAGAAAAGAAGAATCCTCTGTCTGTTATACAGTCTTAACATGCTCTGAGACAAATTTCGTTGACTTTTTGAAATTTATTTTTAGAATCATGTTAATGCTTCTTCTCATATGTCTGTCTTCCCCAACTCCTAACTAAGCTTGCAGTGGAGATGCTATGCAAGGAAGAGCACATCAGGATTTGCAATGGACTGTCTAGACAGACAGACCTCATTCTGATGAGTTCTTCCAACTTGAAATAGTATCTTCTTAATTGTCTCTTTCCCTTTATAGAACCTGCATTCTTGTTTTCACTGAAACAAAAATCCTGTTGCAAGATTTGGTGCTGATAATGGAATTTTATTAGTAATACTAAGGAAGGTTAAAGTTTAATTCACTCAGTATGTTCAGAAGAACCATTAAGGTCGCTTAGCAGGGAATAAAAGTTGAAATTTAAATAGATATAATGTTAAATCTTCCTTTTTGGGGCGTTAAGAATAGCTTCTGCCTCTCTTCCCTGCTACAGAATGCACAGCAGCCAGCCTCTTCTCAGCAACCTGGACAATACCTAGCGCCGCAGCCATCAGTTTCTACTGGTGCCACTCCCCCACAAACTGTCTCTCAAACTCAAACTTCACAGGTTATGCCAATGCCTCAGGCAGCAGCTGGGACACAGGTAAGCAGTATTTTTCTTTCCAGCAGAAGATCTGTCTTCACAGCTGGCAAATTAAATATGCTGCTACTTTCACTTTTATTGTCTTCTCTGAATAGTTCCAAAACATTCATCCAGATAGTAGTGTTCTTGGTATACTACAACTGTCGGGTTGGCTGGAAAATATGTATTGGAAACTTTCTTTCACACATGGCAGTCATGAATAATTTATTTGAGGGAGGGATAGCGCTTCCATGCTCAAAGATCTTTAAACTGTCAAAAATATCATGAGGCATTTTGATGAATGGAGTACTATGAATGCATTTTCAGGAACTTGTCATTTCTCTGCTTCCCATAGAATGTACATCTTCTGCACCATTGTGTGTGTAAAACACATGTTCACATATTTAGGTAGTGAACCATAAGGACTGCCTTCTCCACTCTTGTCATCTCTCTTACTCAGCTCTTCTCCTTTACTCCCTGATCAAGAAGCTTCTGTTACTGAGTATTACTTCATTTTGGCTCATATCTCTATCTTGAACATGTGAGCCTTGATTTTGTTTTTATAATTATTGTTTTGTTGCTTGTTCATCTAAACTGTCTCTCAAGTTGCATCATTTGCTGGCTTTAATTGACATATCCCCTGCCATTCTCTGAATGCTGGCACAGTGGCTTTTCATTCTCCATTGCTTTAGTCCCCATACCCAAAGCTAAGAGATTTGTTGAAAGATTTGTGCTTCTTTCCTGTAAGAGGACAGGCTTGGCTCTGGGGACAGAGTTGAGGGGAATTGGATTCTGTTTATGCACAAGTCAGTGCTTCAGGGTATTCTAATGTTGCTCTTTCACCCTCTGTGGGTGTCTGTTTCAAGAGCTTGTGGAGTTCTTCAGGGGAAGTGTTGCGAAGTGAGGACCTTTTGGGACTCCAGACAACTTCCCAGCCACTCTGCCAACTGTGCTCCCCACCCACTTTAACAGAGTGCTGTAACTTGAATAATTCTTTCTTTGACTAATGCATAAAAATTCTGCTTTCTGCAACCCTGCTTAAAAAACAAAAAAATCTATCTCTATTTTCTTTACCTCCCCAGCTTCCTGTTTCCCAACCAGTGTCGATCATCCAAGGCGAGCCTCAATTACCTGTTGCAGCACCTTCTCTCCCTCAACCATCAGTTGCCCCATCAGTCCCTATTGGCTCTCACTTTCTACCCATGGGACAGCCCTTGCCAACTTCCATGGTTCCCCAGTTCTCGGTCTCTCAGTTGCCCATAGCAGCTCCTCACGTGTCAGTGGCTCAGCCGGGTTTCCAGTCGCTGCCCATTTCAATGCCAGGTGGCATGAATCAGCCATTGCTCACGCTGGCAACATCTGCTGCGGCAACTGCTATCCCTGTAGGATCAACTGTTGTCCCTAGCCAGCTTCCCACACTGATGCAGCCTGTGGCTCAGTTGCCCAGCCAGGTTCTCCCGCAGCTCCTACAGCCGGCTGTCCAGTCCGTGGGATTGCCAGTCAGCATTGGACAAGCTGCTGAAGCTTCACTTCCTGCTGGAGATGCTCTTTACCAGGTATTGTTGCAAGCCAGCAGAGCTCTTCCCCACCCCTGCCCTCCACATTCACCTGCTCTAAGGAGCCAGCTCAGAACTGTGTGCCTTGGCCAACTCACTTCTCAGAAGAGAGCCACTGAGCCACAAAGATGAATTCTGTTTTGTGGTCAAGGACGTTTTTAAAGAGGAAAAAGTGTCCTCCAACACCCTAGTGTTTTGAGTTTTATTTTTATTTTTTACATTTGGCAGTGGAATTTGTCTAAAATGACAAACATAGTGCAGGACTTTGGAAAACAACTGTGTCAAGGAGGATATCCAAGAGATCTGCCAAGTTGAATAAAAAAAGAGACCCAAAACATTGTGATTTAAATATGGGAGTCTTGTTTTGGAAAGAGAATCTGTGGCAGCATATTCAGCAATGTCAGTATTTCATACCAAGTCTGGGAAGGGGAAGGGAGATGGGGAGGGGTTTACACTGATTTTCTAGAAATAAGGCAACATGGATCTTGAATATAAAGTAAGTACCTGATGCTAATCATGAAGTGCTAGACTGGTCAGCAAGGACTGTTTCAATCTACTTTGTGCAATCATTGTAAAAATGGCAATATGAATAGTGACAAAAATTATGACTTGGCGTGTGATTGTTCTTTTAGAACAAAGTTGCATTGAGGTACTGATAGTCTCGAGAATCAGCAGCAGTTGCATAACGTAGTCTGAGCAGTTCAGCCTGAAAATTCTTCAAACTAATTTCAAGTCTCAGGTCTTTAAAATATTAAGTCACATAGGCAACTGGAGAGAGTTGGGAGATGAAGATTGTTTCAACTGAGACTTGAAATTTTGGGTGGGAATTTGCTCGTTGTAGCATGATGACCTGTAAGCTGAGCTTTGGCTACTTGAGCAGCTGCTCTGCTTCTCTGGAAGGATGGTCTTTGGAAGAACTTGAATAAATACAGAAAGGAAAGTTAGAAAATGCCCCTGAAACTGACACTTTTTTATTTTGTTTGTTTATTTTTTCCTAATTAGCTTTGATACTCGCTAACTTGACTCCTTCATTTCTGTTGCAGGGCTTTCCATCTCGGCTGCCGCCTCAGTACCCAGGAGACTCAAGTGTTGCACCTTCCTCTGCTGTGGCTTCTGTTAGCGTTCCTTCTGCTGTACTGTCCCCTCCCTTACCCACAGATGTAGTGGCTCAGCCAGGCTATCTTGCCCCTGTTGTGCAGCCGTATGTGGAGCAAAATGTTTTAGTTCCTATGGGCAACCTAGGAGGACAGGTTCAAGTGCCCCAGCCTACAGTGAGTTTAGCGCAACAGGCCTCGTCAGCCTCTTCACAGCAGGCAGTTGTGGAGGTAATTATGTTGAATATAATGTAACGATACATTTAGGGTGTTTAAATTACGGTACAATGTACGTGTGTGGGGAACTAATCCCTTCCATGCTTGTCTTCAGATGGAAATTAATGTTTCAAATAACCTTTTTCTTACAGCAGAATGTCATGCCAATGTGGGGACCTTGTTGCCACTGGCTGTTCTGTTGGGAAGTGAGTGTGCCTCCTACAGGCAAAAACCTGTTAACACTTCACTTCTTGCTAGTACTGTAGAATATTTTGCCATATCAATGAGAAACTGCAACTGATAGCCTTTGAGATCCTCTCGTTATGCCCGTTCCCTGCAGCGTTGATGTTGCTAGGGAGAATTTGAATCGTCTTTGAGTTCTGCATTGGCTTGCCTTTTGCACATTCTGTTAGTAAGACTATGGCTGCATGGCAAACTGTAGTGACACGTAGCAGCAGAAAGGATGGCTGATTTTCTGCCCTTCCCCCACTCCTCCCCAGGATGACAATTTGCTTCACTGCAGTTTGCTCTCCAATCTTTTTGTAAATTAGAGCTTTCTAGATGCCAGCTGTTTGAAGTTCTAAAAAGGCAGTGCTTTTAGCTTTATAACTGATTTGGGAGGAAAAATTGAAAACTAAGGGGTGACTTCAAAAGGATGGGGATTCTTTGGAGTTCTTGATGCAGGTTTCTATCCATAGGGCACTCAAGGAGTCTCACAGACTGCTCCTTCAGAGTCGCTGCCATCAACACAGCCTGCCCAGTCCACTCCTTTGGCTTCCTCTATGGATAGGTAAGCATGGATTTCTTTTCACCATATTGAATTTCAACTTTATGTGGCAGATTATCCAAGGAAGAAAAATCTTTAGATACCTCTCTTTCATCAGGGAATGTTTCTTTTTCATTTGAGGTGTTCTCTGAGGACAGGAGGAAATAAACTTCGTAGAGGAAAAATAGGTTTATGAGAGTTGAAGAAAGGTTTGCTTTACAGCAGACTATGAAGGGAGTAAATAGGTTCATGCATAGTGACTTCTAATCATTTGTATTGACTATAAGGGATGCTTTTCTGTCCTTTTGGCACTTAAACAGAATTTAAAATTCAAGCAGCTTGAAAACATATTTGGAAGATGTACAGCTCAGCTTACAAGAAATACATAATTAATTACTCTTATAATTACTATTCAAGCAGCTTTATTGGTTGACAGGATTCTTCTCCCCTGCTCTGTGATTAACAGGCAGCCACTGCTATCCTGAGGAGAATATCATCTGGCAGGGTAAACGGTATTGTTGTTACAGCTATGGAGTGCACGGGTACTAATACAGAGTTGCTTTTTTTAGTGCACATTCTGATGTTGCTTCAGGACTGAGTGATGGCAATGAGAATGTTCCAGCTTCT
The DNA here is from genome assembly GCF_009819795.1 of Aythya fuligula. Lineage (NCBI taxonomy): Eukaryota > Metazoa > Chordata > Aves > Anseriformes > Anatidae > Aythya > Aythya fuligula. The sequence continues at coordinate 64,269,783 of NC_045559.1, forward strand.
AGTGGGAGGCACGAAGGGAGGACTACCAAGCGTCACATGCGGAGGTCTGTCCGTAGTCGCTCTCGCCATGAGAAGACTGCTAGGCCAAAACTGAGAATTCTAAATGTGAGTGTTGTGGTTTTTGTTCTTAACTTAAGTGACAGTTTGGTAATGTTGATGCCTGTTTTTGAACTTCAGAAGTTGCTTTTCTTCTGAGGAATATGTGTCTTCTGTGTGCTTGTTTGGTATGTTGCTGTTCCCCCCAGACACCTCTAAGCACACAAGCTATCCACTATATTTCTTCTGCTTCTGGAGTCAATATTCCAAAGGTCATAACTAGGAGCTTTTGGGAGCATTACAGATGGCAAAATCAGCTTGCTTAGCCACTAGTGATTCCACAGACTATTCCTGAATATTTGCTTTAATCTTACTAGTAAAGCTAGGCCAGTGACCTGTAAGCTAGTAAGGAACAAGGGAGCATCAGGAGTTCTAGAGAAACGTGGACAAGGTAACCTTGGATGTTTGAATAATTGGCAGATCCTCAGAAAAATAGTGCAGTAAATTGCACCGTTTATTAGTCTAGAAAAAGAGAATGTGTTCATCTTAAAGCACTACTTTTGGTTTGCCTCCATGGGCTTTAAAACTCAAGCCTTATATTCTCATGCTTTTCATAATTTATTTACTTTAGGTTTCAAATAAAGGTGATCGGGTAGTGGAATGCCAGCTAGAGACACATAATCGGAAAATGGTTACTTTCAAATTTGATTTGGATGGTGACAACCCTGAGGAAATTGCTTCGATTATGGTAAGATACGTTTCAGAAATAAAAGATTGAATCCAGTCTTAATCACAGTAATAATATAAGCAGTCTTATTTTCTCACTTGCTTCTTTCCATGTAGCATAGCCTGCTTCCTCTTTTTCCTGTGCTCACTTTATTGGTTTGTAAGTACAGCTAGAGACTGGAATATGAGTGGAATATGAAATTGACAGTTAATATTGCATTCTTAATTCATGTGAGCATTTGAGTCAGGTTTTTTTAATCCTAAAATTTCAGGTTTTACTGAGTCTATCTGCTTTCATTTCTTCACGGTCTAATTTTTGGAAAACCTGCAGACAAATTTTGAAAACACCACAAAGTTAAATAAATCATTTGCTTTTCCAAGGCCACAACATTGCTAAATCTTTAAAACTTCTGCTTAAGGTTTGAGTTTTTGTTGTTCTTAACTGAAACATCAAGATTCTGCCCTTTAAGGAATGAAAATCACTTTTTTTCTCATTTCTGAAAGTTAGTAATGACTGCTGCTTTTGACTAAGCTAGCCAATGTCTCTGAAAATAAAAAAATAAGCCTCTCATTCAGCAGATACTGGTCAAACATAGAAAAGAACTTACCATTTAAACACACACACACATATTTATATAGGACATGTTTAAATGCAAGTACCATGTAGTGTAGAATAGAGCCTCCCACAATTATTTTAATTTAGATTTATATTCCCGTGCTGGCACAATCTGAATGAGACTGAGATCACTTTAGCGTTACTGAAATGGAGTGAAGAAGTGGTTTGAAGCGGGATGTAACACAAAAAGCAGTATCTTTTCCCCAGCTTCTTGGACACTTGTGTGGTATTCACTGTTTGGCACAGAAAGGTGGCAGAATAATAATAGGTGGTCTGTGCTGGGTTCCTACCTTTTCAGAAGGAACCAAACTAGAGACTCAGGAGAGAAAGCCTTTCCAGGAAAGGAAGTTGGTTCTTGCCTATGTACCTGTATTGACAGTGTAAACAAGTCAGTTACATGATATTAAGTGTCAAGAAATATGCCGGCGATACAGATCTTACATTGTATCATGTCTCAACTGATCCTATGGAGGAATAAAACGGTATGTTTGATTAAAGAGCAGACGGTTGACGAGTGCAAAGTAAGTGAACTGTTTCCAAAGCACAGTCACGTCATCAAAAGTACATGACCTAATCTAGAATTTTGTGCTCGCCACTTTCTTGTTGAATATTGAGGAAACTTTTCGTTATAAGACTTTTCAATATTAATTTCAGTCAGACTTACAAGGTCTATTCCACATACCTCCTAGGTATCTGGCACTACTTTAAGTAAAGTACTGAAGTTTTTTTTTTTTAATTAGTAAGTATTCTGCATTGCAAAGGCTGATATAAGTACATCATGCCTGTTTCTTGGGTTTCTGAACCAGCATCCCAAAAACCTGTTGAGAACAGTGCCTCATGCTTTACCTCTAAGGCACTTTCTTTCCCCACAGAGATACTCTGACTGACATCTTTACTTAGGTTTCGTAGAGTAACCGACTCTGGGAGGATGTTACTGTGTAGTATTTCAGGAGACAGATTTTTTTCTTGGTTCAGACTAACAAACTAAGAATTTTTGTCTAAATGCACAGTGTACTTATTTAATCTCATTTACCCCAACATAAGCAGCAGTGTGTATTTTTATAAAGCAGTACAGTGTGTTGGAATTAGATAGGCTGAATGTGCTTCCTCTCACCAAATAGGGAACGTAATAATTGTGTTTATGTACTGCAGTCAGACTTTCAAGAGCTAGTTCAGTACACAATGGAAATAGAGTAGCACAGAATCCATCTTGCAATATAGAATTTTATTTTTTTTAATATATCTTTCTTTAAATGTGCCAGTAAAACGGGGTTGCTAATTTTCAATTTCACTGTGTTAAGGAAAGATTGAGGTGACAGGTAGAAAATGAGATCGAATATTGTTCCACAGTAAAGAGAAAACAAGGGCAAGTATTTCAGTGCTGGAGATGATGAGAAACAATTGTTTCCCTTCAGGATGTCATCAACTTTAATTTGTGCATAAGAATGGTGAAGGGAGGACAAACAGTAACACTGAAAGTTAAATTATGGTCACTCAATGTTCAATACATAGTTCTGAAATAAATTGTGATAAATAAAAAATATTGCTCTTTTGCTGTCTTTACAGGTGCAGAATGAGTTTATTTTAGCAACTGAGAGAGACTCATTTGTAGAACAGGTGCGAGAGATCATTGAGAAAGCAGATGAAATGCTGAGTGAGGATGTAAGTGTGGAGCCAGAAGGTGATCAGGGTTTGGAGAGTATGCGGACAAAAGATGATGGCTTCTTTCCAGGGTCGCAGGTATGTAAAAGATGGATTGCTTTAGCTATTCACCTTTTCAGTTTTGGGTGGTATTGTTTTGTGAGCAGAGCTAGTTAGAACTGAAACATCCTTTCATGGGAAATATCAAAGCTTAAAAATGAAATGAAAAGATAACCAGAGCTTCAGATCAGGATGAAAGCCTAAAATTCATTTAGAAAGATAAATAACTTAAACCATTGTTTTTTGACATGTTCTAATGCTTCTGAAGGTGCCGAATTTCCAAACAGGAAATTAACCAAATGTCTGCTAGGCAGACAGTATTAAATGCTGAGGATTCTTGGGTTTGAGGTTGTTGTAAAGTAGGACACTAAAATCCCTAGCCTTCTGCTGCTCCATGAACACTGAGAGCTTGGATTCAGGCCCTCTGTGGTCAGTTAGCTACTAAGAGATTGGATGGGTCAATTGGAAAGCACAAGTATTGAAGCTGGTTGTTGGGAATCATAAGGGGTGATATTTCCTGAATCTCTGCCTTATTTCCACCTAGAACTACTTTGAAACATCCATTTATTTACCTATGGATTGTTTAAGGAAATAGGCTGGACTTCCTGTTATAAAAAAAAAAGATGCTTAGATCAATTTGTTACATTGACAGTCACTAAACCACGAAGTTATAAAAGTGCTTAGATGACATTTGTCTAGGTAAAATTCTACTGGTCTAGTACTGGTGCTTGGGTCCATGGCACTGCATACCTTAAATGCCCACATTTCAGTAAGCTAGCATTTTAAGAACTATCTTGTGGGTTTCTGTTTCAGAATAGAACTTTAAATTTTATCTTACTTTACAGAAATTAGAGTTCAAACAGCCAGATCCTACATCTTCCATGCCACAAAGAATAGGTAAGTCTTTTGTGATTTTTTTCGACAGTTACCTTTTCTGTTTCAGCGGATGGGTGCAGCCAGGTTTTTATTTTGTATGATGGAGTTCACATTCCATATTGCAGGTGATGTATTTTGTTGCAACTCTGTATCACTGAATATCCAACTTCTTTCTGTTTAGGGGTTCCTCCTAGCTCCTTTACCCAGGTTGTCCATTCTGCAGGAAGACGGTTTATTGTCAGCCCTGTCCCTGAGAGTCGGTTAAAAGAACAGGGATTTTTCACCTCTGCTATTCCTGGAGCAAAAGAAACTCCGGATATGGGTAAGTTATCTAAACTCTTAAAATCTGAAGGCTAAGACTTGTTCTTCAAAACTGAATTTAGTTGACTAAACAGACAAGCTCCTAAACACTTAAAGTACTTGGAAGTAGGGAAGTGACTGGGCTGGTAAGGAGTGGTTATAATCTGGATGATGATATGCAGGATTCTTGCAGGAAAAATTGTTGATGGGCTGTCTGCAAGACTTTGAAACCTTAATTCAGTGGTTTTAATTTGTTCCTGGATTTATATATATATTTTCTAAGTTATGCAGAGAGATAAGCTTGGTCTTAGTCTAGCAGTAGGAGATAGTTCACTTAGTAAAATTCATTACAGTGTTGATATTTTTCTATTCCTTTAGTTGCTGCATCTCCACTACATGGTCCTGGAATGAATCTCTCCCACTCTGCATCATCACTGAGCTTGCAGCAAGCTTTCTCTGAGATGGGGCATGCTCAGATGACAGAAGGACCTAGTACAGCTCCTCCAGTGTTCAACCAAACAATACCACCGTTTCCACCCGCGCTTTCTACCATGGCAGGCAGTGGTGCACCTCCCACATCTGCAGCTGCTCCTTCAATATCTGTTCCCTCTAGCACAGGTGTTTCTCTTCCAGGTTCTGTTACTTTGCCTTCAGAAAGTGCAGCTGCTGGAGTTGCACCAAGTGCAAGTGTGCCAAGCTCTGTTTCCCCTCCTCCAGCCTCACAGTCTGGACAGCAGTCCAGTGGTGTGGCTTCCAGTGTGAGCGCCCCTGCTTCTTTCTCCTTAACTGTCACGTCCCAGCCTGCTCAGCCAGTAACTGCAGACATTGCCCCCAGCATCAGCACACCGGCTTCTTTGGCACTGCCAGCTACCCAGGTTGCTGGTGTCACTGGTCTTGGTGTCGTTGCACCAGCTGTGACATCTCAGTCTGCTCCTCAAATTGTGAGTAGTGTAGCAGCACCACAGACATCTGTTGCCCTGTCTCTGGCTCAGAATGTGGCTTTGCAGCTTCCTCAGCTTAGTACTAGTGGCTCTGTCTCCAGTCTGGCAGAAACAACAGTTGTCAGTGCTCCACAGTCACTACCTGAGAGTGGGCAGCCTGTAGATAAATCACAGCTTTGCAGTGCAGCTGGCTTACCTCTCCCAGTCTCTGCACCTTTATCATCCTCTGTAGCAACAAGCGTATGTGGTTCCGTCACTCAGCCCGTTATACATCCCTTACTCATCCCATCAGCAATTACATCAACACCTGTCCTGCCCCAAATTCCAGGTGCAACACCTGTGTTGCCCCAGGTTCCCTTACCTGGTGTCTTACCACAGCCAGTCACTAACTTGCCTGCAGTACAGCAAACATTGATACACAGCCAGCCTCAGCCGGCTCCGTTACCCAACCAACCTCACGTTCACTGTATGGAGGCTGATGCTGATGCTCAGTCTAAAGCACCTGGTATTGACGATATCAAGACCCTGGAAGAAAAGCTACGGTCTCTCTTCAGTGAACACAGTAATGTGGGAACAGCACATCCATCAGTATCTCTGGAGACATCGCTGATAATGGAAACTACTGTTATTCCTGGGATACCAACCACCGCTGTGGCACCAACTAAACCCCTGACGTCCGTTAGCACTTGTATACCTCCAAGCAGTTTGCCTCTTGGACCAACTGGCTTGCCAGTGCTGACACCAGTTGCCACCCCTGGGCAAGTGATCACCCCAGTCAGCTATATTTCGGCACCAAGCAGCATTGCAACAGCAGCAGTGAAACCAGGCACCTCTCCTTCGAAGCCCCCTCTTAGCAGGGTACCGGTAAGAAATGCAACGTTTGTGTGAATATTCAAGTATTGTAGAAAACAGCCTTTTTGAACAGAATCCCTTTTTTTACAGCAAAGTATTTATTTAGACAAGTATGTCTTTGGTTATAAGATCAGAAGGAAAATTTCATCTTGTTTTATTTGTCCCAAGAGGTGTTTTCTTCTGTCCATGCTGAAACAAATGTCCAATTCTATATCGTGTCTGAGCTATCAAATGTCACTGTTTGTTTTTCTTACTCCTACCATGAAGAGTGAAGCACCATGAAGTGTGTGTTTTTTTTGTTTATCTTTTTCCAAATAGAAGTTTGAGAGTCTTGCTTTAAATAGGTTTTTATTTTATCCATAATAGGTAAAACAAGTCAGGGAGGTTTTATGTTTCATAAAGTAGTTGTGATTGCTTAGCTTTGCTTCTTATCATTAGCCTGATCTTTGAAAGCAAGGATGAATCTGACAGTGCTTTTTTTTTTTGTTTTGTTTTGTTGTTTTTTTTAAGTCCTCTGTTCCTTACATAGTGCCTGGATAGTCTGATAGTCTCTTTCTTCCAAATGCTAGATTTGTGAAAACAGGGTTCTGAAAAATTTTGAAGAGATGAGAGTATCTGGAAACATAAACAGCATTTTTTTTTCTGAATTGTGCTCTGCAAGCACTGTTTCATAAAGTGTTGAGCTATGTTGTATAGTAACAACTTGAGATGTCATGAAGTTGCTACTTGGCTCACTAACCAGAAGTGTAGGTATGTCAAATTAGGCTGGCGATTATCTTATGAATTGTTGCCAGTGCATTTCAGTATTTGAAACCATAGTTAGCTCTTTCCTTTTCAAACCTTACGTGCAAATGGTTGAAGAAGCATTCAGGTTTTTAACAAAAGAAAAACCTTAATGTGCACTTCTGTTTCTGTAACATTCTTTCCCACTCACCAACGCTTCATTGTCTTCAGCCAACCTTGTTATTAGAATAGAATAGTTCAGTTAGAAGAGACCATCGGAGATCATTGAGTCCAACTGCCCAACCGCTTCAGGGCTAACCAAAAGTTAAAGCACGTTATTAAGAGTTACCCAAATGACCTGAAGCTGGTTAATGTTCAAGGCATTCTAACTGAGTTAATGCTCCTACCATCTCCATTTATGAGCAGTCTTTCCCTTGTACTCTTACTAATACAGCTTCCTCACACTGCCTCTGTGATTGTGTATGTAGCAGATGTAGAAAATGATTCTTCCCTTACTATTTTAGCCAGTACTTCCTTGAGACTTGAAAATCTAAGTTTATTTATCTCTAATTTTGAACACTGATTTCATAACCAAAACGTATTTTTTTTCCCCTTTTTATGTTTCTGTGCTTCTCTGAGAAGCACATCCAAGTCCTTGGAGGCTTCTTTCCCATGCTGTAAAACACTGCTGCTGCTGTATTTTTCTGCTAGCGGTAGAATCATTAATACTTCCCCCTTGGGGAATCTTGAATGCTCTGTTCAGGGGAGCAAGGCAACAGAAAACAAACTTAAGGCTTCTTGCCTTGCCCTACGATAAATAAATTAAGTTTCTAGGGTGAGGTAGAGAGCAGAACTCCTGTGCCTTGCCAACCAGGCTGATGTTATTACTTTCCCAGCTGTTTTTACAAAGGTGAAGGAACAGATGGGGTATGAATATGGTACCATTCCTGTGTAGAGATAGATATTTTTCTAGGACGAAACCAGATGTGATCACTGAAAAGAATTGGTGAAATAATTTCATTAATTTTATATTGGATAAGGAAGTTACAGCTAATCATAATAGTGTGTTAGTAGACTAACATGTAAAATTTGAGACCTGAGGGAATTTTATAGCTGCTATAGCAATAACCTTTGAGAATTTCACCAGCCTCTCCAAGATTTCTCCTTATTTTATTTGTTACAGTTTTCTAGGAATCCCTTTCTATTTGATTGATTTTGCTATACTACTCTCAGCTGCATTCATATTCTGTTTCCCTACCTTGGGTTTTCTTCCTTGAAGGTTAAGTAAACCATACTGATGCTACTGAGAGTATAAGTCTACAGTTATCCCATGGGTTACACGTTGACCTCTAAATCCACCTTTAACAAAGACCACACTGGAGTAAACTTAATGGAGAAGTAAGAGATGGAGATGTAAAAGGGGATACTGAATGAATGGAGCTAAGACTGTGGAGACTAATCTGTTTTTTTTTTTCCCTGAACCCCAGCAGATACTAGAAATGGCATCTTTTCTCTTACCTAGTGGAGGTCATGTCTGTATAACACTTGCCTTGAATTGTAAATGATTCACCAACTTGGACTCAGAAGTTACATTTTAAGCAAAATTGTGTTATTGCCCAGTGGGGCACTTCTTTCCCTTTTAGATTGTTTTCAAATGCAAAGTAGGAAATTTCTGCTGTGGAGGTGCATGAATAATGCCAAGGAAGTTAGGGAAGAAATCTAGATGCAGAGGCATTTATACTGAAATGAAGCTGAGAATTAAAGAAAGATTAAAAAACTGTAAAACCTAGTTGCTGGTTCAGGAACAGTTGGGAATAGTTAGAAACCTGCTAATTGCAAACCTGTAATTAAAAATGCTTGGATTTAAATGTAGTAAATATTTGGGGTTTTTGATGTCTGTTCTAGGAAAACTAGCTCCTTTCTGAGTCTTTCACTTCTAAATTACTTTGTGTTTTTTCTTTTTTTCTTCCAAAACTTAACTTTAGTTTCACTTGGTGTTGTTTTTAAGGAGCTTAATGCTTTAGTTATCTGGGGTTTACTAAACTGGGGGGGGAGGGGGGTATTTGATTTTGTTTATGGTCAGCCTGTTAGCCTGCACGGTAAATATGTTTTGAGTTGTCTTACGAATGTATTTAAAGTATGTTTTACCTCTTATTTATAAACAAAGTGATTAATTTACCACAGCTGAACAAGTCAACATGCATCAGAAACAGTAATGCCCATGTGTATGTTCGTAGCACACGCACACAAGCTGAGGTAATACAACTTGGCTAAGTTCCTACCCCAACATTTGGGGAAGGGTGGATAATTATGGCAGGTATCCTCACTGGACAGTTATTTCTGCAGTCTGAACTATTAGGTAAGCTGTGGTAACGTGACTGCAGGCGAGAACTGGTTCTGTTTGCAAGGACCAGAGCAGACTTTGGGCTGGTGACACGTACCCAGCAGTGTTCCTGTCACAGATGGGAAGCTGGCTGACCAGCACTGGAACTCATAAGGCTATCCTGTGTTTCTGAAACTTCAGAGTCACGGACAAGCCTTCATGGTTACAGCTGAGAATAAGAATTGCAAATTGTGTAATGGATTGCTTAGTTCCTAGGACTTCCCACTTCCCTAACAATGGACATAACTAACTGGAATGTGCTCTCCGACCTTGCTGGGAGGCTTTGATCCCTCATTCTAACCTTTCCGGTCTCTCTAACCCCTTCCATGTAACCTGGATGACTTCCCCTTATTCAGCTGCATGGCCTAGTCATCTTCTGTGGGTGATCAATATCCTCAGGATCAAGGCCAGTAATGGATCAGGAGACTGGTGTAAGAAACTTTCGAATGGGCTTTCAACAAGTGGAGACATCCTCAAGTGTGACAGTTTCTGATCAAGTCATTGCTTGGAACAGCTTTTCAGCAGCACATGGCTTGGTGTTGTTAGTGGGCCATTAAAAGAGATCTTTTGTGAGGAGGTTGAGTGCATTCCTGCACCCTTCCAAAAACGTTTCAAAGAGGCTTTATTTATGAAGAAATGCTGTTGTAGCATTCCTCGCAGACTTGAAAATACAATTGCCAAGATGCTCTGCTCCTGGGCAGAGCAGCTTGCTTCAACTGGTAATTGTGGCCAGTCAAAGGCAGCCTGAATTAAAACAACAAAACCAGACAACCTTCCCAGCCCTGACACACACGCTTCAGCTGTCACAAAGCTCCCCAAGGACTCGATGCTAACTTTCCAGGAAGGAAGTCTCCACAGAAAAAATGTAGAGGCCTCTGTCATATAGCACGACTGACTGTAACGTGGTGTCTGATCCTCCTGTTGTGCCGTGTCTGATGGACTCGCGTTTCCTCTTCATCATAGGTGCTACCAGTAGGCTCTGAACTTCCAGCTGGCACTCCGTCCAGTGAGCCGCTGCCACCTTTTCCGGGACCTTCACTAACTCAGGTGCTACACGACTCAGCAGATTTTTATCTGCCTCTTTTTCTTTCAAAGAGCATGTTTCGATTAAACTCTCCATTGCATGTTATTAATGTCTGTTTTTCTGTTCTTTTGACTGAGTAACCCCTTTTGTGTAAATGGAGCAGTGGCCAGAGTTGCTTCAGCACTAGAGGTACAGCTTGCCCTTTGGGATGCTGTACGCAGTGTCTGAAGTACAAAAGCAATTGAATCAGGCTTGGAGTTATTTAGTGTTTTAACCTGAACCTTAAATTTATTTTTTAAATGTAACACAGGTGAGTACGTGCATAAACTTGAACTTGTTTTCTTCTTACGATGAAAAGATGCTTCCCTAAATAGCTATATACTGTAATTAAATGTTAATGAAAAAAAAAAAAAAACACAACAAAATTCCTGGCTTTGAGAAATCCTGGTTTTATTTTTTATTTTTTTTTTGCAGTTATTACTAGACACTTATTTCAGTAGGTTTTCAGAGTTGTAAAAGGTCTGTGAAGCTCCAGACCAAAACAAGAGCTGAAATGTAACAGTGGCTTAACATTATGCAGTTTCTGTCCTTGTGTGCAACAGTTAGCTTGGGTGTTTTATATGTGAATTGGACAGATGGTCAACTCAAGATCACAAAGATAAAATGTCTTCACTTTTCTTTAAAAAAGAAAAAACTAGATGAAAAAAAATTAAGGCAAAATTGTTTTATGGATCTTCTAAATGCTGTGCAAGGAAATGTCACATGGGAAGAATACACTTCAATATGCAAAGAAAGGCTGAAAAAATAACCAGACAAAACCCATGAGATCAAGAGATGGCGATATGCTACTTGTGAAAGAAAAAAGACTGAATAAACAGACAGCTTTTTATAGAACTCTATTCAAATTGAAAATTACGATCCTAAATTTAAATTCAATTTTTATTTGATCGATATTTCATTCCAGTGTGTACCTAGTGGTGCCTGCTTAAGGTTCAAAGTAAGTTTGTTGTAAATTTAGCACTACCTGTGTATGTATACTTTTTATAGTATTTACCTCTTCCATCTGTGGCTTTGGTCCACAGGGAATAGTCCTTGAATACGTGTCCTAAAGCTACACTTGAACTGGAATCTGTCATAGAATTTCATAGAATGGGATTATTTTTAAGTCATTAGTATAATTATTTTTCAATAACTTAAAAAAATATTTTTAAATTTTATTTCTTATTTCCAATAAAATAACTACAGCATGAAAGCTTGTACAGTATTTCTGAGCATCATGGTCTGATTTATCTCCTTGACCACTGAATTTTAATGCAGACTGTGAGCTAACCTTGATAAAGTCCTGCTCCTTGACACCCTGGTAACAGTCTCCCTCTCATCTCTTGAAATAGAGCTCTCAAATTCAAGTTTCACCTGTGGAAGTGAATTTAAAATGAACTGTAAAGGTCATTTTAGTTCTTTGCAAGCTGTTCCTTTTTGGGATTTACAATAGTCTGTGAGAACCTCTCTATCTGAAAGGACTTAAATTGACTATCATACAAAGGAATAGTTTTAGAAAATTGTAAATAATTTAAGCTGTTAAAGCGGCTTTGGTTAATGAGCTATCATGACTCATTTTATAACTAAAACTGTAAAAACAGATTTATATGTATTAGGATTCTGATCTTCAAAGATACTTTTTTAATTGGATTTTCATTTCTATCTTTCAAATGTGAGAAATATGGTATTCCCTGGTTCCAAGGGCATGAATAGAGTTGAACAGCAGGGTGTTAGCTGCTTTCGTGTGTTTTTTGTCGGCTATGACATTAATTGTCCCTCTGTTTTCCATTTTTTTTCCTTCAGTGCTGTCTGTGCAGCAGCTGTCTTTATTCAATAGTTTGTTCAGTTCTCCCAGTAAATGTAATTATTTTGTGATCCCAGGAATCTCTCAGACAAGTTTGCACAGAGTATGTCCTAGAGTTTAGAATGGGAACGGCCTAGAAGGCCTAAATTGCAAAATGCTGAAAGTTGGCATCTCGCCCTATCTTTTCCTGCTCGATCACCTTCTCAGTCCTCCTGATGGAGCACATGCAAATCAATGACAGTACTACATCCAGCTTTAATTGATGAGTCCTTGCAGATGGCTTTCATGTCCAGAGTTACTTTTTGGTTTTCTTTTTTTTTTTTTCCCTCCAAAAAGTATGTTTCAGTGTTTTGAAAGCAATGAGGATCAGCCCACTGCTTGGGAGAGTTTTATGCAGTGTAAGAAGGCAAATGCTTGTTCTCTGTATGTAAGAAGACTATGAAAGTGAAGGCATTGCTCTCAAAACCTGTAACAGAAAGGAGACTGGTACTGTATTTTGTTTTATGTAATGCTTACTAGCAAGCAGAACGTGAGTAATCGGGCATGGGTATCTTCTGTCTCCAACTGAGCGAGAAGCTGGTCATCTTATGTAGAGCTATGAGGTGGTAGTGTTAGCAAGCAACTTTTTTTTCCCTCTACCTCAAGGCAGAAGCTTTTTATGAGCCTGTCAGCCAGTTCTTTTTGAAGTATGATTTTGCTGAAGAGGAGATGCCAATTTGGTGACAATTCTTAGGTGTTCTTACCACAAGCAATGCTAGCAAATGGATCTGAAAACAGTTGGTTCAAAATAAGTCCCATTAAGTTCACAGTAATTTTTTTGGTCATTGTTTGGAACTGGGTATCTTAGTAATCATTTGCCCAAACTCAAAGCAGTTGTAGCCACTTTAGTGACTCAAACCACAGGACTACTCCAAAAGGCTTCCTGAGGTTTCTCATAGGTCTTTCTGGTAGGGTCTGTGGTAAAAAAGGTATAAGTAGAGATCTCTTGCTTGTCCTTTGCAAACAGTTGACCTAATTTCACCTCTCATTTGAACTCTAAAGCCTGTCTAGGAGCGTGAGACAGAATTGGAGAAGACTTACTGGATCAAATCTAGTTGACTGTGAAGAGCATTTGCTGCTGTCACACAATAACTGTCTGGAAAATTATGGACTTGTCTTGGAATAGCCAGGCTTGCCTTCCTTACTGATTCTGTCAATAGCTCATTACACTATTTTTTTTTCCTTAGTATCAGATTCCTAATTTGCAGTTCAAATGTGTGTCATCCCAAGACCAGTCTAGGACAGTTTGTGCCTCAGTCTTAAATACCTGTTCTTTTTATTCCTTAATAAGGAATAAAAATAAGCCTTTTTAAGGTGTGTTTAGAATATTTCAAGCTTCATTTTGCTACTATTATTTCATAAAGAAATCTTTATCTCCTGATTGTTCTGATATCTCAGCTCCTCATTTGTTTACTTGAATCAAATCTCTTCCTGTAAGCATGAGTGAAGAGAACTATACAGTATTTCAGACAAAATGTCATTTTTACAGTATTACTGAATTAAATTAGCCCGCCTATCTGTTAAGTATTTTGATCACAGCATCTTTACAAAATTCTTAAGGGAAGAATGCAAACTTCTGTCTTCAGGAAAAACAGAAGTTCCTGTTAACATTTCTTTTTCTATTTTTACCAAATGTATTGCTTAAATTGTTCCCAGTCTTACTGTGCTATAAATGTGAAATGTGAGCATACAGGAACAGAACGTGGTAGAAATATGGAAGCTGTACTGACTACTTTAAATTTTAATGTTAAATACGTCTGTTTTCTGAAATGTGACATGTTTTTCTCTTGAGCTGGGACACCTATTTACTTTTTTCCTCTCTCATCAGTCCCAGCAGCCACTGGAAGATCTGGATGCTAAGCTGAGAAGAACCCTTAGTCCAGAGACGGTTCCAGTGACATCTGCTCCTGCCTGTGTACGTTTGCAATGGTAGCAGTTAATAGTCCTGAGTAACGTCAGTGTTTTCTCAAGTTCATGCACTTAGATCACTGCCTTTAATATCATTGTACTAGTCCATAGACTTTTAAAAATAAAAATGAAGAGTCATCTTTCAGCTTGCAAGACTGAGTCAAACAAAATAGGGAAAATCCATAGATCACGATAGATACTGTGTTTCTTGAGGCTGGTTTTGGTGTTAGTTCTTAATAGCTTTTTGGCAAAGTCATTAATATCACTGAAATAGAAGGGGAAGTGACTATGGGATAAGGGGAGAGAGGGTGTTAAAGAAGCAGTATGTGCTATGTCAGTCTAAATTTGGGAGGGCTGTTAAACGTGTGGATCTGAATGCTCATGACTATAGTGGAAGTTTGATACAAAATAATGATAGTGGTTAATGTTATGATCTCCAGGTGGCTACTTACGCATTACTTCTGCAGAGTAAAAAGGGAGGTACTGCTGACAGACTTGGGTTGTAAGGCATGCAAAATTTGTTGCTGGTGTTGCTTGTCTTGCAGATTAAAAGATCTTGCATTAGTCCTATCATGGGTTATTCTGTAGCCCTGATGGAACTAAAAGATTCAGTAACATGCAATATGGTGGATTTGTTGAGGGTTCAATCAGACTGTGATTCTCATAAGTTTATTTTTATTTCCCCCCTTGAACTTGTAGTCTGTGCCCTCAGTGGCATCTACAACGGTTACCGGGCTGGTGTCCACAGCCACACAGTCTCTGAAAGAAGGTAAGACAGCCTTTGTTATTTCAGGTGGTTTCTTAGCACAGAGATATAATACAGAATTGAACAGACTAGCAATTTGAAAGGATATAGCCATCATACGATGACAATTCCTTAAGAATTGTATTAGTTTTTAGTACCTAAACTGAACTTTTCCACTGCAGACGAAGAGAGGGGAATGATGCATGCATATTATAATAAATTACTTAGTATTCGAAGCTGACCAAAATAATAAATTAAGACTTGCAAAGAATGTCCAGTATGCTTCTGAGGTACAGCTTCAGGATTTGAAGGAACTGCTTTCTGTTTCGTTATATTCTTTGCAGTAACAGTAAGAACTTTTGTGTTGTCATGCTGTTCTGCATGTGAGATATCTCCTCCTAATCACCGTTTTATTTCTATTTAGTTAGAGAAATTGGTGTTAACTAGAAATTAAAGAAACAAGGTAACAAAAAAGATTCTTCTGGCTGCTTTAGAACAGCTGAAGAATGACTAGATGATCAGCAATTGAATAGTGGATGATCAATGACTTTCAAATCTAAATGACTTTTATTGTTGGGGATGGAATTAGGGGGTAGAATCAAACAACCCAAACTGCAAAAGTAGCCTGAGGCTTTCCAATCAGTATTCTCCTACTCATCTCAATTAAAAAACAAAAACAAAAAACCTTCATTTTTTAAAAAAGAAACCGCTAATGTGATACTAACATTATTTCTGGTTAATTTAGTAAATAGTATTAAAATTGCACATGCCTCATGTTCAATGACAAACCTTCAAAAGCTAATAAAAACAATAGTAAATAATCCCATTATAGTATGCCGGTAGGTAACGATACCATAGAAGTCATTCTACTGCTAGAAAATGAATGTTTTTTGCCTGGTGAAGTTTAGATGGTGAAAGTAAAGAACTGGGAAGTTGCTGAATAAACACAGCAAGCTGTCCAATAGAATTAGTTTAAATATAGAATGCTATTTCTCAGCTTCTTTGTAACCTTATGCTGCCAGTGCAAACAACAATAAAATTAGGAGCCAACATATAAGGATCCAGCTCTGCAGACTTCAGACTGCTTTGAGTAAACGTCGTTCATAGCATTTCTTTAACGTACCATTTTTCTATTAAGAAATTATCTCCAGCATTTGAAATTTAGGTAGTCGCTGTGGGTACTGAACTAAAAGTAAGTGTGTTCTTATATAAATTTCAGTTGTTCTTGATTCTTTGGCTACTTCACATCTTTTTTAGAAATCAGTATGCTTTCTTACTGCAATCAGAAAGTGCACTTGTGGCAAGTGTACTGCACAGGGAAACTTCATAGAAAAATACTTAATATCAAAATGCAAATTTAAAATTCTATATGTCAAAGCTGAGAAAAGAGATCAGGTTCCATGAATTCAAAAGCATGACATAAATACTCAGCTGATAGTTGAGTTTGAAATGTTGAAGTGTAAATAGCTTGTTGCTAATTTTCTTCTCAATCCCATTCTCCGTTTTCTTAGCTTCAGCATCGTGTGGTGGAGAGAGCAGTGGTATGGCTGCTGCAGCAGGAGCTGGTGTTCTTAAGATGGGACGATTTCAGGTAGGAGATGTTAAACTGATGTAGTTGTTGATATGGAATCCTCACTGAGCAGTTACTACCTAGTGCCAGCTCAGTGTGCTTCTTGGAAGGCTTTCCTATTGGGAGAAAATACCCATAATGAGCTTGTGATCGGAGGGTTTTGTGCAGATACTGTTCTTATTCTTGGCAGGGATTGCACTAGATTATACAAAGTCTAGTTTGTGAATCCAGCATTTCATCATGTCAAGGATTAATTGCGTATCTGTTGGCCTTGGCCTTTATGTGACCGAAGTCCTGACTGTGATGCAAGTCCCCTCTGAATCTGTTGGGATTTTGGGCAGTTAATCATCCAGCCTATCTAGACCTGCTATTTTGTGTGGTCATGTGTTACTTGGAGGGAAGAAGCTTGCTTTGTGGCATTCCGGGGAAACTAGTTATTTTTTCCCCCCATATGGTTTTAAGTATTTAAGGTAAATAAGAGCATCATGTTGAGGAAGAGCTAAGAAGATCTGTGTGATAACATTTCTGTTCTAGGTATCTGTGGCAGTGGATGATGTGCTAAAAGAGAGTGACAAACTTGAAACTAAGCCGGTGCAATTTGAAACCACCTCCTCTGATTCTTCGCCTCTTTCTGGCAGTAGTCCAGAGAGTACACTGGTAAAGCAGGCTGGCAGTCGGAAAAGTGAGGTTGTCACTGACTCTTCTGTGGATGTGGGAGGTGGTGTTCCTCAGCCAGTTCCTGTGCTGCAGTTGCCAGTAGATGTTGGTCAGCCGACGAAGGTTGGACGCTTTCAGGTAACAACAACAACAGACCAAGTGGGGCGCTTTTCAGTGTCAAAGACTCAGGATGAGGTCACCTGTGCAGAGAAAGAGCCAATGACTCTTCCTCTCTCCGTGGACTTGGAACAAGTTGCTTCTTCGGCTGCAGCTCCTAAGAAAGAGTTGGAGTTAAGGCAGTCCCCACATTTGAATGGTCCATCCTCTGAGCTGGAGGCCGCCTTCTTGAGTGGAATGGCTAAGGATGTGGATGACGGCTCAGGGAGCCCAGACTCTCTCCAGCCCATGGGGTCAAAGATCAGCCTCCCTGTTCAGAGCCTTAGCAACTCGTTCAATTCTTCCTACATGAGCAGTGACAACGAGTCGGATATTGAAGATGAAGACTTGAAATTGGAACTCCGTCGATTACGGGAGAAGTAAGGCTTTGTTTTGTCTTATGTGTGTATGAAACGTGTAGCAGATGCTCAGTATGAATATCTTTTCATTTCCTCTGGACTCTACTTTTCACAAAGAAAAAAGGTAAACTTCTTTAAAACACTAAACCTTCGCTAAACATCAGGTCCCATTGCTGGTGTTTATATGGAAAGTAAAATCCTTTAGTGGGAACTAAAAAGTTCCAAACAATGGGTGTACACACTTGTTATGCTTAATATTATAACCTGTAATCTTGTTGCATGTGTTTATATATAGATTGATTGCCATACTGGGTAAATCTATGCAGATGCATGGAAGTTTTTGCATAGGACTGAAATTCAGTGGTTAGTAGAAATATTGGTGTCACTTGAAAATGACACACAACTAGGCATTTCTAA
Source organism: Aythya fuligula (assembly GCF_009819795.1). Taxonomy (NCBI): domain Eukaryota; kingdom Metazoa; phylum Chordata; class Aves; order Anseriformes; family Anatidae; genus Aythya; species Aythya fuligula. Next base: position 64,287,655 of record NC_045559.1, read on the forward strand.
TATGCATTCTGGTATTCGTTCTCCTTTTCCTGAATAATCCCTGTTAATTTAGAAAAAAACCTCAGAAATCAAGGAATATGACCTCCTAATTTATATTGAAAGCTGGCTTTTTAGAACAGCTGGCAACTGCTCTGATCTGAAAAGAATGGTGCAATACAAATGTATGGCCTCCAAGGCCCATAAAATGAGTAATCTAACTGTTCCTGCAACATTTATGATGTATGGTTTGATCTTCTATGGTAGCTGTATGTTCTTGTTGGTACATCTGTTTATTCTGGTTTAATGATACAGCACTGGGAGCTTTGTATTGGAATTCTAGTCAGCGTTAAAGCACAATAGAAAAAGACAGGCCTTCTGCCATATGCATTCAGTGGTTATTTGTGGAAGGGATTTATTTCCTCTGTTCTTGAATGTTAATGGAAGTGTGACCAAACAAACTGGGAAGGATTGTATGCACACATGCATACATTTTTTTTTTTTTTTAAGTCATACTCTTTTGTTACTTGTCAGGCACCTTAAAGAGATCCAGGAGCTGCAGAGTCGCCAGAAGCAGGAGATTGAATCACTGTACACAAAATTAGGAAAGGTCCCGCCTGCAGTAATTATTCCCCCAGCTGCACCCCTTTCAGGAAGGAGAAGACGACCCACTAAAGGAAAAGGCAGCAAGTCCAGCCGTAGCAGTTCCCAGGGAAATAAGAGCCCTCAACTATCAGGTAAGGCTTTCTACATTTTTTCTAGGTAAGATAGTACTGACATGGTGCTGTCTGTCACTTTCAGATGGATGTGATTTGTCCACCTCCTTCTCTCCTGTCTCTCCTTCTCCCGCCAAGTTCCTCTATTGTCTGGACTATGAAGTCTTAAATCGCTTTTGCTAGTTGATGGTCTTGCTTGTGGATTTTGCAATCTACTGAAACATACAGAAAGTATATCATGTAGTTTTGTAAGAGCAGTTATCAAATTGAGATTTTTTTTTTTTTGTATTATATTAGTGGTATGTGTCTGGTTAAGAGGACTGGGAATCCTTCCTATCCAGAGTGAAAAGTGTAGATTAGTGTAAATTTACTGTACCAGGGATTTTTTTCATAAACTGTTGTTATTTTCTCCTGAAAATAATTTTGTATAGTGGGACTGGTCTCTCATCACCATCTCACTCATCTCCAGTCACAATTCTTTATACTTACCAAATTGAAAGTTTCAATTGTCAAGGCTTCCTTTCTCATTAAAACAGTATTTATAACAAATTGGAAAATAGTTCTGTGACTGATTGATGTGTTTGTCAGATGCTTGCTGTGTAATCGTATATGTCCCTCAAATCCTGTAGCACTGAGTAAACAGCATTGGAGGGTCAGCCCCATGTCATGCAGCAGGGTCTGTATCCAGTCACACTGTGGGCTCACTTCTGTTTTGTTATTTGGTAGAGGGGCTGAGTGTGAGCGTGACAGTGAGCTAACACTGAGTTCCCTTAAGACCAAAGTACATAAAATTATTCCAGTCTTAACTCCTTTCTTACAAACTGCTGTAGTCCCTGCACCTCTCTCTCTCTGGGAGTGTCATGCTTGTCCAGAGGGTGATATCCTTCCCCCCACAACCTGCCCCTGCATTTCTTTCTGCATTACTAACAAAATAGCTCACTCATACTTTCCTCTGTTGTTTTTTTTTCCTCTCACTTGGAAACAATGACAAAAGCTTAGAAAATGACGTGACGAAACTGAAATATTCAGTGTGTTTTGCCTTTGTTCTTCCTATAGGCAATCTATCAGCTCAGAGTGCACCATCAGTCTTACCCCCACAGCAAACTCTTCATCCTCCTGGTAGTGTTCCAGAGACTGGACAGAACCATCTGTTACAGCCCCTCAAACCTTCACCTTCTAGCGAAAATCTCTACTCTGCCTTTACCAGTGACGGTGCCCTTTCGGTACCAAGCCTTTCTGCACCAGGCCAAGGTAAGACTTTAAACAGACTTAGCGTCGAGTCTTGCACCTTTGCTGCTGGTGAGAGAATGGTCAGCTTGATGACACTTGGTATTTAATACATATTGTGAAACAGACAGGGAATTTAACCCATATGCATGGACACTGATAACGACTTTTTTTTTTGCAACTAATTTTCTAGCTTCTCACATAAGTAAGGCATGTTGAGAGTGTTGAGGTAGTGAATATATAGCATATGGCCCCATCTGCCCTAATGAAAACACTAAGAAGGACACAAAGAATGCAGTGTGATGGCAGCAAGCAATATTCTTCTGACCTGAGGGAAAAGGTGTTGGCTGGAAGGATGAGGAGGAGACAGATTAGAAGGAGCCGGGGGGGAGGTATGTGCAGATGTGAAGTGAGACTGAGGAATGGGCAGAACAGCTTTGGTGTTAAGAGATGATTGAAATGGTAGGAAACTTCAGAAGACTTAGTCCTTTTAGATTTAACTGCTTTAGCTGTTTCTGTTAATGATAAAAGCAATAAAAGGAAAGAGGCCCATATTGTGCATTATGGGTTAGAGATATGCTGGATAAGAGTGTAGGAGTATGGAATGGTGTAGGAATAATAAATTGTTAATTTTACTCAAGTTAAGAATGGCTTGTAATTAGTTAGTATGTTATCAAAGCATTTCTCACTCAGCCCTGATTTATTTGGGAAGGGGTTTTTTTTTTCCTTGCCACTCATTAAGGGGATTCTTTTACTTCTGTGAACTTAGTTGCTCCCATTATTTCTGATTTATTATCTTATTGAAAAGCTTTACCATAGACTGTTTGAATGCATCAAATCAAATGACTTTTTGTTGAAATTGGAGAAGTAAAAATGGAAAACAGAAATGGACTTTTGGGAAGAATTTTCTTTAGAGATTTTTTTTAATGAACTGTTCCAAGTGTTTTGGAGCTACTTTCATCTCCCTACATCCAGAGTTGTACAGAATCTTTTACAGTTAGATACGTTTGCTGGCATTTGGCTTTGATTGAAACCCTATTGTTGGGTTATGTACTGGAGGTTAACCCAGCAAACTTGGCCTAATGTCTGCAGCTGTTGAAGGCAAGTCTTTCCACTCTGTATGTTGTCTGCGTACTCTTTGGTCCACTCTTTTGAGGCTTATTCTTGTGTGCCATGTTAATGCATTTCACCCTTCCAACCTCAAGTTGCTAACATCTTGTAGTGGTGTTCTGTCTCTTCTCCTCTCCTTCCTCTGTTCTTCCCGTTTTTGTTTTCTCACAGGCTGTGCGAAGTTTAACTGTGCATCTGAGAGAGTGACCTTCAAGCCTGGTGGCAGGAGGACCCGATTTCTGAGTACGCCCTGCTTGGCTCTTTGTGTGTAACACCTTTACTCCTTCCTTGTCTGTTTTTTTTTGTTTCGTCTTTTTGTTTTCTTCTGCTGCCTGGATCTGTTTCATGCAGCCCATCCTCATCTGCCACCTTGTATTCCCTCCCATTCCATGGCACAGCTGAGCTGCTCTTAGCACGCCGTTAGAAGTTTGGGTTCTCACCTCAGGTGTTCTCTTGTTAAACCCATAACAACAAACACTGATTTCTCCAAGCTTTTGGTGGAAACTTTTCTGTTCAGTTCAGTGAGATACCAGAAATCAGGGTTAGCTTGTAAGACGTTGGTGCCTGGGCCTTTTGTTCTGGCCTGCTTAGTAATTATGTTTCAGCATATATTAGCTGACATAAGACTTGGAGGGGAAGCACTCTTTCTAGTGGGACACAGAGGAAGGTTTGTTTTCCAAATTATTCCTTTGTTGGGCACTATTATAACTGATCGCAGGAGGCCTGTGTTGTCTTCCTCCAGTAGTGTGCTTACTGTGCAAGCTGGGTGTTCCTGCATGCTGTCAGCACTAGTGTTGATTGCAGTGCAGAGCATTGATGCCACCTGTAGGCAGTTAGCAGTGACTTCTTGTGTTCATTAGCAGATGGATAGCTAAAGATTGAAGTGCTGAGGGTTTTAAAAATATTCATAGGATATTTCCAGGCACACTTGGATGAGCCCCAGATTTAGAAGTTCTTATTGTGAATTGGAGACAGACTAAATATGACACAAATAGCAGTAAAGGTGGGGAAATAGCCAACGTCAGACATCCTGTCAGCACTCACAAGTTATCTTGCAGCTTTTTCAAAATCCTTTCGCTTGTGCTTACATTAGGCCAGATTAAAATGAGAGCCTCAAACTTCTGATGTGATTTTCTGAAGTAAGGCCATGCTTGAGCTGAGGCTGCTGATGTGATGCTTTTGATGGGGAGTGCTGTGACATCCCCCATGCTGCTTCTGCAGACTCGACCTTTCGAATGCTCTGACATTTATTTCCCACCCTCTGGAATGACTTGGTGTGAGAAAGCTTTAAGTGCTGAACAGAGACCTTCAGTTGCTGCACTGCACAATGGTACCACGCACCTGTAGCATCTGTCTCGATGCAGTTGGCAGCCAGAGAACCGTGTGCAGGAATTCGACCTGGCCTTCTGCAGAGACAGCTGCAATGCAACCAACTCAGTCCTTTGAGACAGGAGTGAGTCAGAGGGAGGGGAGATTTTTTCCTGGCTGCTGAGTTTTGTAATTACACCTCTAGCCCACTGCACTGGATTTTAGGTACGTTACTGTGCAGGTGTGCAGTAACTAACATCTGCAATCCAAAGACTCAGGGCTCCTTTCTTAGAAGGAGTGGAATGCTTACCAAAGCTAGCTTTTTAAAATTCTCTGGTTTGGCCTGTCCTTTTTGGGGTAGGGAGTATAAAGAGTATAAAAAATGACCATTCTGCTTCTGGACTTGATAGTGAATTGACTATATTAGTGTCATATGCCTACGAGGCCTTGGCTTGCTGCAAATTGCACATCATCTGGCTAGAAGAGTACTTTGGCATGTATATCCCTTGCCTGTGGGACTGGTGCTAAGGGAAATGGGTTCCTTTTGAAAAGTGTTTTGTAGCTGTCCTGTAAAAGCAGGTAATATTGTAAAGATATGGCACGGCTTGGCCTGGCTCCCGGCTTCTTACAAGTTGCTTGCTTCCCGGAGTCTTGTCCTTGAAATGCTATTGCAGACTGTCGTGGAGAGTGACAACTGGAAAAGATGCTGGGTTAAAATCAGCAGTGTTGAGGAAACAGTGCGGTAATTGATGCTTTTCACTGTGCAGCTGGAGAAACAGAGCGGTACAGCTTGGCAGGGAAAGTCTGAACTGCTCCATGGAGCTGGGAAGACTTGGGGAAATAGGGTGACAAACTATGAAAGCACTTGGCCTATCAAATTCTGCTCGTTTTGTGACACGGTTGAACTTGAGAGCTGTGAAACGCTTTCGATGTCCTGAAAAAAATGGCAGATGAGCTTGTTTTTCCTTTTGTGATAACAATGCTGCTTCCTGCCATTCTTCACTATTTTGGGAATTCTGAAGAATAAAAGCAGGAGGCTGAACCATTTCTTTCTCCGAAAGTACAACTGATAAAGCTGTCAGACCAGCCTTTGGATTTGTTCCTAGAATGTCCCAGTGGTAACTTCCAGAGCCATGCTGTGCTGCGTCCTCTGTTTCTCCCCAAGCTTTTTGTACTGTTTGCTGATACTAAACACTTCTCACTGTTTCTCTTATCTTTAACAAACGACTCTCTCTTTGTGCTTCAGGGAAGATGGTGAAAAAAGTCTGTCCTTGCAACCAGCTCTGTAGTAATTATCTTATTTCTGTTATCTCCAATTCCTGATTGTGAAGCTGTTCATTGGCTTTTTCTGGTCACCGAAGCCTTACCTCCCTGACTCTGTCTCCAGCACAGCATCTGTCTGTCTCTGTTGTGCCCTCTAATGTCTACTCTGTTGTTAGCATATTTATACAGCGTGGCTGTTACTGCTGCAGGAAGGTGGAGGCGGGCAGAGCCTCACCTTCACTGCAGAGCTCTTTGCTCACTGCTAATGACAGTGAATCGAGCATCAGGGGCAGCAGCTCACTGTGATGTGCTAAAACCGTACCTTTGAGCAGCTGGCCTGCTTGCCTCTCTGCTGGGTTCTGCCACCTCGGTGACAGCTCCGATTGCAGAGACTCCTTCAGCATTTTAAGAGTGAGAGCGAGCCATCAGACCCAGATCTCCGGTCTGTGTCTGAAAGTGAGAGACGTTGAGAAAAGCCTGGATGTGGTTGTGCCATTTCAGATTTTGAAGGTGCCTTTTCACTGCTGGCTTATGGGGAGATTAAAAAAAATAAAAAGAGTAGAATAAAGGCATTGTAGGTAGCAGGCTGGAGAGGGAGAAGCCTTTTCACTTCTGATCACTCACCTCAGAGCAGAACTGGGGACGGCTGCTGTGACCGAGCAGGAATGCGGGGGGCTCTTCCCATTGAACGCTACAACTTGAAACACTTCCTTTTCAGACTCTTCTGGATGGCAGCTTTGGTAGGTGGTGAATACATCAGAGCTAAAATGTGAAATTCCTGAGAGGGAAGTTTTAAAATTGATACTGTGGGAGCTGCAGTAATTTTATAGCTTGCCTCTAATGGTACGGGCTGGTCTGCTTCACATTGTGACCTGGGGCTGCAGCTCCGAAACAAAATCATTCTGTAGACAAGGCTCTCGTTGCCTCTCACCTTTCCCACCTGCCTTAAACCCTGAACCAAACCCTAAACCAATCCATTCCAAAGCCCCTGAGATTCCCTAAAAGACTTCTCACATTTTCAGATGAATGCACAGTATTATATTTCGTGAATAAATCTATTCTTCCTGTGGCCTGAAGAAGCTCCTCAGCTTAGGGCCTAGGCTGTAAGCTGTATGCTTACTGATCACAGCAGAAATGTGAGATACCAAACCCAGATATTGGCCATCATGAAGAGTGTGAGAGTGAGTGTGTCAAGCTCTGCATGAACCCTCGTGGTGGAATGTGGTTGTTACTGGTTTTGATGCCTCCTCTTGAGTACCTCTTTGTCGGTTTTGCTTGTTTTGTCTTTAATTTCACCTTTCATGTCATAGTTCTGATGAAATAATTGTATTCTGAGCACTCTCCGTGCACTGCATGCTTCAGGGTCTCGTTATTTTGTTGTAGATTTTTCTTTACTGCCTTACAGTGAATTTCTGTTACTTGTCCATCCGAGCTGCAGCTGCACGCCCTGGTCAGGGAACCTAACGCTTTCCTTCCCGCGGGTACTGGTGCATGTGTCTGCCTGCCTGTGCCCGGGAGTGCCCATGCTCGAGTTGGAACTGGTGGGAGGGATGCGGATCCTTCCCTCTTCAGCACCACTAGAGGCAGTAACACTTTGCTTAATTGTCCTGCGTAGTAAGTACCTCACCTTCCTGATCCACTCCTCAACGTGAAGCATTCCTGCAGGGGTTTGGAGCCAGTTCTCGCTTTGGTACCGTGGTTGCGAGCAATGGGGCAGGTGGCCAGGTGGAGGTGGGTTAGCTGTCAGGCGGGAGACAGGGACTCTCATTTGGCCCTTACAACGCAGAGGTGATTTGCCTTGCTGGGGCTTTTCGTGCTCCACTTTTAATCAGTTTTCTTCAGAAATCCTGCCATACACTCAAGTTTTTTTAGACTTGCCGGTTGCAGTCTTCAGAGCAAGTCAGTAGAAAGGTTTGAGGAGCTTTGAGAACCAAGACCAAACAGGTGAGGGGGTGTGCACCGCAATGGCAGGATGCTTATTTTTGATGCTTTAATTGGTTTTGTACTAAATAGGTTTGAGAAATCTAGATTACTTCTGCCTTTACTGTGTCCTTCAGAAAAAAACAAAAACAAAAACCACAACTATAGGCCTAGTGGTTAACCATAATTTCCACATCTGTAAATGAAGACACTTTGCAGTACCACTAGGAATTCAGAAAGCTTCCTTGATGGTATACAGCTTTGATTACCATTTTGGTAGCTTTGGAAAGCTCAAACTTGAGTGAAGTTGCTTGTTTATGAGAGAGGGGTAGGGCAGGGAGGCTATCCAAAACAACACTTTGTGATGTTTTCTACAGGCTGCTGTTAAGCAAGCTTTGTAGCAGAACCAAGCCCTGGTATTTCTGTGAAGGTTTCTCTTTGTCTTCTTGCGGTCAGCCCAGTGAACAGAAAAACTTTTCACAGCAAGGCCAAGGAACAATTCTCATTTCTGCCTTCTTTAAGCTGTATTAGTCATTTGCATCTGAAATGCTTGTTCTTCTGACATAGGAAATGTGAACATAATGGCAAAAAAAATGCCTTCAGAGGCAAAAAGCAAAATGTAATGCAGTGCAGGCTTCCCATGCCGATCCTGGCTCTTTGGTGGATGCAGACAGTCCCATCTGGTTATTCTCAAGAACAGAAGTATGGCAGCTATTGGGAACAACAGTGGCTGTTTCTCACTGTGGCTTTTTTGTGTAATCTGGGTGAATTTTTCCTCTTCATTTTACGTAGTGGAGATAATTTTCTACAGAGCAGCTGGCTATGCTGATTGTACTGCTCCTTGTTCAGCATCCAGCATTGTGTCCTCCAAGGTGGCGTTGACTTGTGCTGATAGTGGTTGCTGCTGATTAAAAGGCATAGGATGAGAGAATGATGTGATTTCTGTCATTTGGTGCCAAAATCTAATCTTCTTTTTCTTCTGCAAAGACCTAGAGGCTGCTACCATTCCCCTCTTAAGATGACTACTTGCAGCTCTTCTTGAAAAGCAACCATACCCCTGAAACAGATGTGCCTGTAGGAGTCCTTGTAGTTCCTACTTCAGCGTGCCTTGGAATTGAAATGTAGACTTGATCTGCATGGCATTTTAACTGGCTCTCTATTGTTGTACCACTGCCACAATTACTACATTTACTAGAGGAAGGTGGTCTTTAACCTGAGTTTTGACTCCTGTTTCTTGTACTTCTAGGGACCAGTAGCACTAACACAGTCGGGGCGACAGTCAACAGCCAAGCACCCCAGTCTCAGCCCACTGCTATTGCCTCTAGCCGAAAAGGGACTTTCACAGATGACCTGCACAAGCTGGTAGATAACTGGGCCCGAGATGCCATGAACCTGTCTGGCAAGAAAGTTGGCAAAGGGCATAGCAACTATGAGGTAAGATTTAACCCAAGATTTAACGTTTATAAGAAGAAACTGTCAACTGTCACTGCTGTCTCATTAGTGTGTCAAACAGAGTATGGTTGCCACGTAGCATGGACAACTGTGCCTCAAAAATGTTGGGTATATCTTTTCCGTGCAGCATTTTATTACATGCTGTGAAAGGGAAGGGGGATAACTGGAGAGTAAGGCCATAGTGTGTCCTTGCAAACATCCATCTGGAAGGGCTGAGGGGATAGCCTGTGGATTTTAAGCAGTTGTGTAACTCAAGGGTTGGATTTTCTTTCAGGGCCCTGGAATGGCAAGAAAATTCTCGGCTCCAGGTCAGCTCTGTATCTCTATGACATCTTCCCTGGGTGCTACGCCCATCTCTGCAGCATCAGCTACCTCTTTAGGTCCCTTCACGAAGGCCATGTGCCCTCCGCAGCAGTATGGTTATCCGGCCGCGTCCTTCACCGCTCCGTGGAGCGGGACGGGTGGTCCAGCACAGCAGCCACTTGGCCAGTTCCAGCCCGTAGGTGCCGCATCTTTGCAAAGCTTCAACATCAGCAGTTTGCAGAAATCGATCAGCAACCCTCCAGGCTCCAACCTGCGGACCACTTAGCCGCGCTCGGACACCGTGCTGGCCAGACCTCGGGACAGGACATGGGGAGGGAGACGGGGCCCTGTATCAGCTCCTAGTGCTGCAATGAACTGGTGGCTTGCCAGACTGGGAATGATTTTCTCTTTTCCAACCATTGCTGTTAACTATGTAAAGGGGGTTTCCCCACACGCTTGCAAGGGGGAGGAGGATGATCAGCATCCTTACGATGGGACAGTTCTTTTGACTCGAGGGGTCCCGCTCTTGTGTGGAGCGAGAGCTGTGAAGATCAGTTCTGGGGTCAGTTAACGCAGTCTTGCTGTAAAATTTCTCTCTGGTTTGAGGCTGAATCCACGCGTGTTGAGATTGGGAGAGTTGAATCCTAGCATGAGGCTTTAGCACACTTCTCCTCTCTCCCTGAAGAACCAAGACCAGGAGAAAAGCTGTCCAAATCCCCCTCCTCTCCCTCTCCCCAGTCAATTGTATTTGGCTCCAGAATGGTGGGGCACATGAATGGACTTGCAGTGCAGCCCGTGCTTGATAGGTCATTACTGCTTTAAGTAAGATATTAACAGCTTTGACTGCAGCATTAGAGCAATTTAAATTGTTTAAAAATTTTAAAAGTTCCCTGCGGACATGTACTTACCATCAGTTTTGATGTGGAAACACTGTGATATATAAATGTTGTTGGACAACAGTAGTTTAAAAATGAGTGGAATATAGAGGGTTAAAAAAGTTAAAAAGAAAAAAATGGGAAAAAAAGCTAGCTATATCCTTATACTTATTGGAGACACTTTAACTTTTTCCTTTGTATTTTCATTGTATTAGATAAATAAATGTGAATGTAAAATTGTATAAATTAATGTACTTGAATACTTGTCTGTTCTCCCAGTATGCTTGCTGGATATTTTAGTGCCTTGGACTTCTCTTGCTTCTGCAGTTAGCATCGTCTTCCCAGCAGACCCCGAGGCGGACGGAGGGCAAGTTCAGAGAAGGATGGATGGATTACTGGTACCTAGAGACCGGGACATTGCAGTTTTCTTAGCGATACCGTTGCTGTTTAGAGTAGGTGCGTGGAGGGCGAAGTCATTGAGGCAGGGGATGGGAACAAGGTGCCGTGTGTGGGGGAAACTTGTCCGAGGGGTGATCTGAAGTTGCTGGTGTGATGAGGGCCAGGTGGGGGTGGGACGGAGGGTTGCGGGTGATGCCAAATTGAGACTAACCAATATTGTCTACAGAGGCAGGAGGTCTGGATCAGAAATGGAGAGGCTGAGGAGAACGTGTGTCTTTGGGAAAGGTCCCATTTCAGATGCAGTTTGACTCCACCTGCGAAGTGGTGAAGATGTTTGGTCAGGATGTGGTTTGAGGGAGAGGTGCCATTGCTCGTTGGCATGGGCTTGTCTGCTGGGATTGCTTTTCTTCCTTTTTTTTTTTTTTTTTTTTTTTTTTTTTTTAAATCCATTTAAGCCAGGAATAAACTGTCCTGGTGCAACGTCCATTGCCGGCAATGGATGCACTTGAAACAGCCGGCATCAAGAAGTTTCCTCAGTCTCATTTTGGAGGATTTATGATTTTGTTCACTAACAAATTCCAAGCTGGTACCAGGACTGTAGCTAACCGTCACCTCTTAGTAACTGTACTGTACCTTCTGCTTTGTTCATTTTCCCTTTTCATATTTAAAAATACTGGTTTCCTCTTCAAAGTAAAAATAATACCAGCCAGTATTTACGTAGTGCTGCAAAAAGCTGTGAAGGATCAGAGTTCTGCTTCCTGGTACTTGGGAGTAGCTCAGTGGTATCCTGGAAGGTGGTGCATCAAGGAGATGTTACTTGCCTGATTATTTTTTTTTTTCCCTGAGTGCTGTTCCCCCGTGGAGCCTTAATAGGGAGTTTTTTTCTGTCTGTGGATGTTCTCGCTTTTATTTTTACAAAGAAACACGCAAGATCCATTCCTTTCCTGTCACTTTTTTTTTTTTTACAGCAGTTTTGGCAGCAAGGGCATGTACAAGGTGGAGAGGAATGCCTGAGGGTGAAAGCCAGTGGCAAGGAGGCTGGGCTCCGAGTTCCTTAGGTTCGGGGGTTTATTCTTTGTAACTGAAGTGCAGACTGGAGCTACAGGAGAGGAGGCTCAAGGCTCACGGCGTGAGTGTGGTGGAAAGGGGGGCAGAAAACAGGGGTTCCTGCTGCTGAAGTTGAAGAGAAAACCTCTGCTCTTTGGTCTGACGGGATGCAGAGGTTTCCTGAATACACCCAGTGTGAGGGGAGAGGTGTGCTGGAGGAAAAGGAGCAGTTTTGCAAACCCGCGGCAGTAATGAAACAAGGGGAATATTCATGACAGGGGAAGTAATCAGCTGAACGCAGCACGTGGTTATTTAATTTTGATCTAATAAGTTTGAGGTCGTTTTCACTTCATGTTATGCAAGAACTGGTTTTATTTACCATTGATTCCCCCTTCCCCTCCTGTGGATGAATAACTGAAGTCTAGAGGAATAAACTAATGCTACTGAACTGTTAAATTATTTTGTTTAATATTACACTTTGAGTATCTTTTTCCACATAAAATCTGTTTCTGAATTACAAGCGTTTTCTTTACATTATTTAACAATGTACACTGTAAAAAAATAAAAAAAATAAAAAGAATTGAAACTTTGGGCTTCCCTGGCCGTAGTAGTTAGTTGTATATTTTGCACTAAACCCAGGCACTGCGCTTTTGTACGACTGCGCTTTGTGCTGCCGTTTGTTACCTTTGTAGAGTATCAAACAAAGTCATTGAAATAATCCCAACCTGCTTTTGCTGAGCGGCGGGTTTTCTTGCAGAACAGCAGGTTCCAACCTTTCCTTCTTGCTCCGGGAGTGATGTAACTGTTAGCCAGTTCATCGCAGGAAAGTGCAAGAAACCCATTCCAAGGAGACCCTTAACATCTCAAAAGCAGCAATCAGTGAGCCTTGGACCTTCTGATAAAATTCTCTGGAACAAGGTACTGCAAAGAGCCGTTCACAGAATGAGTCTTTAAGAGAGGAGGAGTCCCAGAGGTGAAGGAAGAGGGAGGGAGAAGGTGTGCAGGATAATGCCCAGAGCAGTAGGGGAGCGCTCGTGGCTGAGATTGTCGCGCAGTTATCCGCGCATAGCTGGGCCACTCGGGGACTTGGCTGCTCTCCCAGCCTGCAGCACAGGTGAAATGTGCCCAGCTGTGGTTCTGTGCTTCCTCTTTGGCAATGAAGCCTGAGCAGGGGTGCTAAAAGGGCTGGGGAAGCCCCTGCCCTGGCAGGGAACAGTCCCACTCCCTCTTCTGCTGGGCTCATCACCCTCCTCCTCTTGGGTGGAAGGGAGCAGCACCTGTGGTGCGGGGGGCTAACTGTAGTCCAGATCTAATCTGAATTCCATCTCCAAATATGAGACTCTACTGGTACGGTATAAGAGGAGAACCACTTTACAGAGTCATTCTCAAGCAGCTGTAACTTGCAGGAATTATTTGACATTTCTAAACACTAATTACTGTTGCATTTCTTTCCATTTTAAGAAAGGCTTCTGTTACGAGTCACGCTGCTCAAGTCCTTAAAGAAAAAGCTCCAAGTATAATTTTCACTGCTTTTTCTTTTTTTTTTTTTTTTTTTTTTTTTTTTTTTTTTAAAGGACCAGTCCATGAGGTATATTGCAATGATTCCTCTTAGCAGAGGCGTATCTACAGTTGCAGTGTTCTGGAGTCAAGAAAGCTGATGAAATTGTTTTAGACTTCTAGGTTTTTCTCTTGTAAAAGCTTGGAGAGGGAGGCTTTGTTGAATGCAGTAACGCTGTATGTCTGTGCATTCCCTTCCTTACAGGTATCTTATTTCAACAGTGGGTGCATGACTCAAACATGTGGTATGTATTTCTTTCCTGAGCCTCAGCCCTGAGTTGGAGAGAAACCAGTATGGGTGAAATCTGAAACTATTTTCTAAGTACAATACGTTACATTTAACTGTAACTTGTCTTCTATTTCCATAGTTAAATCAATGCTTGTTCTTTGTCCTGTTTGGGAGTTAAGTGGGTAATAGTCTGCGTAAGGAAAAAGGAAAAGTGGTGAAGGGGAAGCAGGAGGAACAGGAATAAATGCTTACTGCCTCAGATGTAACAGATTGCTTTAAGAGGCACGTCCAGATAACCCAGGAATGGCAAAGCCCCGGAATGAGGGCCTGTTTCAAGTCTGACATCAATTTTGGGGTTGGATTAATCAACATTTGTAAATTTTCCTGGTGCAGTTCGAGCTTCCAGCCATGCTGCATCATCATCATCCATCCTCCGGGCCTCGGGTAATGCAGAACCAGCTTCAGCATGTGGGGAGCTCAAACTGCCACCTGCCAGGGAGCGTGCAGCCAGCGCAGGTGCCAGCTTGAACACTGCCGTGGTGCTGCCAGGTTCCTGCCCAGCAGAACTGCTCCCTCCAGAGCAGGGCTTCTCACACTGGGCATGGGAGTAGTTCTGAAACACTGCCTCAATTTTTTTCTTTGACCTTATTTGAAGGAATAGCTGCTGCTTTGCTCTGTTTAAAACCCACTGGAAACTTTGCCCCCTGTTGAAGCAAATGCTGTGTGCAGTGGTGTCTCTACCTTCCTGCTCACACCTGGTCAGAGCACATTAGCTTCTTTGAGCACGTTAAACAGGACAGGAGTTGTCATTGTTTGAATAATAATGAGGCACGAAGAGCAAGGAGTTGTTTTTTCTCCAAATTTCATGTTTATTTTTGTGTTAAAAATATGACTATAAGCTTATTTAAAAAACCTGCAGCTCCCAATTCATTTTACAAAGAGTCCAAAGGAACAGCCTGGGATGCTTTATGCACTCCTCAGCAGCAATCCCAGCACGCTGCTGCCCTGGCACAGGTGAACAACGGTGCTGCGCTGCTGCTGCTGGACAGGAATCGGGTCTGGCTGAGGAAGAATCTGAGGCAGAGCTGTGTCAGGGCAACGCTTCTGACCGCCCAGGGGAAACAGCTGGGTTCCACAGGAGGCAGGCACTGCCACAGCTGCAAACAGCCACACGGACCAGGAGAGCACAGCATGTATGCTTTCGTGTGACTGTAACCCACCCCCTCATTTTATTGACAAAACATTCCCCTATGCTGAAATGCAACACTGAGGAAGAAAGAAATGATGAATGGCAACTCATTTTAAGGATTACTTGTGGTACAGTTTCAGGCAAATTACTTGGAACTCCAGCTTGTACTAGAGCCACAAGTCGATACTGCAGAGGCACAAATGATTACTTGTTCAGAGAAAAAATCTGATACATGTCACAACCCAAAAGCAGGTGAAGTTCTTGCTGGTTGTATTAGCCTCTTCTGTGTTGCTTCATTGTAACACACAGGACAATCTATTAATAGTCTTCCTCACATACTTTGAACAGCCAGCTGCAGTCTTCTGATGTAACCCAGTATGTAGGTAACGATACCATCAGGTGTCCTATGTAGGTTCTAGCCTCCTTTTCTTCAAGCTTTGACTTCTTCTGTGAGGGCTGGGCTCTGTGAAACACGGAGACAGTGAGAAATGCAAGTTTCTTAAAGCTTTTCTCTGCTTCTGTAAGTGCTCATTGATTCAATCTTTAGCTCTTCCTTCAGAGGACAGTTGGATGGAAAAAATATTTGTCCTAGCCCGCTATCACAGCAGTCTGCAGCCAGGTCCAAAAAAAGAGGGGTGTTTCTCCCTCTCCAGATTAATAATCCAACGAGTGCGTTCAAAGCAATCTAGCAATGCTTTCAAAGTCAGGAGCTGTTTGTAAGACAGAAAGAACACGGACATTTTATTACAGCACGTACCTGGTGTGTGCTGGTCGGCACCGTGGCTGTTGCTCATGCGAGCAGCAGACGGCTGCAGCTGTGCAGGTCTCGCAGAAGGTTTGTGGTAATTCATTCCCTGAGGGGTCCTGTTACGAGTAATCATTTGATGACGTCCACAGGGTGTTTTTGGTGACTGGTGTCCAGCTAATGGGCCTGCCATTTTGTGACCCATTATCTTGTTCAGATCAGTGGTCTCCAAGGAAATGTCCCAAAGTTCAGGATCATCTAGAATGAATGAAAAGATGATGAAACCACAGATAACAGCGTGGTATTACATGAACAATAACTGCAGGACCAGCCCACTCTCCTGTAGTGCGTGGTGGCCACTATAAAAGTGAAATGTCAGTGCACTACCAGAGAACAGTACTACCCCCTGTGCTCTGAACTTAAGCAATGTCCACATGCTGTGGTATGCAACTCAAACAGCCAGTTATGTTAAGCAAAGACACTTTCCTCCCAGACCCTGCAGATATTCTGTTTCTGTGCAGCACTGCTTTAAGAAAAGGGTTTACCAAACGTGTATAACCATGTTCTACTGAAAGGCATGCTGTGAAGCCCCTTAAAGCGATGGGCATCTCATCTTTCATACCTTTTAATATCGTTTTCCTGCTATTCAAGCTAGGTTATTACTGCTAAGCTCTCAGGATCAGACTCACACTTCTATTACTCCAACCTCTTCACAACTTTTACCTTTATGCTACTTTGAAGCGTTAATGTAAATGTTAATGATTTAACATGCTGTTATTAATTATTTTTGGCTGACCTGCAAAGAAATCTTCTTCTATTGCTAGTTCCTGTTGCACTGCTGCTGGAGAGTCCTGTTTTACAGGAGGATGGGCTGTTGCTGGACAGAGATAACACAAAGATTAAAGTTAGAAGTGCAGAAGAACTCTTGTTCCTCCCTAACAGAGCATAATCTGAAATGATCATCACCAGTTCCACCAGGCACCCCCTTTTCCCACAGCTGCTTACATTTTGGAAGCAGTATGTGGAATGGTGAGATGCTGATGATGACTGGTGAGAGCAATTGCATTACTATAAGCTGTTTTTTTAGCCTATTTTACCCTGCCCCCAAGTTCCTGCTTACAACACAGCTGTCCAGACTTCCCCATGAGTGAGGACCAACATATTAGTGGTTAATGCAAGGTCTGTTTGCCAGCCTCAATGAAGTGCCACAGCCTCAGCTGTGATGCAGCATGTTAATGGTAGAGGTATCAGTGGCTGTGCTACGTGAAGCTTTAGAGTGGTTGTAGAGTTACAGTTTTAATTATGCAGTTTTGGAGATGACATTCCTGCCACTTTGAGA
Organism: Aythya fuligula; assembly: GCF_009819795.1. Taxonomy (NCBI): domain Eukaryota; kingdom Metazoa; phylum Chordata; class Aves; order Anseriformes; family Anatidae; genus Aythya; species Aythya fuligula. Next base: position 64,304,310 of record NC_045559.1, read on the forward strand.
ATTTGGGGAAACGAGTACGATGATCTTCTTTCTTTTGGTCTCAAAGGTGTGTGATAGTACGGTACAGAAGCAAAAGAAACTGGTCAGGCTCCTGTGTTAAGAATAATGCGTGCCTGCCAGTAGCTATCATTAAAACTGTCAGTTTTTAATGCCACATCTTACCCTGTTTGCTGCCAGGAGTGACTTCTGTAACCTGACATCTCTTCTCCATCTGTTCCCGGAACTGTTGCTGTAGCTGCTTTTGGCGCAATTTCCGCTGGTAAGTGGCATCGCACTCAATAGCCAAGGAATCTGAATTTCTGCTCCTCCCCCAAGTAAGCACAAAGTTAGTTAAAATAGGATTCCAGCAACTATCTTTTATGAAGAAAGTTGTATAAGGAAATAACAGCAAGCAAAATCCACTAAACTGGTATTTTATGGCATCTTCCACTTTGGGCCATCCCCATGTTTTAAAGGGGACAGTAACTTCAAACATATCTTGTGAAATAAATTTATAGCAGTGGTCTCACCTGGAACTGTTTGGTTGTTTCTGATCTTCTGTCACTACAGAAGCCTCTGTGTGACTAGGTTTGCAAGTAGATGCTGCCTCGCAATGCTGTCTCCATCCTGTGTTCTGCCTTTCCAAACAGCTGTTGTATCTTGCTTTCTCAATTTCAGGCTCGTAGTCCTGTCTTTTAGCTTTGTCCAAATCTAACTCAGGGGGCATCTACAAAAGAAAAAAAAAAAAAGGAAATATATTCAGAAATTTCTGTAATCAACTTATGAAATACGCACAGGCTTTTTCTATATGGTACTGTTAGGAAATCTTATTCTGTTTGCCCGAAGTGGAGCAGTAAGATAGGAAACCCAAATGCATTTTTAATACATCACTGATGTAGTTTATCACTGAATTCATGCAACTTTGTGTCAGCTTAATAGTTGAGTGCTTCAGGGCAGATATTTCATGTCTCCCCATACTGTGCTTGCTGCATCTGAGAATAGAGGAAGACTTCTGTAGCTCCTCAGTCTCACAAGTCTGTTGTTGGCATCTGTTACTTTTGCCAGTTCTGTTTTCACATGTGTATAAAGGGCAATGGCAGACATTTGCATAGCTCTGTGAGCACGTGATCACTGAGGAAGGTATGGTACTCCGTTTCTATTAAAGACAGAATGGTTTGTCTCTGTGATTTTATAAGTTTGTGGCAATGCCACTAATAGAAAATGACCCTGGCAAAACAGAAATCTGTTTCATCTTTAATTTGGACCAGTTCCTACAGCCTAAGTTCGCTGGACAGAGCCATATTAGAGCTCCAGGCCGACCAGCAGAGTTTAGTAGATCCCGTTAGGATGAAGGTAACTTTCCTATGCAGCTCCATGGATTAGCAGCGGTATAAGGCTTGCTTGTTCCCCAACGTGCAAGGTAGGTTACTGCCTAGGGGCCTACTGCCCCCAGCTGGTACACATCAGGAGCTAACAAGATTAATGTTAATTAACAGCCAGGGCACCTTTAATACTAATACGGGCTGCTATGTTATACCAAAGCATGCTTTGTGATAGCTCTGAAAGAATAGGCTTACAGTACTCTTGTCAATGACAGAATGTACAACGCATTTTTTTTTCTCTCTCTGGACCAGAGACCTCCAAAAGAGGCATTTCTCCTGGGTGTTGGTTACCTCGGAAGGTTCACTGTTTGACCTAGTACTTCAGAGGGTAGAGTAACTGCAGCTCCTTCCTTGCAAACTGAAACCTAAAGGTAAGTAAGGAGCCTGAAAAGCAAAGCAAGAAGTAACGTGGCTTATTACTGTTCAGAAAGACCCGTACTGTTCACAACTGTAGCGATGGCAGGGAAAGTAACGGCATGTACCCATCAGCTGTACAAGCTAACTATTCTCATATTAAAGAGGCACCATTTGCTAAGTAGTATATACTATTGAGGCATTTAAAGCAAGTTAGAATGTGTATTTTCCTAACACTACTCTTTTCTCCAGCAGCCAAGTCTAATGCACCCAGCTTTCCTCATTCAGTTGCAAATTTTGGGTACCAACACATTCTGAAGCCAAGCAGAGGATAGTTTCAGGGACACTTGTGTGCTGCTAATGTATCATGAGAAGAAAATACAGTTACCTCTTTTGCTTTTCTGTGGTACAACTTTGAAGCAACTGGAAACAGCCACGGTTTTTTAGAATCCAGTCTAAATGTTTAGGTTCCTTGTAACATAAATGCATCTAGTATTTTGCAGTGTTCTATTGGGAAGGACCCAACTAGGTTACACTGAAAGTTGAAATCACCTTTTGAAACTAACTTTGCTTGAGACCACGGTACAAAAATACTGTTACCAAAATAACTACTTGTTAACTATTCTAAACAGAACAATGAACAGACCTCTGAGAGCTAAAATACAGGCACACTGTGAACTTTTTTTTGCAATGAGCATGCTAAGTATAGCTTCTATCTAGCTGGTGATGTGTATTAGAGCTTTGCAGAGGTTTGAATAATGATTAGTGAAGGGACAAGATAACCATCAGCACACATACTGATATTGCTACTGTGTGGATTTTACTTAATTTTAAGTAACTTTATTCGAAGGATGAAGTCTTTCTTATGGAAAAACTCCTTATTTTCTGCCAGAGCTCACTAAAATGTAGAGAACAGTTCTGCCTGCTGATCACCAGTTGACATACAGGCTGTCACCTTGAGAGACTTCAGGACTAAATGAAATTGTCCTGATTTTGCAGAAATGCACACAGGAGCTTTATCTGTTTGAAGGTAGGTCATGCAGATAATAGATGCACTGTCTGGCTATTCTTCTGCCCTGCCTACAACCTCTTATCACCTCTTCCAGCAACTGCCTATTGTGTCACTGTATGAAGTCAACTCCTACCCTTTTTTTGATTCCTGAAAAAGTCCAGCAATGAGAGTAATATGTCATATAAATCTGATTTTAAAATTCCAAGTAAGTAATAAATTAGATTGTGCTACCACTGTCAATGAGAACAAACAAAGAACAGTTTTGCCTCTTGTCTTATACAGGGCAAAATAACATGCATGCTACCTTGACAAACACTATTCTCCCAAGGATTTCAATTTCATTTGTGATATGTCTATGAATGACAGTGGTATCATTGCTGATGAACAAGCACAAGTGGCTGGATGAGAGTGATGAAATGAGTTGGTGAAACTGAGAAAGCTTAAATGGGCTCGTGTAGGAGATGACACCTAGAAAAAGCTAGTTTAAAGAGTGAACGATTGCTGGTGTAGCATTTAACGTGTTATGAACACAGATGTAACTGTATGCATTACTGGCACTAAAGAGAGACTCAAACAACATGGCACCAAATGGCACAATAAGATCTTGAGTAGAATACTGTTTCCTCACCACAGTAAGCTTGCCTAATGCCAATGGTTAAACTTTGGAGTAGCTCTGGTAAAATGCTAGGGAACAACTCAGTAAGAGAGAGTTCATGCAATCAAACTAGCACAGAAAGGCTGTGGGTGTCATATCAGGAAATATTCAGGAATAAGTTGCATTTATGTTATTACATTCCTTTTAACATGAATGATCAGGAACAATCAATATCTAACAGTCCCCGCTGTAAAAGTCCATGTACTGCACCTGACGTGGAAGCTTATTCACAGCTTGTAGGTAGTTTTTGTCTAGGATGCAGTTCCCAAGAGCATTCCCAAAGCACCTGAGAAACAAAGACAGTTCATTGTCACTGAAAACAAGTTAATTCTCAATTCCCTTCTGCAAATGTACAAGTACTGATCTTCACTTACTTGAGCGCCCTCTTCAGTCCATCTGTTACTGCCTCCTTTCTTGCTTTCTCTAAGGACAAGGCCTTGGACTTAAGGCCTTCACTGACTCCATAACCTACATCTTCATGGTATGACCCATCCTGCAGTAAGATTTAAAAAAAAAACACAAAGCAACAAACAGCTAAGTATAAGGGAGATTCTGCACATCTATCACTTCTCATTAGATGTTGTGCTTTCCTAAGCCTGATTATTCACTCTTAGCTGGATATTCTATAACAAGGTCAATGTTATAGGCGCTGCTATATTCTCTGGTATACAGCAATATTTTTGAGAACCACAGCCTGACCAACGCATCAACTTTCTTTCCCAGCCTTAAGCAATTGCTCAGCTATAGCCAGAGTAAACAAAAAGCCACTTACCTTAAGCTGAACTTTCACAAACGCACAAACCCCCACATAGAACCTGCCATTGTTGAGGTCAACAAAATCTGGGGGGAAAAAATGTAACATCCTAAATAACAGAAAAGACTTCTGATCCACATGTAGATCTTAATTTATTTCTTCAGGATATTTGTAAACCTGCAGCACACTCGCTGAATGGGCCCGAGATACTGTGTCTTCTACAAAATGGAGCATGATTTACAAGATATCATTCTCAGCCTACAGTTAATAACTTGAATATATGCTGTATGTTATGCTATGTTTTCTGGTTATCAGCATCTAGACCTGCCAAACACTTGCACCCTGGTATTATGCATATAAACTTCTGCACTCATCTAGTCCGCTTGGTCAATTGTTTTGTAAACCTGACAAAGGTGCAATCACTTTTTGATACATGGGTTTATAAACAAGTATAACAATCTTCTGTCTCTGAACTGCTAAGGCTTGACTTATTATAAGATAATTTGGGGAAAAAAAAAAGTTTGAACGATATCAATCTTATCTTGACTGAAAAGAAAAAAATAAAGTGGTACATAATAAAAAAAAATAAATAAGAAAAAAATAAAGTGGTTACTAGGTGAAAAAACAAGAAATAACCTGTTCTATGTCTAGAATCTACCAGCCAGATATATGAAATATTCCTGAAAGGAATATGAAATATTCCTGAAAGTCTGGGGGGTGGCATGCAGTGGGGTGGGGATGGGGTGGCAGTGAGTGGGGCAGAAAAGCAAAGATGTACATTCAATCAGCTGGCTTGAGCTACTTCAACAACTTGACCTGGGCCTAAGCATAACAGATCTGCAAGGACAATGCTTCTTTAGCAGCCACTATTTCAACTTTCAGGACGGGAAGCTTAAGCTTTAAGAACATCCGAATATCATTTCCTAGAAAGTGTTTTTTCAAAGCTTTCTGCTACAAATATAGAAGAGGAATCGGTAGGGAAAAAAGAAAAAGTCACTAAAGATTAGGGGAATATTAACTCAGAGATACTTTTTAGAATGTAAACATTCCAGGTGAGAATGACAGTAGGCTCAGGGCTGCTGGGTGTTAAAACAAATGGTTTAATTGTTGTAACTCTTGACTGGGTGTTCCCACAGAGATCAGAAAACTTGATTAGAATAGCTAATAAACACCCTTAGAATAATTAATTTGACATATTCCTGTGTAAGAGCTAAACAGAAAAGAAAACCTACATTATAATTAAATTTCTCTCATTCTTACCTGCTACTAAGACACCTGAAAATTCCACATGCCTTTTGCCAGGTTCTAACACTTAAAGTACATACCAAGAAACACATAAGTGATCGTGTTCTTGGATAGATACCATTGTCCTTATTTGAAAGACTTTTCCTTCAGGGGTTCATAGTGAAACAAGACAGATTTTTTATTTATTTTTTAATCCTAAAGAGGTACTTACCAACATTCTGTTGAGTGACTGAATGAGCCCAGCCATTGAAGCCAAACATCTCATTAGCCAGACTGATCACCTTGTGACCCTCAATGTAGCAGACCTGAAAAGAAAGGCACACGTACATATATGCACATATGCACACATACATACATGATTTATTTTAAAAAGAAATTACACAGATCATCTTACACTGAAGAACCACAGCTAAATTTAGGATAATGTGAATGATGGTACAGATTTAGGTTCACCTTCTCCTGATAACAACTGTGGTGGGGGGAAATGACTGAAAATAGAAGTGAATTAATGGAAGTAGAGGTAGCAGGTGCTAAAGAGGTAAAAATACATCTAATGTCATATAATGATTCATATATTCCAGTTCTGGAAAAAAAAAACTTAATGTTCCACAAGTAGACAAATATTCCCTTTTAAAGGATGAAGCACTAAAAAGTGGCTTTTCCTAAAGTGTATAAGGACCTATGGCTAAGTTAAAGCCAGAGTTCATTCTATCCTTATTTTACGTTAATATCTGCATATTGCACTACCAGTGGGAAATTAATTTCAAAAACATTTTATTTATTATTTTTACAGTGGTTCTTCTGGAAAAGAAAAAAGTGAGTTGAAATATCTCTGCAAGTTTATTTCTACCTTTTGTCCTCCTCCAGCCTGTCGACTGCTGATATATTCCGGACCCAGTTTCTGACGAAGAGCATGCTGGATAGCTTGATACTCACTTGCTGTATATTGACACTTGATAAAAACAAAGACAAAATTTCTCATTCCCTCCATATTAGCTCCCCCTCTTCTCCTCATTTCAATTCTTAATTCCATTTTTTCCAAATACTGTCCTTTTAAGAGGTGTATGATCCATTTTTAGAATCACGGTGTAACTGACAAGTTGGGGTGTGTGTATACACTTGTGCATTATATTGTTTTTTTTTTCCCCTTATTCTTGGGGTCACATGTATACAAGCACTAATTATTAAACTGTAGCATTTTTTTTTCCATTTTTCATAAGAATCACTTACATTAGAAGAACTTAAATGAGACAGGTCTGTTAGTGTCCTATCAAAATCTTAATGTGGTCATAGTCTTAGTCATGGCTGCCTAACATAAGCATACACGTATATATTTGTACATACCTCTCAAAAATAAAATATAATTCTTCACAGGAAAAGTATCTCTAAAAACTCCAACAAAACCAACGTTTAACCTTACTCTATCACCATATTCCATCAAAGGCAAAGAGGACAGCAGCTCAGGCAACCAGTCAAACTAGAAATTTATTGAGTAGTGTTCAGCATATTCCCCTAGTGCAGGGAAGGTCCTCTGGGTAACTCCAGCATCATTGGTATCATTAGGAAGCCCAGAGTGTTGTAACTTTTGCTGTATGTGTTAGCAGAAATACAGTTTACGTTCTGCAAAGGTTAGAGAGGCCTAATTGCATGTTTAAGAATTCAAACATTATAAAGCTAGTGCTGCTACACTACAATGTGGGACAGAACAAAGATTTCACCACCTGTATCATAAGTATTGTGTATTCATATATTGGCTGCCTCATCACTCAGTAGAACAGTATTTGACAGTGTGTATGTGCCATTTAGTTCTAGTGCCTGCCAAACCTCACGCATTTATCTTTGGTTCTGTTTAACTTAAGGGAATAACTTGGTCTTTTTCTGGTACTAGAATGTGAACTTGTTACTAGAAGATGTAAGGAAAAATGGAGAATGTACGTGCACATTAAGAAACTACATATAAATGCCTATCGTGGGAAAGGGAATTCACTGCCAAAAAGGAAAATTGATTATTGTACATTTTTCCCCAATTTATTTATTTTAAGTAGGTGAATGAAAACAGTTTACTTTTCTGAACCAGTACTGAGAATGTGTGTGAACATGAGCCAAGCTGCCTCCAATACAAGAGAATAAAATGAGCCATTTTATGGCACAGCATCCAACTTTAAAAGGAGAAAATAAATATGTAGAGCAGATTTCCAGAAGTGCAAGCACAGAACTTCCACTTCCCTCTCAGGACAAAGGAACTGACCTGTCCAAAGTGAGCAACTGAATTGCTAGTGCTGGAACTGCTGCTGCTGATGTGGCTTTCACTGTCTTTCCCTTGACTTTCAGGCATCCCTGAAGATAAAAGAAAATACAAACACTGAAAATAACAGTCCATATGAAGACATGTCAAAAAGGTGTTGAAGTCCAATGCGCAGCAAGCGCTGAGTCCACTGCAATAGATTAGACATCAATGTTATAATTCTAACTCCACGGAACTTCTGCAGGACCAATTAGAAATTGTGATGTTTTGTAACAGTTGAAATTCTTCTTCTTAAATATGTTATACCATGTAGGCAGAAATAGCTAGCTTCATCCGAGAAGCAGAGGTGCTGCTCTGGTCCTTCATTAAAAACAATGAGGGTGAGCTTGAATTGAATTAAATGATTATTTTATTTAAAGAACAAATATATTATTTTTGCTAGTAAAATAAATAAGTAAAAATTCCACAGCATCTGGATCTCATATAAGATCAGACTAGAACAACACCAGCAAAATGTTTTGAGTCATTATTCTGAATATGAAACTGGTAACATATATATGTATATATATATTTTTTTCTTTTTAGATAAGCGTGAATGCATTGTACCATTCTAGGTAAGGAAAACCAAAACATCTCAGTTTTTCAGATCCTTCACCACTGTCTTCCTACATTGCTTTCAGTATTCACCAATACTTTGATAAAAAGCAGGAAGAACTTTCTAAAATTGTACTTGTCCATACCCTGACTTGTTCATCTCCATTTTAGATTGTTTTGACTATAACTGCGTTGGGTTATGACGGTATCACATAAACCACATAGAATTGAAAATCATACAGAAGCTGTACAGAACACATTTTAAGAAGCTGTGCTGATAACTCAGTAGATGGCACCCTTTTCCAAGTTAGTATCCAACAATTGCCCAGTGGTAACTGGGCTTCCACTCCACTGTGCTGCTGGAGAAGTAGTGCTGACCTTATACAGCAACACTTTGGTATAAGCCCACAGAGGCAATCCCGATTGTATTTACACAAATGCTGAGTACAGCTGGCTTTAGTCTATCAGTCCGTAAGACTTCTGTATACAACACAAATATAAGGCAAGTCAATCTACACACAGGACAGATGGGATATCAAAACAGTTGGATAAAGTTTAAATTCCTCTACAGATAGTGATATTTGACAGTCAGTAGGAGCCTAATAAATATTATGTTTTGCTACTGTACTTTACGTTCAGCATTTTTTCAAACAAGTTGTTTTTTTGATCTCTAAACAAGGAATCCAAATTTTTAGTAAGAACTTAGAAACAGTTTTCAGAAAAAAAGGATAGTAGCCGTTTCCTCGGCAAGTGTGAATACCGATAATTATACCAGGTGTAGCTCAACTTCTCCTTAATTTTGCTTGGCTACAATTATTTACCTTTTGTCCCATAGTTGTGTAATTGCACAGAGCTTATACAGTTAAATATGTTGCAATCAAAGGTTAGCTGCAATTTGTGGTTAGCATATTTGGTTTTGGAACAGAACATATAGAAATTCATATTACCAGGAGATGTACTCGTGATTTAAGTAGGCTATTCGCCTTTTTAAGCAGAGTCCACTGCATCCATAGCAGGGAGACATTTAGGGAGAGAAAAAAAGAGGTGAGGGAGTGGTGGAGGAAATCAAAGTTTGAACAATACTGCATATTTTTTCACTCCAGGCAGCCTAAATCAGATCCTAATCGGTATAAAGCCTGTGGGAGAAAAAAACAATGAAAGAAATGTGTGCATGTGCCTACACAGCCCTGTTAGCAGTTTGCCACAAATCTATATGCACAGCAGGTGGGTGCCAGTTTGAAGTAATACTGCTTTAACTGAAATCAGTATTAAACCCTTTAAGTTTTTATCAGGTGTGCACCATTGTCAGTTTAAATTCTAAAACGAGATATAGCTTTAACAAAACTCTGAATAAGGTATGGGGGTTGATTTTGAATGAGAATGAGGAAACAGAATTCCACTAAAAATAGCATCACATCATATGGTTTTAATCTAATGGATCGGATTCCACTAGAAAATTCTAGCAGTATACGTCTTTGCAATAAACAGTTTAAACATGTCAGTGGTTTGTATTCAAGTTATGATTTACTGTACAGCTTGTGTGAATGAGACAGCTGATGCTGGTTTAGTTTCAGGCTTTGCTTGTACCAACAGTTTGCTTCAGCTGTGAATCTTGTTTAAGCCAAACATTCTACTGGAGTAATGTGATTTCTTTTTTCAAGCTGGTGAAACGCAGCACAGCAAGGCCCTAAGCCTCCAAGCAATTCTCAGAACATTTCAAAGTGACAGGACTTCAATTTCAAAATTATTTGAGCAGGAGTTCAGAAGAAAGAAATGTTAATTCTGCAAATGGAATTATAAATCTCCCTCGACACCGGAACCAGGAAAGGCAAGATTTCCACTCCTCAGTAGGATGCTGTTTCCTCACTCCCCTTCTTGCTGTATATTTTAACTCACATGAAACATCAAAATATTGAAGTAGATAATAAGGATAAGCTATTGACTAGAGAACAAAAGAGCCTCAAATACCCTCCAGGGCAGCGGTAGGAGATTTCCTGATGCATTAACCAGTTCTAAAAAGCCATAGTTTCAATCTGCCTTTAAATACTACAAATTCAAGTTCATGTATTCTTGCCCTGTATGGAGATGATTTAGAGGATGGTTTAGAGATACCTAGTAATTATAATTTATTACATCTGTGACCATTGTTTAGTATTTACGGGGAATTGTTTTCATTTTAACTGCTAATATTCTCAGAAAGTTTTCTTATCGCTGAGAAAAACACACATAAGACTACAGAGGTTGCACAACGCTGCAGAACACAGCCTTGGTAGGCTAGAACAGGCAAAGAATCTTAACAGCTTTTACCACTATTGTGTTTAATGTTGCTTTTTAAAAACGTCAATAGCAAAAGCTTAAAATTTCAACAAATTAGGTATTCAATCAAAAAAAGGCTGTTTGGGGAAACCAGCTATGAAATATTAATTTTCAGCAGCACTCTAAAGAGCGTATTGGTTTGTATGGGGGTAGTGAACGGAGCAGCTGCTGAGAAAAATCTGGGTGTTGGCCTCTGATGCTTGCCTATACCCTATCAATGCCTCTCACTGCTGTTGACCTAGGCTATGTTTTACAGTAAAAGCACTCCAAAAAGAGAATGAAAACATCTAACACAGAAAGTTTGTGCTGTCTGCAGTAGTTAAAACATATTTGCTTTCAAGGCATAGGAACACAATGTTAACAATTTCTCCTCAGTTACGCACGTTTCAGATTTGACGTACCTTCAAGCAGTCCCAGTTAATTCAGTGGAATTTGTGTGTGTGTCTTCAGAAGCAAATCCCTTTAACCCTCAGGTTTATCAGACAGGACTGGGTTTACTTCTGGAATGTCTGGGATGATGACACCCTCCCTGCACAAACCACAACACAATAATTCATAAAGATTTTTATAACCTTTATCCAGCTTCAGCATATAAACTTGGTAAATTTGTGAGGGAGTGTTTCTCTTTAAGAATATGCAAAACCATCCAATATCTGAAATGAAGCCTATCCAGTAAATTCCTGCATTTCTGGAACACAGGATAAGAAAATTATCTCCCCATTATGGTGAGTTTCCTGTTATGACAGCCTTTGTGAACATCAATACATCAGTTGAAAGCAGTTATAGGACCCTACCTCCCCTGCAATTACAAACCCACTTCCAATACAAACGGATTAGTTTAACGTATGTGTTGCTGTGCTTGAGACTGCATATTGTCCTGGTTTTAGGGCATGCATGACTATTAAGCATTCTTAATAGCTATGTTAGGTATAAATTACTTCACTCCTACACGATTCTGTTCACTGTTTTAAAATTGTGCCCCATTGTCACTTTTGCCTGCAAAGGATCCACAAAGTTTTATTGGTTAAAAATACATCAATACCAGCACAGACCATTCCAAAATGTTCTAAATTTGTCATTTATTTGCTTTCTAAGAATATAGGTACCTCATGTCACTTCTCACTTTATTTGCATTACTACATAATTTTGTAAGAAGATGTTTCATCGAATGAATTACCTGGCACTCACTCCCAAACAATCTTTTAATGAAATTATAAAGGAAAATATCTCTTATAACAAATGATGAGCTAGGTCTACAAGAGGCGATCTCTTATTGTGACAACAGACAGAACTTTAGGAAAGGAGAAACAATTTGTTTGGCACACAAGCTTTTTTCCGGGTGTGAAACTTGAACACCTCACAGTTACAAAAACAAAATGTGAACAATTCACTCCTGAACAACTCATTTCACATTTGTAAAGACGGATGAGCCAGCAGTGTGCCTGGGTGGCCAAGAAGGCCAACAGCATCCTGGCTTGGATCAGGAATAGTGCAGCCAGTGGGACCAGGAGGTGATCGTCCCCCTGTACTCTGCCCTGGTGAGGCTGCACCTCGAGTGCTGTGTTCAGTTTTGGGCCCCTCGCTACAAGAAGGACATCGAGGCCCTGGAGCGTGTCTAGAGAAGGGCTGTGAAGCTGGTGAAGGCCCTGGAGCTCAAGTCCTGTGAGGAGCGGCTGAGGGAGCTGGGGGTGTTTGGTCTGGGGAAGAGGAGGCTCAGGGGAGACCTCATTGCTTGCTACAGGTACCTGAAAGGAAGGTGTGGGGAGCTGGGGTTGGCCTCTTCTTGCGGATAACTAGTGACAGGACTGGAGGGAATGGCCTCAAGTTGTGCCAGGGGAGGTTCAGGCTGGCAATGAGGAGACATTTCTCCTCAGGAAGAGCAGCCAGGCACTGGGACGGGTTGCCCAGGGAGGTGGTGGAGTCACTGTCCCTGGGGGTGTTCAAGGAGAGGCTGGACGTGGTGCTTGGGGACATGGTCAGTGGGTGACACTGGTGGTAGGGGACGGTTGGGCCAGATGGTCCTGGAGGCTTTTAAACGTAAATGATTCTATGGAAAGAAAGGCGCTCGTTCTGGAGAAAAGATCTGGCAAGAATATTCCTCAAATACCTAAGAATACATTATTTATGTAGGGATACTTCTTTCTAAAAGCAGCCAGACTGCTTCATGTTTCAAGAAAAGAAAAGCGAGGAGAGGCTTTTTAACTCCTCTCAGCAGCGGGGAAGCACCCCCTGCGTGACGGTGCCCGCGGGCAGCCGCTGCGCAGGGGCTGAGCCCCGCGGCGGGGCGGGCTCCGACGGCCTCCCAACGGCCGCCCCGCGCGCCCACCAACGGCCGCCCCCTCCCCTCCCCTCCCGCCCCGTACCTGTGCCGGGCCCGGCCGCCGCCGCCGCCTGCTCGCAGGAAGGGGCGGGAGGGGCGGGGGGGGCGGTACGGCGCGGCGGAGGAGCCAAGCGGCCCGCGGGGGCTGACGCAGCGCCGGGGGGGGCCGCCAGGGGGCGGGGGGCGCCGGGGCGACGCCGCCGCCGCCTCCTCCCCCCGCTGCCGGGGCCGGTGCCGGTGCCGGGGCAGCCGCCGTGCAGGTGAGGGGGCTCCGGGGGGAGCCGGGGGCTAACGGGGAGGGCGGGGGCGCTGCTGGTGGTGTCGGTGCCGCCGCTGCTCGGTAGCGGCCGCTGGGGGGAGCCAGCGGCGGGGCGGGGCGGGGCCTGCGGGAGCCGGTGGCCGCGGGCAGCCGCCGGGCAGGGCCGTGCCGGGGCTGCGGCGGGGCCTTGGGGCCGCGGAGCCGCCGCTCAGGTGGGGCCGGGGGCGGCGGGGCGGCCGCGAGCGAGGGCCGGGGGGAGGCGGTGGGGGTGTGGGGGGGGAGCGGAGCGGAGCGGGCAGCGGGGCCTCGCCCCTGCCGGGCCCCGCACGCTGTCACCGCCCGCTGCCCCGCTCCGTGTGTCCGTGTCCGTGTGTCCGGCCCCAGGGGGTGTCAGCGGGCACCGGGCTTTGTCCCCGCAGCCGGCCCGGTGCTGCCGCCGGCCCCCCCGGGTGTGCTCCGAGCCGCAGCCCCGCGGAGCCGGGGGGGGCTGGGGGCCGGGGGAGGTGTCAGGGAGCGGCCGCGGAGCTGGGAGGGCGGCGGGGGGCGCCCCGGGGGCACACGGAGCCGGGGCACCGGCACCGAGCGGGTGGGGAGGGCAGGGGGTGCGCTGCGGATTAGGCAGGCTGCTCGTGGGGCACGGTGGGGGAGGTGGGGTGAGCAGTGTGTTGCCTCAAACCCAACAGGTCGTAGCCAGAAGAAGTTGTCTGGTTGGACTGCACAGCGCTGGTTCTTAGGAAATGGTCGGCGCGGATGTCTGAAGCGGTAACCTCCACCCTCTGCCTGCCCTCCTCTTCTCCCAGCGAGCGCTGCATCCGTAGCTGTAGGTGGCTGAACGTAACCTCTCCTCCTGAGTTACTGCAGCCTGACAGATCCCTGTAAGGCACACTTTGGTATTTTGGGTTGAGAACTGCAGAAGCTCAGATGCGTGCCCCAGTTTGGGGTCACGTATGAGTCAGCACCCTTACAGTGTATTGAGTGAGGCTAGAAGAGAAAAATCACCACCTTGCCCATGCTAGCATGAGCAGAGTTGGTAATGCAATTGTTGGTTCCTATCTATCTTATCCTATCCATAAAAAAGGCTTCAACTAGAAAAATTGCGGATCTGCTGAGTAAAACCTGAGTCTGTCATATTTGATATAATTTGAACTTTCTCCACATTGCCAATTTTGCTGTAATCAGGTCACTCCATAGATGTTAGCAGTTTCCTTTCTCTTTGGGTTTGTGTTACCTGGGCTATGTGAAGGCATCATGTTTTTCCTAAGTCTTAGCATTGAGGTTTTTGAGCCTGTCCTTTTATGAAATTTTGTCCACATTTTGTCTCATCTCTACTATCAGGTTAATACCCGGGATACTCTCCCACTGTTATTCCCCTCACCCCTCCCTGTCATCCTTCCTTGGATAAGGCTTTTGAAAATTGTAGGTAGGTTCACCAGGTCTAGCTTGTTTTATCTGAGCATGGTACGCCCGGAACTGTATGGATGCATGAATGCAGCTGTTCAAATAATCAAAGCAGTTGCTAGAATTAATAATGTTCGTGATCCTTGCTGGCCACCCTGCAGTATGAGCACTCAGGTGAGGAGTTGTCTATCAGTTGGCATCTGCTTAAGCTGGAGTAACTGTGTCACCTCCTGGGCTGCTGTATAGCAGCAATAGATCAAGAGAGCCTAGAAGATCTGGTGTTGATTTAAGAAAAGTGATATTTCCTAAGGGAAACATCTAGAGATGTTGAGAGAGAGATCCAGAGATGCCCAGAGAAGCTGTGGCTGCCCCATCCCTGGAGGTGTTTAAGGCCAGGATGGATGGCCTGATCTAGTAGGTGGTGTCCCTGCCCATGGCAGGCGGTTGGAACCAGATGGTCTTTAAGGTCCCGTTCTGTGGTTCTAATTCTGTAGAAGGAGCATGCTTTGTGCTGACGTTACCTGTGGAGAGCCTAGGCTAGCTGTCTATGCAGATTCAGCAGTGCTTCTAGGTACTTCTGGGTTTTTAAAGCATCTCTATCACTTCCAGGGTTGTTTCTTACTGATTCCAGTACTGGGAAGTTGGCTGTTGGTTGCGTGCCACCTGGGGGAAAAAGAGAAACAGCTGTGTGTACTACATGCACATGATTTTTATTGATGGTATGCTTGAAAATCAGGCTATAAACTCTTTAGCCATACACAGCAAATCCATGTCTACAGGTCTTTAACCTTCTAGGTAATTTGAAGAGTGAGAATTATTTTAATCGAGGCTGTTTCATCACTAGTAAGTTTACGTGCATGCTCTGACTTCTGTTGCTTCTCATCGTAGTGTCTTTAAAAAGAAAAAAGACATACCAAATTTTGTTGGTTTCATCTCATACTTGCTTTAAAGTTAGGGACTTAGCTCCAGTTCATTGCCTAGCACAAATCCTGACGTGCCTGCGGACCTGTCAATGTACCTCTGTGTTAAGAAGGTAGGGCTGGGAGGGACTGTTGGGTCCAATCTCTGGTAAACCCAGGCAAGAAGCCGCAACTGAGGCCGATTCACGGTGTGTGATGGTATCTGCACCATGTGCCAGTCACCTTGTAACAAATTTGAAGCTGCTAGTGAAAGACAAAACTGAAGGAGCGAATAGGTGCTTGAACAGTGTCCAAGACTTGTGCCGTACCTGTGAAACCTTAAAGCATGGCGTCCAGATAGTCTTAAGAACTTTGTGCCCCACTCTCCTGTGGAAGACAGAAAAATTTTTACTGGCACACAACCCCCTGACAAGGGGGAAGAATTTGCTTGTGCAAGCAAATCAAGTGACAGGTTAACTCTTAGTTTGTTGTGAGCAGAGCCACCTTAGTCTGAAAAATGAGATAAGGCCTTTAGAAATATCAGTAGTACCTTGTGTTCCCTTGCTGGTTGAGGCTGATC
Organism: Aythya fuligula; assembly: GCF_009819795.1. NCBI lineage: Eukaryota > Metazoa > Chordata > Aves > Anseriformes > Anatidae > Aythya > Aythya fuligula. Next base: position 64,320,302 of record NC_045559.1, read on the forward strand.
TCCAGAGCTGCAGGAAAACATGCTTATAAGTGAGTGGTGTATCACACAGTATGTAAATAGGAGTGAACAAAGCCATAGCTGAAATATGTGCATCTTTCTAATAATAGTGAGCTTTGTCTGAAGCTGTGATGGTGAAAACGTACCCTTTGTGCTTTTATCATTTCCGATAATAATTGGAATTATAAGCAGCAAAACCTGATGTCAATTGAAATTGCTTTTGCAGAGAAGCTGCTGTAGGGTAGGGCGTGTTCTGCTGTCCTAGTCATGTCCTCCTTGCGGAGCAAGTAGATCTCCTGAAAGGAAATGTATGCTGGGGAGGCAGGACTTCACTAGGAAGCCAGTGCATAGTTCTGCTTTGTGTTCAGTGTGTTCTGGATGTAATACCTTGGAACCGTGGAAGAGAAGAATGGGAAACAGAACTGTATCTACAAAGGACAGATAATAAAGATGCTTCTGTGTTACACCATGATTTAAAGTGCATGCATACCATTTATGCCAACCTTCCCAATTCAGAAGATTTGTAACAGGAGTGGCAGTTTAGGTTCTGAAACAAAACGCACCTTTAATGTGCAACTGTTGGGATTTTCCTCAGAATGTTAGGGTCAGCGTTCACGGATGCCTACATTTACAGAACGTGGTTCTCAAAATGTCAAAGCCACGTTCTCAGTGATTTTTGAGATTCTTTTTTTAGGAAGATTTCTCTGTCTGCATTTGTGAGGGAGAACACATCAATTTACATTTTCTTGTGTTCACTGAAGCAGAATAAGGGCACTATGACTTTCAGTCAACTCAGCAGATGTTCAAGTAGGTGAACTCAAAAAAAAAAAAAAAAAAACACCACTAAAATGGCTTGGACATAAACAGATGTTGGTGCTTTGACATCTATTCATACACATCTAGGAATGAGAATCAATCATAATATGAACAGTAACTTTTCTGTCATCTTTCTGTCTTAGTTTTGTTAATCTCCTTTGCTTTCTTGCAGTCAGGGCTGTGAGGATAAAAGTATTTTGATATGGATAAACAACCCTGAATTCCACGGGTTCAGTGCCTTGTATCCAACACTGGCTGGCTTGCAAACAATTTGCAAGATAACTTTCTTCTGCCCTTTTTCTGTGTAGTAGTCACTAATTTGCTATGAAAATTGGCAAGCTTTCTTTGCAAATCTAAAAGGGCAAATCTAAAGCCTAGAGGACAGATAAACCTAATAACTTCCAAGCCAACAAGTCAAACTGTAAGATAAATACTCTTCATTTTTTATAAAAAGTGCATACTCTGGCTTTTGTAATTTGTGGTGCACACCAGAAAGTAACAGGGAAGTCCAGGTCCTACTGCATATCTTGATTAACTGTAAGGGTATTAATTGTGAAAAATGAATACCTTTGTTAATGAAGTGCAGTGTGTCTGCCTCACTGCATTGTCAGATTCAGGCTGCTCCTTGGAAAGGCTGACTTCTTTGTTGCTGTAGTAGAACTGACGTACAAAGCTCTCCTTCTGCAAACAGGGAATGAACAGGCAAGTTCATTCTTCTGGAAGCTGAGTATGTGACTGATGGGAGACACTGGAGGCGTCACTGTGCTGTAAGATGGGTTTTCCTGCCGCATTCACTGCTGGACTGCTTGGTTCCTGAGTATCGGGCAGTGATGCTCTTACAGAGCTAGCTCTGTATGTGCTTTTGTCCATCAGCTTGTGGCAGTGCTGAATGGAAACTCCAGCAAACTAGTTCCGAGGAAGCATTACCTACTGAAGGCAGCAAAGGTTATCCTTAAAGTCTCTTTGTTTTAGCGAATGTAAGCAGGGATATTCCTATGCTTTCGCAATACGTTTTTCTGTATTTGGTTTGCTTCCTTACCTAAAAGTAGTTACTGTGTTATTACTGTTGTTCCTGGAGATCTGGGAGTTGGGAAGGAGTGTGAGAGGCTTTATATATTTATAAGAAAGATTCTCTGGAGATTGACAAAACCGAAGCACCATTAACAGAGGTTTTCTGATAGGTGTAGCCAGGAACGTCTGCTTTCTGAGCCATTGGTCCACATCTGATGCTAGAAATAGGGGCTGAGTGTGACAGTGTTGGTAAATGCATCTCATTTTGTTGGGTTCTTTATCCTGAACCTGATATTAATCTGGTCCCTCCAGCAATTCTTACACTTCTGGAATGCCCGAATACAGCTCTTTTGTTGAAAACCACTAGATCTTTTCACAAGACGACCTGTTCGTGCCTTCCCTCACTTTGTAGCTGCCGTACACATCCATTTCCATGAAGCCGTGCAGAATTGGTGTGGCTGCGTTTTCAGCATGCTGGCTTCTGGGGCAGTAGATAGTTAACCACTTGTACTGATGCATGGCTCTGGATAATGATAGACTTCTTGGAGAAGTAGCTGCCTTGCTGTTTTGAAGGCGGCGACTCGATCCTCTGTTGCTTTTCACTGAGTGTAACTGGGCTCTATTAATGAAATTATTTCATTTTTGTTGCCATGAGTTACACTGTAGTATGTTTAAATGTTTGTCAGACTATACTTTTTTTTTTTTTTTTTTTTTTTTTTTTAAACCGTTCTTGGTGTTCATCTCATTCATGATCACAAGATGGCATTTACAACTAACACCTAAAGCAGGTTGATTGCATGTCTCTGTTCTGGCAAAGCTGCTATGGTGATCTTTAGATACCTGTATGGTGTTTTTGGCTTGACTGATGTTAATTTTTTAGGATTATATTTAATTAGCTTGCAGATATGATACCCTTTGGAAGCTTTTGTTCACTAATGAAGAGTGAACAAAAGAGTTTTGTTTTGTAGCTGTGGAAGTATGCGTTGTACCTTGAGGGGAAAAATGGTTTAGCACTGACCTCAGCACTTTATTATTATTTTTTAAACGCTTTCAGCTTATAATCTTTCTTTGTAATCATAGGTGAGGCTTCCTGTATTGACAGAAAAGACTGAAATTTTTTAAAACCAACAGGGGAATTTGCAAAGCATTCATGTCACAGCTCAACAGTGTTCCTTGTGGTTTTGACCACCCTGTAAGGTTAAGGGATGATCTATCTGCAAGTAAACCTCAAGTCACAGAGGAAAAAAGAAAGTGCTGCATCTTGGATTCATGAAAGATAAGAGGCCCTACTTCTGAGACTCCTAATAAAATGCTAGTGTGGGTCAGAATATTGAAAAGCTACATTTTCTGGTTATGGTGCTTTCTGAAGTCTTCCATGCTTACTGGAAGAGATCTATAACTTCCTTCTTCCTGATCAATTGCTATTGCAAATGGGAGGAGGCATTTCTGTCATTTCCTTCACTTTGCTGTTTCCAGGATGAAAGATATTCTCGCTAGTGTGAATTCTCTTTAACTACTTCTGCTTCTGGATTCAGCAGTAAAATGAAATAATCAGTGATGAATGCTACTAGAAAAAAAATAAATCAAAAAGAGGAATTGAGATAATTTATCTTGTAATGTGATTTTTTTTTTCTTTCTCATTGAACTATGACAAGTTTCTGTGTTAGTGAAAATACTGGAACTGGCTGCGTGATTGGAAAGGTGTATTTAGTTAGTATTTGAAATAGTCACAATTTTCAAGTCTAAAAATTATATAGTGAAAGTTCTTATTTGAAGAGAAGTAGCGGTGGGTTAAGTTTTCTTGTTTCCAAAGACTTTTTTGTTTGTTTGTTTGCTTGTTTAGAAAAGTGAGTGCCATGTAATGTATGGAATTGGTGTCTTTTCCTGGCTGCCACGTGCCCACTCTGAGTCCTGCCTCTACTTCTGATGATGTTCTAACTCAGTAGCAAATTCTACTAGTTGCTATTTATAGAATGAATTCCTTAATTTATTTTTATTATTTTTGGACTAATAGAGAGGATGCCTGCCTGTGAAAAAGGGGTAGGAGATGAGCTGGTATAGAACTGGTGTTTTCAGCTGCGCTGGAAGAGGATTAATCTGCTGCCTGCTGTGTCGGAACATCACCACGGAACCGCGCCTTGTGTGCGACCAGCTCTGCTCAGCTGCGTGGGAAGTGACTTTCCTGCCAAGGACACTAGTCGCTTTCATTCATTCAAAAGCTATTAATAGTTTGACAGAATATTACCTAAACCAAAGAGTAATTCCATGAGTTTAAACTCTTCATTATTTTTTTTCCCCTTTTCCCTTTTTGGGGGTGATTAGCTGATTAGAAATGATCTAAAATCTTTTGCATGCTTCTTGTGTGTTGTTAAGCACTTGCTAGGTGATGCTTCTGCATGCCTCAGTAACATGCTGGTAGCAACATCTAAAACTTCACGTTTTTGGAGGGGAAATTGCTTTAGCTGAAACTCATGAAATAAAACAGTTTTGGTTCGGGCTGAAACATTTAAAGCTGTTGAAGTGAATGAGCATTCACAGTGATTTATGGTGGCGAGTTTCTAGCAAATTAAGTACTATGGATTAATTTTTGTGAGAATCCTCATAAAGACAAGCTCTCAGATGAAGGTAATTTCTGTAGTGTCGAAGAAATATCTAACTTGTTTTGAGTGCTCAGTGGGTGCTGTGGCAGCATTTTTAGCATTTTGATGCCTCAAACGCTGAGATTAGTCTGAACTAGCTTTTCTATTTGGAAAAAGTGTTTTCTTTCCAGATCTGGGGCACAGTGTCTTGATTATTGAAGTGACTTCAGTGCAACAAAGTCGGCACTGTTTCTTAGTTTGTATTTCTGTACTGCTTTGCATAAGGATACCTGGCTGAAGTATGAGAAACTTCCTATCTGTAACTTGCTTTTAAAAAACAAACCTGTAGATGATATTTTGGGAGCTAACTTTAATTATGAATGCCACCAGCAATCTTTCCATGCCCTTTTTTACTTTACATGTGTGTTTAAAATGCTCCATAGCAATGTTGTTGGTAGACTGAGCAGGGTAGCTATGGTTGTCATTTATAAAAAAAGACAGAATGAGCACTTGAACTTCTTGAGCACTGCTCATGAAGCACAGTAGCAGCTACACAGTAGGCTTTGTGAAATTACTCATGCTGTTGTATTTTCCATTAAATAGCGTGTAAATGGAGCTGTTCTACTCAGATGTTGTTTTGTGATTTAAAACTCCATGTTTAAACAGTTTCTTGCATTGTGTTCCTGTAGTGACTCTTGTGAGAGTCTTTCCTTCGTCAGACTTCTACCTTCCCCCTTGTTTTCTACCCTCATCCAGTACTTTTCAAATATTTTTTTAATCTGTTTTCAACTCTCCTCTACCTTCCCCTCACACTCCCCAAGTTCTACATTTTTTTTGTAAGTGCACTCTTCTCTTAACTGTAATACTTTATCTGCTTGCCCAACTCACAAACATGCCCTCAGCAATAGGAGCTGCAAATATTGATTGGTTCCTAATATCTGGCAAACCAAACTTCCTAGCAGAAGGTGAGGCTGGATGAAAGCCAGTGTGAAAGGAGATATGTTACGATATATGTGGTGACTTTGGACACCACTAGGTCATCTTTCATCAAACTGGGAGAGATCAGACCAGAAATCTTTCAGTCTTGTTTTATTTTTAATTTTAGTTGAGCTTGAAATAGTTTTTACTAAACAAATAAATTAAAAAAAAAAAAAGTGAGAACTGGGTAGTGGTGGGAATAGTCCCACAGTGCTGTAGCTCAGTCATGAGAATAGATTTCATCCCTGTTTCTTGCCCTTGTGATAGATCTTGACTATCTGTGGTGTCTGCCCAGTGCCTGTACCAAAGAGGTACTTGCTAGCACACTTACAAAATGGCAAAATATGCATAAAATAAGGAATACAAAAATAACAGGGAGGGGGAACTGCAGCATGGTGTTGTCATGCTGTTCTATTTTTGGAGAGGTCCCTGCTGTTGGAATGATAGCATTTAATAAAATTAATCTGAGCTGATAAATGAGAAGTATATTTCGATTAAAATATTTATTTAACCCGAACAAAGATTTAAGTCTTGTTTAGAGAACAAATAAGAGATTGGAACCATTTTCCAGTGTAGGTACACACTGGATTTAGAAACTGTCCTATAGGAGCTAGCAGTGCTTGAAAGAAAAAATACAACCGAATGAGGTTTAAATTTTGGTTAAGTCTCTTTTACTCAGAAAAGTAACAGGTGAAGGAAAGGGTGAGTTAGAAATAGCAGGGAAAAAAAGAAGTTACTCAACATTTGTAGAGTTTAGATCATGATCAACAAAATTATGGCTCGAAAACTGATGAGGTTTTCATTCTCTTTACCTTTATAACATGACAACGGAAAAAAGAAGTTCCTTTTTGAGTTCAACTGTTAGGGTTGAAATAAAAGATCGCTTTTATTGCTGGTGGGAATTAAAAGGATGCTGGAGGAATACAATGGTGGTAGAATATGCTCTTATTCTAACATGGGATGAAATATTTTCTGATAAACTGGATCTTTAATGTGTTCTTTTTCTTGGCACAGATATGGTCCTGAACATCGTGAGCATGTGACTCCAAAGATGGACAAATGGATCTTTTATAAGTTGTGATTGGCCTTAAGCTGACTTACAACCACTGAAGAACTTCGTAGGACTTCCCTCATTCCTGATTTATGCCTGTCTAACTGCCTCACACCACCAGCGTAATCATGTATGGAAGTGCTCGGTCAGTTGGCAAGGTTGAGCCAAGCAACCAGAGCCCAGGGCGTTCACCAAGGCTGCCACGGTCACCACGCTTGGGCCATCGTCGAACCAACAGCACAGGAGGCAGTTCTGGGAGTAGTACTGGGGGCGGCAGTGGGAAAACCCTTTCTATGGAAAATATCCAGTCCTTAAACGCTGCCTATGCTACGTCTGGCCCTATGTATCTAAGTGACCATGAGAACGTGGGTGCAGACACCCCGAAAAGCACCATGACTTTGGGCCGATCTGGGGGGCGGCTGCCTTACGGTGTTAGGATGACTGCAATGGGTAGCAGCCCTAACATTGCCAGCAGTGGAGTTGCCAGCGATACTATTGCGTTTGGGGAGCACCATCTCCCTCCAGTGAGTATGGCATCCACCGTGCCTCACTCGCTGCGCCAGGCCAGGGATAACACGATAATGGATCTGCAGACACAACTCAAAGAAGTATTACGGGAAAATGATCTGCTTCGCAAGGATGTGGAGGTGAAAGAGAGCAAGCTGAGCTCTTCCATGAACAGCATCAAGACCTTCTGGAGTCCTGAGCTAAAAAAAGAGAGAGCTCTGAGGAAAGATGAAGCTTCAAAAATCACCATTTGGAAGGAACAGTATAGAGTTTTGCAAGAAGAAAACCAGGTTTGTTATCTAATGTCACTGCTGTGTTAGTGCAGTAGCATGATTTAAATGAGTTTAATAAGCTTGCATGTCACACAGACAGCTAAATTATTTTGGTGCTTCTCCCAGGCAATTGGTATGATTAAAATGTTTTCAACTTGCAAGCCTCTTTTTAAATGTTTCTTGTCAGACTTGTAAGCTTCCTCTTCAGTGCTGGTTTCTGCTTCTTGTGTTTTTTCTTTGTTTATCATCTTCTTTTCTGGGATTGATGCTAACCACTCGCTTTCCCTTTGGAAGTAATTTAACCTGCTCATAATCATTTCTATAGTGCTTACCTCATGAAGCATTCTCTGAGAGGCAGAATGTACTAACTGCTGACCCCAAATACAGCGGAATGGTGCTGAACGTTGACATCTTGCCAGTAAAACAAACTTCACATGACGCTGGTCTTAATTTAGATCTCTAGTTAAAACCTACAGTCCCGCAGCTTTCACAAATACATAAACTGCGTTCTTGGCTACATTTAAGTAATACTGTTTAATACCTGTTCATCTTTTGTCATAAGCAGTGCATATCTTGTTATGCAACTCATAAAGCACTCCACGTTTTCTTTTTTGTAGTGGTCTGGCTAGTTAGAGAATAGGCAGAAGAACAGAGAATCTTGGGCATCTTTTGTCTTGTCTGTCTTACAAGCATCTCTAGATTAAAATAAACCCGAGATGTTGGTTAAAATTGAGGTCTCTTTGTAGTCGGCTCTACTTACTGTAAGTTTTTTTGGTTTTCTCATCTAGACCTTTTTGCTTGCTTAATACTGTAGTAGCTACTGGTATACTCCTGTATAGTTGTTTGTGGCCAAACAGTAAGAAACCTCACCACCCTCATGGAAAACAGGCCCAGTGTCCAGTTCTGAAAGGTTCCCTGAAATGCATGTCAGTCCTCACCATGGAAAAATTACTTTCCCTTTTTTAAAGTATCCAAGAAGGTTTAATGAAATGGCCTCTATAATTCAAGCATGGTCATGTTTTTGAAGCTGTTTAGGTATATTTACTATTTTAGGCAGTGCTTTTTTTGGTTTTGCTTGGGAAGATGAAAGGGAGAAGGAAAGTACTGGAGGAAAAAAATAGTACTGGTAGTACTTGACACATTACACTATACTTTCAGGTGACCTGTGACTTTAAATAGCAGATTCTTTTTGGTTAGTGATAATCTGCTGCACTGAAACTGTCTCGACTCTTCACATTTTCTAACAACCTAATTGAATACAGTAAGTTGCTTTTTCTGAGTTTGCATGAAACAATGTAATGAATTTATGCAGTTATAACTGTATTCTTACTGAGTAACAGTACCACAGTGTGGTATTTGTTAATGTGTGTGATATTTTCTATTCACTTTCATGTCATGTTGGAGAAAACCTAAAGTTAAATAATTTTATTACAAAAGTATTTTCTTAGGAGTAGCCCAGTGAAAATTTCAGTTGTACTAGTGGTTGTGGTTTAAACTGGTAAGTAGTTAAGTACCAAACAGATATTTGCTCATTCCCCTCTCCACTGGGATGCAGGAAGAACTGAAAAAGGTGAAAATGTGAGAGCTTGTGCGTTGAGATGGGCAGTTTAGTAAGAAAGGAACACAAACAAAAAACAACAAACACACAAAGAAAAGAAACAACAACAGCAACAAAAAAAAGTGATGCAAAATACATTTGCTCACCACCAGCCAACTGATGCCCAGCCAGTCCCTGAGCAACAGCAGTCTCCCCAGCCAATTCTTCCCAGTTTTACTGCTGATCATGACACCACGTGGCACAGGACATCCCTTTGGTCAGCTGTCCTGGCTGCCTCCCCTCCCAGCTCCTGCTGCATCCCCAGTCTCCTTGCTGGCAGGGCAGCACGAGAAGCTGAGAAGTCCTTGGCTTGATGTAAGCACTGTTCTGCAACAGCTAAAATATCCCTGTGTTATCAACATTATTCTTATCCTAAGTCCAAACACAGCACCATACCAGCTACTCTAAAGAAAATTAACTCTCATACCAGCTACTCTAAAGAAAATTAACTCTATCCCAGCCAAAACCAGGATGCTGCTGTAATAACGAAAATAGTATAATGAAATATGTGAAATGTGTAATGAAAACATGAAATGCCATTCACTCAGCTTTCTGGTGCTGCTTGTATTTCAGCTGCAGGTGGGTATTTAAAGCCCCAAACTCCCTTTTCGTGGTTTTAAAGTTCTGTTTTCATGTTGAAGAGAATGCCTTTGAAAGTGACAATGTTTTTATCAAATCAGTTTTGACACCTGAGGATGCTTGGAAAATCTGGCAAGAGAAACGAGTGTTTGGTTTAGAATGGATTAAGTGGTTACTGAATATGTATAGAGTGGAGAACACTGATTTTGCTATCTGAGGGTTTTTTTTTGTCTTTGCTTTATCCCCTAATTAAACATTTACAGATATTTCCAGGCCGCTGTTCTCTAGGCAATCACTATAATTACTACCACACTGGTAGAATTGTATAACTTTGGTCCAAAAAGAGAAGGGTGCAATTTAAAAGTAAAAGGGTATTATTGCAATGAGCTGTAAAAACTAAGAATGCTAATTAATAGATTATAGTTAGCTAACAGTGTGTCCTAATTAAACTCTGAATTCATTATGTCTTCTATAGCCTGTTGGAATTGGTCACTTCAGCCTTTATAAGGAAGACCAGTTTAATAGGATTTACTGTAATTAAACAGACTTGTTCAGTGTCTAAACAGACAAGGGATTTCTCTGGTCTGTTGGGGACCTGAAAAATCTGTTCATTACCACCCCCTACGCTCCCCCAAACAAGTTTAATATATTCCTGCTATATTATCTTTAGTGTACTTGCAGGAACTAGTATTTTAGATCTGTACACCAATATTTCGGCACATCCCTTTCAATAAAGCCTTTTGTCATGGGCAGGACTTGTGTGGTATATTAAGTTTAGCTAAGGACAAATGCATTATTTAAAAAACTGCCTTGACTCACGGAGCCAGGATGCTGGCTGACTCATGCCATTATCTGGTAGTCATCACCATCTCTTTGCTGTGATCTTGGCGCTTTACTCCTCTCTGTACACTTGATTGTCTCTGATTGGATTTTTTTTACTGCTGTTCTTGTCACCTCAACTTTGAAAGACTTTGTTGTCTTTTAGTCCTGGAAGTTAAAAATGTGAAAACATGACCTTTGGTTAATTGCTACCTCAGTCTCCTGTGAAATATGCATTGTTGTCTTTGAGTTTTCTTTCCTATTTCTTGTGAACATGTGCAAATAAATGGTGATTATTGGAACAGAACTCCTGAAAAAAACTAACAGGGAGATTAAAGAGTATGTTACTTAGCAGGGCTAACTTAGATATAATATTGAAAATGTAATGCACATGGATCCATGTAGCCCTCTCTTGGTTTGAGACTGCTTAAGCCTTGCTCGGTTGAGGTGTTTTCAGCTGTAATGCAGCACAGCTGTATTCAGCGGCTACTCTGAGCAAGTATTAACAGCTGTGGAGCACAGCATATGCTGAACTTCATTTTCATCCTTTTGTTACTGATCTTGAAGAGACAAAGTACTTTCTTTTGGTACGTGGGGAATGTCATTGTCATCTCATTTTGAGGAGCTCAGTGCTTAAAATGGAAATATTCCTGGAGTTAGCAGGTTCTTGGAAAAATACAGTAGTCTGCAGTCTGGTGTGGGTTAGTTATCCAGCTATGCTTTGCAAGAAGCCAGAAGTAGAGTCCAGATGATTTCTCAAAGGTTAACAAACACACGCATATCCAGGGAGGAACTCATTTTTGGCATGGTGTTGCTGTCCTCAGCATGCTTTCATAGGAAGTATATTTCTCTGAGTTGAAAAGTAATGTTTTTTGTTTGTTTGTTTGTTTGTTTGTTTTAGTGTGAGTGTGGTTTAAAGGCTACCTGAAAATCTTTTCCTTAGAAGCCAGAAGAGTGAAGGAAAAACAGAGGGTTTTTTGGCACTTTGATAACTTCCCTAAAAACTGGACCGTGATGGACTACGTGGAACTGGAGAGAAAAAAGGAACTCCTTTCAGTTGAAACTTGTATATACCAAGGTCATTGTCCTTAAAAATAACTAGTGCAGTGCAAACTTGATGTCTAGCACCCTGCATTGAAATTAACCACATTGTCTGATCCGTTTGAGATCTGATTTATGTTTTGGCTGAAATAGTGCAGTACGGCTGAAAACATCTTTCTACTTTGATGTATTTTTGTGGTCTCTTTGTGGTTAGAGGCCTTGGATGTCTGAGTGAGAGAATTTAACCAAGAAAATACGTCTGAAAGGAATTTCACCTTACTTGGGGTAAGCACTTACAGAATATTCTACTTTATTGAGGTGGAAAAGTGTGGCTGGCATTCTCCAGCAGTCTTCTCCAGATCTTTGTGATCACATCCTTGCAGTCAGAAGTGGTCTCCATTTAACAGCCGTGTGGAATGGGCATCTCACTTTTTAACACGGTCATCCATAAGTTAGTTTCTTAAATGCTTTGGGTGCTGCTGTTGTCAGACTGGCTGAACTTCTAAAGAGTAAAATCAGATTCATTCTCCCTCTCCATTAATTTTACTTTTTGTTTTGTTTAATCATATATTGAAAGTTTTGATTTGTTTGTCCTCGTACTGTATCTTTCTAATACTAGTATCATTCTTGAGTTGGTTATTAGTTAATAGAAAGCTAGATTTTTCTCCCTTTATGGATCTTTAATTGTGCCATGTGCAGTTCCATAGTCATTGCTTAAAGTCATCATCTGTATCACACTTAGATATTTTTTGGCAATGACAGATCTGTCATTTCTCTAGAACACTGCTAGCTTTGAGGTTCCCTCTGTCTTTCCTCAGTTGAAACTTGACATAACTTAATTCTCTTTTGGAGTGACTCAAAGCTATCTCCTGAGGAGTGCTTAGTATGAAGCATTTATGAAGTTGCAGCACTGTGTAGTGACTTCAGAAATCTACTGAATCACGTAATCTACTAAGAGATGGGCCTTCTGTGTTCTGCCTCTTTACAGTTCTACATGGAAAGAAAAATTAGATGTTTTGCACTTATCAAAGTTCCCTAATGCTCTTTTTCTCCCATGTTTCTTACTGATCTGAAGTCATCCCTGAGTTGCTTTTAACTTTAGCATAGGCTGAACAGCTGGTCCCTACTTGTTTCATTAAAAAAAAAAAAGGGGGGGGGGGATAACACTGCCAGCTTAAAAGCAGCTTTTAATAAAGTGGGTGGCATCAGTTGAATTTCTTTAGTAGTTTGCCTGTGCTTTTTTCTGTTAAGCTGGAAGAGGAGTTACTTGAAGTAACGTATAGTAGACTGTTCCCCTACTCTGCTATTTGAATTCTTTGTTTGCTGTGCAGTGAGGCTGTTCAGCTTCCTAACTGGGGTTGGGGCATATTATTTCACCGTTCAGTATTTATATTTTTCAAAAATCATATCTGAATTACTAGGTTTCTCTAGAAGTTGTTGTTGTTGTTTTTTTTTTTTTTTTTTTCTATTATCTTACTTCTGGTATTTGAGTCGTTTTCCCTTATTTTTTTTTTTTTCCCCTAAAGTGTTATTTCTTTATCTAAAGTATGTGGTATATATCCTGAAACTGTGTCAGGCTCAGGTTTGGAACAGATTGAGCTTCCTGCTCGTCACTCAGTGAGCAGCTGAACAGTGAGAACTGATAGCAGTAGCACAGAGATATTTCTACATTCCTGTTCATTTTAGTAGATGTCTTGTACTGCTCTTAGGGCTTTCTAATACTAAATGTAGTATTCTTGTGTGTCTGTCTTTTTCTGTGTGGTATTGATTTAAGTAGAAAGGAGAGGAGCACTTCTGATGGAAATGCCAGTCCATGGAAAAAGGGTTGAAGCGCTACCGATTATACGCATGCCAGTCTTCATGTATGCCTTCCAGGCCAAAAATTGAAATTGAGCAGCTTTTTTTCTTTTTTTTTTTTTTTTTTTTCTTTTCCCCCAATCTGATGATTTTAGAAAGTCTCACAGACTTGAAGGTGGCCCACAGTAGAGTGGGCCACCATCGCTAAGCTCATGGTTGGAAGGAATACTCTTTTTTAAGCACAGTAGGTACCTGAGATCTTGTTAACTGTCTGTGTAATGCTTGAGCCATTGGTAAGACAGAAGCTTTATGTATTTAGTGTAAATACATTTCTCTATATATGATAGTCTCTGATAAAGGCTATAGAGCAAAAGAGTTTAGAAGTGATATTTCTGTACTTTGAAAGAAATTACTGTGTTGGATAAGTTATCAAAGGTAGTAGTGATCTCTGGTGATTTGAGCTTCTTGACAGAAATCAAATTACAATGGCATGTCAGCACGAATGCATAGCTATTTGGTACTACAGATTTGTTTTTCCTACATTTTCTGTATTATTTTAGCATAATCTAATGAACAAAGGCAAGAATTCTAAATGCAGAGGGTCATAACTGTACCTCAGTTGTTTTTTCCCCTGAAGATAATTACTACACCTTGAAAAGAAAGTGTTTTCAGCAAAAATTAGTTTCATAATGTACAAGATATACATAACTGTATCTTTAGACAGTATTTTTATATTTATAATGGGTCCTCTTGGAAGGACCATAGTCACCTTTTGTAGTGAACAAAATCCAAGGAAAAGCATGGTTAGTATCATCCTGTGTTGATGTGAGTTAATCTGATTGACCTCCCTAGTGGTTGCAATAGTACCTTAGACTGCAAAGTGCAAGTAGTTTCTTCGTGCATTTACAGCTTTGCAACTCAGTCATGCCCTGTTGTGTTGTCCTGTATGGTCACCACCTTCGCTTCCAAAAAAATTCTTAAATAGTTTTCCTGTATTTATCCTAAGGGAATGACAGTATTTCTTTTATTGCCTTGGATTAAACTCTGAAAACTTTTGCCCTGATTGGGAGAAACTGAAGCATACCAGTATAAATCATAGTTTGCAACTGCAGAGTTGGTGTTTACATTTCAATCATAACAAAAAGAAAGAATATATGAAAGGATTCATTAGCAATATCCAGATCGATACTTGAGGATTTTTTATGATAATTTGAATTTTTTCAGTTGAACTCCATGAAGAAACTAATTTTATGGTTTCACCTTTGGAAGAGACTGCATTATTTTAAAATAAATTAATTAAAAGCATAAAATACTCTTCTTATTGCATATATGCTAATTGAAATTAACCTAATCAGATGCCAAAATACTGGCACAGGACACCTATTAAGAGTTCTTTCAGGGGTCGTGGCATCAGAAATCAGAGAAGTTCAGCTTCCAGCAGTGTATAATAGCTACTGGAAAAAATACTGTATGATTGACTTCTTCAGTTTAATTTCAGCAATTTCATGAATGCAAAGTAATATATTATCATTGGTAAACCTAAGTTTTGATGTTTATGCTAAAAATTGCTACTTGCTTTTATATAAGCTTTTTTTTACAAAAAAAGATCGTGTATCATTATTTTTTCCTATTGTTTTTAAATGGTTTAAATGTGCGCACATTGGTCTTCTTTTGCTTTTCTCTGAGTAGGGACTGCTGGTCAAGAATCCTTTTGAAACAGAGGAAAACGATTGAGTCCTTGCTGTTTTATGCTGCCTGCATCTCCTGTGTGGATTGCTTTTGAGATCTAATGATTCTTGTCAGTGTCTTGGAAAATAAATACTGTAAGTCAGCAAGGGTGAGGAGCTGTTCAGAGGCATTTAGATTCTTCCAGGATTTGATTCCACAACATCAAAAGCAATTTAAAGGCAATATATAGTTTCCCAGTAATCTCAGGCAGTTCATTGCAAGCATGCAAGGTAAAACTAGTTCACAGGGGTGATGACTTTTGTAATCTCATGCATAATACAAGAAAAACATGCTTTTTCTTGAGGGAGGGAGAAAGGGATGGAGGTCAGCTGTCCAATAGAAAGATCTTTTTCAATGCTTTGCAAATAAGCAGAGAAGTTACAATAAATTATATTTTTCTAAGACAGTGCTTTGTTAACATATGCTGTGTACCTCCATTATTTTGAAGTTCTATAGTGCAATGCCATCCCTTTCTTCTACAGGGCAGCCATTTACTGCTTCTTGCCTTATGTTTTTACCCCTTGCATCTCTACCCCATTTGGCTGAGGAGAGAGACAGGGACACAGCCTAAGGTTTGGGAAAAACAAGTAAGTAATGAATGATAGTTCAAGATTAATTAAGTCTCGTTGGTATCTGTATCAAAGCCAAATATGGTTGTGTTTTTTTCCTGGCCAATAAATACTTCATGTTCTTAGGAGCAGCAGTATCAAGGAGTAGGCACTTCACTAAATAACTCCTTTGCCATCTGAGCATTTCACAGACACAAGATTTCTACATGGATTCCCTCGCGGATTTCTACATGAGGAAGCAGTGACTGACATTAAGTTTATGGGGTTTTGATTCTTGCCAGATCCTAGCTACTTGGTGACTTTTGAGATGGTCCTCTAATTAGATACTGATATGGATTCCAAAGAATAAAGGGTCATGTATTTCTTCTGATCACTTTGGTTGCTTTTTCCTGACCATTAAGCCAAGGCAGCACCCAAACTGCCACCATTCAGAGGTGAAAATCTTTTTTTCTTCAGGTACTGTGTACAGGTTCTGATTCTCAGATGAGCAGAAATAAACCATGAATCAACAAAAGCAACTTGAGAAAACTAGAGCTTGCCTCACCAGTGAGACAAGATATCCACATGGCCTGTTGCAGCATGCAGTCTTAGTTATAAGCCTCCATGAGGTTTATTCTTCTGGCTACATCTTTTTTGAGAATTTGAAGTGTTAAATACTAAACACTTGATTTGCTAAAGGATTTGGAGCATTGTGCCAAAGCTTTACTGGAACTTTACTTAAGCTTTTACTGGAAATGTTAGAAATGTCAGAAGTAACAGAGCTAAGAAACTCCAACGTGCTGTGAAAATAAAGTTTTATTTGTAGATGATGCCGATGTTCTGTAATCAGTTCACACCTTAGAACGGATCTAAAGAAGCAGTAGATTGATGACAGACCATGGCTTTAAGAGAGGTCATACTTCTGCAACCTGGGCTAGATCCTTTCAGCTCCCCTGTGGCGAGCTAGATTTTATGGTTGAAGGTTTCTACATGTATATCATGCTGAAACTAAATAATTTCTTGCAAGTAGAGTACAAAATGAAAGTATTTTTCCTCCTTTTCAAGAGCCAGAAGGTGCATCTTATGCACACAAATAGAATGGGACTTGGATTTGTTTTTCTCTTATACAGAAGAAAAAGGGGGGTTTTATTTGCATTTTAGGTATAGAAGGAGTGGAACATTTAGGTCATGATTTGCTCCTTTCTCTTTTAAGGCTAAGGTTTGTTTTATGGAAGTCTTATGGGACAGTTTTTTATCTGATGCACAAGAAATCCCTCAGTTCATAGTAAGACTTAACTATGGGTCTGGCTTTTACAATGACTAGAAATGTGTATATGAAGTTCCTTAAAATGGTTTTGGCAAGTGGTTTCAGTGTTTGCTGCATGATAGAAACAAATCCATGCGGAGGATGACAAAAGGATTAGGATTAAGTGAAATGATAAACCCCAGAAGAATCCTAGAAAAATGAAGTGGGAACAAATAAAAATAGCATTATAGTAAAAGCTTTTAATTAGGTAATTGTTAGGAAATGCTATGCCCTGCACTGGAGTGGTAGGAAGCAACTGGCTTATCTCCTTCATTTGACTAAATGCGGAGAATCAGACTGTTAAGTGACTCATTATTTGTCCCCATTGAGTTTAAGAATACAAATAACTTTGTTGTGTTTACCATGTAGAGCACAGTAATAGATTAGAGCATAAAATCAAGACTTCAGTGCTTTTGTGGTAGTTCCGCTCAGTGATTCTGATGAGGAAGGACAGAAGAGCTCTGGGAGAGGGCATACGTAAAAAATCTAGATAATTCTTTAATTTGACCAAGCATGGCAATCTTTGTGTGTTCTACATTAGGGTAACAAATACATGTGCATATCTGAAAAATATCTGAAAACTTTCTTCTGTATATGTTAAAATTAATGGATGCAGTTGTTTCTGAAGATTAGCTCTATCCAGCATGAAGTAAGTGTATTTATGGGAACCCACAGGATCTGCTTATTTTTGAGGGTTGTGGAATTTCCCAGTCTTTCTTTATTGGCCAGTAGATCAGTTGAGTAATATCAAATTATTATTATAACTATGCTTTGATTTGGAGGACAATTTTTAAGGCTTTCTCCTTCAGCTGGTATCTGATGGGTCAGGTTTGGCCGTATGGTTTTGAGCCTGTTAATGTGTAACCATTTTAATAGATCCCTAAGCCTAGTTACTCAAAAGAGGGAACTTTCTAAGGAAGCATAGATATACTTTCATATTATAAAGCAAATATTATGCTATGTATATGCAATCAAAAGCATTTCTTGTGAAAGAAGAAAAATGAAACATTCAACCATTTTGTAATCCTCTTTGCAGAGTGTTTGGACTTACTCCGGTCTCATTCGCTGTGCGGAAGGTTCCAAGGAATGGAATTATCCTCAGTGCTGTATTTTGGAGGGGAAATACAAAAACAACCCTCCCCCCCCCCCCTTATTTTGAAATAAAATGACTTGATCTAAACTTTTCTTAACAACAAATTCATGTTGGTTTGAACTAGCAGATGGTTTTGACGCTAAGAAAAAATTTAATAAGTGTGCTTTGGCCATGATTCAAGTACTGTGCACATATTTGACCAAGAGTTGAAGTGAATGTGGGTACTGCTGTGTGCTCAGGTTATGGTTTGTATGTAATGTCAGAGGTGTCTGCTTTTGGCAATTGTGTTCTGGTACAAAATCCTACTAGTAGTTCCACAATTAGTGCTTTATAAGCTATTATAGCTGGAAATAATGTCTTCTAATTGCTCTTACAAAACCTGGCGCTTTTGTGCATTGTGGTTTTAAATCACTAAATATCTTCACAATTTGACTTTAAAATTGGACTTTGCACCTCACATGTAACAGCTGAATGAATTTGATAGTTACACTGTCATTACATTCTACCTCCCCATCCCCCTAGAAAAAAGATTCAAAATCCAATGTTTGCTGTTTAAGGGAAGTTCCAAGTTAGCATTTCTATCTAGCAAAAGCTTTTACTTTTTGCTAGGGCTGGGAATACATTCAAGGCTAGCCTTTTAAAACTGCATGCTTTGTTTTCCCAAAGCAGAATCAATTTAGCATATAGTTATTCAGAAATGATGATTCTTCTTTCCATTTGGCTGAATCAGCTCAAATCTGTCTACTTTTAAGAGGTCTGAGGTCTGTCTCTTTTCTTTGTGAGAATCATCATGAATTCGTATTTAGCATCACTTTTTTGTTAATTAACCATTTATAGTGTTTCATGTCAGACTTCTTTAATCTGAAAGACTGGGAACCTGTGGAAGAAATCATTAATTCACTTCCCTTTACAGTTAATACAGATGTTAATGTTTCCTTGTGAAGTGCTGAATGCTAGACAGTCTTTGAAGGCTGGTCTGGAAAAAGTGGGTCTGTACTTCCCAGGTTGAATGTGTTAGCAAGTTATTTGGTGCAGTAACACCTTAACACCCAATTATAGATTATGCTGCATGCAGTTTGGCTGTTAAACCCACTGCACATGTGATTTTATGCTATCCAAAGGGGTGATACACAGTTCACTTCGTTTCTCCATTAGGGACTGGGATGCGTTTGGTATGCATCTCAAGCAGAGCTGCTCTTTTAGTTTCCTTTGTTATATACTTCATGTGCACCAAAACTGTTGTGTGAAACCAGCTAACACGTGACAAGTACGGACTATCTGAGGATCTTTCAGCCAGTGCCACTGCTGCCAAATAAAAGGCTGTTGTGGATATAGTCACATTTGTATAATTTCTAATGCTTGAGCCTTCAGAGGAACTTAAATACTGATGAAGTTAAGTATTTCAGCACTCAGGAAGATAAGTGTTATTTCTGTCAGTGAATGCATATTGCAAAATGTTTCCAAACCATTAAATTGGGTTAGATATAATGTGATTATTCAAAATCATGCAGTTAGTGGTTCCTGTAGTTTGAGACATTGGAGAACTTTTGTCCTCAGTGCTAACCATTAGACAGCAAAATTGCCTCCTTCTTCATAAGGTAATTGGATGTATCGAGTGTTGTGAGCTCTTCAGATACGTATTCATAGGAGCTTTGCCATATCCTTAACTAAGGTTTGAAGCAGGACATATTTTCTTTCCTACCTCTTCTTGAATGTGTTGAGCTTTATCTGTCCTGCAGAGTTAACATGTATTTCTCTGTAACTGAGCAACTGTAACAGTTAATTTTGTTAATCATGTAAGGGGAGGTATCAATTTTTAGTAGTGTATCAGTAACAGGATGGGTCACTGTGCAATACAGACTTGTATGTAATGAGATGAGATTTTGCTGCTGAGCACTGCAGTTTTTTTGGACTTCATATCTGATCAGACAGTGAGTATTTCATGAATAGCAGACTACAAAAATGCAGAAATAACATTTATTCCAGAAAAATGGGTCATATTAACTCCAATATTTTTATATTTTCATTGCTTTTTCATTCCAAGAGGGAACTTTTTTTTAAGTGAAAATTATTTTTGGATGGACAATATTTCTGCCGTTAGTGTCCCCTTCCGATAGGTATCTTTGGTTAATTTAACCAATAGAAATCAGAATAGGTAGTGAGATATTTCATAATTAAAAAGGTAGCACGTGACTACGTGAATTTGGTGGCTTATGGTCTTTATTAATCCTAAAGTAACTGGTTGAGCTTCTGCCAGGTGTAACTTATACTATGCGTTCCCTTGTATAAGTCATAAACCAGAAGTACAAGTCATGAGCAATGCTGTATTAGATTTCTTCAGGTGACAAAACTGTTACTACTGTCATAAGCTGATTAAATTTCCAGTAGGAAGCTTCTTCCTTACTAACCTATTCTTAACATGTTCTGAATTATTGTCTGTCATGTCATTTTTTCATCATTGAAAGGTGATATTAAACGGTACAATGTTAAATCATGAGAAGAGGAAACCTATGGAAAACATTAAGCACAAGGCATGAGAGATGTACTGATAAATGAAGTAAATAGTAATTATTAGCTGCAGCCTCATATGCAATACTTGGTAGCTAAAACTGTTTTTTTTTTTTTTTTTCTTCCCCACAAAGTACTTTGTCTTTTGATTTGTTATCTTTGGGGCTGTTTACTTGTTTTTTAAATACATATTCTTTTTTTTTTTTTTTTTTTCCTCCCTTCAGAGTTGGGCTAGCTGTTAGGATGTGAGTAGCACAATTGCTCTTACATCACTTTTGATACTGGAATCATTTAAATTGCACAAGTTGATTTTTTTTTTTTTTTTTTTTTTTGTGCAACAGATTATGCCCTAAGGTGCACACCCATGTGTATCCAAGCTACACATCTAAATGGTCTGCATGGAAACAAGAGGAGCCCTTTGTATCATGGAGATCTTATAATACCTCATGTTCAAGGCACATTTTATATTGACTATGATTTGTACATTTTCTGAATGGCCATTAGTAAGGTCTCCAACAGAAGAGTGTGAGTGTCATAAATTGTAGGGAAATGTTTGACCAATTTGATGATTGACACCTGACAAGAACTCTGGGCAAAAAAAAAAAATAAACACAAAAACAAAAGCAAAAAATAGCTGTTGCCCTAATTATATTTTCTCACTGATCTAAGTTTTCTGCTTGTTCTTGGTGGATATTTAATTGCCACATGCTGTGGATAATACCAGTGGTTACAATCAATACGATTTTAGTCCCCTAATTAGCACCATTCAGTCTCTGTTCCAAATGGAGAACAGTTGGTATTATAATAATGTGAGAACACATTCAACATATGTAGAATAAAGCAGAATTAGTTCAATATGAAGCCATCCAATTATTAGGAAGTCCTGAACTTAGCACATATTTTTAATGTAGTTCTTGGATGGAATTTGCTTTTTAAAGTGCTGTGTTTCCAGTATCATTAACCTTATATAACTTGGCATGGCTGTCCCCTCTTGGTTGTACTGGTTTTATATAGCTTCAGATGAAGTGAGTGTCAGGGAACTGTTCTGGTTGGAGTCGTTTGGAAAAAAGGGTTCCTTTTCATCTGACTTTGTTCCTTAAACAACAAGGCTGAAAGAAATAAATTTGAGATATAACCTTAGAACTATAATGATGTTTTTATTACTGTAAAACATGTTTTGTAAAAAACTCTAGAACAAGATAAATCTCACTTATTTCCTACTCAATATCTCTGTTTCCAAACAGCGTATGGACAGAAGCAGGAGAATTCACGATAGAATTTTCCTTTCAATTTTATAAACAGAGTAAAAATAAGCTTCGGTTTCTGAAAAATTAGTATTCTTGGGCGAGTATGGAGGAAAGGAATGAAGAATTCTTTTCTTTACTCCTGGATGTGGAACTGAGGTGTTTATTCAAGAACTCTTAATGTGAAATGCAGACTAGTGTTGAGCCCCTAGATCGATTACTCAATCTCTTCAACCTTCCCACTTGGCTTCCTACATTCTCCCACAGTATGCAAATAGAGAGAGAACACATCTGAACAAAATGTTGCATCTTTCTGTGCTATGCAAGTCTGCTGAGGTACTCTAGAAGATCTAGCAGGCCTTTTTGATGGGAACCTGGGTTCAAGGAGACCTATCAGCAGTGAATTGAATGAACATTGAGTCAGGGAGTACTTGGAAGTACTTGTGCTGTGTGAGATCATGGGATGAAACTGAGGGTGCTGAGATTGCTGGCTTATGCCAGTGGAAGGCTTATTCCCTATTTTCATATTCTTTTAAAGATGAGAGGAAGGGGTCTCAAACAACTGGGGAAACGTAGATGTTATCTGGTCTTCAGCCTAGGTCAAAAGATAAGGCATGGGATCACAGGCAAGTCCCTGGGAATTCTGCGGGATGAGTTCCTTTGGAAAACATTTCAGCACAAGTGAAAGACAAGAAGGGAACAGTCAGCATGAATTTACCAAGAGTAAATAATGCCTGACCTCCCTGCCTTCTCTGATAAAATGGCTGAATTTGTGGAATAAGGAACCGGGTATCATTTACATTGCCTTTAGCAAGGCTTTCATCACAGTCTCCCACAATATTCTCATAATTCTGATTAGAATGCTATGGTCAGAGTGGTTGGCCAGACACGTGGGTAAAAAGCTGTTAGTGTCTTCAGATCCTGGGTAGTGATTAATGAGTTAACATCTACTCCACTTCTTGTAATGAGCTGAGTCTTGATTAAAATCTTTATCAATGACCTGGATGAAAGTGACATGGTCAACTTTCATTAAGATTGCTGATGACACCAAGCAGGGGGAGTAGTTGATATGTTCTAGGGCAAAGCTGCTGGTCAGAGAGACCTAATCTGCAGGAATGAGCAGGCCGGAGTCTTGGGGATTCAGCAACAATGAGTGGGAAGAAGGCTCCTTGCAGAAACAGAGGATGGGGATGGGCTGCGTGGGAAGCAGCTCTGCAGAAAAGGATCTGGGGGGCCTGGTGGACAGCAAGTTGAGTGTGAGCCAGGCGTGTGCCCTGGCAGTGGAGGAGGAGGCTATTACGAACAGGCGAAGTCATTATCTCCTTCAGTTTAGCAATTGTGAAACCATATGTAGAATATTGTATCCAGATTTGGGCTGCCCTATCCAAAGAAAATACAAATTAGTGAGTTCCTTGAAGGGGTGCCAAGCTGGGTAGTGGGCTGAAGTACAGGCCTTGTGGGAAAAAGCTGAGGAAATGGGCCTTGCTTACCCTGGAGAAGGTCTTTGGACCTAATAGCAGTCTGTACTATAAGGAGGTTATTGAGGAGATGGAACCAGGCTCTTCACAGTGTTGCATGGTGGAAGGGTGAGAAACAATGGGCATAAAAGTTCTGTTCAGATATGAGAAAAACCTTGGTGGTTTTCAAGATCTGACTGGATAAAGTCCTGAGAAACTTGATATAATCTCATAGCTGACCCTGCCTTGAGCGTGAGGTTAAACTAGATGACGTCCTGCTGTCCTTTCCAACTGGGATTATTCTGTCATAATTTTCCTTTGAAACACTGATTGGTATAGTGTCTTATGTGTGCTTGCGTTTCTAGTCTAAATCAGAAATGAAGATGACTTCCTGTACTCATCTTGTTTCAGAAAGGTGTGGAAAGAATATGATACAAATACAGTATCAAGTTATGTGTAATTGTTTGTACACTAAATTGACAGGCTTTGAAAGCTCTCCTTATTCTGTTCCAGTTATGCCTTCCAGTAAGGATACTAACAGTCACCAGCATCATTAGTTAAAGAACAAATGTAAACGCATACAGAAAATACATTTCTTCACAATGAGGTGGTGAGGCACTGGCACAAACTGCCCAGAGAAGCTGTGGCTGCCCCATGCTGCCTGGAGGTGTTCAGGGCCAGGCTAGATGGGGCTTGGGGCATGTGGGGTATTTGAGGCTAGTGGGTGGCATCCCTGCCCATGGTAGTGGGGTTGGAACTAGGTGATCTTTAGGGTCCCTTCCAACCCAGGCCGTTATATGATTATGATTTTCTGGAAGTCTTTTTCTAAGCAGGTACAAAAATTGTTGATTATTTTGAAAAGACATCTTTCCTTTTAATTTCTGAATAGACCTAGGTTGGGTCTGAAAAGGAAGTGTACGGCTCCCATCTAGCAGTGCTAGGTTCACCTTCATGAGACGATAGAAAAAAGTCTGTAAAATGTTCAGTGAAAGAAGGTATTGGTCTCTGGGGCATTTATTACTGTGATCTAGGTTTTATGGTTGTCTAAGCCGTTATAGTAACCTTTATATAGCCTTTATAAATCTCCTGTTCTTCCACAGTGACTGAGCTTCCCATATCAGTTTAGCTGGAAAAACGTTCCATAAAATATAATAGGACTAGGTGGACTTTCAGACAGCCAAAGCGTTGCATCCCCAAGCTGTATTGAGTAGGTTGGTACTGATGAGACTGCCTGCTTTTGTTTCCAGTATCACTGATGTGTTCTTGCTGGACATACTGGTGCTGAGAGAGCATCAGCTGTCCAGGCTTACAAGGTTGCTGCAGACTCTCTATGTCAGCAACTGGAGTGCTCTCCTCTGTCCTGACAGTCAAGGGCATCCATTCTTTTGTTAGAGGTAAAATGAAAACATGTCAGGTATGATGATTGCTTCTGTGCTGTTGCTATCGCTGTGTTCATTTTCTTCACTGATCACTCAGCCTTTCCAGGGAGGAGTCTTAGTCCAGGTTCATTAGATCCAGATTGACCTTCAGGTCTTACGTTTGACAGTATTTCTACAAATCCAAGGTTATTTGTAGAAGTATGACTGTTATCTTTCCAAATCCCGGGTTCAGGACATAGATCACTTTGATTTGTTTTGTCTCCCAGCTTTTCATTGGCTTTGCTTCTGTTGCAGATTTATTTCATAAATGTTGAGTAATACCTTCACTAGATGCATTTGTTTCTCAGATTCTTTATGATTTTAGTGTTAACACCTATGCACAAAACTCATGTGTTTCATAGCACTGAACAAATGCTCATGACAATCATTATTTTTTAAATATTTCTGTGAGGGAGGAAGATATTCTCATGGTACAGATGGTGACGGTACTTTTAAAATATTAATCAACATGGAGGCATATCTGTATGAGTTTGTGGTGAGCTTTAGGTTGTCACATTATTATTTTTTTTTAACTTCAAGAAGAGCACTCAGTCTGCATGGCAGTTCCGTAGCTGCTCTGCCTCTGGCTCACTGTTCAATTTCAATTCAGGTTAGACCATCTTCCTGTTAGCCTTTTCAAGTAGCCTTGCCTTGCCTTCCAAGTCTCCTGAAGGTTTTCCCTAGGATAGCCTTAAAGATTAATTCTTCAGAGTACAGTTAGCCATTTTATTTTGATTTACCCTTAGTAATTCTTCATTCGCTATCAGTTTAGCCAGTTTATTATGCCTTTGTTCAGATTTTAAATATTAAAGACCTGAATTTTTAAAAACTTTTTATATCATGTATACATTTTATCTGCTAAAAAATTACATTTTGTTAAAAAAATAAATTTTAACTTTGTTGTTTTTGTAGTAAACTGATTTAGCAGTTATCATGACAATTACTTTCTATATGTTGGAAAATAAGTCTTTCTCAGCACCCCTGAATGTATATAAATACATAAGCTGAATGTACATAATACATAAGCTAACAGCTTGTCCAGCATCAGCGAAAAGCCTTTAAATTTACTCTTGTCTAGATGATCTATTTTCCTCAGTTATTTTCGGTGAGTTTTGTCTTTCTTGTTTAACAACCTTTCCATTCCAGTTTCTGTCACCTTCGTGTTTGTCATGTTTTGCAGTGTGTGGGCGTCATGGAAGATACAAACTGTGTTTAACTTGTAGCAATTGGCATAAACCATGCTGAGTCTCCCTCTGCTTTATTTTCTAACCAGTCATCTTACTTCATCCTGATCCTGCCAGAACAAGGATAGCGAAAGGAGCTCCTTCTTTATCACCTCTTGTGGTGGGCTGGCTCATCAAGCTGTTCTGGCATTCCCCCTCCTCAGCAGGATGGGGGAGAAAATAAGATGAAAGCTTGTGGGTTGAGGTAAGGACAGGGAGATCACTCACCAGTTACTGTCATGGGTAAAACAGAGATGGCTTGGGGAAAATTAATTTGATTTATTGCCAATTAAAAATAGAGTAGGATGGTGTGAAACAGACAGCAGTAAAAAATGCCTTCCCCCGACCCACACCTTCTTTCCAGGCTTGAATTCCTTCCTTCCTGAGTCTTATTCTTGTCCCCAGCAAGTGGTGCAGGGAGGTAGGGAAGGGAGGCTGTGCTCAGTACATAACGCTTCATCACCACCGCTTCTTCCTCCTCACACTTTTCCCCTGCTCCAGTATGGATTCCCTCCCACAGGTTACAGTCCTATGTACATTGCTGCAGCTTGGGTCCTTCCCATGAGGTACAGTCCTTCAGGAACAGGCTGCTCCAGCATGGGTCCCACGCAGGCTGCAGTTCCTACCAGACAACCTGCTCCAGCGTGGGCTCCTCTCCATGGGCCACAGTTCCTGCCAAAAGGCTGCTCCTGTGTGGGCTGCCTGTGAGCTGCAGTATCATTTGGGATGTATCTACAGGCTGTGGCGTGGATGTCTGCTTCGGCTCCAGTGCCTGGAGCATCTCCTACCCTCCTTCTGCACTGACCTTGGGGTCCGCAGGGCTGTTTTTCTTGCGTGTTCCTCAATCCTGTCCCTCTCAGCTGCTGCACAGTGTATTCATGCTGTCAGAAACACTTCTCAAGTTTATCAAATAGATACTCAACAATCAATCTGATTTTTACATCTTTCACCACTAATTTCAAGTGCCTATTGATTCAGCTTCTTTATGATGACTGTCTTGTAAAAATGGTACTTTGCATAAGTACCTTGCAAGTATTAAACCTTCCCTGGTTTTATGCTGTGAAAGATCTTTGATCACTTACTTGACCTTCAATCATTTATATGGATATCTTCTTCCCAGCTCTTGCATTCATTTAGATCTGGGAATCTTGATCAGGAACTACTGTCCTGAAACTTCTTTTTTCTTTTTTTCTCCACTCCCCTTCTCTTTTATTTTCAGACTTTAAAGGCATTCTCTACTTAATTTTCTTTGTGAGACTGACTCAAAATATGTCTTCTGGATATATCAAGACATTTTCTGTTTATTTTCTATTAAATATGTTTATATGTGTGTGCGCATATGTATGCATATTATGTGTAAAACATGCATTTGTTTTAAAAGTCTAAAATCTGTTTAGCATGCCTCATCATTAAAGCAATTGTATGTTTTCATCTCTGTCTGGCTTGTTCCTTTTTGATTTTTCCCTTCGTAGTTCCACTGTATTTTATGAAATTGGTTTGTAGGTAAGCAGTTTCAGTTCCTTTACTCAGCTTGTTCATACAAGTTTTATTGTTCTAGCACTTCTGAATTCCTCTTGCATTCATAGTCTTTAATTTGTTTCAAGTGATAGCTCAGTTTTGCATTGTTGATATTCGTGTACCATTAGCACCAAAGTACAAACACACTGTTGCAATCTCACCCGTTCTGTATATTGCCCATGCTTGTCTGCACCTGCTTAAATATTTGTCTGAGATCTTCTCAACAGTTCAGTGTAATGAATCTGTTTAGAAGAGCCTACTTTCTCCGTTCCCTACAGCACTGAGGTCATACCATTGACACTGAGGGTATCCTTACTTTTTTTCTGCAGAGAGCTTCATTTTCAATGCCAGAGATTCTAATGGTGGAAATGCTTAGACTTCTAACTTCTCTGCATCAAAGTGGGTGTTTAGTGTATCCAAGAAACATAACTCTTTTCTCTGTTTTTTTTTTGTTTGTTTGTTTGTTTGTTTTTGTCCCACTTAAAATCCCTGTTTGGGAAATAGAATTTTGTTTCAAAAAAAATAAAATAATAATAATAATAAAAAAGAGCCAGACCAATTCTGTAAGGAATGTGAGCAAGCGAGACAGCATATTTGTAAGTATCTGAACTTACTGTGTAGTTCCAGACCCTTCAGTCATTCACCCCCAGCGATCTCTTTCAAGAGATGGGGTGGGATTTGAAAGTTGTTGTCATGTTGTGTGTCATCCCCCTGGCCCTGTTTGTTCTTGACTATTGCTATATGCACACCTCTGTGATGTTAGATAAAGACACCACTGCCACCACATTTTATATCAACAAATAAAGTGTAGAATCGCTATCTTCCCTCTGGAGAGAGAATCAGTATCAGAACCAGTGTATCCGACATGGTATTTGTCAGCCATCTACCTGCCAGGACTTCTGAGTGCCTCATCCCATGTGGATCGTTCTACATGAAAGGGTCAGTGCCACATGAAAAAACTCATACACGTGAGTACTTGATAATGGAAAAGGCAAACACCATGCCCACCTTCAATGTGGGAAAGAAAGAGGATACAGCGAACTGCAGGTCATTTAGCATAATCTCGGTCTCTGGAAAGGTTACGTAGTAGATCCTCTTGGAAGCCACACACGTGGATGTTTACCTGCACTTAAGCAAGGCCTTTGACGTGGTCTCCCATAGCATGCTTATTGCCGAATTGGCAAAATACGCACCAAATGAGTGCGTTTACATGGCTGGGCTGCCAGGCTCAAAGGGTGGTCAGCAACAACAAAAAATCTGACTGATGATGGATTACTAGTATTATTCTTGGGTCAGTATTGTTCGGTGTCTGTATCAATGACCTGGATAATAGGATGGGAGTGTACTTTCTGCATATTTGCAGATGCCACATTATGGGGAGCAGTTGCTATATCAAAGGGCAGCACTGCTACTTGGAGGGACCTCATAAGGCTGAAAAAAGGAATGGCAGAAGCCTTACAGAGTTTGGTAAAGGTGAGTGCAAAGTCCTGCATATGGAATGGGAAAAACCCCATCCACTCAGATGATCTGGGGTTGACTGGCTACAAAGTCCTGATGAGGGGCCTGTGGGTCCAGGTAGACCTCAAAGTGAATGTAGAGCAGTAGTGTGCCCTTGTGGTGAAGAAGGCCAGCTGTATGCTGTTTTGTACTAGCAAGAGTATGGTCAGCTGATTCAGGGAAGCAAATATTGCTTCTATTCAGCACTTGAGACCACATCTGGAGTACTACATCCAGTTTTCTGCTTTGCACTACAGCAAGGAATGTGGTGTTCAGGAGCGAGTCAGCGAGGTAGCCAAAATGATTAGGGAACTGTAGGGCATATGAGAGCCTGAAAGAACTGAATTTGCTCAATCTGGAGAAAATAAGGCTCCAGGCATCTTTTTGTGGTCTTCAGCTACCCAATGGGAAAGCGTGATGGAGGCAGACTTCTCAGAGGTGTGCAGCAGAAAAGGAACGGCAGTTTTCACCATTAGAGTAATTAAACACTCTAAGAAGCTAACCAGCCTCTCTGATCTTGGAGACATTCAGAGATTGATTGGGCAAACTGCTGTGCAAATGGGTTTCATTGCCCTGCTTTGAGCAGGACATTGGATTAAATAAACCTCAGGTGTCCCTTTCAGCCCATATTACTTTATGGCTCTACATATCTGTACTCTCAGAATGTGGGTGCTCACTGTCCAGGCACTATCTGATAAAACTCTCATCTTCAGTTTTAGTGATGTATGGATACCCAGAGTGTGACTGTACATAAAGACCACTAGTAAAGACTAGTAAACAACAATATTTATAATACAATATTAACAATTACAATATTAATATTTACAATATTAATTAATATTCATCATCAATATTAACAGCAATATTAATAATCCAATTCTTTGGATTATGTAGAAGTTAAAATCATCCTTATGTCGATAATGCTTTGTGTAGATGCTAAACAGGTGACCCTTCAGTTTGGTAGAATTTTGCTCTGGCTTTTTTAATTATAGTTTCTGATTTCACAAATCATAAAACTATTAAAGAAATTTAAAATTGGTTTTGTGTTTTTATTGCAGGTTCATGCTTATGCCAAACCAGTGGAAATAGAGCTGCCTGATTGCTGTGCATTATTTACTCTAACTAGTCAGTTTAGACAGATTTGTTCACTAGTGTCTTGAATGTTTTTTGGCGATGTTTGTCATAGGCACTTTACCACGTGCATATCTTTCCTCTGCAGCTTATGCTGTGTTAACTGTGAAGAAATTGGAACGTAAATCTTTAGGCCTCTTTTTGGAGTCATGGTTCAGCGAAACAAAGATTTCTCAGAAAGCGAGCACAAGTATGACCATTATCTGGTACTGTTTCCCAGCTGAAGTAGAGCTGATCTTTAGCGGCCATGCGTTTGGTAATCAAGTAACATGATTTTAAGGATAGTAAGTTTCAGTGATGTAGAACTGGGTTGAAATGTGATAGTGTTGCTGTGGCATTTTAGCATTACCTTGTTACCATGCTACCCTGTTGGGTTGGCTCTAGCTAGCAGCCAGGCACCCGCACAGCTGCCTTCCTGGTCCTCCGCTCCAGTGGGACAGGGAGAAAATAGGGAGACAAGGAGCAATAAAGCTTGTGGGTTGGAATAAAGACAGGGAAATCACTAACCAATCACTGTCACTGGTAAAACAGACTTGACGTGGGGAATTTAACTTAATTTGTTGCAAATTAACATAAATATTTAATTACTGGGGAACAAAAAAAGACAAACATTAAAGTACTTGGGGAAAGACATCTGACTTCCTTTCCCAGGCTCAGCTTCACTCCAGACACCTCTCCTCCCCCCCTTCTGCTCTCCAATTCACTACCCCAGTCACCCAACTGCTTGTTGCCACCCCAGGCTATACTCAACGCCTTCAGCAAGGCAGGGGGCAGTCAGGGGTTGGGGCCAGGACAGAGCAGTTTCTCTCTGCTGCTCCTTCCTTCCCACCCATTTCATGTGTCCCAGTATGGGTTCTCCATGGGTTTCAGTCTCTTTAGGGTGTATCTGCTCTAGCATGGAGCTCCAATCTGGCTATTCTCTTACTTCTGCTGTTCTCTTCTCTCCTCCTCCTCTCTCCATCTGGCATTTTCTGCCCTTTCTTAAATACGGTGGGTCCACCTGAGACCCCATAGAACTGACTGCACCGGGCACAGGGCAGCCTCTGGCCTCCTCCCTGCCTGCAGCCCCCCTGCTGCCAGCACCTTGACACCTGCACACCCTGCAGTTGTAATTGGAACTGCTCGTATTGCTGGCTAGTCCATAACATCCCGGGAATGTGGAAAAGGGAGTGCTGTGCTAAATATTACAAATAACTGGTGATAAGCACTTCCTCATTAGAAGCTAATGCTGCCTTCAGCATTCTTGGAGTTCGGTGTAAGTCTGGATTGCTTCCTCAATCTTCAAAAAATGCCTTTTTGAAGAACTCTTTAGTGGCTGAACTCTTGGGTTCTGTTTCTAAAATACTTCTGGTGCCTTTTGTCTGCCTGGCTAAGGCTTCATAAGAGTGGTTTTGCTGCAAATAATATCACAGTGAGTAAATAATGGAATAAGGTGGTATAATCAAGCAAATCTGAAAAAGCAGAATTTGGACATGTATAAAGAACAACGAATTGGTCTCTGAAAAGCAGCCTAAAACCTCCCTGCCCTGAAAAACAAACTGCTAATTAATTTGTTAGTAATTTAATGGATTTTTTTAAGTTAACAAAATAATATGGAAATAAATCACGTTAAGCAAGATCTGGATTTCTCTGTACCTTTCATGTTCATGCTTAATGAATCCTTTGATGCTTCTGAAAGAAAGTAATTAATTGGCTTCTGATTTAACAAATGATATTATTATTCTTTTTGTGTTAATGTCTTCAGTAGCTGATTTTAGTATAATGGCCATATTCCAACATGAATATGCATTTAACTACTGTCATTATTAGTCTTTTTCCTCTAATATGCTGGTAAACATTTGGTGACTCGTTAGGAACTTTATATATTTATTCATATATATATATATATGCATATATGCATACACATACACCTTAGATAACTGGGTTAGCAGATCTGGATCCTGCAATTATTTAGAAATTACTGTTTTCTTATTACATATGTAGCTTATATTTCTTGAGCCACCTTTAGCCATAGAAAGAAATGTTCATAAGCAGCTTAAAAAGTCTACCCATTTTATCTTCATTTTGTGTATTTTGTGGTTAGGTAAATACTGCT
Source organism: Aythya fuligula (assembly GCF_009819795.1). NCBI lineage: Eukaryota > Metazoa > Chordata > Aves > Anseriformes > Anatidae > Aythya > Aythya fuligula. Next base: position 64,352,112 of record NC_045559.1, read on the forward strand.
ATTACTGGTTATCATGAATGAACTTGTGTAAATTTCTGATACCATGTGACAATGTGTATCACAGTTCTCATTTCATCCCATTTGGTATGTTTTCTAACATACTGGCTAACAACTTTATATGGTATTTATTTCTCTTATTACAAAAACAAATTAATAGTTTTCCTTATTCTCTACACACTTTCTCCATAGCTTTTGTAATTTTATTGACCCCATATAGAAACAGACAGAGATCTGAGAAGCTGTTGCAGAATCTAGTTGACAAATTAATAATATCCACAAATAAAACTTTTATTTTGTTAGCTGTTAATTGACAAGGGGTGGGAGAAATAACTGACACTTCAGTATTGAGAAACCGTTCTACAGTATCTTGTGATCTAGATGTTTGATGTTGTTGATGGTTTATCAATATAAACAAGATATTGTTATATGCTATATTTAGCTAGGCTGTATAGCTTTGTGGTTCGAATTTACAGAGAACTCTGAGGTTTAAAAAGGGGAAAAAAAACATCTCATGTAGAATTTGACTGTCCTGAAAATAGGCAATATACTAGTGGATATTGCTCTGGATCTTAAAAGTCATATTGCAAGAAGAAAAACTTAGCTAATAAATAATTTCCAAAAATTATTTTAAGTCTCAAATGAACTTAAGGCTTCTCATTTCATCTCCTTGATGGCATATATAAACTCTTTTTTTTAAAAAAAAAAAAAAAAAGTGCCATTTTCTGGTATAGTAAACATTTTGCAGACTTCAAAATAATAATTTAAAATACGTAGCTAAAAAGATATTCTCTGTTCTGTTATAGCTGGAATATTCTTCAGATGCTCCTAAGGAAGTCAATCTCAGACAATTGTGGATATACATGTCTGGCTCCCACTGACTTATTAATTCTGTATTTCTTTAACTTTAGGTATGAGTTTGGCTGTTCAAGACTTAAAAATTATAAATCTTCAATATTACATTTATCAGTAATGAAAAATTATTGACACGATTTATTGTAGAAAATGTTTAAACTCAAAGAGGTGACATACAGGAATTTATACTCAAAGCTGCAGAAAAAGTAAATGTGTGAGCTTCAAACTGCTATTGTTTACTAATTCACAAAGCTACAGTATTTTTTTTCAGTACTACATAGCGTGAGCAGAGGCTTTTCTAAGGGTCTTTGTTCAATACAGTCTGGAGGACGGATTGATCTCTTAGACAGATGCAAGTGTTTAATTGGCAAGGAGTGAGTGCCTCTTTCAGCTAGGAAATTTTCAGCCTCTGAAATTACATTTCAGTGCTGTAAAATAGTGCTGCATGCTAAAGCTTAATTTGAATTTCAGCAGACATTTTTGTCTTTAAATATATCTTTCTCTGGGAGGAACTCAATGTAGAGTGGTAAAATGTAAGTTTATAACAACGTAATCGAATTATGTTCTGCAGATATGGATGAATCAGGGTGCTTGTCAGGTCTGGAGAAATGTAGGTACCCCCTGACAAACGATTATGGTTGTTCTGACAAACTGGTGTTCCAGAGGTCTAACTGCATTATTTTAATATTTTAGTGTTGGTGAACATGGTTGAGTGACCTAAAAGTTGATGTTGTTTTTTTTTTTTTTTTTCACCTGTCCTCTGCTAACGTGGCAGAAAATTAAAAGGGACATGCTTGTCAATGACAGTAATTAACAAAAACAGCATAAAATAATGGATATGTAGGAAATATGACTGTTTACACTGAGGCCTAGATTTCACGTGCATCTTTAGTTTACTCGAATTTTAGAATATGCTTGTGAATTTTAAATATACAGTCCAATTAGTGATATTACACTTCAATTCCTATTACAGAACTAAATATTCAACAAAACATATGAAGTTTTTAGCTGTTACTCTCTTAGTCTGGTAAGTTGGAGATAAACCTAAAGCTTTGCTGCCTATCTTAATATGTATCTCTAATGCCGTAAGGGAGCAGAAGAGAAAAGGAGATGTGCATTAAGTTGTGTGGCTTTTGAATGAGATCTACAGGGCATGTGGTCTCTGCTGAGTTTGTGCGATTTGGCTATGAAGGGCATTTTGAATTCATGAACAAATTAATGTTTGTTCTGCTTTTTTTTTTTTTTTTTTTTTTTTTTTTTTTTTTTTTTTTTTTTTTTTTTTTTATGTACAGGCACTTATTTTCCTTGTTTGCCACTGAAGTGGTAGTCTGAGTGGTAGGCTCTTTAGCTAGCACCTGCAATGCCGGGCAGCCTCAGTAACTGTACATTTCAGAAGGTTGATATCCAAAGAAACTGGTAATGTCCTTTTTTGTGTTCGTAGGAGTATGCAGCTTCTGGAATCCAGGCTAGTTTGCTGAGGTTAAAATTTAAACTATGAGGTTTTTAAAAAAATTAAAATAAAAAATCCTGTCAGCCAAGTACTTAATCTCACAGAATCAGCTTGACTCAAAAATACCGCAGGCAGTAATACCAAGTTAGTGCTCACAAGCAAATGAGTTCCAATAAAGTCTTCTTGTCACTTCTGTTGGTGGAAAAAATTGAATATTTCTTTTAACTGCTACTTCTTTTGCATAAGCTGTAGAAGAAATGAAGCTTCATACCTCAGGGATAAAGTTAGGAGCAGTTAAGGTGTTCAGTTTCTGTCTTGACTCAGAAAAAATACCTGTCTAATCGAAGGACTGGAAATATAACATGCTCTGGAGCATCATTTTCTCAGAAAAAAAAAAAAAAAAAAAAAAAGTTCTCTAATGATATCTTTTATCAACGTATTTTTATTCACATATATATGTGAATTTTGTTTGTTCTTGTGTATGAGAAACAGTTGAAGAGTAAAAGAACTTGAAGCGGCATGTAGGCAAAACAATAAACACCAAAAAGACTAAGGAAGCCGTCCCAAATGCTCTATCTCTATGGCATTACTAACAGCCATGACTGCTACAATTTGCAATCAGTGGTATATCAGCTTCCAAAGGTACAAAGCGTCTCACAGAAGAAATGTTCTGAACTCTGAAAAAACAGTGTCTTCAGGGTCACAGTGATGGTGGAGTCAGACCCTACTCAGGACGGAATGGTATTTTGTATGTGTTTTTAATTGCTCACTGCTTACTAATTAACTTGCTCCTGATGGGAGATGCAGAGAGACTATTGACCCTTGATTAGGAAGCAGTTTACTTGAGACCAGTTTTGTTGCATTTGTACTTTTAGTCTGGGCTGCCAGATTTTTTAAAAGCTGATAATTTGAAGTAAGCTTTTCTAAATAGCTATTGTAAAAATAACTGTGTGCAGCCTGGCCTGCTAGATTCCCTTCAAGTTAATCTAGTGTGCCACAACACAAACATAATTTGTTCACTTGCTGTCTGAAAACACTTCTTGAAGAGCAATTTATGAGGAGAGGGAGGGAGCAGCAAGGTCTTCAACATATTACATTAATCTGTAACAAGAAACCTTAAATGTTAATGGAAGGAAAGCAAAGATCCTTTCTTATGTCTTTTAGAGTGTTTTAAGTCTTGATATATTGAAGCTTTTATAACTTTCATTTTGCACTGTCTTGGTTTATGTGCCCATATATTTCTACAAATCCCAACATTGCTAACCATTATCCTAGTAAACTAAAGTCTTTTTTCTTTTTCTTTTTCTTTTTCTTTTTCTTTTTATTTTCCTTTTCCTTTTTTTTTTTTTTTTTTTTTTTTTTTTATTCCAGCTGTTGCCTGTTAGGTTGGTTAAACCTGTCTTTTGCTAAGCTGGTTTCTGTTTTCCATTGCATAGAAGTTGGCCACTGTTCCAAACAGATAAATAGAAAAGGAAATGAGGCTGCCTGAGGGAGTGCAGCGGCTTTTACAAAAGCAAGGAGATGGTGCATTGAAAGATGTGGTATTATTGATCTTTGGTGAAAAGTACAGCATTATTGTGGTCTTGAAGGCGTAAATCTTTATAAACTGTTTTTTTTTTTTTTTTTTTTTCTTTTTTTTGGGGGGAAGAATTGGACTTAGCCCTGTTGCTAGGGATTTATGAACACTGATGCATGGATTATCTTCACTGCTTTTTCTTGCCTTGGTTTAGTTTTAATCAAACTAAATTGTGAAAAATACCAAGGCGGGAAAATAATTGAGTCTGAAAACTCAGTACTGTAAAGTTTTGCTACTTTAATACTCTTGATGATCTCTGAGAATTCTTGCTTTTCTGAGACAGAGGCAGTTGTGCTATGCTATATGCTTTTGTAATACAGGTCTGTAGGATAGAGCTTAAATTTTTTATGGTGACGTTGAAAAGTTGTTATTGAACAGATATAAACTGTGCTCAGTATTATTATATATATATACGTGTAGCACATATACAGGATTTAGACTTCTAGCTTGAAATACTGCTTGTGTATATGAGCAAGACTGATTATGCACAAATGCTATACAAATTATTTTCTATTTAAACAAGCTAAAAGGAAAAATCTATTGGCATATGTCAATGATTGCTTGAAGTTTCTAATTCATGTTTTTATGGCACAACCCATTAATGATGGTAAATATATGAGAGGAGCTGACCTGATCTAGTGTTGCTACTAACCCTGCTTTAAGTGGGAGGTGGAGTTAGACTATGAACAACATTTCTATGTATCTGTAAGGTATAAAAGAAATATTGCTTCCAGTTGACACAGTATCTTTAGTGGCACAGGGCTGACCAACAGCTGGCATCACATACTCTACTTTCATGCTTTTACCTGTTTCTAAGTCATTTTTTCTCTTTGCTTTACAAATACTTCTTTTTTTCTTGGAGGACCATATTCCTGAGAAAACCTTTGTTTTACAAAGGCATCAAGTCTAATACCTTTCATGGAAAGGAAGGAACGCTACGTAGTTATTTGCAGGAAACATCCATCAGCTTTGGCCTTGAACCAGAACGATCTTAAATGTTTGAGGTGTATATAACTGTTCAACTCTGATTTTTCCTCCAATCTGTAGACCATAACTGGCAAGTCTAGCATGAAGTTAGTCCTTTGATAGTGTCTCCATATAGTCTTGTTCCTAAGGCCTGTGGCATCGAGCGAAGATCCCTTCCATCCTGAAAGAATCAGCTCCATTTTTGAGTGATATAGAGGGAGGATAATAGAAAGTACAAAGCTGCTACTTTTGCCAAATAATGGCCTCCAGTTGCGTGTGATCTGCCTTCAACTTCTAGACTATCCTCTGCTCTAAAGCACTGGGGTTTTCCTTTCACAAAACCATGCCTATTTCATTGAAGTCTTCTACTACCTTCTAACATCTTTTCCTCCAGTCATCTTAAGTAAACTGATACAGGTGTTGAAAATATACAAAAAGACTGCCTGGCCATAGGCCTCTACATTTTCTGCTTGGAGGCACAGGCCAAGAGAGTAAATGCCAGGTTTACCAGCAGTACAGTTCTATTCCTGGAATCTCATAAGCTAGAGAAAGAAATTCTCTTTCTCAACAGTCTAATGCCAGGCTGTTTGCTGCTGTGCAACTCTTGTACTAAATATCATCAGTAACGGAGACGGGCACTGGCATGAGTTTATAGTTTCCATTGTTTGGTTACTGGGCCACTGGTCACAAACCATTGAGCCTTCTGCACTTCTGTTCTTGATTCTTTGGGTGCTGAGCTCGCTGCTTCAGCCCTTTGTCTTTGAAATCTTTCATATCTCTTCCTGTACAGGAGCAAGTCTAAGAGGTGAGTCAAAGAATTACTTAGCGCTCTGTGTCAGGTTGTTCCTACTTGAGTTTATGGCTTTATTAAATGATAAAGACCATCTTTCTTGTGTGCTCAGGGCTTAGGGGGATGTCTGTATCTCTTGTCATGTGTGTTTTCAGTTCCTGTGGATCTTCTATAGCAAGTGGTCAGTGCATTCTAGTTACCTCAAAGTCCGTACAGAAATCTGCCCTCTGCCCCTCCATGCTGCTCTGACAAATACTCTGCACCTTTCCTCTAAACTGTGTGCCTCACCAGACAAGCTGACCATGCAGAAACTGTTTTTTTCCCTGTGGGATATTCTTGCTTCCATATGGTCTTGAGTGTGATTAAATCCTGGCATCGAAGCACATTTTCTTTTTTCACGTGTCCTTGAATTATTTTGTTGCAGTGGTGAGATTACAGGGAGTTCACTAGGTTTGCAAGTCTGACAGGATGGACTGTAAGGGACGAGATGTGTTAAGAATGGAAGGGGAACATGCTCTTCTAACATCATCCTGTGTAGGACTGTAAAACATGAAGCTCTTCAGACTGATTGTACTTATTTTCAATTTGGGATCAGCTCAAAGCACTCCTGGATGATTCCCCTGCTGTGAAAGCTCCTCATACATATGCACTTACCGAGTGCTTGGTCTTGTGAGGCGGTTCTAGTTCTAGATGGGGCAGATAGTTCTATGCAGCTGACTGCATAGAGAAGCCAACTTTGTCTCCTACTTTAACCTTTTAAATGTTGGGCAGATATTGCAGTGTATCTAAATGTCATCTTTGGTGATCTTTATGTACAGGCTACGAGCTATAACTCAGCCACATACTCAGTTTGTTTTCTCTCATTGGCATATTTTGTGTGTTCATTGAGAAGCACATGACTCATTTTGCCTCAATCTCTGTCCACCATCGGTAGTCACTTTTGGTTAGTCATGTGTCTGGCTGAAATGCCTTGCTTTTGGATCCCTGTTTGCTGGATGCTGAGAGTCATGCATATAATATCCGGCTTCTTTTTCACCCTCCCTTTTCAGGGACCCCTCCCATCCACACAGTCTGAATCACGTTATATGAAGGGTACTATTTTTATCTGGTGTCAGAGAAATAGGCAAATAAACCTCCTGCTAGGTCAAGTTATATTTCATGGGACTGTTGGTCTGCTAAAGATGCTTCTCTTGCATAAATCTTCTTAAGATACAAGGAGTGTGGGAAGCATGCCAGACGTTTCTCTCTGTCATAAAGCATCATTTGCAGGTGATGGCTAAAGCATTTTCAGTAAATTATAATTTCCAGTTCCCCCTCTTACAACATTTTTGGGCTTTGGTTCACTAGCTTCTCATATATCTAAAATGGGGACTAGCAGTTGGCAATGTGCTTGCAGGGAACAGTCATTATCCTAGTTGTACAATGAGACATTTTAAGTGACACATCATGACTGAGGCATTCAGAATGCCTTTCACGGGGTGATATTTTTTTTCCATCTGCTAAATAGGGAAGACCTGAGATCAGCCTCTTTCAATTCCAGGAGAATATTATTGATTTTTCTTCCAGGATTGTCTTGAGTTTATCTCTGCTCTGTGGGTCTGATCAGCTAATGTATCTCTTCTTCTGTAAGCCCCACAGTGTTGCAGAAGGTAGCACAGGTTGTGTCTAATGTGATTTCAGCTGTACTGGCTTTTCTGGGGTACTCACGGATTTGAAACTTCCATATATTCATGCTGATGTCTTGAATGCTGTTCATAAAAGCAAGCTCCTTTTTGGGAACTTGCAGTGCAGGGAATCTGGCCAAAGATGGAAAATCTGCATCACACGGTGTGTTTACTCAAGTTTTTAGTAGGATTGCTTCAGAATTGCAGAGAGGCTCCTTTCTTGAATCTTTATCAATGACGGGAAAGCATACACACGTTAGTAGGAATGTGATGTGGTAAGGTTTTCTTTGGGTTTCTGGGCCTGTCCCTTGTTCTGAAAGTACTTCTCTGTATCATTTTAAAATAGGTCTCAAGAACGTGGATCTGTTAGCTTCATCCAAGTAATTTTGAAAACAGTTTTAGTACAGCATCTTTGCACATGAATGAAAGAGTGTTGCAATCTGAAGAGCTTTCAAAAAATTTTGGTCTCTAGATGAGTTCTTCAGTGCTTCGTTCCATGCTGGAGAGCTTTGCTGCTACTACTGCTCACAGGAAGATGTTTCTTCCAGCTCTCAACTTAGTCCATTCATGTTCTCTGAGAGCACATTGTCATTGCTTGGGTGCTCAGAGCAGTGTGCTGAAGGCTGAACACTACTTAAAATAATGGTGTGTTTACAAATTTCTTGCAGCCATGGAGTTATAAAAGTCCTGTAACTAAGCTATCTTGAAGACGCCTTTCAAATATGCTTGGTTAACAGTAAATAAACACTGTGAATAAACATGGAAGTACACCATTACAAATGGCTTATAAAAGAGCAACACAGAAATGGAAGAGGAAGCTTCTTTATTACAGAATCACAGAATTTCTAGGTTGGAAGAGACCTCAAGATCATCGAGTCCAACCTCTGACCTAACACTAACAGTCCCCACTAAACCATATCCCTAAGCTCTACATCTAAACGTCTTTTAAAGACTTCCAGGGATGGTGACTCCACCACTTCCCTGGGCAGCCTGTTCCAATGCCTCACAACCCTTTCAGTAAAGAAGTTCTTCCTAACATCTAACCTAAAACTCCCCTGGCTCAACTTAAGCCCATTCCCCCTTGTCCTGTCACCAGGCACGTGGGAGAACAGACCAACCCCCACCTCGCTACAGCCTCCCTTGAGGTACCTATAGAGAGCGATAAGGTCGCCCCTGAGCCTCCTCTTCTCCAGGCTGAACAAGCCCAGCTCCCTCAGCCGCTCCTCGTAGGACTTGTTCTCCAGGCCCCTCACCAGCTTCGTCGCCCTTCTCTGCACCCGCTCAAGCACCTCCATGTCCTTCTTGTAGCGAGGGGCCCAAAACTGAACACAGTACTATTTATTTATGCCAAAGTTGAATCTCGAAGTTCTTCCACCCCACACCTCCTTCAAAGGACATCCAGCTCCTGCACTGAATGCCTCTCCGTGAGATGAGCCTTGCTGGGTAGTTTCTCTGCATACCTGATGCCCCTATGTGCATACACTGAAGGGAACCTCATCTTGGAATAGCATTTGCTTTTTATAATTGCTTTCTTGAAGTTTTATGTGCTGTCCAGACAGCTTGACTTTTTTTTTTCCTTGCACATTCTTTCCTTTAGAAATTTATTTACAACTTCCGAGGAAGTTCTACTTGTCTGACTAAAATAAGCACCATTCATTTTCCTCTTTTCATTTCACTTTTAGACCAGATGTTGTCTCTTGTCCTGGATTGGTTGATCAACTGACTGACTCAGTAAGAGGTACTCCTCCCAACATTTATTTTGGAGATTTAGCACCTGGTAAATGTCTCCATGCCCAGAAATTTATGTTTGTATTCAATATATTCATAAAAGAAGACATTTGATACAAATATCTAAAATGTCCTAAATGAATGTAGCTGATTACTGACTCTTGATTACCATCCAGATGGAATTCAGCTATGAAATAACAATAGTCTTGGAGTAACCTTTGATATTTTTCTTCTAAAGAAAGTCTTCTTGTGCTACTTGTTTGTGAATACCACAAGTCAGTAACACCAACCCACAACAGAACAGGAAACAAGTATTAACGTTAGGCTAACCATATGCGGTTATTGTCTTCCTCTCTATCTGTCCACAGGAGTGGATTTCTTAATAGCTGTTACCTCAGCAGGCAGGACTGCAGAAATTCAGGCATGTGAGAACTGATTCTCTCTTTCCTGCTGCCTTGTTCTTTCAGGATGCAGTTGAGTTTTGTACGTCTGCGGAGGCTTTAGCCCATGTGGTTTGAGCTGTAGTTTTTGTGGAGTATCGTCCTTTGCCTGTTTTCAAAATAATCCATTCATCCTTACTGGGAACAACGTTACAGAGGCTACCTTGTAAAGGACGTCGTCATCATATTTATACAGAACTTGGCATTTCTGAAAGTATGTCTTTGTTGTTGTTGTTTCCCTGATGGACAGAATCTGATTTTGACAGTTTCTTCTCATAACTGGACTGGACTTCTCTGCATACATTTGTTAAGCATGCCACTAACTGAGGGGTCTAGAAAACAAAAAAGCTTTAACTAGCTACAGTCCATGAGTTCTCTGATAATCCATTCAATATGCAGGTACTGCGTGATCATCAGCAGTGGGATGACATGTAGACTATCATTTAAAGAGAGAAGGAACATTACAAATGGAGATTATTTGAAAGTCTGTATTTATGTTAACATCCTGTATGTCTTGCCTGCTTCCATGGAGCCCTTACCTTATTTTTAAGGTAACTCTTTTTAAAGTAGGGTATCCTTGTGTTCGAGGAGAAACTGGTGACAGGAAGACATGGGGAGTTCATTTATAAAACATGTCATGGAAATGGAGGGATTGGGCATGTACTAACGAGGTACTGTTAGGGCTAACAGTCTCTGTCTTGAGTGCATTAGACAATGCTTTGGTACAAAAAATTGTTAATGGTGATTAGTCGTCTGTTAAAATTTATATGCAGAGCAGTGTTGGCAAGAAGCACAAGAATGTTCTCACTAGTAAATGTATAGCTATTCAATAAAAAAGTTAATATTCATGCAGTTATATTGGCAAGGAGCAGCAAGGAATTTAGCCTTTATGTCTTCTCTGGAAAAAGATTGGTGGATTTTAAAGTAAAGTCAGGCTCCTGGAGAAGAGAGACAAGTTGGTTGGAAATACAGTTTCCATCCTTTCTAGAACAGCATAGAACCACTTGTTTTGGTACTTCTTGTAAGAAAATCCTTTCATTGTTTAAGGAGCTTTATCTATGCTTTCTAGGGTTGATTTTGTTACTTAAATCAAGAATACTAGCTTCTGAACATTTGGATATTTCTGTACTTTTTTGTTCGTTTAAGTTATAGCTGGTCTTGCCACTGAGGAATACTGTACGTGGACAACAAGCTTATGTTACAAATGCTTCTAAAATATAGTATGAGGCTGAAGAGCATCTCTGAAGGATGTTGTTTCTTAAAGTTTGATAGAAATAGGGGAAATGAGGATAATGGAGTACCTCTTCTTGTTTAAGACAACTACTCAGGAAGTTTCACGTCTGTTAAAAGCATCCTTGATTTTTTTTTAACTTTTAAATTTTAATTTCTGAAATACATAATCAGTCTTTACCAATGATTTTTTTTCTATTATAATTTGTGGAAAACAGTTTTATTTCAAAGTTATTTCTAGTTTTATTATTCATACATTCTTAGGAAAGGAAAAGCTTTCTCCATAAATTTTAGTACTGCCTTTTGAACTCAGTTATGAAAGTGTATAAATGGATTCAGTAAATGGATCAATAGTTCAGCTTTGGTTTCATTACTTAGCTGCTATCCATTAATTTTCCATAATGTAAAATTAACATACATAATAACCATCTATTGGCTGCAGGAGAACTGTTGGAAATCAAGGTTCTTGTGTTATTCTTTCCTAAGAAATAAATGGATTTTTTCAGTCAGAGTAGTTTAGGATAATTACATCTTTTTGCTCCTAAAATCACCTATCAAGAGTACTTACTTTTCCATTTAAGACACTGTAGCAGTATAGTTGTTTATTTTTAGTGCCTTATTGTTCATTTTATTTTCCTATTGCTGAAAACATCTGGAGAACAGACAAACCAACAAAAGGTTGAATCTTCTCAAAACTTCTCATGGAAAATCTTAAATGCAGTTGGCTAAGACAAGTGATTATCTTTTGAACTTGGTCTTCAATACAAACTGTTCTGAGGAGGAAAAAAAATCCATAATTGTCTTAGTATTTTTGAGCATTTGAATTGCATTTAATTTTAGAAAGTAACCAAAGCTTTTGTTTGGGCTGAATAAATAGAGGTGTTTTTATGTAATAGAGGCAAGATACGTGGCATCATCTTTATTACCTTGCTGTGGATGTTGGATATGTTAAACTGAGAATAAGCAAGGCTCCTGAAGAACTGGTGCACACAGAAGTCTGCATCACAGGAAATCTTGGCCGGAGTGAGTTACTGGTGAATCATCGCCAGCCACAGTGTTGAGAAGCACAGGAAGGTTGTTGTGTCCTGCCATGGGATGGTGTCAACAGTGAGTCATGGATACTTCTGTTACAAGGGAAATGATGCAAATAGATGTTAAGGGTTAAAGTCTTCCTCAAAATATGCTGTCGAATGTCCCAGTAAGGCGATCTGATAGTCTTCCATAAAAATGAAGGTCTATTTAGTGTCTAGGTGCTGTTATGCCTGTTACTTAACTATTACATCACTAGTACGCAGATTTTTTTCCACAGAAATTCTTTATTTTTCAGAAGAGAACTCAGAAACCATATTTGCTACAGGGTTGAGCTACCATACTTAATTTAAAATAGATGCTAGACATTGTCATGAATTTGCTCTACTCAAGTCCATGTTACTGTAGACAAACTTTCTCCTTTTTGGGGGGCTACAGTAAGATACCCTTATTATCTGTGTAGCAATACCTTCACCTTTTCTGGTGCAGGTGCAAGGAAGAACTAAGTTATTATCCCTATTATGTAGGTATTATATAATAATCCCTATTTATTTTGCTATTCCCTATTTATTTAATTATTTATTTTGCTTTTAGAGAATCATAAAATCACAGAACGGTATGGGTTTGAAGGGACCTTAAAGATTCCCTTAAAGTTCCAACCTCCTGTTATGCACACGGACACCTCCCAGCAGCCCAGGCTGCCCAAAGCCCCATCCTGCCTGGCCTTGGATGGGGCAGCCACAGCTTCCCTGGGCAACCTGCTCCAGTGCCTCACCACCCTCATAGGAAAGAATTTTTGAGTATGTAACAGTTTTTTGTACTGACTGATGTAGCTGAGAGAAGACCAAATTTGTGGACACAAACTTCCCGTGTTTTTTTTTGTTTGGTTTGGTTTGGTTTGGTTTGGTTTCTTTGTTTTTGTTTGCTTGGTTGGTTGGTTTTTTGTAGGTGGAGAAAATAGCCACTTTTAGGTTAAGAAGAAATTGAGAAATTTTGGCCTGAGTAATGTTTCTCAGTTTCAGTAGAGAAGAGTTCTGGCTGGTAGTTGTAGATAAACTCACTTTATAATATCCCCTCCTTATTAATGTAACGAGCTTTCATGAGTTAGAGAATTGTCTGTAGGATAGTGACGAATTAACGATGGGTATGGTATGGGAAGAATGTAATATGCAATACTCAATTCTAAAAATCATAATTTAGATAAAATATTGCTTTTATAGTATATAATCAAGGTTTTATATTTGCTTGTGTATAACTGCAAATATTTAATACAAAAGCAGCAAAGCCTTAAACAGGACTAGGGTTGTGAAAGCTGGTTTTGGTTTATCAGCTGCTGGAGTTACTGCCTATCTATATAAGTCTTGTGCTCTGGTCTTTAGACCACGAGAACTGTAATGTTTTTGTGAAAGCCGTTATTCATTCATTATTTATTGCTCTAAGTCCTTTTTTTCACAATATAAACAGTAAGTTGACTTACTGTTTATATTGTGATTGTGTGTAACAGTTGGTGTTGCATTGTTCCACATGATGTACAAGCACAGGCACCAAAATGACAGGTGCTGCCTGAAGAGTTGATGATCTGGGTTCAAGGAAAGCCATGATAGTAAAATGATCATGATTTCTGACTGATAGAAGTCTGATTGCATCATTTGCTTGCACGTTCTCCAGAGATGTTTATTTTTTACGTTTTATATATGGACTAAAGAAAGGTTACATTTGCATGGTTTTATTCCCCTATTATATATATTCTGTTCTTTTGACAGCTTCTGTGTTTTAAGGATCTAAGTCACTCTTCTCTAGTTGAAGTAGAGATTTTTAAAAATAGCACTTTTGTCACATATTCTGCATAATATACAATTTCAAGCCACTTAATAACTGGTTATTTTTTCAACTCCTATCACTTAAATTAGTCACCTATTTTCAGGTTAAATTGATGCTGATTTTTTTTTCTTGAATTGATCATAATAAGTTAACTAAGAGAAGCTGTTATGTCCTTTAATTGTAAACCTAGTCAAATAACAGTGTTTTATTTTTAAAAAGGCATATTCCGGTACCCAGTATCCTTTAACATTTATTGAATGTTTTATATCAGAATATCTAATGAGATTTTTCTCAGGATAAGAAAAATAGAATAAAAATCAAATAAATTACCAAGTGTGACCAAAAAACACTCAAACAATGCCTGCAGCTGAATGTTGAACTTCAAAAATGGCTTTTATTTTGTGATATAGCATGGTAGGTGAGTTAAAAAGAATGGTATAACTATGATATGAAAGCTATGAAATTTAAATTACAGGCATAAAAGATGTTCTTTTGTGAAAATTAGCTAAACTGAAGTACATGTTAGGAAACTAGAATTGTAGGAATTTTGTGTGCGTAGCTAGATACAGGTACAGATGTTCTGGCATGATGCTTTTTTGCTTTCCATTTGCTGGACTAGTGTTTAGTTTCTGTGTTTCAGAGAATCAGTTTCTGGGGTCTTCTACCTAGGCATCAAAGTGTTGAGATCTTCTAAAATCAGTTCTGCCTCCTCTAAAACAATATTAGGCCCTGTTAGTCTGGAAATTGAGGTGAGTAATGTGCCAGTGATAGGCAGTAAATCATATTAATCTCCCTATGCTGAGTCTGTTTTGCCTGTGACAATGGTGAGTGATCTTCCTGTCCTTATCTCAGCCCTTGAGCCATTTCCATTGTATTTTATCCCATTTTTTCCTTTTAGGAGGGGGAGTGAGGGGAGTGGTTGTGGTGTTCGGCTGCCCAGCAGGGTAAAACCACCACATGCCTGCCTGAATGTAATAGCTAGGTTCTGACCAGAAGGTAATTGTAAAACCGTATAGGTTAGCTTCTAGCCTTGCTGTCTGTTGGAGTTTGTTATTGATGCTAGCTGTTACGCAGTTACCAGTTTAGGTAGATTATCCCTCAAAATTTTGTTTGGAGGGATACAATATAAACAGTAGTCAATTAATCTGGTGGCAGAGCAAGATGACAAACGGCTGTCTACTCTCAGTAGCAAAGAGCATAAAGGAAACAGAAGGTTGTTCTCTCATATCTTGATCTCCAAGAACAGCATGTTTGTAAGCAGTTTCTAAAAAAAAAAAAAAAAAAAAAAGTTTCTTAAAAAAAAAAGCAAAACATAACAATGCAAAACCCAGTTTTGCCATGACACCAAAACCAAATGGCCCTGAAAGCTTAGGTACTTATCTGCTTGTGCTCATTAGTTAAAAATAGCTATTGGAAATTATATGTTTGTGCTGCAGCTGCATTAATGGAAATTGAAGTTTGTTCTACTGGACTTGGGTGTTTGGGGGTCTAATTAGAGGGGAAAAATGTGCATGCATCTTCAATAATTCAGGACACTTCATTTCAGTCCTGAGTTTGTGGCTTGTCTGCTGACAATCTCCATATCAAGGGTATCTCCAAGCAGTGCCACCAGCAGGAGCGTTGTACAACATATGGTAATGTTAGATGGAATCTAAAAGGAATGCAAGGACTATAAAGTTCAGGAATGTGGAGTGGTTCCTTAGTAATATGTTCCGGGTGTCTGTGTTAATTAGATGTACAAGTCTTGTGTCTAGTAAAGCTGGTCTAGGCATCTGTTTTTTTTTCTGAGTGAAAGAAAAAAAAAAAAGGAATTAAATGCTGCTGCGTTTTACTTTTGTTCTGTTTCCTGATTAATGAGCGCTCTCTGTAAAGCCAAGAGAGTGTGTGGGGCTGGGAAGGAGGGAGGATATTTATTTCTCAGGGAAAGTTCAGTCAGTTATTCTGAAGTGTACCTTAAACTGTAAATACATCCTAGCACTGGCCCTTCAATCTTGCAGTGAGGTGGCTTAGAGGAAATCCATTCCCTAATTCTTTCTAGGTCCTAGGACACACCCAACAGACAGGAATGCTAGACTTCAGAAGCCACCTTGTTCTTGTTCTGTCTCCCTGAAGCTAGATGCATAACACTAGACAAACGAGGTTAAGAGATTCTCAATGTTACAAGCCCTTTCTAGTCTTTTTCATAGTTCTGAATTTAAAGACTCTGAGATTAGTATCTTTGTTCAGATGCTTGTGCCATGCTTAAACTCTTGCTCAAGTCGGTGGGTTGACACCTCATGCTCACAGCAGGGAATTCCATTCTCCTTTCTGTCTTGACAGTTGTTCATAGAGATGTATCAACAGATGAAGATGCTTCTCTGAATCATTTCTAAATGCAAAACACTTGGTTCCAAGATAATTTGCATAAATGCATTTGAACCAGACCCAAAAAGCTAGATTGTACAGTATTTCTATCTATTTTATCTCTGTTTTTACAGATCTCGAACATTTATGTTCTCAGTCTGGTATATAAAGAAGCAAGAGACTTTAGTCATTGCTCTGCAGGAAGCCTAAGAGCATGACATATACTGCATGAATGACCATGTAGTAATGATTCATGAATACGTAGTTCCTGAAAAATGTATTAAGGGCCAATATTCATCTGGAGAGCAATTTTTACTCTAAACAATTTTATCAACACAGTCTACACCAACTATCCATTTTGATGGGAAATGCAAGACAGTTCTCAGTGTTTGGTAGTTTAATGTTTATTATGGTGAACCCAGATCTCATTTTTGTTCTTCTATCTGTTTACTTGATTGCTTGAGTGATATGCAAGGTTAGGCAGGATGGTAGTAAAGCTTTCCACTGACAAAAGTCATTCTTGTTGTCAGTCCTATCGCAGATGTTCATTTTAGCTCATCCATTTCGCGTTTTGATGAGATGCATTTCTGATGCTTACTTAGAACCCAACTTACTGCACCTCATGGCTTGAGTGCTGGGAAGATGTCTACAGGGAAGAACTGCTCTTCTACATGGAAAACTTTGCTGAGTTGCTATTTTCATCACAGATGAAAAGATCCAATAAAGATTTTCATAATGACAATCCTTGATTGTGCTTCCAAAGCAGCATGTGGGCCAAGCATCGATCGCTGTCACGATACATCCAGCAGGAATTTGAATGCCCCAGTGCAATGTCCAGGTGCAGCATTTTGCACTTGGCGTGGTTGAACCGCATGTTTTTCACACGGGAGCTTATTGCTTGAACTCAATCAAAGGGATGTTGTGTTACCTCTTATAGGTCACAGAAAGTTCCTTTATAGCGTAGTGCAATGTGCTGCACTCTGCTTTGCCCTCAAAGGCACTCCTGTCATTTCAGCAGGAGGGTAAGTGCCAGAACATCGGGATCAGTGTTTTTTTAATATGTTCTTTCACAGGGACAATGATTACTGTAACCGTATTCTAAATTTATCCCAAAATTCCAGTAACACATTTCATCTGCCTGTCTTCCCAAAACTACACTCAGCATAAGAGACTTGTCATACCCAGAATAAACATTTTCAAGTCCCTTAGTTAGTGAGTGTAGCCAATATTTTGTGGCAGAGAGCTGAGAAGATAACATGTATAGTATCAAATAGCAACAGGTTTGAAAAGGTTTAATTGAGGCTCACTGCTTGTTGCTTTTTATTGTAAATTCTGTCACAAATAATGAATTTCTACTTTTTTCGTTCATGTATTTGGAAGAAAATGAGAAAAACTATGAGGATGGAATGGATTCATATATTTCATTTGGCAAGGAGGTGATTTTGTTGTGAGAACTAAAAGCCCTAATCTCCTAATCTTGCAAGATGGACATCAAGTGATTGCTGCCATTGTGGCTGACTGGTGCACTGATAAGTCAAAAAAGCCCATACTTCCTGCTCTGAGAAGGGAGAATGACTGACTAATTTTGGGGCCAGTTGAGGGTGGAAGTCTTCAATTATTTCATACTGCAGCTTAAAACAAGCAAGACACATAGATGCTTTTTCAGGAAACTTGCTGAAGAATTGACAGGATTGTAAATGTGAGAAGATGCAATGCTTACAGTTACATATTGGATAGCAAGCAGTTAAGAAGGCATATTGGAGAAACTATGAGCAAGCAAAGCAAGAATGGAAGTATTACCATGATGTAACTAAATTGGTCCTATCTTCTTGTGAAGCAGTGGGATGGTGTGTTGGGCACACAGTGTCTCAGCACTCTGTACTTAAAAGTCAGCACCGTAAGCTGACTTTTCCCTTTTTCCCTTGCAACACTGCCAAGGAACAAGGAAAATTATAAGCAGCCAATGTCCTAATTCCTATTGTCCATCTCCTATGCTTTTCTTGCTCCCACTCCCAATTCCATCTCCTGGCCATGGAATGAACTTGCACCCAGTGGCTGCAAACTGCTTGACCCAGGGTAGGATGTGAGCAGGCTGGCAAAACCTCATTCTGCCCACAGGCTGAGCAGCCGAGAGACAGCAGCTCTTCTGTGCCGTTGGTTCTGTCCCTGTCTTGGTTGAACACTGCAAAGACAACCTTGGCAAAAACTTTTCATGTGTCATAGTTTCAGCACAGTACCAGCCATTTGTTGTTTATGAGATCCTGGGTGTTACATGTCCTAACATTTGACAGGATCGAAGAATCAAGTCCTTCATGGAGTCATATTTGTGGCCATATCTGGTCATTTGATGCTCTTCTTTCTCAAGAAAACTTCTTTAAAAACAACAAATTTCAGTACTTTCAGAGTACTGGTGAGCTTCTGTCCAAGTTTTATGGTTTGGTCTGGTGGGGCTAGCAAATCTTTCATTTCTTCAACTGGGTAGTGGGCTCTTGAAGTCTCATCTCAGTAACTCAATTTCTGGACAGCAATGCTTTTTATTAATCTGCTGTAGTTTGAAAACTCCTTAATCCTGTCATCTGGAGAGAGTATTTCCTAAACCACCAAAATGCCACACGTTTGGAAAAAATACTGCTGTGGTCACTAATTATAGTCTGTGAGCATCAGATAGCTCATGAGATCTTCTAGTATTACTTACAGCTGTAGGATGCCACTACATTGTGTTCCAGACTGACAGGAAGAAGTAAATATTGTATTTGCCTGCAGTGAGTTGCTTACAATGCTTTGCTGTGTGTGGGTAAGCAAAAATTGAAAAGCTTACTGTTCGATATTAAAACTAATTATTTGAAATCAACATACTGGTTACAGCTTACCCTGTGAATGGTGCATCAATCCACAGAAATCACAAGCTTGAAATGCTCAAAAAGTTTTAAATATCAGGGCTACTCCATATGGTATATCTTTATATGAGAAGAATAGGGTTTATGCGTGCAGATTTAGTTATTCAAAATACTGTGGTCATATTCTTGTGTGTTCTTGCAAATGTGTATTGATATTTATACTGCACTCTCCCCAAATCAGCTAGTATAAAAGGTTTTAAATTTGGGAAGAAGATGGCACAGGAGTTGATATGGATAAAGCAGTCAACTGTTTTTCCTTGCATTTGTTTTTTTTTTATATATTATCCTTTCATTATCAATGATCAGCTGTTTTTCCTTTTTAGAGCTCAGGGTTGATGTGTGCACATATCCTGGAAAATACTGAACGTGAGATCAAAGGTTCCGTAGCAGAGCACCTTTTATCTTGGATTGATTCCTTGCATCAGCTAATGGAAGGATGTATTTGCTGACCTCCCTAATACAGTTGGCTAATAAGAATACATTTTTGCAGAAGAGCTCCTATTAACAAAATGAGTCATGTTTCATATAGAAGCTATTAATTTGAAAATATTAGGCACTTCTACATATGGAGATGTTAATATTCTCTTTCTCTCAAGTACCATTATAATTTCTAACTACTCCCATGGGCTGAGGGTTTCACAAAATCTGTATTTGGCACTTAAACACCTGTTCCACCTTTTCAGTTCATGCAATATTTAGAAGTAATCTATAATGTGAATGGAAATTGAGTTCTAGTGTGTTGTATAGCCCTGCAAAACTCCTTAAGATGGAGTTTTATAAGATGTGTCGTGGCTGGCCTGAGTATGGATCAGTCTGATGTTTGTGTGTTGGTTTTTGGTTTTCCTCCTCCAGAAACCTCTTACGTTAAGATCCGTTTAATCACCACAATTTGTGACAAAGGAGGTTGGTGCTTGCCAAATAAAGGAGACAGAACTTATAATGAATTATCTTGCTGCAGTGAGAAAGTAGGCTCAGGGGGAATCTTATTGCTGTCTGAAAGGAGGGTGCAGAGAGGATAAAGCCAGGCTCTTTGCAGTGGTGCCTGGTGCTGGGACAAGAGGCAGTGGGCACAAACTGGAACACAGGAGGCTCCCTCTGAACACCAGGCAGCCTTTCCATGCTGTGCAGGTGACAGAGAGCTGGCACAGGCTTCCCAGAGAGCATGTGGAGTCTCCTCCTTGGAGACCGTCAAAAGTCACCTGGAGGTGGTCCCAGGCAACCTGCTCTGTGTGGGGATCCAACCCGATGGACCCAGAGGTCCCTTCCGAACTCAACCATTCTGTGATTCTGTAATGTATAAAACTACATATGCGTAAGGGCTTTGCTTCTTTGTCAGCACAGAAGCAAATAATCAAAGCTTGTATTTGGATATAAATAAAAGATGATATTTAAGTGGTGTAGTACTAACCCAATTTGGGTAGTCTCACAGGAAATTAAATGAGGTTAAAATCAGTACAGAAATTGTCAGTGTTGCTCATTTGTAGAATGTCATTTTTTTTTTGTCAAATGACAGTTCATTCATAAGAAATTTTTGTTTGTTTAAATAATTAAACATGTTTACATTTGACTGAATTGATTTTTCATTCTGCTGTGCAGGCATTGGTATACCATCGAAGTAGCTTCTTGGTAGACCATTTCTGATTTTCCAGTCTTTCTCCGGGTGAAAATCAGTGTAGGGATAGAGCTAGTTCATATTGTTTATATTTTATTTTTATTATTGCTTTGTCACAAAGATACCATCTCAGATTTAAGAAATCCCTCAGCTACAGATGCTGGGAGAGTATACTAGAAAAGAATTATTATACTATTACTGTATATTCACCCCCTTATGGTTTTCCTCAGGTATTCTCTTTCAGCAACTTTGAAGGTAGGATACAGGACCAGATGAAATCAATGTGGTTTATTTCCGTATGTTCTTATGTTTTCTATCAGTCCATATGATGACAGGTTTATTTTTATTGTCCGTCAAAGATGATTTTCTCTGATTTTTCTCAGATTATGTTTCTCTGGCCCTGAGAAACAGCTTTTCTGTGCACCCACTCTTCTAGATAAGGCAATAATAAGTCCCGACACACTAATTTTAGCAGTATTGGTCGTTTGCTTGGCTTATCTACTATCGATCCTTTTTTACAGCAAAACTGCAGCTTTAAAAAGCTGAAGTAGATAGATAGGGCACTCTCTTTACCTTCATTAGCTATTTGCTTTAGATGCCTCAATCCTAGCAATGTGAACAAATACATGTAAATATATCCTGGGCAGGGATTTTCTCAATAGTATCTGACGTATTTAATACATGTCTCTTGTTTGTTCCCCAGCGTACCTTACCTGCTGAGCTTCCCGGTGTGTTTGTTACGCTGTTTACTCTTTCTTATCATCTCCTTTTCCCTTCCCTGATACAGAAGAATACAGAAATCACAACCCAGAATGGGATGAGCTTTCTTTTCCACCTGGGGAACTAGGGATGAAGACTGTCATCATCAGAATCTTCTGAGGTTCTGGACAGTGATAAAATGGCAGAAATAAATGTTTGAGACAATTCAACTAGGAAAATTAATTCTCAGGCCTCTTTTCTTAACCAGACAATTGTTATCCCTTAACCCTCGAATCTACTTTTCCTTGGTATTGCATGGTGAAAAATATAGTTTATGATAGTACAGAGACGTGTTGTTAAAGACTTTCTATATTAAAATGCATTTAAAAGCACACTTCTGAAAAGGGAAAAATACATTTTGTTTTTTTCTTTTACCCATTTTCACTCTTCATTGCTGTTTTTTGGTAGCCCTATGTGTTGGTAAAGCATGTGCAGGATAGAGCTTATGTTCATACAGAAGAAGTGCATCTTATGTTCCTGGTTTCTGCAGTCACTTTCTGTGTAGAAGCACGTGAGAAAGTAGATAATTACCCACCCAGTTCCCCTCTCCCATGCCCAGGATTGTAGACTTCTGAAACTAGACTTGGGCAGAATCTTGTAAACCAAGGACTTGATAACTGGACTTACATTTTCTTCTGATAGATTATGATTCTTACAATAAATATTTGGCCTTTACTCCCATACAGTTAAGAACTGAACTCATCTTCAGAACCTGGAAACTGTTAGCTAGTATGATGATAACGCTTATTAGTCAGAAGAAGTAATCCCTTTTTCAGGATGATGCTTGCAGCAGTATAACTTCAGCTTTTCAGATATCTCTTGATCATGATCACAAGGTTTATACCCCGTGACTATAGAGAACATATTGGCATACCTAGAAAAAAAAAACAAAAACAAATGGAAATTCTGCTGTTGTCTATAATACATTTAAGTGATCTCTTTTCTCCTGTTCCCCATAAAATAAGATTGTGTGAAAAGCCTAACATCATGATCTATTTCTAGAGATGGGTCAAGAAATTTGTACGATGATGGCTCATTGGAATCTCCATCATCAACACAGAGTAACAATATTCAAAACAATATCAAAAAAAAAAAAAAGAAAAAAAAAAGTATGTGCACAAATTGCTTCAAAATAAGTTATGCTTTTTAGTGCATCAGGTATTCTATAGAAACTTCCCATACACTTGTTTTACTCCTTGAAAATACAAATAGCTTACTTTTTTCCTTTGCCAGATAAGCTGCTTTGTATTTACTGTAGATAAACATTTTTCAGGTGAGCATTTGCCACTGAATAACTGGTATACTGTGTTTATTGTTTTATCTTGCAGCTATTTTGATGCCATCTACCTGTACACTTAGTATGAAGCTAATGAATTGCAGTTTTGGTTCTTCTGTGGCTACAAGTTTACCAGTTGTTTCTGGTCTGCTTACTTTTGGAGTTTAAATTCATTTCTGCTGTTTTGTATGTGTGCATGTAGGGGTTTTTCATTTGTTTTTGTACAGATGGGAGAAGGACTTAGGCTGCTGCACACTGCCCCCTTAAACCAAGTGAGTCACTTCATGTCAGTCTAGTTCAGCTGAAAAATGTATTGCTGACAACTTAAGCTCTTTATAGCATTTTTTATTATTTTGCCCTTCTGCTGTCTCCGAGGTAATGCAATGTATGTTTGTCTTTAACATACAAGTCTATTTCTTTGACTCTCACAAATTAAATCCTATTACAGTCATAGCTGTATTTTCTATCAGAGCAAAACATTATAAAAATCATCCATTCATTTCCATTCAAATAAGGGTTTTGAAGCCCCTGATCCATTTTAGAAGGGAATATGTAGCATTTCTGGAACTGACAAGTTCTGTTTCATCCCAGCCCTGCTGGACACCTGACATTAGCCCTTTTTTCAGTTTCTTTGCGTGGGCTGCAGCTGAATGTCAGCAGGGACTCCCTCAGATAGCCAGGCCTTTGCTCCTACTGTGCATTCAGCAGAATCCATTTCCCAGAAAGGCTGCCAAAACATTAACTCTTTGAGAATGGGAGAGAGTGATTTCCCATTGTGACCAAACTCTATTCTAGCGTTTGGCATGGGATCGCTTTTGAGCTTAATGGAGTTCATCCTCTTACAAAAGTTTGAAACGCCTTCATTGTGAAGAACACTAAAGGAATCGTCATAATACAAAACTTTGTGATTGTGCATGCAGATTTACTGGCAAGAAAAGTGCATTCACGGGCTCCTGTAGGTTCTGTCACTTGCTGCTGCTCCACATTTGAAGGTAGACCTTGCTGAATTGTCCTTTGGACATAAAACATACTCCAATTACTGTTTCTTTATTTTTAGAGTAGTAGCAATGTAGTCATGATGACCTAAAGATAAAAATAAGGCAGTTTTTGTTAGGTACTCCAAGTGTATCTATTTCAGACCTTGAAGGGCTTTCCTGGCATTAGGTTTGTCTCTTTTTTTTTTTTTTTTTTTTTTTTCTCCCCACCCCCAACTATAAAAATAGGTGGCTGAATAAAAGAGATTACCTATAAACTGGCATCTTCAGAAACCTGTTTTTTGGTCAATTAGCACATTATATCTGTCTTTTTCTTTCTTCTTTTTTTTTTTTTTTTTTTTTTTTCCTTCAGCCCTGGGTTGTACCCAGAAATATGTGATACAATAAATGCAAACCTGTCCTATGTCTTTCCAAGCACTTACTGTTTTCTACACGCAGAACAGCTTGATCGCTGAGCAGATTCACAGAAAACTGCCAAATACATGTACATCATAAAGCTGTCATTCAGTACAGGATGTCTTGGCATTGTGGTTTTACAGTAGAAGTAATCAGGAAATTTTCAGTAGCTAAGTTTGTCAATAATGTTTTTAATGAGAAAATTTACTGAATCTGCCAATATCAGCAAAACTTGTGTTCGGAAAAGATTTCTTCTCTCTGGAGTGGAATTTCTGATTAAAAATTAGAAAAGAGTGAGATGAGATCAACCCTTGAGCAGGAAATAGACTTATTCAGGGATGCACGCTAGAGTGTGAGAGATTGTAAGGGGCATCTTGCCTAATTCAAAGACCTTGAGCTGAGATTCAGCTTCCCTTTATGGCACTTCAATTCGAGAGACATAGGTTCAAATTTTTAAGCCAGTCACTAGTCAGATATTTATACAAAGTAGAATCTCTCAGTCATTTCTGTAAGAATACCTTGTTAGAGATCCACCCCAAACCAGTTTATTGTCCGCTGAGCAAACATACGTGCTTTGGATGCATGAGTATGGTGAACAAGAGCTTAAATAGTTATCTCCTAGGCTGAAACTCTGCTAATACTCCACATATATCTTAGTGGGACCTCTTTCCTCCCTTTCCTTGCCATCACCCCGTATTTCCTTGCTCCTGAACATGAGAGGCCTCAGTGTTCTCCCAGAGTAAGGGGACGTATATGTATGTATGGCATTGTGTTTTGCAGAATGTAAAAATACTTCCCGCCCCGTTGTGACACATTTCTGTGACAAAGTGTTGTATAATTGTGTGTCATGTTTTTCCTTGTTTCTGGGAAAGAGTAGGTTCTTAGCATCTTCTTTCCTGATTGTTGACAGGTATCCCCTGAACATACTGATTTTTTTTTTCTTGGTATTCTAAAAAGTATGATTTCTGTGCTTAACCTACTTAGAATTTACTTAGAATCTTCTGTGCTTAACCTACTTAGAATCCAGAAGATTAAAGAGAACTTAACTACAGAAGTGTTCAAAGCCTAGGTGCCTTGCCTCTATTGCAGATCCTACAGTTCTAATTTAGGCATTCAGCCTTCTCAAATAAAGGATGGGACGAGTTATGCATCTCATTAAGGTAGTTGCAAAGACAGTATCTGCAGTGCGAATAACCTAAACCAAGCAATTAAAAACAAACACACAACTGCTCTGAAACACCTTAGCTTGGTAGGTCAAGCTCTGTCTTGCCAGTGTGAGTATGGAAATCCTTCTTTTTAGAAGTATGTCACAATTTAATTCTTTCTATCAAAATCATGCTGGTAGCAATGCTTGCCTCCTTTTGGTCTAAAATTTAGGGTTAGAATGGAGATCTTGGCTGTAAAGTATTGACTAAATTCCCTTTTCAGTCTTAGGATGTTAAAATCCACTTCTTCCACTGCCTTTGGAACGGTAAGATGATAAACATTCAAATTAATTGGAAGAATTGCTCTTCAGGTCTTTCTGTTTTCGTGTGTGCAACCAATTAGAATATGAAGCTGTTCTCTGTTCAGTATTTTCCATCAGGCCTACAGAATCTTTAAATATTTCATGCAAAGTAGAAAAGCTTCAATGGGGAGAGATGAAAAGAGCTGCCTGCAGCAAGGTTCCCAAATTCACCAGTGTAGCAAGAGGTGTGTTGCATTACCCTGAGCCCACAACAACAGGGATTTTTGGTGAACCGAGTACAAGGAACTTCTGTATCATTGACTGGATTCATACTGTAGGTTGGAAACTCATCTGACTAATCTGCCAAGGTGAGGGACATGTGAATTTGAATCCTGCTAGGCGGAGTAGGAGATTGAATCATGTTCTTCTGCTTGCAGATGTAAATATTGTGCTGCTGGATGAAAAGCAGCCCTTGCCCTTGTGTAGAGCCCAATTAGCAAACTTTAAAGCTGCCCCATGGAGGTAGTGTAGGCAGAAGAACAGCTGGCAAGAGGTTGTTTGCACCTTGGGTGTTAACATTTGAGATGAGCCAAAAGGGGCTTAGTACTGCAAAGACAGAAGTACGTTAGATAAAACCAGAAATACCCTTACTAGGGAGCTGTGCTCCCCAAAATATCTTTGTAATTTGCAGATGTAGTTATAATTTGTAGTGAGGCTTAAAGACCAACTTACATTACTGGAAAAAAACAGGGAATCCCCAAGGTCTGAAATAAGCAATAAGCTTCAAGCAAAGTACAGGTTGAATATAATTGCTTTGACTTTAACTACGTTATCTTTATTAAACTATGGAGGAGTGAGATTGGTACTTTACCCAGCAGGATGTAACCAAGCTCAGTGGGATTAAAGGTATTTTCACTTGTCTATTCCTAGATGAGATCATTTCAGCAGTATTTTTTCAAGTCAGATTGAAGGTCCTAGAAATCCAATTAACATCAGTGGCTAATGTTATGTGAACGTGGAAAAGATTTTGCCTTTCTGGGGTAGTTACTGATTTAAAAGTGAAGTCTAAGAAATGGATGAGAAGCTGATAAAACTTGTCTGTTCCTTCAGAGGGAAAAGGATGTTTTCTTTGAAATGATGTGAAAGGAGAGCTATGATAACTGAAAAACTGGTTTATTTATGATGCCAACTAATAAAAGTTGGTTAAATAATGTTTCATTATTCTGAAAATCGTAAAAATTTGTTGGAAAGCAGAGCAAAGAACCCATTTTGCATACCTCTTTCATGTTAGAAAGAAGTGGGTGTCTAAAGCACAGAACAATATTCTGTGGCTTGTTTTCCAGCTCCTTTGCACATAATGAAGTTTTTCAGCTGAGCAGCCTGGAGAACAGTGATCAGGGTTAACCCCTCCTCTCTTCCATAGCTCTTAATTTTCCCTGGGAAACTGCATTCATTGCAGTTGCTGACCAGTTCTGTCCTTGCTTAAAACTGATGGATTCCCTTGCGTACCATTTGTCATTGGATTTAAATTTTATTTCACATCCTGTTTCTGAATTGTATGACAGATTTTGGTTCTTTGGCCCAGAAGTGATAATAGGGTCTTTCCCAGCTTTGGGGGAGATAATTCCTGTGGGTCTATGAGACGGAATATTTGCCTGTGTAACCCGCAATGAGATTCACAGCAGATCAAATTATTAAAATTTGAATGCAGGAATTTGGTTGTGGTGGTTTAGTCCATTGATGTTTATAAATAACCCAAGTTTGATTCCGAGACAACACTGAGTAGAGGAAGTCATCTCATTTAGTAGATGATGTGGTTGCTCAGAAGAAGCTCTTTTCTTGCTTGGAAGAAAGGAAACGCTGAGGAGGCAGTATGTGGAGAGGCAGGTGGAAGCATGTGGGAGCTTGTTAGCTGGAAGAACAACACACAGCTGGGCTCTGTATAAGTAGGGCTTCTCAAAGCCATATTTACAAATGGAATTAACTCCTGTGGAATTGTAAAGTTGTATCTAGTTAGGTAATTCATTTTTAAGTTTAAGGAAATAGAAGGATATTCTCTTGCTTCTGCTGGTAAGGTCTACTGGTTTTATTCATGTTATATAGGTGCAGATAAGGCAAACCTTTTCATGAGCACAGTGGATTTTTTCTTACAGCTCGATCACTGTACGTTAATTGAACAGATTGTAGTAGCTTTGATTGCCTACCTGCACACTGGCACACTTGTAGTAGTGCCTCAGGTTGAAAGCTTGGAGGTTTTCTGACATTCTTACTCTGACTGTGGTTTGGAGGAATGACAAGGAATAAAAATGGAAATCTGCATTTAAAAAAAAAAAAGTGTTGGCTAAAAAGGTTTCCAAATCCAAACTGATTCCTTTGAGATGTTTCTGTTCTTCTCTTGTACTACTGAATGTCAACTTGAAAATAAATCCAAGTGCCTACCAATATATAAATGCAATCTACATTTAAGAAGAGTAATTAATTATCCCCTAACCTAATAAACCTATGCCAAGTTATCACACAGATTCTGTGACCTATTTTTTTAGATTAATAGCATGACTAACTGCCAAGAATTGTGTTATTGAAATAGAAGAAAAGGCAATTAGAGCACCTTAAATCAGTCATGAAGCTACACATTTAAGCTGATTTCAGTTTATGTTGATAACATAAGGGATAGTTCCACTTTTCTCTCTACCAGCTCCTTGGCTGCACATTCCCAACCCTACACTGTGCCAGGATCAGCACTGGTGTAGTCACTCCAACAGCTGCATCAGAGATCTGGCTGGAAAGACTCTGTTGCTGTGGCTGGTTTTCAGCCAAGTTTTCAGTGACAACCACTTAAGAGGACTGAACTGTCCTCTAACAGGCCAGAACACAAAAGGAGAAGTACTTCTGGAGTTTTGACCTTTGTAAAGAAAATGGGATTTGACTGCCTTTATGCATTATTCCCTACAACCAAACTGACTGTTAAATCTAAAACGAGTTAAAGAGAGAATATAGTATTTGCAGTACATATATCTAGCTATTGTATTTTCATAGTATCATAAAATAACAAAATGGCTGAGGGTGGAAGAGACCTCTGGAGGCCATCTGGTCCATCGCCCTTGCTCAGGCAGGGCCACCTGGAGCAGGTTGCTCAGGACTGTGTCCAGACAGTTTGTGAATATCCTTAAGGAATTTTATATAGCAATTGTGGTAAATAAATTCTTGAAGTAATACTTCAACCTAAATCTTTTTACATCTTCTCTTGCACAATGTTTGAGTGAAATGAGCTACTTGAATTTATGTCAAACATACAAAATTGGCACCGTCTTTACATTACAGACCTTAACAGTGTCTTTACAGCATCAAGTCTGGTAACAGTTTATACTATTAACTTATACTTTAGTCCTGGTGAATACTGGAAATAGCTGTATTGCAGATATTGATTTCTGTAATACAAAAGTAAACCCCAGAGAACAAGCCATCTGACTTGTTCACATTCAGACTAAATTGTGAGCACATCTGCCACTCTCAAGAAGCGAGTTGAGATATATCACACAGTGGGTATCTCATCCCTGGTAATCAGGCCTTTGTTCAGCATCTTAGTACTTCCTTCTTATTGTCTTAATACTTCTGTCTTACAGAGAGGAACACAAATGTTTATCTATATATGAAGTAAAGATTTTTCCCAGGCAAACTGTGCTTCTCCTATTTTATCGCACTTATCTCACTGTATTCATAGTCATTGAGATAGGATTTATTGTCTTGCACAACCACAAATTACTGCTGATCATTGGATTGACTGCACTTTCTTATTTGTAAGACAGCAGTCTCTGTTCTCTACTAAGATCCTCGTGCATAAAATTGTATGCCCCCCAGTCAGCATATACCCATTTTTCTGTAGTTGTATTTCTTTTTGACATGATAAAGCCTCATCTGTAAGTCAACTGAGATCTGGACTATATATAGTGTCAGTACTGAAGACCTAGAGGAGCCTCTGTGGCTGATTACATTTTATTAAATAGTACATATATTTTTATAGACATGTGTCCCTTTGCTTTGCCAAGAGAGTAATTTTCATCCAGGACTTCTTATGCAAAATTCTCCTGTAGCATAGACAACTACTTGGAAGAAGAATATTTGAAGCTCTCAGATTTTGCCTACCAGCAAAATCTGGATTTTTGGATTTGAAATGGTGACTCACTCAGGTTGGTGGAAGTGGCAGTATCACTCAAGAAGATTTCTAGTGTTAAGCAACCTCTACCATGCATAAAAGGAGGGACTTGAAAGTACTATAGAAAACCCGGTTTCTTCTCTAAAATTCTGCTTTCAAAAAACAATATTGTTCTGTCAGTGTTGAAGTTTCCTCTTTGTTGGTAGTTGAGGAAGACTGAAGTGGTTCATATTGTCCTTTTTATTTCTCCAGTGGAGGGAATCCTCTGATTTTGTTTGTTTATTCTTTCAGCATATGCAGATGACTATCCAGGCTCTCCAAGATGAACTGCGGATCCAGCGGGACCTGAACCAACTGTTTCAGCAGGACAGCAGCACTAGAACCAGTGAGCCCTTTGTGGCAGAGCTGACAGAGGAGAACTTCCAACGGCTTCATGCAGAGCATGAACGCCAGGCCAAGGAACTCTTCCTGCTACGTAAAACCTTAGAAGAGATGGAACTGCGTATTGAGACGCAGAAACAGACCTTAAATGCACGTGATGAGTCCATCAAAAAGCTGCTGGAGATGCTGCAAAGTAAAGGTCTGTCAGCAAAAGCCACTGAGGAAGATCATGAGCGAACAAGACGGTTGGCTGAAGCAGAGATGCACGTACACCACTTGGAGAGCCTTCTTGAACAGAAGGAAAAAGAAAACAACATGCTGAGAGAGGTAAGTGACCAAGCTCTGGGTTCATCTCCGGTCTTCATTTCTAGTTCTCAATTTCCCATCCTTTCCATTTCACATCTGTAAGGAAAGAATTTTACATCTATAAGCTGTATTTTATATTGCAGACAACAGAATTTTTCCCTGTCGTAAAACTTCCTTGTGTGTGATTTCCTGGGGTTTGTGCCTCAGGCCCCACTTTCCCCATTGCCCCCATGTGAAACTCTGGAAGTGAATTGAAACGTGGACGGTAAAATGTATTCTTCCATTCAAATTTAGCTTCAGTGAAAGTAGCTACCTGTATTTAGGAGAGAGCTGAGAGAAATCTTTGCAGGAGTAATGGATGATTGCTCTACAGTTTCCATGGAAACAGTCGTCTTGCTGTGAAGGGTATTTGATAAAACTATTAGCTGCCCTGGATGCACAGCCAAAAAAAAGATTACTTAAAGGGACACTGCTGCAAATGTTGCAACCCCTTCCCCCACCTCTCTTAAAACAGAAAAGAAAACGTGCTATTACGTCTGTATCGCACAGTAGGGGAGTATGATGACAGGCGTTCTTCACTACTCACTATCCCAAACTGATTACAGTAAAATATAGGATACAGATAATACGAGCATCTTAGAAAAATAAAGGAAAATAAATAAGGTATGGTGTAGCCAGTGTCATTAAATTCCTTGACGTTAAGTGCATTTTCCACTTGTAGTCAACCAGCCTTCTAAAGCATTCTAATTGCTATGCTTCTGAAAGGCTAGTAATTCAGTGTGTGTTGTGTATGTGCACAGGTACGTACTTATATGCATGTATTCACTAATTGTACAATTTTCTGTAAAGATTATTTAATATACATCTCCAGATTGAATGCATGAATTGATGGCTATAGATGTATGTATAATGTATGCATGTGAATCTATGACTGGTTTTGTACATTATATCTCTGTTTTGTGGTTCAGCATTTTTTTTGAAAGCCTGACATATACGCAAGATCTAAGCCCCCTCTCTAAGAAGGTGGGGAAGCAAGGTCTTGCAAAAAGGTTTTTGAAATGAGTGTTGTGAGCAAATAAATACTTCCTAATACCTCTTATTTATATGTTTTCCATGGCCCAACCCATTGTACTAGTGCTCTTGTAAGCATTTATATAAGAAAGCAAGACCCCATTGCATTTCTGAGCCAGATTTAGGCCAGATTTATTTTTTTTTAGAGCAGTAATCTCTTGAGTGTCTGGAGTGAAGATAATATGATTCCAGAGTTTCTACACTACAGTTTTTCCTTTATTTAGTGACCAATGATAATTCTGTTCCAATTCTTGTATCTATTTCAGGAAGAGCCCCAAATGGCTTCCATTTGTTTCTGCTCTAAGTCCGGCAACGTAAATGAAAAGCTGGCGGGAGCTGTGTAATTTTTTTTAGGAATGCGGTCTCTTTTGTTTCTGCTCAATGATGAGTAGATGTTGAAAGATAAGAATTCTCACTTCATTCACACGTCTGGAAATCATCAATTATTTAAATCTTAATGTTTATGGTAAATGATTTCCTGGAGAAGGTAGAGATGACATTGATTTTCTAAGTGCAAATGCCATTTATCTAACATACTTTAATTACTCTTTACTGCCAACCCATGGCTAATGCACTGAGAAGGATAAGCCGGGAATTTTGCAACTTGTAGCTCAAGCTGTTGATATGATGTAAAAAACAGCCTTGGAGATGAGCACTGTAGGAACCTCAGAGACATGGTGCTATGTGGGAGATGCCAAACTATTTCCATAATGAACTGGGCCTTATCACGAAGGGCTTATTAGCACCCATGTGTTATTCTTGAGCTCCAAGCTCGACTACGTTGACAACTCAGGCTTGTCTGCACGAGAGCTGTGATTTAATGCCAACAGGCAGCTGAGCACCAGCCAGCCACTCACTCGCTCTCCCCAGCTGGGATGGGGGAGAGAATGGGAAAGGTAAAAGTGGGAGAACTCATGGGGTGGGATAAAGAGTGTTTGCTGGGTAAAGCAAAAGCCATACATGCAAGCAAAGCAAACCAAGGAATTCATTCTCTGCTTCCCATCAGCGAGCAGGAGTTCAGCCACTTCCAGGAAAGCAGAGCTCAGCACGCATAATGGCTTCTTGGGAAAAATGCCATCACCCCGAACATCCCCCCCTTCCTCCTTCTTTCCCCCAGCTTTTATTTCTGAGCATGATGCCACGTGGTATGGGACATTCCTTCGGTGAGCCTGGGCCAGCTGTTCTGGCTGTGTCCCCTCCCAGCTCCTGGTGCACCCCCAGCCTCCTCGCTGGCAGGCAGCATGAGAAGCTGAAAAGTCCTTGACTTGGTGTAAGGGCTGCTATGCGACAACTAAAACCATTGGTTTGTTATCAAAACTATTTCCATCAAAAATCCAAAACAGCATCATAAAAGCCTCTGCAAGGAAAATTAACTCTATCTTAGCCAAAACCATGACAATGAGTCTCATGTGTGGGGGTCCAGAAGGCTGGGAAAAATTAGGGTATGTTGCTGAACTGTAACTGACTGCCTCTGAAGCAAGTTTACTACCTCAAGCTTATAGACTCAAGCTGGTAAACTTGAAGAGTTCTTGGGCACCATGCTGCTGTGTTCTGTGAGATCTGGTTCATATTTAATATCACTGTCCCACAGTTGGAAGTGGTCTGCGTGCAGATCTTCCTAGGTCTATCTGCATCACCTTCCCCACTTAATCTTCCATTATCTGAATATTTATCTGTATTTCCAAATCCATAAGTTATTTTAGCCTTTTGATACCCCAAATACTAACTATGCAGTTTCTGAGCTGTCTTGAAGAAAGCCATCTACTTTCTTGATTGTTCTTTAACTGGTATTTCCAGTATCTGAAAAGGTGTGCTAAACTCTTCTTTAAATACTGCTGTTAAAAGAAACACTAATATCCCCAAAGGATTTGCAAGAGCTGGGAGGTCACTGTGGATACTTTATGTCCTAACACATCAGAAAAGCTGAGAAAAACTTCAGTAGCATCTTAGCTCAGACCATCTTAGCCAAAGCAAGTTCTGAGGTGTCAGAATTCACAGGTACTGGGTTGCATGTGTATTACGCTGTTGGTTAAAAAAATAATTAAAAAAACTAGGAATAGTAATAGAAGTCTGCATTCTGGAGGGAAAGGTATCCCTTCATTTTCCAGCTTTGAGGCTTACGTGTAATTCAGATGGTGATGTTCTGACTCAAGGTCATCAGATGGTCTCTCAGATGGTGCGGGTGCAGCGGCCAGCAGTCTGACCTTCAAAAGTAAATTAATTGCTTTCTTCAGCTACTGCTATTACTGTGATTAAAGTAAGGTTTGCACTAATTTCCAGAGGAAAAGAAATTCTTAACAGAACCACAAGTCTGAGCTAAGAAAGCAACTAAAGAATAGCTGTACTGGTTCTGGCCAAGGATCACTTTATTGAAAGTTTTCTGTTTCAAATAGTGACCGTACACAGACATCTAGGAAAAGGTAAGAGCAGGGTAAACACATTACTTTTCTTTAACACTCTCCCATCTTCCAAACGATTTACACCTTGGGTATTTCCTGAACTTGTGATTTGTCAGCTAAGTATCCTCCATGGATCTGCCATATAAGTACTTGGTTAGTGTCTTACTCAGCCTGTGTAAACTTTTGCATCTGTGGCATCATCTTGTAAGTGGTTCTGTAGTTCTGCTCTCTGCTGCAGGAAGAACCTGCCTCTTTTCCTTTGGGTTTGAACCTGTCTCCCAGTAGCTTCATAGATGGCTCCTTGTTCGTGTACTGGAAGACAGTGCACAGGTGATCGCTACTGGGATTCTCTGTGCCAGTTGTGAGTTTGGATTTTTGTCATATCCCTTTCAAGTTCTCTCTTTTTGCAGGCTGAAGTCATTTGCTACTTAGTTGTTCCTCATACAGAAGATATTTCATGTCTTTTCCCATCTCCCGGAGAACTGTCTCAGTTTACCATATCCAGCCTATGAAACGGATTTTCCTTCAGATAGCGTGAGGTATCTCTTATCATTTTGGCTCTGTTGAAATTTTTCCGAATATTGTCCTGAATACCATGAAGCTCAAGTAATCTCTCCTTACATTTCCAAAGGAAAGATCCTGTATCAAGCATAATGTAGGCTGTATTTGGCAATTCACTGATACAGACGGCAGTCTCTCATGAACATAAAATAACGAAAAATTAAATGTCTTATTGAACATCTGGATGCAGTGACTTCAGCAGATGACAGTGCGATTGCATCACATTCCTCTTCCCTGGAAAACAAGCTTAAGCTTCATAGCTTATAAAAAGATGTTGCTATTTTGAGTACCCCTCAAGTCTTAGTGAAAATTATTCATATTGCTGTTGGTATTTTAGACCTAACTTTCAGAAACAAGATTATTATCATACCAGCAAGAAATACTTGATGAAATCCAGCAGCTGGACCTGCAACTTTCAGAATAGCTCCTGACTGATGTTAACTGCCACTTTATTGTTCCAAACTCACCTGCTGCGGAATGATCACTGATGGCAGTGACAGCACATAGCTCTAAAGATAACGAAGCTTGCTGTGCTCTTTTGGACATCCTTCCCGCTCATCCCAAAATGCTAAATGCACTGAGTAGATGTATGTCCTTTCTCCACTACACAGAGTAATAGATACACCAAATATCAGTGCAATTTATGGAAGAATATTGTGTGATTGTGTCCACATCTGATGTTCTAGAGACTAGGATTACTACGGTCAAACTAAGTTTCATAAGGACAGTCCAACACAATTACACCAACTTGGTTAATCCTTTCTCTTTTGAATTGTTCATTACTATCTGTCTTTAGGAATATATTTACCTGAACAAAGACCTGTGATTATACACTAATGGTGTCACAGCCAATAAAGAGTAACTTCTTGAGAGTTTTTGGAAAAAAAAAAAAAAAAAACCTGGCCCAAATTTCCCATCTGCCTAGAAGAAAGAATAAAAACAAAACCATCTGCATTGTTTCTACCCAAGGGGAACAAAAATAGGCTGCTCAGTGTGTATTATTGTCAGATACAGTAGACTTCAGCAGTGTTGTCCCATTTTCATGTTCCTTCACAAGGGATATCAGGACAAACTTTCCAACAGCAGTTCATGTGATGATGAGCTGTTTGTCTCTGGGTTGTTACCAGGCACATACGCGCTACCAAGCGAATCTGTCTTTGCTCACAGCAGTGCTATGGCATGCACTCACTGGAGTCCTCAGAATATACTCACACATCACAGAATCACAGAATCACAGAATTTCTAGGTTGGAAGAGACCTCAAGGTCATCGAGTCCAACCTCCAACCTAACGCTAACAGCCCTCCACTAAACCATATCCCTAAGCTCTACATCTAAACGTCTTTTGAAGACTTCCAAGGATGGTGACTCCACCACTTCCCTGGGCAGCCTGTTCCAATGCCTCACAACCCTTTCAGTGAAGAAGTTCTTCCTAACATCTAGCCTAAAACTCCCCTGGCTCAACTTAAACCCATTCCCCCTCGTCCTGTCACCAGGCACGTGGGAGAACAGGCCAACCCCCACCTCGCTACAGCCTCCCTTGAGGTACCTAAAAAGAGCGATAAGGTCACCCCTGAGCCTCCTCTTCTCCAGGCTGAACAAGCCCAGCTCCCTCAGCCGCTCCTCGTAGGACTTGTTCTCCAGGCCCCTCACCAGCTTCGTCGCCCTTCTCTGCACCCGCTCAAGCACCTCGATGTCCTTCTTGTAGCGAGGGGCCCAAAACTGAACACAGTACTCGAGGTGCGGCCTCACCAGAGCTGAGTACAGGGGGACGATCACCTCCCTAGCCCTGCTGGTCACGCTGTTCCTGATACAAGCCAGGATGCCGTTGGCCTTCTTGGCCACCTGAGCACACTGCTGGCTCATATTCAGCCGACTGTCCACCATCACTCCCAGGTCCTTCTCTGCCTGGCAGCTTTCCAACCATTCCTCTCCCAGCCTGTAGCTCTGCTTGGGGTTATTGCGCCCCAGGTGCAGGACCCGGCACTTGGCCTTGTTAAACTTCATGCAGTTGACCTCAGCCCATGGGTGCAGCCTATCCAGATCCTCCTGCAGAGCTTTCCTACCCTCAAGCAGATCGACACACGCACCTAACTTGGTGTCATCTGCGAACTTACTGAGGGTGCACTCGATGCCCTCGTCCAGATCATCGATGAAGATATTAAAGAGGACCGGCCCCAGCACCGAGCCCTGGGGGACGCCACTAGTGACTGGCCTCCAACTGGACTTGGCTCCATTCACCACGACTCTTTGGGCCCGGCTATCCAGCCAGTTTCTAACCCAACGAAGCGTGCGCCAGTCCAAGCCAAGAGCAGCCAGTTTCTTGAGGAGAATGCTGTGGGAGACGGTGTCAAAAGCCTTGCTGAAGTCAAGGTAGACCACATCCACAGCCTTTCCCTCATCCACCCAGCGCGTCACTCTGTCATAGAAGGAGATCAGGTTCGTCAGGCATGACCTGCCTTTCATAAAGCCATGCTGACTGGGCCTGATCGCCTGCTTCCCCTTCAAGTGCTGCATGATGACTCTCAGGAGGATCTGCTCCATGAGCTTTCCTGGCACTGAGGTCAAACTGACAGGCCTGTAGTTTCCCGGGTCTGCCCTCCGGCCCTTCTTGTAGATGGGCGTCACGTTTGCTAGCCGCCAGTCGATTGGGACCTCCCCCGATAGCCAGGACTGTTGATAAATGATGGACAGTGGCTTGGCCAGCTCCTCTGCCAGTTCCCTCAGTACCCTTGGGTGGATCCCATCTGGCCCCATCGACTTGTGCACATCTAAGTGCCGTAGTAGGTCACCAACCAGTTCTTCATGGATAATGAGGGCCACATCCTGCTCCCCATCCCCTTCCACCAGCTCAGGGTACTGGGTATCCAGAGAACATCCGGTATTGCCGCTAAAGACTGAGGCAAAGAAGGCATTGAGCACCTCCGCCTTTTCCTCATCTCTTGTAACTAAGTTTCCCCCCGCATCCAATAAAGGATGGAGATTCTCCTTAGTCCTCCTTTTTGTGTTGATGTATTTATAGAAACGTTTTTTGTTATCTTTAACGGCAGTAGCCAGATTGAGCTCCAGATGAGCTTTGGCCTTCCTAATTTTGTCCCTGCACAGCCTCGCTACTTCTTTAAAGTCCTCCTTAGTGGCCTGCCCACTTTTCCAAAGCTTATAAACCCTCTTTTTCCTCCTAAGATCAAGCCACAATTCTCTGTTGAGCCAGGCCGGTCTTCTTCCCCGCCAGCTCGTCTTTGGGCACGTGGGAACAGACCGTTCCTGCGCCATTAAGACTTCCCTCTTGAAGAGCGCCCAGCCTTCCTGGACCCCTCTGCCCTTCAGAACCGCCTCCCAAGGGACTCCACCAACCAGTGTCCTGAGCAGTTCAAAGTCAGCCCTCCGAAAGTCCAATACAGCGGTTACTGCATTCCTTACGCTCAGACAGGGATAGCCTTTGATGTCTGCTATCCTAAGGACCGAGAAGGGTGTATGAGGGGAAGTTCCCAAATGTATTCTCTTTTCATTGGCCACTGTGCTCAGTGGTATCTACCTGATCCTCCTCCGAAGCCTTTAATCCCATAGTACCTTGTATAATATGCATTGAGGGTCCTGACAACATGCATAGCCCTGACCTTTGGCTTTTCCTGAAAAGGTGCCACAGAAGTCATGCACAGTGTTAGTCCTTCTTACTGCATAGAAGTTCTAACTTGTCCTTGCAATGAAGGATATGTAAGTCCTGCAAACGAATTGTGGCCGAGATTGTATGAGGCTGTTGTCAACACCTTCAGCAAGAGATCAGAAGCAACTCTCCGTTTAAGTCAAATGGTGATCTTGTAGCCTTAGGGTTCTCCTGGGAGAGGGGAGTGGTTGGTGCAAACTTTGAGGCCAAGCAGGCATTAAAAGTGGGGTGAGGCGTTCATTAAGATGCCAATGTAGTAGTCAGAGTGGTGATGTATTTCATCGTAATGAAGGAAAACAGCCGTTTGAATTAATTGACAAAAATTAGACATAAAAATATAGGAAAGAAAGCTGTGAATCCAGCCCTGGGACAGATGGCTGGCTATCGCCTTCTATTCCAAAAGAGAACGGAGGCAATATTCCTAGAAGGTTTCTTCCTGGGTCAGTTCTAGATTCAAGGTTTGCATAATAGCGTGGTATGGAACAAGGAAAGAGTAAGCAGCAGTAGCTTTGCATTTTGCATCACAAAAACTGTTTGTTAGTAAATTGCAGGTTTAGTTGAATGATATTTTGATTTTTTAAAATAATTGGGTCTATTCAAATGATGCATTTTTAATACTTCCAAGTGCAAAACTAAATTAAGGAGTTAGGAATACAGTATTTAACAGGTAAAGGGTGGTTTTGTATGTAAGGTAGTTGCTGAAATGGATCATTCATAGGGGTAGACATTTAAAATGGGCTTAAGGATAGAGGTTATGGCAGAAAAAGCTATTATTTGTTTTCATCTTCAGAGTGCATTGAAATGGCAACCCCACAACATCCACTTTGTGGACTATTTTATGGTAACCTAGTGTGGCGTTATTACAAGGACTGATCCGTATTTGTAGCTTTCTCAAATCAAACAGTGCTTACTTTATTATAGGAAGTAACACAGCATTTCTGTGAGCCTTCATTCCAGTGTCTCCACTTAGAGTATATTTCTGGCACAGCAGAGAGCAGACCTACTAGGCTATAATACAGATGTAGCTGGCTTAGCTTTAAATTATCTAATTTGATGCAGTGACAGCTAAACAGGAGGAGCACAGAGCTCAGTGAGAAGGGTAGGTAGGCTGTGCTGTGTGAATATACCATCTGAGGACTGCTGAACAGTGATTTTGCCATTTTAAAATGCCCTGTGAAAAGAAAGGTTGTTTGCCTTATCTGAGCAGATTTTAATTAACTGTGACAAGTTGTGCAAAGAAGTTCTTTTTCCATGCATGTGTTAAAATTCTTACCCTTTTCTGCTCCAGGCTTAGAGAAGGATTTAGCAATTTTAATTAGAGCAATTAGAGTTATCTCAAAGAACGCTTTTGTCCTATTCCAAGATTTTGCAACATAAATAAGACACACTTCTAGAGAGAGGTTAGCAGTAGTATATAGCCTGGTTCACAAGCTGGAACTTTCATGCCATTGTAGTACAGAACACCTTTCTAATGACTTAAAAAATGAAGTTTCTGCTTTGTTCTGCTGCTTTTTCATTCTTCTAGCCAAGGATAGCAGGGAGAAATTATTTAAATCAAGATAATTTAAATAGTTCCTGTGTTGGATAGAATCACTGGATTTCTTTAGTTTTCAAGCATATTGAAATTTTGTAGAACAAAAGTTGAGAATTTGGGCTATTGCAACGTGAGAGCAAAATGTGCAAAGAACAAATTATGCATGCTTTTATTTGATCCTGTTATAGTTTGGAATGTGTTATGTGGTCTTAATAAAAGAATGATGGCTAAATATTTTTAAAGTAATTATTTTCATCCTTCCTTGGTTTAGGGGTTGGTTGCATGACATTTCTTCGCAGAACTAGTTTCCAACCCCAAAAAATAGGTTGAAAAATTAGGGTGAAAAATTATTTCTTTCTTTCATGTCTTTCCAGACTACAAAGAAATCATAAACACCTTCCAATTCTTATATAGAAAATCTCTGATTTTTGTGGAGTTTAGTTAATTATTTAATAATCGGCAGTAATTAAGTGAATAGAAAAAAGCAGAACTACAGCTATCCATGAAGCTTTTTTCTCTGTGTAATAGTTGTGATCTCATCAACATGAAATAATCTACAAAAATTTCAATGTGCTTATTCATACATTTTTTTTCAGCATACAGGCCTAAAATTATGAATTTACATTTTTTTATTTACTGTGTTATACACTTATTTCAAATAAATTATTGCTATATGAATGAGCTACTGAAGCTTCAAATAGGTATGTCTTTTTTTTTTATTTAGACAAAGCCAAAATTTCTGACTAATAGTTCACTTTAGCACCTCTGATTCCCTTAGGTGACATTTTTAAAACCATCTGAAACAATTATAGAGGCAGAAACCAGTCTGAGGTTTATAAGTAAAATAATTAAGCTTTAAAGCCTGTTGATATCTCCTTATATTCAAAGATTTTGCTTGTCAGTATATTTTACATGACTGTCTTTGTTTACAAATGACAGCTTCAGGCATACTTTCTTTGGAAGTGCTAATGTTATCCTACACTTTTCTTCAGCAGAGCTGATGTTTGTGGAACTTCGTTTCTGTAAGTGTGAAACTTCTCAGTACAGGAAAGTATAAAAGTAAAATTTGAAAATACAATTAACAATTTGGAAGCTAATTTAAGAAACAAGTAGAAAACATAGGTTTATTGCTCTTTAAATAGGAGAGAAGAAAAGATTGAATAGCACATCTATTAAATAAAGTTATAAATTAACAGTATTTTTATTTTTAATCAACTTTTCTTTAGCTTTTGAATTTATACTCCTGTAGCCAAGACTTCAACACAATGATTTACTACTTAAAACTAGTAAGATGGTCTGAATTGGTCTCTCTCATCTTTGTCTCCTGCTTTTAATCTACTGCTGAAGTTTTGGAGGATTTTGCGTTTGTTTTCTGCTGATTTGAACATTGAGATGAACTAGAAACTGTGTGCTAGTTATCACTTTAAGTGATACCTTTGTGTGTGCTGGTATTTTAGTTCTTGGTTGGATTTTGAAATCACTGGCTGAATGTATTCATCAAATTGCAAAACATCAAGATGAATTTCTTTAGCTAGGAGTATATGAGCTTCAAAGCAACTGTCGCCCTCCATTATTGATTTGTGTTGAATTTCCAGCACATGATTCAAAGTTATGCTCATTACTAATATGAATAATTTATTGTTCAGGGAATTACATTGATTATGTTCACAAATACAGGAAATGAGACATACAGAAGTAATTTCTGAAGAAACTACTGTGATTATTGGTTCCAAACTTCTACAACTGTATTTTTTCAGTAGCAAAACTCTAATACTAATGAGATAAATTATAGAGGACTCTTACTGCACATTCTTTTTTTCAGTCCAGTTTTATGTGTTGTTGAAATATAGATCAAATTACTGGGCTTGAGCACTTCTTAAAAAATACTCGTAGGAAACCTGAAACTAAACAATTGTGATACTCAGTTGCTTTCTGCTCCCAATTAGTAGAGATAATTGGATTCTGCAGAATAGTCATTTCATGCAACCTCCTGCTCAGTTTGGGACTCTCCAGTGATGGGGATTCTGCAACAGCTCTGAGTCCTATTCCAGCATGCTAGGGACACACTTTAGTGGTTAGACTTGGCAGTGCTAGATTAAGAGTTGGACTTGATGATCTTAAAGGTCTTTTCCAAACTAATTCTGTGATTCTGTGATATTGTAAGTCAAAATTTACATCTTTTGCTGTTGACTCTCATCCTTCCACTGTGCACTTCTGTAAAGAGTTTGTCATCATCATCCCTGCAGTGTCTGGTTAGATAGCTCTAGACATCAACAAGATTCACCCCCCAAGCCTTTTCTTTTCAGCTGAACCAACCCAGTTCTCTCATCCTCTCTTACATCGTATGTTCCAGGTCCTATCCATATTGATCTGTTGGACTCTGTTCAGCTTTTCAATGTCTTCCTAATGCTGGGGAGGCCAAAGTTGGGCGGGCCCGATACTCCAGGAGTGGTCTCACAAGAGCCAGATAGAGTGAAATAACTGCTTCCCTCATCGTGGTATTTATACTGTTGCTAATAAAGCCCAGGAGAATACAGTTGTCTTTTTTTCTATTCTTCCTTCCAGCAAGACCACACTAGTCGTGTCTTCCCCAAATTAGATATACTCTGGAAACCTGCAGAGAGTGCAACCTATCCCATAACCTGGATTGTTAATAAAAGCACCGTACAGTATCAGCCACAGTATCAAGCTCCAAGGATTGGCAGTAGTAAGCAGCTGCCCACTGGACGTTATATTGCTGTCCACCAAACGCAGTTTGAGCCTGACAGTCCAGCTAATTTTCTGCCTACCTCATAAACCACTTATCCAGTCTGTATGTCACCAATTTGGCTACAAGGATGTTTGGAGGCAATGTCAAAGGCCCCAGTAATTCAGTATATGCCATACCCACTGTTCACTGCTTGTCCACGAGGCCAGTCATCTCATCGTAGAGGAAAATCAGGTTAGTCAGGTACAATTTGCGCTTCTACACAATTATAGATCCATTTGGTACATTAAATAGCTTCTAAAAGTAACAATGATAGTTTATGCTAACACTGAACTACATTCCTGAAATTTTCTTTTGGTTTATAATATTTGCATTTCATTATAATAGAAACCAGGGTGCTAAATTCTTTCAAAAATTTAAACGTGAAAGATTGACAGAAGCCATCTGGGAAAATAAACTTTAAGTACAAGTGTAATGTTCTCTGAGTAAGGCCTGGACTACATGTTGGAGAATAAAAACAAACATTAGATAACTACCCAGTCTGCTGAATGATGCAAAGATCATGCTACACAGAACATCGTATTTGACCATATAAAGGCATGGCTAGGCTAGTTATTTTTTTTCCTGTGGTGTTTTGAATTGCACATTGTATCATTTTTAGCAATTTTTTACTAAAAACAAATTAATGCATGGAAGAGCACCTTCAAATATTTTTCTCCTTCATTCTCCATGTGATATATGCTGCCTGATTATAGGTGGGTTCTGCAGGAAATAGAAGGCGTGTCCTCTTCTGCATTTGGAAAGTGCTTATCTCATGGTAATACTGAAAGATAAGTTGCTGTATTTTTAAGCATGAAGCCTACTTCCCTGAAAATGTCATCACTTAAAGTGCACTTTCATGTTTCTGAGAAATTCCTTGCAAAATCACATGTGGGAGTAACTGGGGGAGTAGCAATGAATGATATGGCCAGGATATTTAGGAAGAAAAGGTTCTGAATAAATTCCTCCCTTCATCATCATGTGCATGTGTTATAAGTTGCTAATATTTTCTAGATGTAGTGCTGATACTGCTCAGTATTGAGGACTCCCTCAATTCTGAACTATAGTCTGTAATTTCCAATTGTTTTTGCACTTCTTGGTCAGGAAAAAAAAAGCAACAAACTAAATACATTTAAAATATGACATCCTTCAGATATTTTGGGGTGCATTAAAATTACATTATCACAGATATCCTTTACATATTTAATGTTCTTAGTACGTTTGATCAGCTGTTCTATGTAATTATGCTAGATAGACAGTTATGGTATTATTTCTCACAGGGATACAGTACTACCTTGCAGACCTAGTTGGCAGATGCAAGGTAATAAGACACAAACATTTAGTTTATATCTTGTTCGAAGAAAAGGAAAATAACTATTCTTAATTAGAAATTGGTAGTGATGAAATGCTGAAGTGAAAATTCATCCCTTATTATAATTTAAGTTTGATTCAAAGGATGGCCGATGTTGAATCTTACCAATCTGTTATGGAACAGTATCAGTTAGATATGAAAGTTCTTTCTGCATGAAGATAGAAGAAATGAAGGATGTTTTATTACTTGATCAGAATGGATAAGTCACAAGAAAAAAGGATTAGTTTTGTATTTTTTTGACCCTGATACCTACATGTGGCCCTGCACTTTAATTATTGTGCAGTGTCCTGTTTTGATGATGAAAGTACTAATTTTCAAGCTTCTATGTGGCATTTGTCCACAATATAATCTGAATATGTCGGAGAGATACTAAGCTTTCTCCTTTCTGCCACAAGGATAAGTGCATAACTTATATTTCAATGTTAAGAAGGATGTTTTTGCATGATGTTCTTCTAGCAGCCGTACTTAAATTTGTGTTATAGGGAGGTTCGGTGTGACTATGGCCC
Source organism: Aythya fuligula (assembly GCF_009819795.1). Classification (NCBI taxonomy): domain Eukaryota; kingdom Metazoa; phylum Chordata; class Aves; order Anseriformes; family Anatidae; genus Aythya; species Aythya fuligula. The sequence continues at coordinate 64,396,074 of NC_045559.1, forward strand.
TATTTTCAGTCTTGTCAGAATCATAGGCAGGTTGCCAAAATCAAGTCCTTACTATGCACTTGAGAGGTGGGAGGTGTTGTTTTTCTGCAGGTTATAATTCACCTAAATTACAGTGAAGCTATTTAAGATGATAGAAGTAGGACACATCGTTTGCTGTTGTGCAAAGCATCGTTTCAGACAGTGGAGAGACAGCCTTTCTAAAGAAAAAGCCTAAAATAATTTTCTATTTGGGAAAATGCTGTGCAATGTCAAAAGCAGATGCTGTTGTGCCAGCATCCCTTTAATGACATGCTGTTCTCATACTGGGTGTTTCATCTACTGCATTTCCGTAGTAGGTTGCTTGTATGGTCTAAGGTCAGAGACCATGTCTCTGCACAACTGGAAATGATCTAGTACATAAATGCACCACTAAAATAAAAACAATATATTATTCAAAACAGATTTCTGACATATTCGTTTTTGACCTCTTTATCTTTCATTTTCTCAGTTTCCAAAAGTTCACAGGAATTTGTTTGTTTTTCTTTTCTATTATCAAGCTTTTTCATTTTCTTCTACAATAACAGTCTTTGGATGCTTGTACAGCTGACGTGACAGGAACAGCTGGGGACATAACTTTCTGCATTTAGTGAAAGTTCATGCTATTCTGAATAGTATACTTTTCACCTTTTTGATTTATCAAAGCTTAAAATGGTGAAGAATCATTTTCAAAATGATTCCTTTTTGCCCATACATGTATTTTGTGTTACTCAAACCCTCTTTTCTTCTCCTCCCCCATAGCCTTTTTTTTTTTTTTTTTTTTTTAAAGTGGACGTGAATTTGAGAATGTCCACAACATGTGACTGGGGTGTCTTCAGCTGTGGACAGTTTTTACTAGTTTTCTCTCTGAAAAGAGAAGCTGTGTCATTCTTTGACACAGAAGAGAAGCTGTGTCATTCTTTGAGAGGCATTGTTTTATGTGTGTATTTTCAGTTGATGCTCTCATAGTCAAGCAAAGATTACAGAATAATTTGGTGTTACAGCACATAGGGTGTGTGTTACAAAGAGTGTTCTCAAATACCACCTCACTCAGTGTGCTACATGTGCCTTTACAAAAAGGCCACCATGTGTCTTACTTTGTTGGTTCCTCTCAATCTGAGAATCACAGGAAAAGACTTTGAGAATCTAAGGAGGGTGTGGAGGATGTGGGATATGTGAGTCCCTGCTGAAGAATAGTTAGAAGTCACTCTCATTCAAATGTTTGTGTATTCTTACACAATAGATCATTCCAAGCCGTGCTGTTCACTTCAACCAAATAGGTAGTAAATGCATTGAGAGTTCATCAAAGACTACAGAACTGCCATTCAAGAGAAGTAAAATATCTGGATGCTTTTCCAACAATATGCTGTTTGGTGAATGCATGAATAGAGTTACTGTGTCCACTCTGGAAACTTAAAAATAGGTAATGTTTTCAGTGTTTTTAAAACACTATACAACTCTACTTTTCTCATTCAAGTAATTGATCGTATGGAGCAAGTTGCATGTATGACTACCATATAATACATGTATGTTCTCTTCATTCACCATCTGTATTGAAAATTCAGGCTTGTGGATGGCTTTTTGGATTTGTGTTCCAGGGGTTTCAGGGGACTGGTGGCTAAACTATGCGTGTGTACTCAGATTGTTAGGTTAACTGGTATCACAGTTCATAACCTTTGGTGCCTTTGGGCACCAAAGTACTTTCATGTCATATAATATTAACATCCTAAACGTATTCACATGCCTACATTTAATATTAGTGTTTGTTGTAAGGACAATATTATTTTAACACAAATAATGAAAAAGTGGAATATGTTTCTCTTGTATTTCCATTTGTTGTTTTGAAACATCTACCTACTGCATATGGGAGAACAAGCTATTTCTGCTTTCTGTCATTTTATTTCATAGAGAGCTCTCTGAAGCATACTGCTTCTGTGAATTGGTATCAACAGAAATATCACATGGACATTTGTATCCTCCTGTTTGCAAACTCCAATCTTTAGAGCAATGTGATAGCCAGTCATGTACTTTTGGCTGAATTCTAACCCCAGTGGAGAAAGATTTTCATCCTACATCATTAAGCATTGCTACTCTGGAGTAAAAAATTTGAAAAAGGTTTATCAACACAGCTGCACCCTATAGCTTGCTGAAACAGGAACTACAGCATTATTGTTTTCAGTAAGCATCTAGTCAAATAAATGATGTAGACACTTCCATGTGAAAATAGTATCCGTTTAGATTAGCTTGCCAGGTAGATTATAGTTTTCTTTTAGTGGATTCATCTGTCATTTTAGCAGTTTATTTTGAGTAAGTACATGGTAAGTATTGTGCCTTTTCAACTGAGATGGTGATTCTGTTGAATGAACATTTGTGTATCCTTTCTCTCATATGAGAGATCATAAAACAAAATAAAGGAACTGGTAACATCAGAGAGCAGTGTTGAATTATGCCGTGAATTAGAAAGAGAAAGCTGTAGTAATTTTGTTTTTATTTGATAAATGGCTCAAAATGCCTTTAGGCTAACTCTTGCTTTGTTTTCTGCTGACACAGGAGATACATCGACGATTTGAAAATGCTCCTGACTCAGCCAAGACAAAGGCTCTGCAAACTGTTATTGAGATGAAGGTAAATGGTTGCATATAGCCAGTAGGAGAGCATATGCTTTGTAAAACAGATTCTCATAGGAAAAGCGACTGTATCAAATACCATACTATTTTGCAAGTCTTCTTAGAGAATTTAATTCAATAATTTAATTTAAAAGAAATATATTTATTTTTTATTATTTTATTTTATATTACTGATCAGGGAAGACACATAACTGCTTCACAACACAATGAAAACTGCTTACTGCCTGCCTACAACAGCATATAGAGATTTCTTTCAGTTAACTAATAGTCCATTGTATTGCAAAGATGAGTGTGATGTACTAGTGGTTCTTTGTGATGATGTGGTTTACTTCCTTTTTACACTATCAACCTTTGAAATGTCATTGCTTCACCTTCCATGTGTTAATAATGTTAGCAATTTGCAACCTCAAAATCCACTTAAAGAATGGGTCTTACAATTAGAAAGATGTCTGTATGCCATCTTAAATGCAGCTTTTCTGGATGAATTTTCCTCTCTTTCTCCCTCCTTCTTTGTCTGAACCTTATTATTTTGGTTTCCTTCCTTTTTTCCCTTCCAACTCAGTCCATTCCATCTCAGTGTTTTCTGTAGTCATTTCCCATCTTTGTGCTTTCAAAGCCTTTCTTTTACTGTCATTCTTTTATTAGTCTTTTTTATGGTTCAGAGCAATGAGAACTAATTTACCATCTGGTAACAATAAGCAGTCTTATTATCAAAAGAGAAACACAGGTATTTCTTGGAAATTATATGAGGGCTGAAATTAAGATACTGTTATAAATTACAGTGTAGAACTTTACCTCGATACCTCTGTAATTTTTTGTAGCAAAAGTCTGCTTTTCCAATTTTAACTTGAGCATCAAAAATTAAGCAGGGAATCAGACTACATCTTCAAAATGGTCCTTTAGAACAATCATATCTTATGAATAATAATAAAAAAAAGGTCTTCTAAGCTTTTATTCAGCTATGATTTGATTATCACACACATACAAAAAATGAAGGATTGGTCTATATAAGAATGGGGGATAGTTTGAAATCTTGTATTTCAGGAAAGACAAAATGTTTTGAAGACACTGACTTAAAAAAAAAAAAAAGCTACTCTAATGGATTGCATTTCATAAAGGCATATGCATGTAATAGAAAATGTGTGTGCAACTCTGTGTGCTGTATGAATCAGGTTTTGCTGTTCCTAACATGTAAGACTTCTAAAGAAACAGTAAATCAGGTAAACTGAAAGCCTCTGTTCATTCTGTAGAACCATGAAGATAATGGCAGATAGGCTTTCTCATTGTTCCAGGTGTATATTTTTAAATGATGGACATGTTTTATATGTTGTGTATATGAATCAGAATGCGTGAACATCCTTTACTGCTTTATATACACAAAAAAGATTGCTACACGTCTTCCTTGCTTACAGTGCTTTTTATGTTCTCCATTTGTGACCTGGCACACAAATTATTATTAACACAAACCTTTTGTCTTCCTTCTCTCCCCCCCCCCCCCTTTTTTTCTTTTTTTTTTTTTTCCCCATTTTTGCAGCCATGTTATGCTGCTCATTCAGTTAGAATTAAATTTCTTTGTTTTATGCTGGCTTAGCCTTACAAGGCAACCTTTTTTCGTAGTCCTTTATTTATTTTAGGTATAGTGTGTCCAAGCCCCTAGCCATGTTTCCTCTCAGTACTAAATCCTTGTTTGCCTTGAAAGGTGTAAAAAAAAAAATGAAAAATGAGTATTTGAGCACTCAGACAGATGTTATGCAAGGAGGTGTAGATTTGTTTCTGTAAAAACTTAGGGACAAGATTTCAAGGGTGGGTACATGTCCAACAAATCATTTCATATTTTACTTTTAAGATATATTATCAAATCATCTAGCTGTATGTCACTATCTGTTTCTTCTAATCCTTTTCAGGATTCAAAGATTTCTTCCATGGAGCGTGGCCTCCGGGATTTGGAAGAAGAGATTCAGATGTTGAAGTCAAATGGAGCTCTGAGTACAGAGGAGCGTGAAGAGGAAATGAAGCAAATGGAGGTGTACCGTAGTCATTCCAAATTCATGAAAAATAAGGTATTGAGAAAACTGTGACAGTAGTAAGACAAAATGAGCCTTAAGAAACAGATAGAATAAATCTTAAGGAAAGTACCTGTTATCAGGTTTCCCATTCAAGTGCTGGCAAATAGTCAGAGTTTATTTGTATGTTGTCCTAAGCCAATAAAATACCTTTAAAATAATTAAGAGAATTTTAAAGACAAATTTCAAAATAGCATTATGATAGTTCTTTTATTTCAGAAGTATTTTGTGGTTATGTTTAGACTATTGATAATCCATTATAGTTTCAAGTTTTATTTTGTCTATAGTCTTCTCAAATGTAGTCTATTGAGAGAGAAAAAAAAGTGTGTTTCTTTTTGTGACCTGTTGAATAAATTATGTTTTATTATGCAAAGGCTAAAAAGAACATGAACTATCAGTGTAACAGCTTTCCATTATGCTCTTCTTGTAGTGGAGTCAGAATATGAGTAGATCCTACAACAGTGGTCATGCCACTATTAATTTATGCACTTGGGAATATTTGTGCCTCAGGACAAATACAACAGTGAGATATGTTGGTCCTCAGACATAAAGATGAACACTGCAGTGTCAGTGTATAGCCAAAGTTGTACTATAGATAAATATCAATTGCTTCTTTGTTTCTCTCAAAGAAGTGTTTCTCAGTCTTCTAGGTAGGGAACCCTAACATCTTCTAATAAAGATTCAGGCTCCCTTGCACGGTAAATTTAGGTTTCTTGTCAGCAGCCCTGCTTTTCATAGTAACTTGTGCATACTCCTTAAAAGCACTGCACAAATCTCTGGAACAGAGGTTTAAAATTACCATGTCCTGAACAGTTCCGACCTACTGCATTTATTGTGCTTTAAGTTACTTGTCTTATATAAAGAATGCTGGAGAAAGTTTCTTGGAAAATTACTACTTGCCCTAAAGAAGAAACATTAAGTAAGTATATGTTTCTTCCAGTTCCCTCACATCAGCTCACTGATTTACCTCAAGATAACCACATCTATTCTTTTACACTTTCCTCCTTTATCCTACTGTTTTGCTTCTAGGAACTGAAGGATACCCCCTTCCAAATTAGGAATGGGGGAGATGCTTTTCTTCTTTCTATCCTTTTTTTTTTAAAAAAAATTCCTTGTTCTTTTTAATTTCTTTTATTCTTTCCTTCCTTTCTTCTTCCCTTATTAGCAACAATTTATTTTTCCTTCTCTTCTCCCTCTGTGTTCTTACAGATCTGTCTGTTCAGCAACTTGATTAATTTCTGGGTCTATTCTGTCTACTGCATCTGCTCATTACTTTTCCTGCAGAAAATTTGTTCCCTTTTGGTAACTATTCGCTCATGAGTCATAACCAGCTCCATTCTTTATATCTTGCTATCCTGCTCTGGTTTTTAAATGCACAAAACTTTATTGGGTTTTCTTTCAATATTGTATTGTATAGTCATGTGTGACTGTATCTTGATAATTAACTTTTTTTTTCTTTTTACTGTAAAACCTTCCTTTTCCTGTCCTGATTTCCTGGTGAATTCCAGTTTCAAAACTGTTGGGTGAAGTGCCCTATATTTGACATATATAAACATAACCATAACTATACATCTTTGTTTCATAACCAAATATTTGTCTGGCAGCCTATGTGAAATCACAGAGACATGAAATTCTGTTTTGAGAAGACTTAATGAAGAATAGACGAGAAAATGAGTGACCAATGTTGATCCTTCTGTTCAGTTCTTTGTCACTTTTAGTTACTTGTTTGAAACAGGCTAACTAGAAGATGGCAAATGATAAACATTTAAAGCATAACAATGTCGTGACAGGTAGAGCAACTGAAGGAAGAGCTAAGTGCCAAAGAGGTTCAAGGGGAGGACCTGAAAAAAAGAGTGGCTGGTCTCCAGGCCGAGGTCTCTGCCGTAAGATTTATTTTTTGTGTGCAGTGGCCATGCACTGGGGCTTTCTAGCTCTCTTGCTTTCGGGGTAACTTTTCTTCTCTTACCTTCCTTAAAACTTTATATAACCATAGAACTAACAGCCTGCTCAGCCCTGTAGCTGCATTTTATTCACGTGGTTTTGGTGTCCATAACATCACTCTTCAACTGAACATTTATATTAGTTCTATTGCTTGTTTTTTAATGGTATGATTCATTTAATCAGTAAGTTATTTTTCTCTATTGAAACAGATTTTCAAAAGCATTCAGCACCCATTCTGGGGCCAGACTTTCAAAGAGATTCACTTTCCCTAGTGGAATAAAAATAATTTATAACATTTCAAAATCATGTGCTGAATCCTCTTAACATTCTTTCACAAGAAAATGGCAGAAATTGGATGCTGAACACTTTTTAAAACTGACTTTTTCATATTAGCAGCATGAACTTAGGCTCTTCCTTTGCTGTGAAGGTAGTGCATTTGCTGAGTGTTCATAATGTCCCATCAAGGAGATGGGAGAACCCATTACTACCTTAACTTCCTTTGCACTGCATTCTTCCAAAAGAACTTTAATGCATTTGCAGTGTGGGCTTACTTCTTCGAAACAGGGATTTCTAAATATAATTATGTTGGGGTGCTACTTCAGGACTTTAATGTAAATGAATGTGGTTCTGTTCAGAAGAGAACAGTTCATCAAAACACAAATATTTAGGGTTAGCATCTCTTCTAAAATGGCCTATTCCAAAGAGAATTTATTTTAAAAAAGAAAGACCAAACTGGGTTGAGAAAGGTTTGCTATATTTTTAGCAAACCTAGTAATTGAAAAAATAATGCCATTTGAAGTTTTTAAAGAGACTTTTTTTACTTAGATACTGCAGAAAACATAACAAGTTGTTATAACTGGTCGTATTGGTCAGTAGCTGACAGCAGAAGTAGTCCTGGTAGCATCAATACTTTTGTATCCTCTTGTTTAAATGGATGGTGAAATCATTCTGTGGACATATTTGCTTTTAGTAAAAGTATAAAAAACAACCAATTAATATCTGAATTAAATGAACAATCAACTATCTAATAGTTCTCTAAACTAAATTCTTCATATTCCTTCACATAATTCCATCTTAAAGACAGAGTTTGTGGGGTTGTTTTTTGATTTTTTTTTTTTTTTTTAAAGAGATACATGTCCTCCTTCTGTCTCTCCCCTTCTTCCATGTGCCATCATTTCGTACTGGAATACAAGAGTCCTTGATGAAATCTTTTGTTGCTATTTGATTACTCTTTGTTAAAGAACTGTCCATTATTGAAACACTGTTGTCAAGATAAATTCACATTTACCCAAGCCTTTCAGTAATTTCTAGTAGTACTTGCATTTATTTTGATTTGAAATACAATTTATAGCTTATATCTATTTAATTTTGTTCTTGACACATTCCCAGAAATCCCAATTTTGAGGTGGATGTTTTTTTTTTTTAGTATCACAGAATTTTCAAGCTAAAAAAGGGAAAACTGTTTAGTTTTTAGAGAGATGCCCATCTCTACTGTATAATATGCAAGAGTAATATATTCGTATTTTATTCTGAGGTGTATCAAACACAAGCCAGAAAGTTGGTTATAAACTTGGACAAAATCTACCTTCAGAGTTCCCTGTCCTCTTGAATGAAAAACACATAACTCTCCAAGTTTACATCAAAATTGTCCTGAATGATCATTGTGCTGAAAATGAGATTTCATCTCATTTTAGTGCTTTACTGTTAAATTTCATACTGTTTATATTTTTAAATGATAATCCAACCTACATTTGTTAAAATAAATATGAATTTCCATACTGATTTAATTCACTAAATTAAACATAGGAAACTGCTCTCAGCATCATGTGGTTCTGAAAATGGTTTTAACAGAATCACAGAATAGTTTGGGTTGGAAAGTTCCCAGAAGATCATCCCCCTTTGCCATGGGCAGGTATACCTTCCTGCCCAATGCCCCATCCAGCCTGGCCTTAAACACCTCCAGGGATGGGGCAGCCACAGCTTCTCTGGGCAGCCTGTGCCAGTGCCTCACTACGCTGATAAGGAAGAATTTCTTCCCAATATCTAATCTAAACCTTCCCTCTCTAACTTTAAAATTCTCACTGCAGGCCCTAGTTAAAAATCTCCCTACATTTTTCTTAGAGTATTGAAAGGCTGCAATGAGGTCTCCCTGGAGCCTTCCCTTCTCCAAGCTAAACAGCCCAGGCTTTCTCAGCATTTATTCATGGAAGAGGTGCTCCAGCCCTCTGATCATTGTTATGTTGTTCTGAAGTATATCTGCATCTGCTTTAAGCATCTTTCCTAAATTTAAAAGTGTTTCTTAGACGAGAGAAATCCTAGTTTCCTGAAGAGTGTGAAAAATAAAGGCATCTTTACATACTTTGTAAATATGAGTCTGGATTGAGGATAGAAAAGCTCAGTGGTTTGACATTTGAAAGCAAATGTCATGCTTCTGAAGAGAAACCTGTAGCTGTCTCATCTTTTCTGATGCAGCAGGGTAAAGGTACATTCCTGTTACAGTTTTGCTTCATCTTCATTAAAATCTTATCCCTGCTAAGTAACTGGTTTTGGTCAGTCCTTTGAAAGATGGCTAAGAATAGACTGACTCTGTCAAAAAAGAACATCTCTTAAAAAAATGTTATTGCTCTCCTCTCTTTCTCCTTGTACCATCTATTCATGACACAATTTTTTGCTGGCTCTCCATTCAAGATAACTGAAGGCTTTAAAATTATTTGAGACAAGTTGAGGGTATAATTCTTTTTGTTGGTACTTAAGTGAATTTAACACTATTTTTGAAGCAATGATACAAATTGATCATTATTTTTTCCTTTACCCATCTTTTCTTTCTTTTTCAGATCGGTCAGGTAAAACAGGAGCTGTCACGCAAAGACACAGAGCTGCTAGCCTTGCAGACAAAGCTGGAGACCCTCACAAATCAGTTCTCTGACAGCAAACAGCATATTGAAGTCCTGAAAGAGTCTCTTACAGCTAAAGAGCAAAGAGCTGCCATTCTGCAAACAGAGGTAAAATGGGCAGTTCTTTATGACTTTCTGTACTTTATGACTTTCTATAGATCAAGAGATGAACAGCATTATTTCTTTTCCTCTTGCTTAGGTTATACAATTCCATAATGATGCGATACTGCTTGTTTTGAGCACATTGTTTCTTTGCTTACATACTTGGGTTCTCTTTCCAGAGCTTTGATGGTAAAGAAAGTATGTGTAAGTGAATATATGTACCTGTGGATGAATGTACACTTGTACAATATGCTCCTCTAACATATAGTCAATAATTTTTCCAAGGCACAGCTAAAGTGGAAGTTGCAATGCCTGAGCCAGGGGGAATTATTTTCAGTGATCTCGTAGCTAAAAGAGATCAAAGAAAGGAAGTATACAACTTCCTGTGGCTTTACTACTACTATCAGCATGTACTGGAACTCTTGCATGTGAGTCTGTGCTTATACCTGAAATACAGGCTTTCATGCTTTACGAAGCATATTCAAAGATAAAGGAATAATATTTTCAAAACTGCTAACAAATTCTTAATAAATTCCCATATTGTGTAAGATGACTGCATATTTAAATAGCAAATGAGCAATAAGTAGAATATATACATGACGGGACATTCTTGAAAAACAAGCGTGACGTGTTGAGTGAAGACAGCATTTCAATCCACTGGCGCGGAAAATTGTAGTGATAGGAGAAGTCCAAAAGATGGCGGTCATGCATCAAAAAATCTTTGGGTTGTTACTGCTAAAATAGCAAAAAGCTAAGAGCTATGAAATAGGCATGCAGAAATTTTGTGGCTAAAGCTGGTAGAAAGATTTCATAATACAGGAGTGCGACAGAATTTATTTGAACTTTTTACCCTCATGTAGCTTTCCTTTAGCCATATTCAGTAACTCTATGGGTGCACGGGGCCTTAGCTATCTGCAGAAATCAAGTTACGCAGCAAATGTCCTTTGATGTTCTAAGATGGCTTTTCTGTTTGTTCTCAGGTTTATGTGAGAGCTGAAATAGTAGTTCCTTTAACACAGTAGTGTTGTAGATATAACAGTGAAAGTCATAAGTAACATTTATAAAGTCATAACAAAAGCATCTATAAAAGTCATAACATAACATCAATAAGCGATCCAAGTCTTACAGGAAAGAGAATATCTTTAGGTATTAAATTTAACTGACATAAGGAAAGAAATGCAAAGAGACCCCACAAAGATAATCTCCAGGTCAAAGGCAGCAATTTTAAATTTTAAGCTCAAGTTGAAAATGAAGGTCTGTGTTTAAACTTGATTTTATTAACAGACAACTTGACATGGGTAAATAACTTGGATTGACCGAGGAGATAGCAGATGAAGAGCTGTTAAGATTCTCTGGAACAAAAAGAGAAAAGTATGCACTCAAAACCTTCTCTGGTTTATTTTTTAAAATGCATTAAATAAAAACAACAACAACAACCCTTTCCTTTCTAGTTTCCTGTTGGCAGTAGAAATAGAGTGAGTTAATTTAAATGACCATTTTAGTTGTGGTTTAATTCTACAAGCTAGAAACCTTAATTTTGCATTTGTTTTTATTTTATATTGATACTTCTAGATTATTGTAACTAGGTTCATTGGTATTCGTTGGTGTAACTGTGAAAATGTGTTAGTTTACGATCATAAAATCCTTTTAAAATTTCTTCATTATTTTTTGCTAGTCAGGAATGTACCCTGGATTTGTATATGTTTATTTAGGAAAAATAAAAAAAAAAATTAAAAAAGAATAGAAATTACCTTTCAGAATATTATTGAAAGATATAGATATTATATATCTATACCTAATATATATATATAATATATATAATATATATAATATAATATAATATAATATATATATATATAATATGTATAATGTTTGCTTACCTAATATATAGATATTATTATTACCTAATATATAGATATATAGATATTAGGTAAGCAAACAATTAAAAAAATACAAATAGTAGGTTTCAATCCATTATAATGTTTGAAAGTATTACAAATAAATCACTGAGTATTGTGGCAAACTTGCAAAGCTAGAAAAACATTTCACTTCTTCCTTATATATAGTAAAAAGCACTACTTTTCTGCTCATGACATGAAGTTCCTGGAAGAATTAACTTTTAACAAGTTAAAAGGCTTCGGTAGATTTTATTAAAGTTAATGTCTTAACATTGATTGTCATTATTTCAGCTGTTATGGGAGGTAAATGTATTTATTCAACTAAAATGTGCATAATTTAAATTATTTAAAAACAAAAAGATGTTTTTGACACTCATGATAGTTATTCAAAACATTTTGATGTCATTTTAGCTGAAGGCCACAGTTGTTTGTTTGTTTGTTTGTTTTTCTTTTTTTACTGTAGAAAATCCTTATGTTCTATTCTCTGATTTGCTGTATTTCTATATAATCACTGATAATGTCTATTCATCGCTGGTTTCTTCCAAATAGGTTTCTCATATAGCACTAGAATGCAAAACCAAATCTCACTTTCTCTGAAACATGAGAACACCTTTAATAATAAAAAGTGCCTGAAAAGAGAGTTTTTCTACTCTCTGCTTTTAGGTTATTCACATAGTTTGCTTCCAGATACCATAACTGAAACTTAGCTGAAATAACTGCACTAACAGTGAAGGATGATTTTCTGTCTGTCTTCCTGTCCTTGTCTTTCAGTAAGCAGATGCTGTGGAATTAAAACATTAACAGTAGTGTTTTAGAATGATGCTTCTATGACAGAGTTAAATGGATTATGGAGTTGTAAATGATGTAACTTCTCTAGAAGAGTAGTTCAAATACAGCCTAGGGTATTTTCCATAGTAAAATGTAGCAATGTGGCATGGATTGAACACATAAAAAGTGCTGTTGATTAATCAGAGTACTCCTTTGTGTCAGAGTTAAGTTGAATATTTAGAATTATCCATTTATGTTCATGAGAATTTTTATGTAATTCCAAGATATTTATACTTTTTGAAAGGTAATCACATCTATTTCATCCTTGCTGATGTACTTGACAGAAAGCTCAACAATTAAATCACCATGCACATTACCTTTCTTCTGTTTTCAGGAGTGATCCCCTCAAGCATAAGATTGAAACGCATTGATAAAGTACACTGTTGAGATGTTTGTTGCATCCTGCGATGCAACTGTTTCTGAAAGTGTATCTTTCCATAAAATAACTTTCACTAGCAGCAGGGTAGGAGCACGAGATCCTGCTTGGCCTCACTGAGTTGTTGACAGCAGCAGTCAGTGTTAAAATATCTCTAGGCCTTCTCTTTAGACACCTAGAGGAAATTAGGAGGATGAGGAAAGGAACATTCTCTGCCATATATTGGCAGAAATACTTACAGGGAAGAGGTATTTTAAGGTTGTATTTAAATAAGCATTTTGAGGGAAAAGAGCCTTTGCCAGTTAGTCTTCTATTAAAGAAAACTGCAGATAGATGAGGAAAAGATGTTAGTAAAATGTCTCAAAAGTGCATCTGACACCTGCCATTGCTAGAACTACAAAGAACAGTGTCCTATTTGTGGGGTGTTTATCTTGAGGGCTATTGGGTGGAGAGGATATTGTGGTTAACTTTTCATTTTCTGAAGGAGCCTTTAAAAATAGCTCTAAAAGTGTACAATCCTTTTGTAAATAAAACAAAAAGTAAGTATTTATTTTGGATTTTTTCCATGTAAAGTTAGTATTATGTCCCAGTGAGCCCTTTAGCTTAGTTCATTGCTGGCAGGTATGTGACTTCAATGGGAAGTTAGATTAATCAGTGAGAACTTTCCGTTTATATACTGCCCATGCTGGCATGGTACTGTAATTGGTCTATTCCAGATGGTGAATTCAGATTTATATTCAATAGAAAAATGAATTCGGTCCTCAGGACATATGTTATTTGCTCTCAATGTCTTAATAGAATGCAGAATTCTCTACAGTTCTTACTTTACTGGGGCTTTTACCAGCATTTTGGAATTATAGTAGTAGACTCTCCCAAACCAGAGGCATTTAGGGAGTGGATCACATTTAATGAGGTGTGTATGAACAGGAGCTGGGTGTCTCCAGCAAGACTTGTTAGCACAGGCCCCATTAATACCTACGCAGACACCTGCAAATGTTCTCAGTGCACAAAACTGTGTTCACTGTGTTTATTTAATACCATGTACTAGAGATTGTGGAAGAAGAGTTGGAACTGTTTTCTGACCTGAGCAGGCCCTGAAAATAGTAAGTACATCAGTCCTGCCTTGGGCTTAGAGGCCTAGAAAGAACCAAACAGGCTCGGCCCAGTGTGTGTGCCTCAGCTCTGTGAGGTACTCATGTCATCTTAGTGGCCCAGATAACTAGGAGCTGCATGTTCATAACAAATTCACTTCTGCATGCCAGAATGGATGTTGCTGCAATTGGTACAGCAAGTTGAAGAGTCAAATGTAATTTAATTATTAAGATAATCAATGTCAAAAATTGAGAATCAAGTCCTGTGAACTGCCACAGTATGCAAAATCAGCCAGTAAACATAGCTTTTAAGGTTTGACTCCTGACCATGCTCTCAGGGAAATAGCTGAACTCATTTTGTGTTTACTGTCTTTCAAACAAATCAAATAGTAAAATATCACTAAAGTGATCCTTTTTAAAGTGTCGTTTTTCATTTCAGGTACTTGGATACTTTATATAGCATTATCCGTGGCAGCATAAAAATAACATTTCACCTCACACACCAAGTATATTTTTATGTCTTCCTTTGTGCATTTCTCAATTATTTCTGTGTTCTGAGTGCTGACATAGATAGGAGAGAATTACTTCAACATCTACCTTATAAAGTAGCTGGCTCTAGTTAGAAGTCAGAGCAAGCTCTTAACACATTTCAGGATTGATACTCCGTCTGTGTCTTTTGCTGCCAACAGTGTAGTAAGAACAACAGAGAACAAATATTTTGAATTTTGCCAATAGAGGGAAATCAGACCTTAGATAAAATGTTTGTGGGATTCTACCTTCTGATGTTACTGAATAGAGCATGGCCTCATTCACAGATCCAAATGAATGGTTCAACCATGGTTTGATCACATTGCAGTCAGATGCGAAGAGTCACTCAGTCTAAGGAACAGAGTAAAGTATGTTTTTTTTCTAGGCATCACTAACATCTTCATAAACCCAAGTGCAAACCACCAGCATCACAATAATAGCCTGATTGCTGGTGCACACTAGAGATGATGGGAAAAATAAGAAAAAATATGTGGAACCCAAGTCCTGTTGTCTCAAGCTCCTTGTTCACTTCTGAAAATTTCTGTGGATTTTTGAAAATTTTAATGATTTCCCCAAGCTATAAATTGGTTATTTGCTTCTTAAAGTTAAGACTAATTATAAAACCCAAGATTAAAAAAAATGGCTTAAGAATAAATTTAGTTTAAATATTATGTAATTTCTTATGTTAATTCTGGTAATTATTGGAGTTACTAATGTTCTAGTTTTTCTTGGAAATTCAGAATTCTGCATGCTTCATATATGGCTATTAGGAACAGTCATTGAGTATTATTTACTGCTACAGGAAAATTCTGTGGCTCCTAACAGTGTTTTTCGTACGTGCTTCTTACAAGGAAGAAATTGAAAAATCTTATGTATGGTACGCAGCTGAAGAGAGGTGCCTGTCTAGGAAGGCTATTGTGTTGAAGGCAGCCAGAAATGTTCTTGTTTTACTAAAGCTTCTTGGGAAATTGGATGGTATGTGCAGGCCAAGTTAGCAAGCACATTGTTATACGAGGAACTAGCAGTTGCCTGAGCTGTGCTGTAAGATTTTACTTGCCATGCGTAATTAAAGACATAGCAGACTATTACTGTGAAAGCAGTTGGGTTAAGTCTGGGTTAAGACAACACCATCCAGGACACAGAAGTCAGGAGAAGGGGCGTCAGCACCTCAGTAGCTGTTTGCCTAGTCGTTTCCATGTGCAGAGAAAATCTTAAGCTGGCTTTGTTGAAGTTGGCATCACCTGACTCCCACAGACCTCAATTCTTGTCACTGTGGGAGGATGCCATACATAAACTGAGTTGACATGAATAAACAAGTGCAGTGTTCTGCCAGGAATAGTGTTAAGGTGATGACTGTGTATCCTGCCAGCCTTTGAAAATATTCCTGAAAGTGTTTTCTGTGGTTTCCTAGGCAGGGACCTCACACAAATAAAACCAGGAATGCAATTTACCCCAAACCGTAAGCTAATATAGAGTTCAAACAGGATAATCAATCAGAAAATGGAAAGCTTTTTGTGGATAAATTTCTGTTTGCAGATGTTCTATGTTCACGTAATACTTTGCTGTAGACATCTGGAGTGTCTCAAATATTTTGTAACACAAATGTTGAGGGTATATAGATATGCTTGTGAGAGAGATTTTCAGTTTCCCTTCAAGTATGAATGAAAATGACAATTAGTTTTACTATTATATAGTAAATAGGTATATGCAGAGAAGGACATACCTAATCGATCTCTAAATCTGTTTCTTAAAAGAAGGCAGTCTGCTCCACCTGCTAAACTTTTCATTACAAACAGTGTCAATTCCATATATCACATTTGGGTAGTACCTGTTCCTGTAATATCACTACAAAATATACTCCATGCACTGCCTGTTGGGTGAGAGGTTAGGAATGTGCTTTTAATAATGTATGTGTAAGTGAGAAGGCTCCAGACATCGAGGTGGCAGCAGGACCGCAGTGCTGATTGGAAGAACAGGGCAGTTCTTTTCCCTCTGGCAAGGACTTGTTGCTCCATGTAAAAAGAATCAGACAAAACAACAACGGCTTTTGTGGGCGTAACATACTGTAAACGTAGAGCCTTAGAGGCAACCTTTCCATTAGCAAATTGAAATAAAGTGGAATTAGAATAACTCATTAAAACTAAACGTTGCTCAAAATGCCGTAAGCAAGTGACTACCTAAACTCTTTCCCTAGCTGGAGTTGTCCATGTCGTCTTTTAACTTCATGTTTCCACTGTGCAGAAGGACCAAGAAATTCAGTAATCACCCTGTTTACTCTGTGTGACTGATGTCCTGTAATGGCTTCAGCTAACAGGAACCAAATCTGATACTGTCAAATAAGATTAGCAGCCAAGCTGGCAGATTTGAGCTTTGTCTGAATGCTGAGTGGATAGGGGTCAGTGGGTTTCTTTTGCTATCTTGAGCAGGTTGCTGGTGTTGGATTTCGTATTCTACAATGGTGTTTGAGATTAGTCTGTGCTCTGTGGTGACCTTTTTTTTCTCATCAAATTTATATTCGGGTAGCTCTGATTCCTTCTCCCATTTCTTTTGTCTTGTGAGCTCTGTGTTTCATTTGTGCAAGATAACTGTAGAAGGAAAAGCAAAAGCTTCTCAATGTGCAGTTTTGAAGTTTGAGGGTACCTCAGAATTCTCAGTGTTTCTAAGGTTATCGAGACTCTAAATATGTTTGTGTGTCCAAATTGCATTCACAATATTCTATAGCATGTAATTTGTTCCATTTTATCTTTAATTCAAAGCTGCATCCTACAGAAAAAAAATACTCAAACTGTTTTATTGCTATTTAAACTAAATATTCTTAGCCCTTGTAAAGTAACCCTCTTTCCGTGTTTTTATCTGAAGTGGCCACACAGACCTGTGTTTTCATTACCTCCAAGCTGAGCTAATACTTTAATTAAAACCTGAATACGAAGTGACTATTTGGTACTAATAGTAAACATTTGAATCTCTGAACATTGTTAGTGTTTCAAATAAAAGGGTTGATTTTCCTACGCATGAGAGAACCTCTGCAGCTTAGAAGAAACATATTCTTCTGGCCTCTACTTTGAGGGGGGAAAATGCCTAACTTGTATCCTGTAAGACTGAGCTATGTCTGAAGTATAGTTCGAGATACTTCAGGAAGGACCATTAATGTCATATAACTGGGAATTAAAACATGATTGTTTTCAGTGTTTTGTCCCCTTTCTATTTGTAATTTGATAGCACACACTTCCTTGTGGAAGAGCAGTTTATCTTTTCAAAAGTTCTCTCCTTCATTGCTAAACAAACCCTTTCTGTATGTTTGAATCTAGGTGGATGCATTACGCTTACGTCTGGAAGAGAAGGAGACTATGCTAAATAAGAAGACAAAGCAGATTCAGGAGATAGCAGAGGAGAAAGGGACACAAGCAGGAGAGATCCATGACCTGAAGGACATGCTAGAGGTGAAGGAGCGCAAAGTTAACGTTCTTCAGAAGAAGGTAAGATTGTAGACGTCTAAGTCAGATACCCATCTTTGACACAACCTCATTCCTAAGCTTGTCAAGACGTCTGAACTAGAATTTACGTTTTGGATGTTAGTGATTCAGTCTGTTCACTTAATGAGAAGATGGTGAATGATGAATTTCAATTTAAAGTTGTGAAGAAAAAAGAAAAAAATTCAAAGTAAATGTTCCCTTTCAGTGGGCGCAGGTGCTGCTTCTGGTTCCACTGCACTGTTAAAAAATGCCTGAAGTATTTGTAGGAGGCATGTCTCATGGAAAATCAATCCTTTCACACCAATCACCTTAAAGCTGCACTGATGTGAAGCATTGGGTACAGTGTGACTGATACCAGTATGTGAATGAATGAATGAAGGGTTGTCTCAGTAGAAGCAATTAGGTTTATTCCTCTGTAATTTACTGAGAAAAATTCAGAAGAATTCAGTAGGTATAACTTTCATTAGAAATGCTGTTACATCATACTAAATTCTTCTCAGGAACTTGTAGAAAAGGATAATCAGAGTTAAGACTATCCTACATAACTTTCTGGATAAGAAAATGTAGACCTTGTCAGTGAAACTAGGGAGGTCTGGGTAAAAAAAAAGATGTAGACCCTGTCACAGAAATTAGAGAGGTTTCCTAAAGGACTTAGAATCCTAGGGCAAGGAAAAAAAAATATATATATATATATATATATAATATGTGTATATATATATTAGTTTATAGAATAATTTTTTCTCATTGTTTGCATTTGTACATAAGATGTTCTTGGATCTTGTTATGTATGTATTAGGGTCTGAATGTGCTTTTTTTTTTTTTTTTTTTCCCTAGACGCTTTAGCAATCTGTGGAGTTCTTGTAATTTTAATAGTTCAGAATATTGATTAATTTCTCAAGCCTGGACAATGCCTTTTCTTTGACTATGATCTATAAATCATGAAAGTTTAGGTCATGATCAGTTCCATTACAGCCAACTTCATGTGGGAATGGAAGTTCAGCCATGGAGTTTAGCCATATATGTGTTGTTAATAATTCTAGAACTGCCTTATTCCCAGTCTTCATGGTCTCGCTTTTTGACTTTTTTAATCTTTGTGGTACACTTAAAGACTTCTAATTTTTGTACTGTACTTTCTCGTTGTTTTCAAAATTGGTCATGTACACTCCAAACATTGATTGAGATCCCAGCAGAATGCTTAACCAAGAAGCGGGGAATCAGACATTTTTGTAAATGTTAAATGTCAGCAAGGTTATTTTACTTCTGTTTACTCTTACATTGTTGGCTTTTTCTTCTTATTTGTTCTACTTAACTCTTTAGAATGGTCTTTTATTGGTTCGTTCATAAGCAGTGCTGAAGGTTCTATTTTTGCTCATTTTCTTTACTTGTACTTCTTGAAACCACTCTAACAATTATTAAGACAGTTTCATCTTGCCTCTTCATGTGGCTACCCTGTTTTTTGAGGTTTGTTTGCTGCTGCTTTCAAGTAAAAGTACTTGATCTCTCCAGATAAGAAAGTGAGGTCCCAAACTTTTAGATGTGGAGTTTTTGAGCTCTTGTTTTCCTATATAGCTCAACAAAGGACAATATTACTGTAAAAATAATTTGAGCTGTTTTTGAAAACCTGTCTATGAGCTTCTTAAACAAAGAAACATATACTCTGTCTATAGAAAAATATCTCTTTCCTGCTGCTAACTAGAATCACACACAGATTTGAATTTGCTTTAGCCTTCAAGTTGTTGGAATCATTTTCTTTAACATGAACTGTTAAATTGTTAGGTTTTTAAATCCAAAGATATTGTTTTCAGTATCTATCATTAGCAAACCTAGAATATTTTTATGGAGAATTCAGCTGACAATCCTTGAACCTGAGGTTTTTGAAGCAGTATGGAATTTATTTTTGGTTTGTATGGTCCAAGGTAAATAAGCATAAATTCAGTCCTTTAAACTTTCAACTGATTTTCTTAATTGTTACTTCAGACCTGAAATTTAAGACTAAGTTTGAGAATCTCTATAGATTGTGCTTTGCACTTTCTTGCATAAAATCTGTTACTTTAAAGTGCTAGAGAAAATTTTGAACTCTCATTTTATCTGGTACATGTGTCTTTCCTTTTTTTTGACTCTACAGATAGTTATGTCAGCCTTCTGCCTGAAACTTCATAAGCCTGGATCTACTCTCATGTGAATGTGAATGTTATTCTCTTAAAGAGGAAAAAAACCTCTATTTTTTTTTTTTTTTTTTTACCTTTTTGCATTTCTTAAGTACACATTTTTATTGAAGTGCACAGCCTCTTTTATGCTTTATACACGTGCTTTCAGATCCTCTAGTGGCAGTTCAGAATTTTATTTACATTTAAAAAATGTGTAGCCTTTAAACATTCACATCCATACAATGACAGTAAGTTTTTTTATTTGTCCCTCTGATTATAAACTGGTAAGTTCAGAAAGATCAGATTTTTAATTGAAGATCTGGATGATCTGGTAGCAGCAGATCTTTCTGCTGGCGTAGTTATCTGTTATTAAATGCGTATTTTAAATTTACAGCATGATTTAAACGGTATTTAGGCATTTTAAGTGAATACAATGAATGATTATGAAAGCTGTGTGGTACAAAAAAGTGTTCATCTTGTATAGTGTTAAGAAATGTTTTTCTGTGGATTTCTGAAAACAGCAGCAGCATAAAACTACTACTTGCAGTTATGAGGAAGAATGGGGTACAGGTGTTGGCATGTTGAAGGAATGTAACCAGATAAAGTATTTGATTAATAGATACTATTTAATCAGAATTTACCAACTATTTTTCCTTCAGCATATGCTCAGATTGAGGTTAGTTTTGAAGTGTGTGCTCTCATGAACTAGATTTTGAACTCTAACATATTTTTAATGCTAGGTAAAAAAATTAAATTGTATCAAATACTAAAATCATAAAGACATTCAAAGAAAAATATTTATTGGAAAATCATTAACTTACATGTCATCAATTTAGGAAAAGCTTTTTACTTTCTTTTAAGATTACATAGGGCACCTCTACTAATAACATAGGCATAACCAAATGATGCCTATCATGGCATTTGGACTTTTGTTCTTAATTTTTATATTTTCTGTGGCTGTTTTAGATGTGTAATCACCTATTCTAATGACATTGACAAGAAATACTTTGGTATGGTGTCCAAAATTGCATTGTGCTAAATTTCTGCAATTTCCATTGTTGAGACAAAAATTATTTTAAATACACCCTTTAATATTGAGTCTCTGTTTGGATTCATTGACATAGGTCATTGCCTGGTTTGTTTTATGAACTGTTAGTATCATTCTAGTTCACCACTTTTATTAATATAATAAAGTATACTTTTTGGTCATTCTGAAATCCAGATGAAGAAAGTAATGTTTACTGGCTGATTAACAAACAAATAAAAGACACAGAAGAAGATTATGAGCAACAAAAATCTGAAAAATTAACATGACAATGGGCATCGCTACTGATACCCAATAGGTACCAATTTGAGAAAAACACGTGCTTCATATCTTCGGTTGTGGAATCTTTCCAAAATGGGAAGCTTCTACAGTGGAGGTGGTTGATAGCATCTTTACTTGAGACAAGAGAAGCAGTAGAAATGCTAGAAATTTGGACATTACAGAAATGGTCTTTATGTCTGAAAATTTCATGCAAAATCTTTGTTTCGTAGAGCTTTGGGATTATTGTTTTTTAATTCATTAAAAATAAGTCTAGCATAAAATCTCATTTTCAGTTGTTAGAAACCCAAATGAGGGGAAAACATCAGAAAATAAAATGAGGAGCATTCAGAGCAAGTCTGAACCTGAAAAAGATTAAGTTGTGCTTCATTATTCTCTCTGCCATATCTGTCTGTCAGTGCTGGTAGACCAGAATGGAGAGGAGTGGGGAAAAAAAAAGTCAATGCTTACTAATCAAATCTTTTTAGAGAAGTATCATTTGCGACAAAAGGTAAGTAACAGTTACAATGAAGAAAAAAAAATCTCTATATAAAAGCAGTTAATTGTTCACCCTTTGCTTGGTGGAGGGGCATGTTTCATCTTTGGGAGTGTAGTTAATACTCCTTCATTGTGTAATGCAGCTGCAGGCAAATAAAGTTCTAGTGTCTGAACATAGGGGTGTTTTTTGGCAGCTCCCCACACATAGTGTGGTAATTGACCTGTGATAAAGTAGAGGAAGAACACGGATTTTTTTTGTGGCTATGGTGATGTTACTTGTTTAGCCAGTATTCAGGAAGACTCCAGATGCACTCCTCCTGCTCTTTTGAGTAAGAAGCATTACCTTTCCCCAGAGGAAAATAAATTCTGTCTACTTTGCAAAAAGCTTAGAAATCAAAACAAATATTTATGCTTAATGATAAGAAATACTACATAGCAGGAGAGAAAGACTACAAATTGAATTTATAACTCAGTTGTTTAAAATCAGTATTGGTCATATTTACTGCAAGAACGGAGTTGGTTTAGTATTCATAACTTCTAAAGTTCAGTGTTTTTACTTTAAGGGTAATTTTGTTTCCATTCCCTCATCCATGAAGTAGATTCACCTCCTCAAGCATCTCTTCTGATACAACTCTGAAGAGACAAGAGAACATAGAGAAGGAACTGCATTTTCAAACCTTAATTCAGTTTATTGTAGTTTCATCTTCCCTGGTGTGGCCTTCATGTTGGTTATCAGATTAATGAATACATGTATATGATTTTCTAAGAATTAATAAAATGTAGGGTGGAATTATAGATATGCCTTTGAGATTTTCTAAGATGACACTTAATGCTTAAAAATCCTGTATTACTAACACTTCACTTGATGACCTGTTCAAACCTGCAGTGTGTGTCTGAGTTTCAGGTTTTGCTTTCTCTGTAGAAAAGAACAAAGTAAGAATGTCCCATCAAAGATGTATGTTTACAGAGTGAGTAATCATATGGCCTCTCATTTAAGACCGGATAATTTTTTGCCTTGGTAATATACCTGTGGGCAAGCTTATTCTCTGCTTTTT
The DNA here is from genome assembly GCF_009819795.1 of Aythya fuligula. Lineage (NCBI taxonomy): Eukaryota > Metazoa > Chordata > Aves > Anseriformes > Anatidae > Aythya > Aythya fuligula. The sequence continues at coordinate 64,418,913 of NC_045559.1, forward strand.
ACATGATTGAATTATGAGCATGTAAGGAGGAGCACTGTACAGTGCTACACGGTCATATTAGATTGCTAATCAGCCCAGCTTCTGCAGGGAGGCAGAATGAAAGTATTTGATGTGTTCTTTGCTCAGACAGGATTGATAAAATAGTTACTTTTCTTCGGGAACAATGTGCCTTAATAAGCAAGGATTGGGCGTATTTCCATAAATATTTTTCTGACAGAAAAAGCCATTCTTCCACTCATTTTACACCATGTCCCTATTCATGTCACTGAACTGGTTCCAAACCCAATTTAGAGATTTCAACTACCACAAAGAGGACGTAGAGTCCCCACAGGCTTGTGCCAGCTTGTTTAAAAAAACTGACAGTCGTGACCTCAAAGATGTGTCCTGGAGGGTCATGAGGGAACCTGTCCCTCCGTGTCCCTGAAGGGATATCAGACCTCTGCTGCTTTTTCCTTCACTCCAACCGTTCTGTTACAGGCTGACTGATTATCATTGAACACAGCAAACTTGAAATGTATGGCTTTTAGAAATTTACAAGAGGTATAGTTCCTGTTCTTTTCAGGAACACCCTCTTAGCATAATGATCCTGTGGGTTTTCTTAATTCCACTATTCAGGGAGATTAGTTGTTTAATTCCCATATGGGAAATGAGGATGAAACACAATTTACTTTCATTTGACAGTGAGCCGTGAACACTTTGAAAATATGATCCCTTACCCTTATTCGTTGACTTTCTACTTCTCTGAGAATCCACTGAGGCTTTTGAGCAGTTGCAGCCCAGCTCAGCTGGCATGATGGTTTTTGTTTTTTTGTTGTTTTTCTCTAAATATACCGTAGCTAGTAAGAGTCTATTAGGGTGGGTTTTTAGTATAAGTTTAAAGATGTCTGATTACCAAAAAGATCTTAGAGTTTATTAAAACCATTTCAGATTCAGTGTCAGCAAGATATCATATACCTCTCAGGAAAGGCTTTAGCCCATGAGATTTGATCTTTTAAAATACTTTCTTAGCCACATAATAACACATATCTTTCTGATTTGGAATATTGGCCCTAGAAGGTTCACAAGCATAGCTTCAGACAGTCTTTTCAGTGGCGGGTATCCTTAGTTTACAGTTGCTGGTGGAGGTGACAGTGTATTCTTCAGGGACTCAGCAAGGAATATATTTCTGATCTTTTTGCCTAATCCAGATTAGTCACGGCAGATGCCTTGTTGTAGCTTGAGGAGCACTCCAGCATTCTCATTTTAAGGGCTTTTGGTTTCCAAAGGAACAGATGTCTCACAGCTGAGTTGGGTGACACATATACAGTGCTCCATGTATGGCCTTACAAGTGCTAATGTAGAGGGAAGTGTCACCTTCCTTGACCTGCTGGTAGAGCTCCTCCTAATGTCTTGTGCCTTTTCTTGTCATTCCTTGCTCTAAGAATTTTGATTAGGAAAAGTGTTAATGATCTGACCATGGTTTAGTTCTAGTGGAAGGATTCTCTTGGTATATTATTATCAAGTCCAGCTACTTACTCCCTCTTCCCAGACCTACATAAACTTCTAACACACTCTGGCACCTGGCCATGTTGTATCACATAGCATGGATGTTAGTAGCTTTGTGAACAAAGCACACTTGTCTTGTAAGAAAGGACTTTCTAACCAACAGGATGGCACCAGGCACATTGGCCAAGTTGCTACCTCAGTGTTTCCACAGATGTATCCTTCCTGCTGTGTCTCTGATATTCTGCACTATATCCTGGAGATGGCAGACTGCACTCTGCAGAATATATCTGTTCTTTCTAGCATCCCTCAGGTGTCTGGTTTCCTCTTCTACTTGCGAGATAAATTTTGTATCTGGGACTCTTGTGGATCTCCTCTTCAAGTCACTAGCATCTAGTTCCTTGTTTTATCAGTCTACAGATCGTGATTTTATCATGCAGGAGAGTAGGTGAAACCTGGAGCTTATCCAGTTTTCTTTTTGAATATTATCTCTGTAGCCTCATAAAAAATCTTTCTGAATACAGGTTCTAGGCTCAACATATATCAGTTTTATTCTTGGTGTTTTCCTTTTTTTTTTTTTCATATCAGTTAGAACAAAACATTCTTTGATTCTACAGTGTACCAGAAATAGTATATTTGAATATCAAATAATTATTCCAGAGCACTTAAGCTTCTCATGGAATTTTTTCAAGAATCAGAGGGCAGTTAGGATTTATATAGAATTGTATTTATATAAAATTATCCAAATAGTGCTCTCTTCATTTATTTAGATTTAGGTTTTCATATATGAACTTAGAGTGCATGCATTTCCTGCTGTTTTCCTTGCAATTATCTGTTCATAAGGGTAGCAGCTGCAGTAGGATCACCCTAACACTGTAATCATTATTCAAGCAATTTGCCACCTATTAACTTCTACATGTATGAGTTCTAAGAAATTTGTAAGAAAAAATAATAATGATATGGCTGGTCATTCTTAAAAAGCATTAAAAAAGGTAATTTACCAACAGTGGCCATGATGTTTGATATGTTGGCCACAAGGATTATGTGATTTGTGACTTGTTCTTTTTAGGCTGCCTTGTGGAATCATTCAGAAAATGCTATCATTATAACCTAAATAAGTATTATTACTAGTCGCCTAAAATGTAAGATGGATGGAGAATCCCAAATAAATACTGCATGGATTTGGAAAAATAACTCAAAAAATGTGTTTTTTAAATGCACATTTTAAAAATAAATCTGAAAGTTGCATAAAACTCACTTTTATTAAACTTCAGTGTAGTGAAATATGTAAGTGAATTTACTTGTGCACTTTGGAGATTGTTTAGTAAATTATATGGAGCATTTTGACCTAGTGCAGAAAGAAAATTTTAAATTTGAAAAAACAGTTTTAAACAAAACACATTTTATGTTATTCAGTAATTTTTAGTGTATAGTTATGGTTGCCAATGCAGCAACTATGTTAGAGGAACCCACTGGATTCACAACAAATATTATGTCTGGTTGGTTTATAAATTAGAATTTGTAATTGGAGCATATGTTGCTTTATTTTTATACAGCCCTCTCTTTAATATATGCTCCCTCTTTTGCTTGGAGCACTGTGTGATACCACAGTAAAAATAAAAACATCTGGATCATATGTAACATATGTACCTGTATTCCCAGATGAATGATAATACTCTTTTCAAAAATCAGGTGCTGTTCTGATGTGTGTGAAAGATAGCAAGCCAATTTCTTATTCTGAGATATAGTAATGTACAGAACATTTTCTTGACGTATGCTGATGTTACTAAAGAATCTTGCCTGTTGCCTTTGGTAACTAGAGTACTTGCCTTTTTTTTTTTTTTGATAATGAATATTCACTTGTCCTTTTAGATAGGTAATTTCAAAGAGAGAGGGAAAACAGGACTGTGGGGTTAATGATTTTGGTTCTGTAGTTCAGCTGTTGTAGCTGGCTAATATAGGGTTTTCAACTGATATGCGTTGCTGTAATAGTGTTATACATAAGATTGATAGCACCAGCAATGTTACAAGAAAACTCAGTGGGGTTTCTGGTATTATCTCTGCTCCTATGTTCCAAAAAACTGAAACCACAATTCAGCAAATCTGTCATATACAGAAGGGATCTTTTTTTGAGTATCCCTCAAAGAGGAGCATTTTAATATTACATCCTTCTTGTGCCTTGAGATAACCTCTTGATTGGCAAGACAGAACATTACTCATAGGTAGTGGGACTGACAAATTCTGGTTTCTTGAAGGGATCTGGGAAAACAGCCAACTTTGGGGCCTCTTGGTTTCATTATAAATTAAACGTGTAGTTTTTCTGGCAAGATAAAGCTAATAAGCTTTGTTGGTGTGTTCCCTGTCATGCTAGACAAATACAAAGCTCCCTATGATTGAAGAGACAGGAAAAGCAAGGGCGTATGCCTTTTTTGAGGTTGCTTACATCAGTGTTCCTCACACGGCTTTTCATTGCTCTCTGGGTTGCAAGACTTCACAATTTCCAACACTTTGGTCACCGCTGAATTGCTGTCCAGGCGTTTTCTGCTCCTCAGGGGATTGTCTGAGCTACGTCTGGAACAGACATTACTGATACAACTAGCCAACTTAATGATCTTCACTACAACAGGGCAGGAGTAATTTTTCAGTATAAATCAATATTTCCTGGTTTCAAGAGTGGGTTTTGAATCCACTAGGCTAGGTAATCTTCTAGGTTGGGTGTCTGTTCAATATTTATACAGTCATTAGGACTGACATAAGGCACAAGTATATGAATAGCTTTCAGGCTTGTGACTTTTCTAACGCAAAGGTTAAGAAAACTTCATTCCAGTGTGTGGTCACTATGGAGCAGTGTCACAAGGAGCAACTAAGATCGCGTTGTCCTAGAACATGAGTTTGATAATTAGGATGCTCTTCTGCATGACGAAGGTCTTACCTACCTTCAAGCAAAGATGAGAAGAGCATGGTTGTAAACACAGAACTTCTGCATAAAGAGAACCACTCTTCTAGCCTTTAAGTTTAGTAGAGTGATGATTTGCCTAAAGCAGTCTGTGTATAAAATGGAAAACAATGTTATCAAATGATGATACTAATTTAATAGATTGAGTTCTTAGGCTCATACATCTTCGGAGCACAGGCCATGAAAGAATTTTATTTGGGAGTTTGATATTTTTGTCAGCTGTCACTGTGTGTTCTGAAGAAATTCAGTAAAAGCAATAAGAGGTAAATACTCAAAATATACATACGTACTCTTCAGTTTAGTATTTGCAGTAGTACCTTACTCCTCCCTTGTTATTCATCGTTATATTTCCTTTCAAGGAGAATGAAGCAGGATAATGGCAGTGGATTGGGCATGTTTTATAATGGAATTAAAAACATCTATCCTTTCCAGAGCTCTCCTCACTGGTTTAGGGCAGTTTTATCTTACAGTATTTCTTTGATCATTTTAATAAATCAGTGATTTGGACAGTGTAATTGACTGTCTAAATCTCATTTAAAATCTTTGTTCAAGGTGTAGAGCTGTCTTGCTTGAGTGATCCTTAATGATAATGTAAATGAAAATGAAGTTTAGTTTGCAGTGAGGATTTCCTTTTAGTCAACATTAAATCCCCATGTTCCCATCCTTTCCACTGCCTCAGTTTGTCTTCTCTGCTCTCCATTTTCCGTTCTTAGCTATTGCAGTGTAGTTGCAAGTTAAGCCTCTAAATTCTTTTTTTTTTTTTTTTTTTTTTTTTTCTGTGATGAGTATGTGATTTGTAGCACTATACTACTAGGTGGATGTGTTTCACTAGTTATGGTATCCGTACTCTATGTAGAACCAAAATCAAAGTCTAAAGCACATCAAGAAAATAGCATCAGTATTTCTGAGTATGAGAGATCAAATTGCTATAGAATGAAGAATATTTGATAATAATACTCAATGAAACACTGCACTTGGGGTTTATTCAAGTGTAGAGGTTTAATTCATAATTTACTAAGTTTTTCACTTTAAATTTTTTAAGCATTATGTAGCCTTGTAAAGCTTGAACTACTCCAAAAGGAATGTCACAATTTCTTCGTTTTACTCTGTTTCTTATAAAACAGAATGTAAAATCTATGCTAACATTTACTGGTTCCAAGTTTTCCTTGATTTATCAGCCTTTTGTAAGAAAGGGAGAGACTCTTCTCTTCCACAGTGACGTAGTTTTGGTTTTCTTTATTTTGAATGTTTGGATACCATCAATAGAAAAATTCTCCTAATTATAGTATTTTTTTTTTTTTCTGTAAGGAACTTTCCTAAATCAAATCTGCATATATATCAGCAAAATCCTTCCTGGGACTTGGTACAGGAATGAGGAAACATCCCCAAAACAGTTGTTGGTGTTTTTGTTGTTGTTCAGGTTTTTTTGTTTGTTTCTCCCAATGTATTTGTATTTGGTGGCTCTTAGGAGGAAATCTTTAGAAAGCACAGTCACAGACATTGCTTCAAAATGTCAGGACACAGCTGAAAGGGAAATTAGCATGATGCTATTCTTCATGATTAGGCCAGGATTTTAACAAAATGTATGTCATCCATAATTAGATTGTGAAACAAATTACCAGCTGATTTCGATTATGGTTCTCAGTATAAGTGGCGTTTTAGCACATGTGAAATAAATGAGTAATACATAAGCTTAGCGTTTCATTTTAGGAGAAGAAGAGAAGCAGAGTCTAAATGAATTTGTTTTGCTATTTAAGATAGCGTTGTTCTGTAATAAATTACATGGGTGAATGAAAGTACTGTCCTGAAGTTGGAAACAATGAATTGTCTTAACAAACAACCCAATTTGAAATCTTGATATTAGTGGGTAATGCATACATGTTTTTAGCTGATAAATACTGGCAAAAACAAGAGGTCACCAAGTGAGGCTTTAAGATAAAACAGTGATAGAGATGTGTTTTTTTTTTTGATTTTATGTAGTTAACCACTTGGCTCAGATAGTGCTGAAACAAATCTCTTATGATCAGCTTTTATACTTTCATTATTTAATTTGCATTTTAAATATTGTCCGTTCATATTAAAACCTGTATGCTTTGCAATATAACCAATATCTGTGGGTTAAAAAGAGTGTCTCCTCCTGCACCCCTCTCTTCAAAAACCTCTCTTGTATTGGCCAACACACCATGGAAGGATTTTTACAGTACAAAGACTGTTTCTGACTAGATTGGGCTATTGATATTATTAAACCTCCTCAGAATGAAGTAATTTCTTAAGTAAATTTAACTGTTTTATGGCCGTCTAAGGACGTGACTCATTGCTAATGTGTAATTTTTTCTAAGCAAATACTTTGGAACAGAGACAATGTTTAAGAATGTGTAAATTAGCTCCCTTGAAAATGTGAATTTCAGGTTATTTGCCAACTCAAGAGTCAGCCTACAGTCTGTAGGTCTTCATTCCTTCTATTGTTGTTTTTTTGTTTTTTTTTTTTTTTCTGACTTGAACTCTGCAAGATTCTCCTTAGAAGCTTGTAAGGAAAATGCTTCTCAGCGTAAGTTTTCAGAAACTGAAAAGTTTGGTAATAACATTGTGTTGGAAGGTTCGAAGGAAATTCAATCTATTTACTAGCAGGACAGAAAGACTACAAAGACAATAGTTATATTCTGAGAGTATGATCTGAAACATCTGTTTTAAATGCTGCTTGATATAGGGAATACAATAGCGCAGGAAAAATTCTCTTCTATTCAGATGATGCTACAATTGTAACTCAGCTTATGGCGACAGTTCGTTAGTTCTATTTTGCAGGGATCTGTCAGCAAACCGGTGCTACCAGAGGGTGATTAAGTATGCGAGGGAAAGGAGAACAAGAGAAAACAAAGGGATGGAAATGTCCTCGGAGATTATTTCTGTAAACATAGATGAACTATTTTTCTAGTAGATATAAATATACTAGCACAGCACCTTTGTGTGGAAAACAAAAACAAAACAAACAAACAAAAAACACTGAAAAGAGAATAGTCTTTTGGATCAGTGTCAATTGTTTGTAACTCCTTCATCACAGGTACAAAATAATTAACTGTCTATACAAGTTATTAAGTCAGGCTTTGTTGTAGCAGCTCTTCTTTCTCCATACCATTCTTTTCTCAAGTCAGTATTATTGCATAAATGTGAATACAAAGTCAGGTCAAGAATAAAACGTTGATTCGATTAGCAGTTCCCTGATTTCTTTTTAAGCATTGTTTTCACTTTGTAACCGTTTCTTCCTTTAGAAGCAGAAGCAACATGCCTGTTTGTGGCCCATAGATTTATTTGATGTTGTTTGTTTGTTTAAACAGAAACCACAATAATAAGTTCTTTGTGCTTTCTAAGCTGCATAGCTACAAATTTTTTTGTGTGTAAAACTAAATACTGTAAGATCATCATGCTGATTTCTAAGGATTTTCATCAGATTGGAGATCATGAGAATAAAAATGACAAAAAGATTTAATCTTCTGAAAAAGCAAACAATTGTTTTTGTTTTGGTTTGGTTTGGTTTTACTCCACCCATGGAAGTTATTCTGAATTATAACTGGACCTGGGTAGAAGTCAATAAGAATGTACCCCTGAAGTAGAAGTGCCCTGAAGGTAGAAGTCAATGTGATGTACCCCTGTGTTGGAGTTTCCCAATCACAAATTCTTTTTCAGTTGTGTCCTCCTCCATGCTCTCCCCATCCCTTTTAGCCTGTTTCTCTTTCTTACACCAATACAGATCAAGGTGTTAAGGAATCCCATTGTACATCCCAGAATCTCAGTATACTAGTTTCAGCAACATCAGGGCATTTTGAATTGATATTCTGATATGTTGCAAAGAGAGCGATGTTCCAGGTAAGCACTGAAGTAGGAGAGTGGTAAAAATTAAAAAAAAAAAAAACATCTTACCCATGAGGCAAAATAAAAAGTAATCATATCTGCAACGAGTAGCAAGAGGAATGTAAATTGAACAAACAGATTTAGCACTTAACTGAACATTCACCATCTCTACATTGAAGTGTTAACTGGTACTCCAGAATTTGATCTGTAGAGAAAACGGAAAAGAGAGAGACCACCACTGGTTTCTTGCATTTTTAGAGTGTCTTTAATTGACTTAATGCTTCACAGATTTTATGAAATTAACTGATATACAAAGTATTCCAGAATCAGTTTTAGCTTCTTCATTTTTATTCTTGTTCAGGAACAAGAGTGTTACTTTACAATAGTTTAACTGCATTTATATCCATTGCTTAAATCATAAAGTAAAAAGAGCATATTGAATGCGGATGAACTTTGGAAGAAACTCTCACTTGTGTTTGCCAAAACATTAGTGAAAAAAAAGAAAAATTTCTTTGATCTATACTAAACTTCAAAACAGGTTAAAAATCTCACCCTTGGAACAAGACATGGTATGCCTGAAACCTCAGCGTAGCACACTGTTGCTAGTCTTCAAAATTAAACCATAAAAATTAATAGCAAGAATATTACTTTCAGTCTAAATGATACAACTCTATGATACAATTGATATTCGCAAATGACATACATTATTTCACTCTGGATTTGAATAGCAACACCTTATATTGGAGGTTGAAACAGAGCCAATACACGTACAAAAGATCAAATTTTGTCTCCATCCACAATAGAAAGACAATCATAATGATGAGGTTTTTAGTATGACATCTATAAAACTAGAGCTTAATCTTATAAAACTGACCATTAATCTTTGCTTATGTGCTGTCATTTTGGTCTCCAAAAGTTACTTTAAGAGCATAGTAATATTTATAAAACTCATAGTGTATTTTTCTTTAACAATCTCTAGGGACTTGAGGTGACCAACACATTTTAGGAACAAAATTTTATGAGTTCAGTTCCCTCTCAATTTTTTGGTGTAAATGCCTTACCCCTTCTGAAGCAACATTTTTTTTTTTGCATATGTCAGACACAATGATGTGTTCTTGTCTATTTTAACAGTTCTGTTCTCATCTTGATTCTGATGCAACCCCAGCTTTCTCAGCTTCTCAGATATCATGAGATTATAGCAAAATAAAATATGACTACAGACTATCAACTTTTTGCAATGGATGAGTATTCTTACGTTGCCATTGAAGGGAGCGACCTCTCTTCAGCCAGAAAGAATTGGAGCTGTTTTATCATCACATGCTTGCTAAGCTGCCAACTCTGTCTCCCACACTATTTTTTTCTCCTCCATGTTGTTATTCCTGACACGGACAGACTCACCTCTGCCTGTACTTGGTGAGATTCCATCATATTCTAGTCAATGACCCTGAAGCTGACCTGGCCAATAGTGCTGTTATAAAACTATGGAAGAATTGTTCAGAAAACTCACAACTTATATTAAGTTTTTATTTGTTTGTGCAGCTCTGCCATAGGAATAGAAGAGAAAACTTCTCGTCCCACCTGGTTATTTAGGTCCTTTTTACAGTACTGCTTGCACTGCATGAAACCTGGGATCAAAAAAGTGGGAGGCTTAGCAGCCCCCTGAGATTGTCATGTACATCTGCTCTTGTAATACAATCAAGGAATATTATCCTATGTTACAGTGATTGTCTTTTATATATTCAGTGTACACTAAGATGAAGATGAAATATTACTGATGAAAGCAATCACGTTGCTGAGCTGTGTTGGGGAAGTGCAGAACATAAGCATTTTCCCCTGTTTATACAAAAAAAGAATGGTGAAAGATTTGTCTGTAGGTAAGTGATATAGCTAGTTATTTGATATTGGAGTTACAAACAGAATACGCAATGAAATGTGAAATGTCTCAAGATTGAAAAGGACCTTGAATATGCCAAAGAATGATCTAACTTAAAGGGCTCTTAAAACTTTTTTTTTTTTTTTTATCACTTTGTTCCTTTTAGAAGACAAACAAAATAGCAAAGAGAAAATAAAAAGTTGGAAGTGAAACATAAATACAGTTAAATCATGTTTCAGTCAATGAAAGAAGCTGTAGGAAGCTATTGATCTTTGAATAAAAACAAACATTTTGAAGGAGGATAAAAATATTTTCCAGTAACAGGAAGCAAGAGAAAAAGAAATTGAATTACCAATTCACAAACCCACTGTATTTATTCTGATGCAGAAGTCACTGGCACAGTAGAATTCAGCTTCTCGAGTGTTGTATTTATCCACACCTCAGGGTTTATGGGGGTTCTACAAAAGTTTTTCTTGGCTGAAGCATAGTACAAAGGATCTACTAATAACCTGTAACTAGAGAAATTAGGGAATGTAATGGTCTGTATGAGTCTTAAACTAGATATGTCTAATTTAATTCCCTGAGCTGTTGTTTGTTCTTTGCGTTTGTATGGGGTTTTCAGTAGGACAACTATTTGCAAAAAGTAGAAGCTTCCTTGCCTTTGGATCAGCATGCTAGAGGCAACTTCTCTTGCCTCTACTCCTGTGCTTCAGGGCCGGGAAGTGAAATAATTGGTTTCACAAAACTAGGAGTAAATCATCCAGGTTGAAACAAAATAGTGCCTGACACCAGGTAAAATTGGAGAAAAAGATTTCAGTATATCTTTTATTGATAAAGAAATTGCTATGCAGAGCAGATCATTCCAGTGTATGTATGTATACCTTTACGGTAAGCTTAGTGTTTCTAAGCTTCTAGAAGATCCCTGTCTTTACCCTTCAAAATAAGTATGTATATGAAGAGTAAATATTATTAATGATCTAATGATATTATATATATATTTCCCATTTAAAAATTTTTGTACATAAATATGTATATTTCCTAGTTTTCTAGAACATTTCAGGGAAAATTTGTCACTTTGTGGTTGTTTCAAGACTAAACAGTGCTCCTTCAGTTCTTGTCCCTTTCTGTATTCCAGAGGAATACAGAGAGATTCCATTGCATTTTATTTCATCTTTCTTTGGGGAAAAAGACCCTATTTTGGTCATCTGCTTTATTTCTATCAGCTATTTGTGAATTTGCTTGGTGTTACTTTTTCATTTTTTCTGTTGTATAGGAAAAGAGGATGGTAAAACAAATATGAGGTACATCATATATTCTTTTCAATGAAGGATCTCAGACAACTTGCAAAGTCATAATAGCAACGTCACTTATATTAACTGACTACAAAGGCTAAGTGTAGAATATTAATTGCTTTTTTCTTCTGATTATATAGTTTTGGATAACCTGTAGTTTAGCTATTATTTGTTTAAGTGGTGCAGGTTTGGGAGAAAAATGGAATAAAGAAATTCAGTTATTGTTCATTGTGATTTTGTAAAGGAAATTTTGCATCTGGTGTTGTGTAAGTGTTTAAATTTGGACTCATGAGTTGAGCCAGGTTTCTGTAGTTGAAAGGCACATCCTTGTTGGGAACCATCAGTTATCCCATGCTGCAAAAGGCACATTTTTTGGTTGCTTTTTTTTTTTTTTTTTTTTTTTTGTGTGTGTGTGTCTGTGTGTGTGTGTGTGTTCTTGTTTTATTTTTTTGTTTGTTTGTTTGTTTTTCTTGATAGTGCCTAGGTATTAGTGTGACTTGGAACAGTTTATTGTACCTGCTGTTCCCTGAAGGATAGAGCAAGAAAACATCCATTACTTCAGACGGCAAAGCATGTATGTAGACAGAAAGAATAGATAAGTTCATCTTCTTTGCATATAACCTTTTTAAAAATATATATATACATGTATATATGACAGGGTGCGTTTGTAATGGGAAGATGCTTCAGTCATACACAGTACTATTACATAGCTGTCATTTTACTCTCATCACAGTAACTAGTGTTTGTCACACGTGTAAATGCATGTTGTGCTCGTGCAAATGGTTGTGCTCCCCAGGCAAGCATTTAACGTAGCTGGTGTGAATTATTTAGCTTTCTCTTGTGTGCAGTTTGCTCACAGCAGAAAGTCACTCTGCACTCTCCCCTCTCCAGCCACTTGGAGCCTTTGCTGGAGTGTTTCGCCTCCAGAAGTAAACATGAGTCTAAGAATAGCTCAAGCTTCTTTGTAGTATATTTTCATGGCTGGCTGTCTAAACAGCCAGTCTGTCTAGACAGCTGACGACACTGAAAGCTCCGAAGGTCGAAAGCAGCCACGTAGGCTCCTCTCAGGGATGTTACCTAGTTGGTAACTGCATGTGTGGGCACCGTGAGGGCTTCCATTCACAACTGCTGGAGTTCTCTCAGGCTCCGTGTGCTACATGCATATGCTATTAGGGCATTAAATAATAGATAGGAGTGCATTAAAAAGTTGGAATTTTCAGTAATTTCCAAGTCACATGAGATATTACTAAGTTATGCTTCTTTGGTGATCTTCAAAATTTATGAAGTCATTTCTGTTGTGCTCAATTTAAAATTTTAAGCATAGTTTGGAGGCCTAATACTTTTCCTCTAAGATAAAATGATGAGGAAGATAAACTGAAAACAATTTTAGTACATTCCTTAAAAACTGGAAGGAAAAACAAAACAAAACATGTATGGCATTCTACTGCTATCAGTAATATATAAATTGTGTATAAAGCTGGATCATAGGTTTACATGTGCTTACATAAGAAAAATTAAAAAACCCAACCCAGTATGGAGAATCTTATACCAGGAGATTTCTTCAGTGGCTCTGAATAACAGAAGACCATTAGCAAGGGTTTCCCTGAATTAGGTGGTTCTTCCTTTCTTCCTTCTAGCTTCCACATATAATAAATTCCCATTTTTGTGACTAAATGTTCAGCCTCTTGCAGAATCTTTTAAATATATCATTACTGATCTAGACTGTTTCACAAAACAGTGGTCCAGAGGTGATTTTAATAGAGAACAAAGTAGTAGCTGATGGCTTTAAATACCTGTTTGCTCTTAGATCACGATGTCTCAGTTCTTCCAGGGTAGAGCAGTTAAAAGTGGGGATATCTGATGTGTTTCCCGTAACTGAAGAGCTTCTAACTGCTGTTAGACAGGTGAAGCAAAAAGGCTAGTAATGCTTTCAAAAAGTTTACTAAATAATGGACTAGATAGTCCTTGGGGTTGTCTTCTATAAATTGATTTCAAATAATATCCTGCTACAATTGTTTTGAAGACAGGCACCTTACTTGCCACATGTCATTCTCCAGTGTATGATTTATGTTTGCTGATGCAAGAAGAACCTGTCAGCAATAACAAAAGAAAGAAAATCTATACCCACTTTAATCCTTTGCTGATAAATTTGTTTTCGACAGGCAATGATAATGTGCTAATGTGTCTGTTCTTTGTGATGCATGTGTGTGTATAATATGAGCTTACCTTTGGGTCTTCTCGGTCTGTCAAAAGATATATTCAGATCTCATAAATCAATTGAATTCTATTCCTGGAGAAAACAAGGATGATATATTTTCTACCCAGAGAATGATGCCTGGTGTTAGTATACCATATAGCAAAACACTTTAAGATGAAAAAGCAGCATACCAGTATTGTGAAGAATGCAGTGTCAAAGGAAATACTTAGGAGAATAGTTAACAGATTCGTAATAATTAAGAACCTTTTTGTTTGTTTGTTTGTTTATATCTGCAATAATGTTTTTATCAGCTTTTATTCTTTTATATTGTTATTATATCAACAGCTTTTCCTTAATATCAAACCTAATTGTTTCCTTCAATCATACTGTGCCCAACGTCTTCAGAAATTAGGTATAATACCATTTCTTCATTTCAGTTTATTTTCCTTGATAAATATTTAGACTTTCTTGCCCTGAGTTCTATCCCAGCTTCCAAAAAAATTGCTGATTCTTTGTTAATATTTGATGGTTTTGATTACATTGCTTGATGTTTCCATGTAGGATTATAAAAATGATGCCCTCACCTACTTCCTTTGTTTTAAGAGCATTTTTAAAAATGTAATATTTTTGGATGATTTGAATGGTTTTGATCACTATTTTCTTAAAATGTAATTTTCTTCTTTAAGATTGAAAATCTTCAAGAACAGTTAAGAGACAAGGAAAAGCAAATGAGCAGCTTAAAGGATCGAGTGAAATCTTTGCAGGCAGACACCACAAATACTGATACTGCCTTGACCACGCTGGAAGAAGCACTTGCAGAAAAAGTGAGTTTGACGCCTAAGCCCCTGAGTGAATAAAGGTCCTTCTACTAATAACCTCTCTATAGGCAGCTTTACTATGTGTTTGTTGGGCTCTGCATAAAAGAAGCCTTTTGTGCAATACCAACTCTTCTGTCGGTGACAGCTGAGGCATCAGGAGTGATGTTTCTGCTGAGGTGCATCTCTCACTAGAGGGCACTGTAGGATATTCTGAGTGGCAGCCTGGGCTGCCGTCCTGTATAGCATCCCACAGTGCGATTGTAGTACTACGAGTAAGGCTTGAGGACAGAGCTGAGCCACAAGCTATTTCTCTAGTCATTAGCTACTTACCATATTTTTTTCTTTTTTTGTGAAAGAAAAATGTGTTCTTTATATCATCTTATATGCTTGGGTACTGCTCATGCTGTCCTCTGTTTGCATACTCTTGTGGGATGCGCTACATTGCAGCTGTGCATTCATCTGCTTTTTTCCTTCTTTCTTTATAAAGTCTGGCCAATATCTAATTTCATTTTATGTTCATTCCTCAGATATTTTAATAACTTTAAAAATAAAGTTTAGCTATATGAAATTAGTTCCAAGTATTGAATCAAAATGCATAGTTATCCTGATGTAGCTGTATTTCAGTCTCACTTCATTTGCAGCTTTTTTATTCTCATTGTATTTTTGTATGCTTGCCCAGTTCTCAGGAGATAGCTGACTGAGGGAACAACCTTGTCTATTCTGTTTTGGTGGGGTGGTTCGTAGAATTACTGTATATTTTTTCTTGATCCCTGGAGAACCAGGGTTACAGCACCTGTCAGATTCTATAAATGTTAAAGCTATGGTAAAGCTTTGACTGAGCTTGGGGAATTCACTTGCACCTCTTCAGCTTCCAGGATAACCAAGGCTCTGTTGGTATCTGGTATACGGAAAAGTTGTTTTACTGCCTTTCTTAGCACACATTGATCCTTATGTCACGTAGGCACTACACCCTTTCTATCTGAAGGGCCACAGGCTTAACTGTATGCTTCAAAAATAAGACTTAAATAAATAAAGAAGCAATACATAACATGTTCTAGTCTAGGGTAATTTTATTTATCATAAGCAGATAAATTGTGTTACACTGTAGCAGTAATGTGAACTTTTAGGTACAAAAAGCCTGATTTTTTTTAGCAATGAATCCATAGATTTTTCAAGACAAATTTTCTCCTTCTTGAGGATGTGTTATACAAAATAAAAATAAATTGCAGTATCCTACACTCATCATTCTCTACATTATGTAAAGTGTTGTGATAAGAAGCCTCAGAATTTGAATGACTAAGAGGGATTTTCCTCACAGAGTACTTTCTTTTGTCAGGAAAGGACCATTGAGCGCCTAAAGGAGCAACGTGACCGAGATGAACGGGAAAAACAGGAAGAGATTGACAACTACAAAAAAGACATTAAGGATCTGAAAGAGAAAGTTGGCATTTTGCAAGGAGATCTCACAGAGAAAGAGGTTGACCAGCGAAATGAATCTGTTGTATTTGAGTTGTTTGTTCCATGTGTATATGTTGTATCTTAGGTGAAGAAAATGAACTGTTCCTTTATAGGAAAGGTTCCTTTATAGGAATCTTCAAAAGTAAAAATACATCGTTAGAGAATTTTTCAAATCATAACCATTTCAGAATGATCTTTTTATGGATAGTACACAGTCCCATTATTAGCAGCAGGTAATTATACCAGTGAATGTCCAGTGGTCAATGATAGCATTTACTGGAGCAGTGCTTATAGAAGACTGAGAACGAGCTTGTTCCTAGCTAAATATAGAAGGGGAAGGACAGAGGTAGATCAAAGCTGTGGGCACAGAAAGCATACAGATAGTAGATAGTGTTTATGCCTTTTTGCCAACAATATAAGTAGTTCTTTTGACTCACAAGAGCCTGGTTTTGGTAACTAGGTTAGTCATTGTTAATGAACCAACTGGCTAGAAAAGATAGCCTGACTATATCAGAGATACATCAAAGTATTCTGTTCCTTTCTTGGAATAATAACATTCAAGTCTACTTACAATATTATCTCAAAACTATCAAATTAAAATGATACAAAAAAATGCATCTACAAATGCTACAGGGAAGTCAACATTTACAGGAAAAAAAAATAATCAAAAAATAGTTCAGAAAGCAAGAAGTTGAGATTTCTTCTGGACACAGGTGGCTTAAATCAGTTTCATCCATAGCAGCTCTATGGAAAAAAAGCTTTGAAAGTTTTAGATACATGACCAAATCTGCTAAACACATATGACTTTTGAATATGGTTTTATTTAAAAGCTTTTTATCTTACATATGACTATCACTGAAGAGCTAGTTCTAGTTTGCAAAATCTTTGCAAAATCTTCCATCTTTAAAAATGATTTTGGAACAAATTTAGACAATGTTTCATTTTGATCCTGAGAACCTGAATTAAATCAAGCTGTCTTAAATCAGCTCTGTGAACATCCAGTGAACATCCCAACAAAATACATAGTTCTAAGTTGGATCCTGAGAATCATGTGAAGGGATAGGAAGAAAATGAAGACAGAAAAACTAGTTGTTACACAAAGAAAGTATTTATTTGATAGCTATTTTGCATCTTTTATTTTAGACATCGTTACTGGATCTGAAGGAACATGCTTCATCCTTAGCTTCATCGGGACTGAAGAAAGATTCAAGGCTCAAGACACTGGAAATTGCATTGGAACAGAAAAAGGAAGAATGTTTGAAGATGGAAACTCAACTGAAGAAGGTAATCTTACTTCATATTTATATATGCAAAATAAACATCAAGTGTTAGACAAATTGTCCATGCCTACACAGAAGATTTTGGGTTTGTGAGTTGCTTTTCAGCAAGTACTCTAGAGCTGTGTCCATGCAAACCATATTGCAAGTTAAGCCTATCAGAAGGTAACTTTCAGACTCCGGTGCTAATTTTGGACTTCATTTTCATGCAACAACAGTGCTATTGACTGTGTATATTTTAACAGGTACTAGAAGTTAGACACATAGCTTGCTTCACTACAGTTCCCTGTAGTAATTGTACCATTAAACTGGTGTAACAGCTAACATTTTAACGTTTCACTTATAAATTATCAGCACATGTAGGTGTTAATGTGATAAATACAGGTGCATGGTTGGCACATGGGAATGTGTAAAAACAAATGAAAAGAATGTCACCAGTGAAGTATCTAATCTTTTGTTTTAATCTCATTGCCAGTTGCAGTAGATAAGCAGGAATATGCAGCTTAGCAGAGTAGTACACCATTACAGGCAAGCTAATTTATTTGAACAGAACCTTGCAAGCATTCTTTAGTTTAGATGTGAGTAGCCCATATACTATATTTTAAGAGAAATATTAATTTGATTTTAACTTAGAAGAGTAGGTAATAAAAAAAACACAAAACACAGTAAGCGAACTAGTGATAATGGTTTTATTCATAAAATTAGAACAAGACAAACATTTATATTTGTATATTAATACAACATTTGAAAGAAATTTAAGTTTTAGATTATGCGTGTGCTCTCTCTAGTCTGGAACTCTGTCCTAATTTTTCAGATGAATATGAGATTAAATTTTGAGGCAACAATTAAGAGCTGTTTAGCAGTACTTTTGTGTGAGTGCAAGGTGACGCAACAGTAATGCACATAAGAATTCTGTGAGTGAAACTCCATATATACATATCTAGACTCATGTTTTCACAGAATCACACAGAATCACAGAATTTCTAGGTTGGAAGAGACCTCAAGATCATCGAGTCCAACCTCTGACCTAACACTAACAGTCCCCACTAAACCATATCCCTAAGCTCTACATCTAAACGTCTTTTGAAGACTTCCAGGGATGGTGACTCCACCACTTCCCTGGGCAAGTGGAAAAAGAAGTTTTCCCTTCTTTTTAGTTCTATTATCATCAAGAAACAGTTCTATTGTTCAGAAATGTACATTAGCGAGAATAAATAGTTGTGCACATTTGATCATTCTTACAGGTTGTTTTCAATGTACCGCAGAATGGGTGAGTGCTTCAGAAGTCCTGAAGGACCCTTTCATTTGAGTTGCAGTTTCATGCCTTGTCAGTGTGTTACTGATAACGAGTTGAGGAATATATTATTGTACCTAAGATTAGCCAGATGTTCTTATAGCATCTGGATAACAGTAATAGTTTGTAGATACACAAATGCAGTGGAGAATGTTGTTACAATTACTTAAATAACAAATATAGTATGAACTGGGAGAGTACATAACAAAGTTAGATAATGAAAAAACAGTTGTGGAAATTCAATTATTTAGGGAATGTGGTTTTATATTGAGCATTTTTAAATGTACTGCTTTTAATTGCTTCTCCAGAGATCACTTTCTCACTATATGCACTAAGTATCTCTATAGTATAAGCAAGCACCTGTGAAGGGTGAGCAAAATCTGGTGAAGCACTGCTATCTAGAAGATGAATGTGCACTTACTTTGCACTGTAGTGACAGCTCTACATTATAGTACTTTCAGGCCTACCTCTGCTCATTCTATTTTAGAGAAGATTGTGCTTAATAACTGGTATCCAATAATGTTGCATGAGGACACTGAGCCAGTTCATAAGACCCTATCTTTTTATAATCTATTCTCTTTGTTTCAGGAAATAATTAGGAGAATGAATTATTCTCCTTTATCCTAAGGATGAAAATAGGAAAATAGTTCAAATGTAAAGATCACTCTTAACTATGCAAGACAGCTGTGGTACAAATAACTGTATTCTTTATTTGGTTCTGAGAAAAATGATATACATTCGTTATATTGTCTGTATATACTTCTGTAATACTCGGGATATCTCCTCTGCTTCAGGCATTACTGATCACTGGGACATTCAGGCAATTATTTCCAGAGTGCCTAAAATGCTCTCTGAAGTCCTGCTGAGACAAAAGTATCAATATCTTTTTCAGTTTTAAAAATATTCTGTCATCCTTCTGATTCAACAGCTGCATCCTTCTGATTCAAGGGAAAATTCAAAGGAAAGATTTTTTGGTGATAATGTCACTCTAGTCTGGCTTCTTAGAAAGGAATTACAGCTACAGGACCCCATTGTGCTTTCATGTAATTAACTATCTCCTGCTTTCCTCATGTTGGATGAAAGAGCCCACTTCTACCACTGATCCTCCTTGCTTTCTAGAATCAAGTTACTGTTTCTCTTTGTTACAGCAGAAAATATAGTTAACAACCACTTGAATATGTTTTATAGTTATGAGTAAGTTTAGGTATTTCTTTAATAATCTTTTCCCAGCTGTTTTTAATTTGCCAATGGTTTTTGTCATTTGCAGAAAAGTAGAAAATATTTTTAAAAGGTTTCTCTCTTTAAGTGCATTAGCTATTCAGGCAGTTCGACGTTTTCAAGGTGGATTAGTTTCTTGTCATCCTTGAAACAATTATATGATAGATAATCCAGCTCCAATTTAAAACTTTTATAAAAACCCAGTTTTACACATCTGCGTTGCTAACCATTGCAGATGACTGTCACCTTACTACTAATGGCTACACAAGAGATTCAGTTTAAAACTGAATTAAAAATGATCAGAAGAATTTTATTATGTTAAGTTTTATTGCAATAACATAGTGCCTTTTTTTTTTTTTTTTGCATAAGACACATGAATGAAGGACACATGTGTAGCTCTTAACAGTAAATGGCAAGAGGCTTTTCCTTCTAAGTTCTTTCCCTTACAGTATGAATAGAGATATGTCTAATATCATTGTTGGTTCCATTGCCTCTTATTTCTACTGAACAATTTGAGTACTTTCAGTTAACTTTATTAGCCTCAGAAGTTCAAAAGAGATTGAACTGGAGCACTGTTAAACCATGAGGTAAATAAGATTTGGGCAGTCATTGGGAAAAAATTCTCACTAATCTCTAAAAAGTGAGCCTTTCAGAAATCATGAGAAGTGCAAGCTTCCACCTTGTCTGTAAAAGATATTTAACGTTATACTAAAGTGAAATATTACTAACCAAGTGCAGCACAGGGATGCTGAAAAGTTGCTGATATTATTTTTCTTTCCATGTAGGCAGTCTGCAATTCCTGATTCTAGCTGTCTAGTTCTTACCGTTACTCTTCTTTTTCTTACTAATGACTATTTTGTAGCAAATAGAACTTCAGTATTTTTTATATTGTTTGGAAGGGTTGCTGTGGGTGGTGATGTTTTTTCTTTAGTAATAACATTATGTTCATGCAAAGCTCTGTGCTAAATGTTCTTACTATTCTACTGCCATTGCCTCTGCACTCAACCTACCACCAGGAGATACTATAGGACATTCTGCGTGCTGAAAGCTAGCCATAAATCCCTGTTGAGTTTACATGGTTTGATGTCATACATTAAACAGTCTCCTTTTATGCTGAGATGGAATTATTAGAGGGAAACCAAACATAGGGAGGTTCTCTCCAAGCGTTTCTTTCTAAGATGTTTTTTTTTTGAAGTGTGTTGGTAATATTTTTTAGTGACAAAGTTTTCTTCTAGTTGTGTTGTCTTCAGGATGTCGTCTTTTCCTAGCCTTTTCTTTCTCATCTTTCCCAGCCAATATGCTTTGTTTCATTTTGTTTTTCTAATCTGGGAGAGACCTACTAATATTAGAATTTGTTCCAGCAAAGATGAGCAGGTCTTTGTTGCCAGTGAATAGTTCCTCTCCCTCTAGATATTTTGCTCATTTGAAAGGGATCAAGAGTAGAGAAAGGAAAGAGTCCCAAACCATATGTTAACAAACTTCCCCTTGGTGCTGTTCTGGGGACTTTTCATAAGAGAAATGTTAACAGTGATTCCCTGCCAGGAAAATACCTCAAGATTCAACAGGCTCACTTGTAGGATTTTTTCCTGCTGTGGTGTTCTTCCTTCAAGTTAAAGAGGGTAATATCTTTCAAAAGACAGGAAAAACAGACTAAATGAGGTATTGACCCAGATTGTATTTTTCCCAAGATCTGGTTTGGTTAGTTTTATATAGGCTCTGATGCTGTTTGTCATTTGTCATCAAACACTGGACTACATTAAAGATTTGAGGACTGAACAAAGCTCTTACAGCAAGAAAACATTATCATATTTAGAACTTGCACAAGGGTACCTTTCCATATTCTCCTTGTTACAAAAGCTGTTTAGTAATGGCTATAAGGCCATTGTAATGGCTGTAAGGCCATTGTCAATTCCATTTAAGTTTTTGTGTGTTGGACGTGTATTCACCTGTGCTTTCATATTTGGGCTACCACAGCGTATATCGGTGAATTACTTAGTGCTGTGGGTATGGGTAATGTAGTGGGATACAAACAAATGCAATGGTACATCTGACTAGTCAGGCTCAGGAAAGTCTTCTAAGATGCTTTTAATTTTTGGCTGTGTTAGTAAATTCATTTTGCTTGGACAACTTAATGTTGTGCCAATGTTTTTGTTTCCCTTTGCTGCCAGTGATGTCCTGTAGCTTTTCTTTCATCTCCATTGCCTGTGCATTTTCAGACCAAAAAAGCAGAGGAATTTCCATGCAAATCAAGCTTATTGTGTGAAAGTATTCTGAAACACCATGTACAGAATCACATTAGGAATAATAATTAAGATAGAGCAAGTAAAAGATTCCATAAAAATATAAATCATTAATAAGCTCACTGGTATTATGTCAGTTTATTTTTGGATTGTATTACCAACTTTCTGGTTGATGTCAAAGAGCACTCCTTTCAAGGAGTGTTTGTATAATAATATCTTGGTGCTGCAGATTATGTAATCCAAGGTGTTTTTCATCAGAGGTTTCTTTTGTGAATGCATGCATAAAACATCATGTTACGAAACTTTCTGAAGGCTGTTACTTTTGACAGTGTTCAGGGAAAATGTAGCTGTCTATCCTGACAATAATTATTGGAAGGTTAGAAAATTCCCAGTGCTTTTTCAGTGCTTTTTTTTTTGTTTGTTTTTCCCCAGTTTTTCTGGCATTCTGTATTAAAAATTGTTTTAGTAAAGGGGACACTAGTATGCCTTTATGTGACTAGGTTTAGAAAAAAAGTTACATGTGCAACAGGGTAAAGTAGTTGCTAGAAGTATCAGAAATAACAACAAAGTGTCAACTAGAGCATAAAAACTACTATGCTGCATTTTGAAATTTTTATTACACATAAAAAAAAGTCATTAATAAGTATTCTAAGGTATTTGATGCATACAGGTTAGAGTAACGTCCTTAAATGATATACGATTAGTGTATATGGCTTTTACATTATTTAGCATTTCATGACAGAGAGTTTTTTTTTCCCAAAGGTAGTATGCATTCAGGTATGAAAAACAGGCACTCTGGAATTTTCTGTTAAATTAATATATTTATTCACTTTCAAGGAATTTGCCATCCTCTTCTGTTATAGCTTAGGCTATAGGTACAATCTATTACTAAATGTGTTTAATGCATCCTATTAAATAGATTCTATAATTAATTATGATTTTGTAAAAGCTGTCATTTGAAATTGATGTTGTTTGATTCAATGTGAGACTTTGTCTGATATTGTGTCTTCTTGAAAGAATCTCTCAGCCATAACAGTTGAGTGTTTTCAAGAACAAAATATATAATAGATTGGTTTTTAATCTTTATTTTTTTTTTTAGACCAGTAGTTTTTTCTTATGGAAGGATATGGTCCTTATACCAGGCATTTATTAGGCCCCTGTTTAAATCTACCTAAACTGGCTAACAGTTAATTGCATTGCCTAATTGCACGTGCTCAGTAGAGATACAGATTTAGCAATTGAACTTCCCAGAGGTTATATCTGCATTGATTATGCCCTGGCGTGGAGTGAAGAACTTATTGTTTTCTCTCTTCATTGCCATAATGCCTTCTATGTCTGGTCATTTGAGCAAGCAGCAGTAAGTGCTAAGTAGACTCTTCAACGAATAACTTGCTGGTTCCAAGCAACTGCTTGATACAAATACAGCAGAAGCAAGAAGCAGCATCTCATTGTGCAGAACAGGTCAGGACAAATAATCTGCTAGGATTGGAAGCCAGTACTGGAATTTAGCCCCTGGGAAGAGAAAAACAGATTGGATTTTGCTGAGGGAATGAGTAGATAACATTACCAGGAAAATTGCATTGAACCTGGGACTCAGGGAGCACATGGTGTGAGGAAGGGGTTGTGTCCCCAAACCTGAAGAAAGTGGAAAGGAGAAAGATGGGGACAAAGGAGAAAGATGGGGACACCTGGCAGATCAGTGGAATCTGCCTGGGTAGGAGAAGAGGAATTTGAACCTGGCCAAATAACACTGACAAAAGTTTGGAGAAATGAATTATAGCACGAAAGGATTGTACTTAGTGCAAATAGGCAGGAGAATCTGTGCCCAGGAGAGCATATTCTTTGTGAAATCTTTAATAAAATGCAAGATTTCTTAATATTTCCATTACTCTAAAGTCAGAAAATACAAAATGTTTGAACAAACTTTGTGTTTTATTCCCACCTATGATATAACCAATAAAGAAGCTAAAGTACAAGTGATGCATTCCCTTTAGAGAACTGGCAGAAGCTATGGGGTGTTTTTTAAAGTACAAGCCTTGTTGATGGATGATGATATTATCAACATCATCTTAAATAATATTAGGGAGGTGTTTTTCCCCATGTGTGATTTTATCGTACCTAAAAAATTAAACTTATGAACTCTATCTCCCCTTCCAAAAGCCTTGTGAATATAACATTAATTTTAAAAAATTAGACATCCAAAAGCTAAGAAATGGCCATTGCAACACTGTGTGGCCTTCCTAATTTTTGATTATGAGGTGGTTGTTATAGTATTTCATAACTAAAATGTTGTCTACCAGCCTCTTGCAATCTTCAGTATTGAGTGAAAAATATTATGAGAATGAGCCAGAGGTATATAAGGAAGAAGATTGCCATTTAGAAAAAAAAAAAATATATATATATATATATATATGTATATATATATATCTAATAGTAGGAAAGCATTAAGTGAATATCAGGATTCGCATGATAGAAAACTGGGAAAATACATTCTTTTAAAGTGTGGCTTGTATACTTCAGAGTAAATAAGGCATAGAGCCACACACTGAATATTAACCCTCCCAGCCCCCCAAATCCTCACAAATACTGAGTATCTGCTGATTATTTGAGTAAATCTCTTCTGTGCATGAAGAGAGAGAATGAAACACTGTTTCTTAAAATACTAGGTTTTGGCCATGTCACTAAAGCCTGATTCAGAAGAGGAATGCATAAGGATGCCGAAGTATGCTTGCAAAGACAACCATAGTTTGGACATTTCTTTTCTTTCCTTGTATACTTTTTGTGTTGGTGGAATTTCCAAAGAGAGCAAATTGATAATGTTTGGTATCAGCTATGGGAATTCGTGTCTTTCTGATCTCTTCAGAAAAATGCAAGTTCCCATAGTTGTTTTCTTTTTTAGAGTAATGGGTTCTCTTGAGACATCTTCCTCTCATTTAGACCTTCTGTCTTCTTTATAAAATTATTCCAACCAAATACTTGCTTTTCAAGTGTCAAAATTTTACATTCACATTAATAAAGATCATAAAGTTCTTGGAGGGGATTTAAAAGACTTTGTTAAAAATAAGATAAAAAAACAACTTCTTGTGACAGACTAAAGTTTTTTCTGGTACTAAGTATATCAGAGAGTTCACTAAGCCTTTTACTTCCAGCACAACCCTTTTGAAAAACCATCACAGTATGTTGTGTAGAGCATTGAAGCTAAAGGATTGCTTTCAAATATATAATTTTGTTGAAACTAATAAAGGCATGGTGGAAGTCAGTGCAAATTTTTCATCATTTAAATTGCTGCCATCACAATAGGAAAAGAATCGTTATATGTGCTTGTCTTTTTCAATAAATAATAATGATATTTTTTTCATATTTGTGTATGCATTTACTGTTTTCAGGAGATGTGATGCACACTTGGAGGTATGAGGGTGAATTAAAAAGGGATTTCATATTCTTGGGAACTTCTACTTTGTGGCCAAAAGTTCTTGGCAACATTTGTATGTGAAATGTTAAACTGAATTTACTGTCTCTATTCATAGGTAAAAGTAGAAAGTGCTGTGAATTATTTGCTGTTTGATTTAGCTAACCTTTTAGGAATATTGATTTGGAATCTTAGTCATAATGTTTGGAATTTTTACTTATATTTTAGGACTTTAGAATTAGATCTGTGCTATTGTTTTCTTCCTTGCCTCTGACATACATTAAGCTGTGTAAGATCACCTTTCCTCTTAGTAAAGAATTTTTTGGCATGAGAAATGCTAGCTTACAAAATTCTTTTCAATGTGTTTTGCCTTCTTCTCCTCTCCATCTGCAAATAGTGGTTATTTCTGTGAAAAATTGTTCGTCTTTGCTCTAGATGCAGAAATTGGCTTTATACAATGATTTTCTGTGGAAGCAATAGAAGCTATAGTACATTTATTTGAAGAACAATCACTCTTTCTTTTATTCTGTAGGTACCCGAAGTGCTCACCCCATCACTTACCACATTCCAGATGGGAAATGGCTAAGAGCAGAAAAGCAGAAAGCTGTTAAACCACCTCTTAGTTTATACTCACCCTTAAGAACTTTGAGAGCAAATCCAGAGTGTTAAGATCAACTATTCTCAGTCCCGAACCACTTTGAATTTGGAATTAAATTTACACTGAAAGGGATGAAAACTGCTCAGATGAGCTTTGTTAACCATAGTTTAGCATAGTTTAAGAAGGTGCTGCATTTTGGCTAAAATTTGTGTGTGTGTTTCTCATACAGATTAATGGAGAATGAAACATACAAGCTTAAAACACTCTTGAAAGTAGGTTGAAATCACCTGTTGGACTCCATGCTGAATCAGATGAGAAAAGCTAATGACAGGGCCAACAGTAATAGTAACAGTGACTTAAAGTAGCTTGTAATCAGGTAAACTCAATGGCCTGTGTAGACACACCTTCACTTATGTACCTCGTTTGTCAGAGAAAAATACAGTGTTTCCTTCACCCTAAGCAAGTTGTTTTTTCAATTTATTTTTTAATCATATATTTATACATTTTCGTACTTGCTTGTAACTATATTAAGAGGCTGCAGATTTACAAGCAAGCCTCAGTCAGAGCTGGAAGCAGACCTATCAATATGTACTTTTTATGGTCTCTTAATACAGCAGAAACTGTCTTAGTTCATTTGGCACTTTACATATCTATTCTGTTTTGAAAATGGTATTTGGAATTTTTGTACCTTTAGTGGGCCAGGGAAGTTTTTTGTGTATGATTTTAGATTTTTTTTCCCCACTATGAATATAGGAATTCATTATTTCTGTTCAACTTTTTTTTTTTTTTTAATATACTGCTGAATTATTTCACACAATGTTACACTGGGAAGGCAGCCAATTTCATCTGTTTCAGATCTTGATACGAGTTTGTGGGAAACCTCCAAATGCATTGGTTTTCTCTTCTATACAATAAATGAATCCAGTAGGATTGTAGATATGGTCATGTAACACGTATTTTGTACATAAGCCACAAAATGGACCAAAGTCACTCAGTCAGTAATTCACAGCTCAGGAAGTGGTCTCCAGTTTACACCATATCACATAACATTCTCTTTGTGTTAGGTGAAAGTATCCATACTTATGTGCATTATATACAAATAACATGTGTTACGTGTCTTAACTAATAATTTATGTCGTGTAAATAGCTCTTTCATTCTATAAGAACCAGACACACTGAGTTGTTGGCTAATTTTCTATAAAATAAAATTGATTTCCTCTTCTCAGTAGTGTCTCTTGGGTTGTTGTGGAGATGCTTTTATTAGCATGGAGTAATATAAATCAGAACTGTCTTGACTGTAGAATTGCATTAGGTCTTATAACTTCTTTGGAACTAGAGAACTCTGTAATCCATGCTAACAGCCTAGCTTTGCTTTTTTATTAAAAACACACACACACACACACAAAAACAACACCGTTCTTGACTGTCTGAGTATGTATTTTGGATGACTTTAAAGAACCTGGAGGAGTATTTGTTAAAACAAACAATTTGAGATGTTGGGAACATACCCAAATCCAGTATAGAAGAATTCAGGCTGTGCCTCTGGTGAAAAACTAGACTTAACTCTATACACAGTATCTCTTAGGAAAAAATAGATGCCTCCATAGGCATCTATTCATAGACACCCCTCAAAAACAGTATTCCCAGTTCCTGCAAACCAGCAAGTGGGAGAGAATGATGGAGTTTTTGTCTGAAATGTAGGTATAATTGAAAAGGAAATGAGATCAAACATTTCAGATTTCTTGCATTTTCTTCTGATAAAGCATTTCAGGAACACTCAATGATACTCTTTCAAAAACGAAGTACATTCCCTGATGCCTGTGGCTGTTCAGTGGAACTGATGCACTTGTCTGTCTCATTGCTGCAAGGTCTTCCCAGCCTCAACATTGTGTTGGCAACACGTTATTTAGACTTCCACTTGCCTCATAAACCCTTGGAAAGTGCGCTCTAATTCATACTGCTTATTTGGCGGTAAGGAATGTGGAAACGTAGGCAGCCCTAACTCCAAAAGGTTTCACAAAGTTCTCAGGCTCACCAGGGACGCACTTGGAGCTGGAGCTGGCTCAGCAGCTCAGAAGCAGGATTTTCAGACTTACAGCTCAGTGACAGAGTGGGGAGGTTTGACATGGAAGTCTCTCAGAAATGGGGAGCCTAAACACACGGCCTCCAGAAAGGGCTCTGTTCTTCCAGGATTGGTGGTTGTTGGGCAGTCCTGCAGAGAGCCCAGCCCCAGAGACCTAGTAGTTGTCAGGCATTTTGTTCTAGGATAAAATACTGTGCAGGTTATCCAGTTATCTGGAACTCCTGCTTCGAATAAAACAAACCCCAGACTGTTTAGCATAGGCCCTCAGGCAGGCTGCTGCATGGCCAAGGCTCTGCAACATGAAGTGCTCTGGCACTCCTCAGCTCTGATGAGGCCGCACTGTGAGTACTGTGTTCAGTTTTGGGCCCCTCACTACAGGAAAGACATGGAGGTGCTGGAGTGTGCCCTTTCCAAAGAAGGGCAATGAAGCTGGTGAGGGGTCTGGAGAACAAGTCCTATGAGGAGTGGCTGAGGGAGCTGGGGTTGCTTAGTCTGGAGAAGAGGAGACTCAGGGGCGACCTTATGGCTCTCTATAGGTATCATAAAGGAGGCTGTAGCGAGGTGGAGGTTGGTCTACGCTAAAGTTGCGTCAGAGGAGGTTTAGGTTGGATATTAGGAAGAACTTTTTTACCGAAAGGGTTGTTAGGCATTGGAGTGGGCTGCCCAGGGAAGTGGTTCAGTCATCATCGCTGGAGGTCTTTAAAAGACATTTATATGTAGAGCTTAGTGATGTGGTTTAGTGGAGGACTTGTTAGTGTTAGGTCAGAGGTTGGACTCGGTGATCTTGGAGGTCTCTTCCAACCTAGGTGATTCTGTGTTCCAGTATTCGAGCAACCCAGATTCGTCTCACAGTCCCAGTAAAGAGCGGCATTGAGGCATGCTTCTGTCCTGGACCACTCTGCTCTGAGATTCAGCAGAATTTCACTAGAACAGGGTGTGGGCTTTAACAGTTTTAATTAAAAACAGGAGATTCCAAGGTTAAAATGCTGAGGTCAGTGAATAGGTATTTTCCTTCAGTCTCATTTTGCTGAATAACTAAACTGCTTTCTTCAAGCGTGTCTTTGCTGTTGGTTGGTTCTATGGAAGCAGCAGCTTAAACCCAGACGTTTATGTTGCTGCAGTTCTGTCCAGTTGCCTTTAAAAGTAACAGAGTCCTATCCTGTTGGATCTAGTCTTACTGTGCTTTGGAGCAGAACATTTGCAGCTTGTAAAATAAATTTCCAAGCTACACAACAGGGGGAAAGGTCAATAGTTTTATGTTCTGTTGTAGGTTTGTTCCAGGGAAAAGCAAGGCCTTGAGTTCACAGGCAGTCTTGGTTGGCGGAATAGCTCCGCCAAACCTGCTATTCACTGAAGCAAATTTGAGCAGTTCTGAAGGAGCTTTGATTAATATCAAATAGCAGTTCAAGATCCACAGGCATAGGGGGAGGGAGGGAATGTCTTACAAAGGTATGGTTTGCCCAGCTCTCCTGATGCAAGCTGACAACTACCCTTAGGACCCTGAAAAGATAGTCCTCAGTCTGCTGGTTTAAACTCAAGCATAAATACTGCCTTTTCTTTTCCTTTGCTATGTGTGGGAACCATTGAATTCATTTTACTAATAAATTAGTCATTTTTACAACAAATCAGGCCACTTAAAATAATTAAATTAATTAATTAAAAGAGTCTTAGCTGGAGCCATTTTGTCCTCAGTCCTCTGAGGCTTCTTGTGCTCATAGCCTGATTTTAAAACATGCTTCCTAAACAACTAGTCAAAGATAATTTCATTATGTAGCCATATTCATATTAATCTGTATTTCTGAGATAACTAACAAGGACATCAGTTCAAGAGCACTGTCTGTGCAAATCTATCTGAAATTTCACATACAGATTTAGTAGTTGGAAGCTATTAACCTGTGATTTGGTTTTCTAGATTATCCAGTTTAAAAAATATCTCAGATATCTAATTCTATGTTTATGTCACTGTTATAGAAGTGTATTTTAGGAATTTTCTTTTTCCTTCCTTTCAAAGAGATTTAATGTTTTTCATATGTTTACTTTTTTTTTTGTCAGTTCTGTTTCAGTTAAAAAATCACTTAAAATTTTTGAACTCTCTCTATATTTTTTTTAAACATTTCTGAACTTTTCTCTTCCTGGAAAATATTTCCCATACTTAAAGTGGTATATGCACACTATGCTCATTTCTCTTTAATAATTAATCTTCTCATTTTGAAGTAGATATAGTTTTGCAGTCATTGTAATATCTGTAAAGTATGTGTGTGAGTAAAGTGTTTTTCCTGACTCTTTTTCTCACAGGCTCATGAGGCAACTCTTGAGGCGAGGGCCAGTCCAGAGCTGAGTGATCGTATGCAGCAGCTGGAACGGGAGGTAACACGGTATCGGGAAGAATCTGGCAAGGCTCAGGCTGAAGTGGATCGTCTTCTGGAAATCTTGAAAGAGATGGAAAATGAGAAGAATGATAAGGATAAGAAGATTGCAGAACTGGAAAGGTGAGAACGGTATAAATTTACTACAGTCACAAAAGAGCTGCCTAAAGTTAGAGATAACGTATTCCGTTTTTCTTGTCTTAGAAACCTTGGAGTGTCTATTTTGGGAAAGTCTCATTAGTGTTTTTCTGCTTCAGTACTTAATTTTAGTAGTGAAAATTTTCTTACTGGGTGCTCTTATTAACTAGTTCCTCAAAAGCAGAGCTGATAAGATAGAACTAGAAGGGTAGATAGAACTGTCAGGGAGTGGAGATGGTAGGAAAAGTTGCCAACACTGTAGTGTATTTGAAGAACAATTTATTCATTTTGTTTAATAAATTCCTCGGGTATGGTTCTCCCACACACACAAAAAAATCAAACAGGAAAAATGACTTTTACGAACTCATGATGGTTACCTTCTTCTGACAGATGGCATTGAAACTCTTTGTTATGGTAGAGACACAGGTGAAGTTTGGCTAATGTAAAGCTGAATGAATAGATTAGGTTTTGTCCAAACCAAATGTAATAAACATTTTCCATCTTTGTGTTGGAGACAGGATATTGAGATATTTTTTCTACTCTTGAGTGTCCCAAACAAAAATGGTAGTGTATTATGATTCCATGACATTTGCATCACAATCCAGTAGATCTTGAGAATGACCTGAAACAGATTCTCTTCTCTGTTATTTTCTCACCTTCTAATGGTTTGAGAGAGATTTTCTAAGCAGAAATACCTGTTTGTTTTTGTTTTGTTTTGTTTTTTACTCAACCATTCATGATAAAGAATCACTTACTTAGAAGAGAAAAATGGAAATTTGATTATTCCCCTTTGCATTTGCCTTGTGCCAGAATAGTGTCCGAGAAGTGAGAGAAATTAAAGAGAAGATATTTCAGGTACTTCATGAGGGCGATAGTGATTTTCATTGAGTTGATGATAGTCAAATAATGGGCTCCTCTGAATGATTTGAAAAATTCTGTTCTAAGAAGCTCTGCTAATAGAAAGGCCACCCTAGGGATCTGAGATTGTTTTCACGATATTCAGAGAAAGCATTAACAGGAAGGTGAGATTTTAACTTCCGCAGCATCTGCTGTGTGCCTTCATTTTTCTTCTTTCATCTTGTGTAAGAAAATCTCAGTGATAAATCATGTGGGGAGAAGATCCTCTGAGTCCACTAACTTCAAATAATTTGCTTGTACTGCAGTGAAACTACTGGACTGAAAAGCTTTACTCAGCTGTATCTTTCACTGTAGGATGTATTCTTATTTTCTTGAAAGTTATAGAGCAGTTCAGGTTGTCAGTTAGGTTTCTTCTCTCTTTGTGGTTGTACGGATCATCTTGTTTTGTTACTTCTTATAACTGTGGTATAAGTTCAAACACTCAAAAGTGAACATAATGAACTTCCTAGCCATCTTCCCTTTTTTCTGAATGATTTAACTTTCAGCCCATTCCATATATCATGTATTCAGAAGAGCATTTGGGCAATAGATTGGTAGAGAAGGTGCATTAAGTATAGCTAAAGAAATATAAATAGTAGTTCCAAGTCATGTTTTCCTGCAGGATTTTTCAGTCCCTTACAGGTGTCTATCTCAGGCATTGAATTCCCGATGTAAGTATTACGAGTTGATGAGGGGGTCAGGAGCAACAAACATCAAAAAGAACTAAGGTAGGGGGAAGAAATCTGTTCTTAGTGATTTAATTCTTTCTGTATGCAGAAGGAATTACTGACCAGGAAAAGCGAATTGGAAATATTAATCATTCCTTACAATCTGATTCGTAGAGGAGAATGGAATGGCAGGAAGAGAATTTTCTTATGCGTGGTTTTAATATGTCTGACTGTTTATTTTTTTTTTAAATTATGTTAGCATTCTGAAATTCCAGTCCAGATTGGGACTTTCAGTGTCAAAAACTGAATGAATACATATAAATGGCTTATAATCAAAATAGCTTATAGTCTATAAAAAGATAGCAAAGAAGAGAAACAAAGCCAGACCTTTTTCTCTTTTATAGATAAAAGCACTGGCACCCAGGCATTAAAGAGTTATAGAGACTCTTTTTCTTTGAAAAGATGAAATTCCAGAGATCAGCAAAGCAGTTACTAAGTTTTCTGTGCTAAAGTGGTTGTTTGCTGCTGCTTACCAGTCACAAAACAAAATTATGCTATGTCAATGAAAGCATAAAACCCAAAAGTGACTGGATATCATTCCATAACAACTTTGTGGAATACTTTGACTATTTGCTGCTATCCATTCCTTCTTACCAACTGATCTCTGCTATTATTAAAAGATATATAGTGAGTGCCCTCTTCACTTCTTAGCTTGTTTTCTTTTCTGCCAGTACTGAGATAGAATATTTCTTTTCTTTTGCTTCTAGTAATTTTAACATGTATTTCAGCTGTGTCAAAGAGGAGACTACTTTTGTTATTATGTGATTTACTGCAGCTATGTAAATCAAGGAAAAAAAAATCTGAAAATATTCATATTCATTAACCACTGTAAGTGGGAATGGAAAGGGTCCTCAAGTTCTGGAGACCCAAGGTACATATTGTTAGTGTGGTAAATTAGCAAAATAACAATGATTTTTCAGGTGGAACTGCAATATAATCACTTTATTTATAAATATCATTTATACTACAAAGTATCATTTCAGATACTTTGTAGTGACTACATGACTACAAAGTGAGTACATTCTCATCTGAATAATTGCTGAACTTTCTATTTTGCCTTAGTTCTTTTCAATTCCCCCCCCCATCTCTGTTTTCTGAACGCTTGCTTTCTACTTGTGAGCTTTTACATAAAGCAGAGATTTTAACATGCCTATTAAATATATAGTTGTTTTTTTTTTTTTTTTTTTAATATATATAGATACAATATAGGTGTTTACCATGTTTGTTTATAAATTATTGTTTCATGCTAAACGGATATATCCAGGCACATTATGAGGACGTTCTAGAGCTACAGTCTTGGTTTCCAGGCAAGAATTGATAATGTTGCCTTGTAAGAGTCCTTCCTAAACCAGTCCATGCAGAGTAAGCTAGAAATCATGACTTCTAATGCCTCTACAGCTGTTCAAACTCTTCTGTGTAAATAAGAACTTTGATGCTTGCAGAAGCATTTGTCAGCAAACAGGAGTGAATATAGCTGTGTCTGTTAGGAACTGTTATTTTAGCATGTAGGGCAACATGAGAAGAAATAAGTCACATTCAGAGAGTAACTGTAGTCATGAAAATGGGATTTTTCAAAAGAGACAGTCTCTCCCTGGAGTTTTTCCTTATGCTAGTTATATGTGACAACTGGACTAGGAGGAGAAGAGAAATAATAACTTGGTTTTGTCCGTAGAAGAGAAGAAATGAAACACCTGTTAGAGAGGTATGTACAGTGAAGCAGAAGGAGAAAAGGTAGGAGGAGAGGAAGATGAAGTGGAAAGCAGAAGGCTGTCATTATGCACCTTTTCAATGATTGCAAAACTGCCTTTAGTTCAGATTAAAAAAAAATAATAATAAAAAAAATAGGGAAATGCTTCCACTCTTTAGTAACTGTTGCAATTACTGGGTGGGGGACTTTGTTTTTCACTTGTGAATGGGAGGGAAGATTTCCAAAAATAATGTATTAAATGTGGTGCATGCTATGCAAACTTTTGAAAAACGCTTTGGAATCAACATCAGATTTGGAGCACAAACTCACTAATTTATAGTCTCTGTGGGCAGGATTTTGGTTTTTTTTTTTATGGGGAGGTGGGCCATAAATTTCCATTTCTTTTGTGGGTGAACAGCCCAAAAAGTTTTGGTTTTGTCCCAGTTGTGGTGGTGTAGAGGTTTTGTAGCTGTCTGGTTATTCACTTTTTTTCTAATGAACTGTTTGCTTTTTGCATTGCCATTCCATAACCTCCTGTCTCTCTGTAACTTTTCATTTTGTGTCTTGTTTCCTTCCTCACTTTTTCTTTCCATTTATATTGTCACGTCCTGGTTCCACGAGTTGTTTTGTTTTGTACGTGTGGGGGTTTTTTGACTATGCCTTTTCTCAGAAAGCACGCCTCCCGCAAATTGCACCCTCCCTACCAGGTGTCGGTCCCTGCACCGCAACACGTAGGGGGGTTTGTGTGGGACTTCCTGGGAAAGTGAGTGCTCTGTAAGGCTACTGTTCCGTACGGGGTGGAATGTCACTGCTGGCTGCTGCTGCTGCTGCTGCTGTTTGGGGCTGCTGCAATTACGCTTGTTTTCTTAGATTAAACAGGAACTAGTTATGCCAAATACAAGCTCTAACAGTCTCTGCGTTCAAGTCCTGCCACGGTGGTTATGACCACAGTCCAAAGCAGGGTTGCTGCTATTCTTGATTTAAACTCTGTAGAAACTGGTACTTTTTAGTCTAATTTTCTGCTGTGTTTTACCTTTGGTTCTAATCTCCGATATAAGTTCTGCTAACCATCTAAAACACAAGTGCTCTAAAATGTGCAATTAATAGAGGTCAGTATTGCCTTGTTATTAATTTTTTTGTGGTTACTGTCCTGTACAGAGAAAAAAAAAAGAGGAGAAAACAAAAAGTATGTACTTAAGAGGCAGTAGTAAATACATATGTAGATGTTGTTTCAGAAGTAAGCACTGTATGTATGGAAGTCATGATAGCAGTTACAGACTTCAACCAGATTTTAACTTGGTATGCTCACTGTATTGGATAGGTAGTCCTTGTAAGCACATAGGGCACTACCACTTTTTTTCTGAAGGAAACTTGACTTTGACTGGGGACCAAAAGAAGACAGTGCCCACCTTTGGAGTACCAGCAGTCCCATTAAGGACAGCTGAAGATGATGACTTTTAAGGGAGAGATTTCGGTGAGTCTTTCTAGAAAGAATTTAAGGATGCCTTGTTAAAGAAGAAACCTTAGATCTTTTGATATGTATAGCTTTTTTAAAGCTAAAAGATACTCCTCATCTTAAAAATTTCTTCTCAAGAAAGAATAAAAGATTCAAAAATGTAGGGCGATACAGAAGGAATGCTGAAAAACACGGACAGTAGGAGGAAGTATCTTACTCTGCCTATAAGATGGCAATATGTTTGCATCTGTGGATGGTAGAGGAGGAGAGAAATTAACTGCGTGTTCCATCAGATTTGTGGTTTTCTAAATTAGTATAAAGAAAACTATAGTAGTAAATTGTGCCCTAAGCTTATCTTAAGTCAACAATTTGAAGTTGAAATACATATTTTCAAACTACTGCTGATATCTTGCAATAATTGTCCAGGGCTTTCAAGTTGCTTCTGTGCATTTTAAAAGATTTTTAAAAGAGAATTTCTAAACAAGAACTGCATCAGGGCATATAAGGAATTTAAAATGAAAGGGATGGTATCAAATTAAAGAACAGGAAGGTGTTGATAAAGTCATAATCATCACAGTTAATTTTAACCTTAAGAGATGGTATATCTATAATTCTATGTTATAATATGGGAAGGCTTGTTAAAGTAATCCAAAAATAATGTGAACTCTTATTCAGGCACAGGAAAAAATGAAATAATTAAGTATCAATTTAAAACAGTTAATGCATTTGGGTACCTTAAATCACAAAGGCAAATTGAGTATTTTTATGTCATGGTTGAATGGTGTGAATACAGAGCAGAATTCTCTGTTGTTAATTATGCTTTCAGATGCATGCATGTGCATACTAGTGTTTTTTTATCTCTTTTTCTTCACCTCCTTCAAAATTTAAAGATTTTCATCTGCTTCCCATCAAAAATCACTAGATTAAGTGAGTATTAAATTTCTAAGTTTAATCACTCAAAATTTCAGACATTCCAAAATGAAGATTGCCATATAACGTTAATTCACCTCCTTTGTGAGCTTATATATCACAGTGAAGTGACACAGTCTTTAACCACATGAACACGTTTTTCCATAAGAATGTTGCCTTTGGTGTGTAAAGGGCACATCTGTAATTGTCGCCCAGAAAACAGGGTGAGACTGATACCTGTCATGGACAATTTCAGCAGAATTTGTTAATACCTGAGAAGAAATTGAGAACAAGGTCTTGTAAAGAAAGAAGTAGTTAGGCCCATAATTAGTCCAGCTCCATCAATGACTACACAAATCTGTTGAAAGTAAAGATTTTCATGATTTCCAAGTTTGGAAATGAAGAAATCCTTTCTTTTCAGTCTTGTTTTGTCATCATACAAAATGAACATTAGGCCTGAAGTCCCACATGGAGTTTCACAAGGGATAAAGTAATAGATTTTATAACACTATAACTGCTGTAAACAGATAAGGATACAAGACACAAACAGTTTTACTCATAGGTACTTAAATTCCAACATTTGAAATTATTCTGATTTTCAGAAGGCAAGTGTCTGCCTTCAGAAAGTCAACCTTTGTTAAGATGCCTTAAGATCAACACTGAAATCACTTTTGAAACCTACTTCTAAGAAAGGATGAGAGAGAGAGAGATTGCCAGTAACTGTAGAGAGGATCAGATAAAGAAGCCCTCACAATGATTTTATAGTGACTTCTCAATCCATCCTCACCTTTTTCTTATAATAGTATAAACTTTTCTCGTTTGTTGTTTATTTAGCTGTCCTTTATTTCCCATTCTCTCCCTTTTCCTTTCGTTTGTGGGAAACCGAAACTTTGTGTTACTGCAGAAGCAGCTGCTTAAAAATACACAGCCACAGAACCCAGAATAGCCCAGCCCTTGGCACATCAGGAAGTCAGAGCTGATGCAGGCTATGGCTGAATGAGCTTGCCTATGGTACCCCATCACTGAACCTCCTAATCCAGTGTTCAAGCATGAAATTCCATGTTCAGGCAGGCAGGAATCACAGAATCACAGAATTTCTAGGTTGGAAGAGACCTCAAGATCATCGAGTCCAACCTCTGACCTAACGCTAACAGCCCTCCACTAAACCATATCCCTAAGCTCTACATCTAAACGTCTTTTAAAGACTTCCAGGGATGGTGACTCCACCACTTCCCTGGGCAGCCTGTTCCTGAATGATACTCTTCAACTGAGCGATTTGTCTCTACAGAGCTATGTGCAGACTGTATCCTCGATTACATTCAGCAATGGACTAAAAGCATTAGTTAATCTGGTCTTCCCAGACTAAGCATCTTATCTTGTGCCCTCCAAGGAGGACCTTATGCTAAAGCAATATTTATAAGGAGGGAGAAGCATCCATTGTGAGCTTTTTAGAAAGCTTCTACAGCTTTACTGTAGCATTAAAGTTCTGATTGTTTTTATCATTAAATCAGGGTTGTTATTAAGCATTCCCTCTCCTGCCCAAATCTATTCACTGTAATGAATATAGGAGCTGTCATCTGATGATGCCTGCATTATACCAGTGATGGGGTTTATTTAGCAAATACCTCCCAACACAACTGGTAGATCAGTGGAGTGTAAGAACTGTGATATAATTAAAATAATTATAAAATCAGAGGAGAAAGAAATTTATGTAAATAATGAATCTAGTGTGTGTATCAGTGTTTCATTGTTACCTGCATTGGCTACACCTTTTAAAAAGCTGTATTGCATTGTTTAAGTCAACATCTTCAAGCACTCTGAGGGTACCCATACTCACAATGCTAGTATGTAAAGAGTAAAAAAAATATTCCTTTTTGTACAACCGACACAGTAAGGATAAAAGTGATAAATCCTCACGTTGTCTTGGAACACAGAAATAACCATTATGCCAGTGAAATAATGGTAGTTCTCCCAGGGACAACCAAGCTCACATTTGTGCTTATGTGTGTGCAAAAAAACCTCTTTCCGTCTCTTCTCCATCCCTCTAAATATCAGATAAAAAGAAAGGAAAAGACCAACCATCATTCTTTTTTACCAAGAAAAGGTTTCAGAAGTGGTAAAGCATAAATTGCCTTTCTACGTCCAAATTGACACAAGGAAAATCAAGTGTGTATTCTTGAAAATCTGTCAGATTACTTTGAAGGAAATACGAAGTAGTAAATGTACACAATCACTCACTGCCAAGTAGAATTCAAAGGTTGACTAGAAATCATTACACAAATGTCTCCCTAAGTACATCTGAAATTAACAAGGCAGACCTATTCCACACTTAATAACACGCAAGCTCAAGGAAAAAATTATAGCTGGGATGATAAACAGCTTTTCAAATATATACATTAATTAAAATACTGAATATTCACACTTCACGACCTTTTGGTCTGTACCCAGAAATCATATTTAAATTGGCTAGATCTTTAAGATTAATCAGTTAGCATCTTAAAAGAAAATGGATTTCTCTGAGACTACCAGTTGATGTATTGTGTCCCTGTATGACGCCCCATTAATTGCATCAGGGTACGCAATTAATGGGGCGGGGCTGAAGAGCTGCTGCTGGATCTTGTAAGGAATGCTGCAAATGTGTGTTCCTGTTCAGAGTGAAATAGTGCCAACCAAAAAGTACTTCTTCGCCGTGTCATGAGTGTGTTTCACCCTGCGTTGGGTCTGCTTGCTTGGGCTGCTTCCGTGGGGCAGGTGCTTTCTGTGCTGTGCT
Source organism: Aythya fuligula (assembly GCF_009819795.1). Classification (NCBI taxonomy): domain Eukaryota; kingdom Metazoa; phylum Chordata; class Aves; order Anseriformes; family Anatidae; genus Aythya; species Aythya fuligula. The sequence continues at coordinate 64,457,905 of NC_045559.1, forward strand.
GATCAATTTCACTGATGTGGCCCCTGCACTGGGGGCTTCCCTGGTCTGCTGCAGATCGCCCTTCACTTTCCTAATATATTGCTGGCGACTGTAGCTGCCTGCCTCATTGTTAGTTTGAGTGCCAGCACTGTTCCAAATTTATTTCTAATTGTAATGTGCTTTCAAAGGCAACTGACACATTCCTCATTTCTGTTTGGATAAATATTGCGATTATCCTGAAATCCTATTTCATATATTTTTTTAATATTTTGAACCCTTATAAAAGCATGAAAAAGGGACTAGTGATTACACAAAATGCGTTTTTCTTACTAAGAAATAATTTATTCCATAGCAAAATGAAGATGTAGCAATAATTACTCTCCATTCAAATCCTGTGCAGCTGGCTAAATAATATTTCTGTACTGTAGAGAAAATTGCAAGTGACCTCAGCACAGCTTTTCAGATACTGTTTTGCCTTCATCTTATGCCAACAAAAGACACTACCTTCTAATACCAGTTGCAAGAACGTTGTGGTTAATTCAAATACTGCAGAACTATTCTGAATTTTATCCAATAGTTTTTTTCCGCTGTTATTTTGAAGAAACAATATCATAATATAATCGTAATGGAAACAGTAACTACAAAGTGTCCCTGTAACACAAATGAGAATTCTTAAGCTTTCACAATCTGGATTCAGTAACAGCTATAAAAAGAGACAAACTTTTTTTTTTCCCTTTCTTATTTAGTCCCACATCTAGCCAAGCCGTTGTTTTCACTTTTCTGTTCCCTTTTGATAAATTTAATTGACCAGACATGGTTCTATAGTTCATCCTAGAGAGCATAATCTTGGATTTCAGTCAGAATTACAGTTGCACCATTTTCTATATAAATTAACTGGGGCTCTTGGAACATTATGACTTAGTTGAAGATCAAACACTGAGTATGTAGTATTTGGCATTTTCCAAGTCTTATCTTTCCTGAAGTCCCCAAATAACACAGCCTTTAAAAGAGCAATCCTGGAAGAACTCATTTGAAGGATATGAATTTAAAAGCCTAAGAAATATATCTTTACACTAGTTTATACGTTATGGAACAACAATACACTTTGAAATTCACTTTGAAACTGCTCCTTGTACAAATTCGATATCCAACATAGCTGGTTGTAAAATTTATGCCAGAGGTAAGGACTTTAAATTCCATTTATGTAGTTCCTTATAGCCAGAGTAATAAGGCATATAGCAACTAGACTATTCTATAGAAATATCTTCTCCGGACAATAGCCTACCTTTAGGCCTTTATAAAGAGAAATCTGTCCATCGGTAAAGCACAACATGTGCTGTAGAAGGCAAATTGATGTTTTGGGCAGCAGGACGTTTACTTTTTTTCTCTTCCGGTGATTGAAAAAGAATAAAATTTAAAATCAGATTAAAATAATATGTATTCATGGCTCTTTGTTGACTTACATTGCTGTTATCAGTGAAATTGACAGCAGATGCCTATGAAAAGATATTGAAGATATATGAAAAGAAGCAATAATGAACCTATGGGGTCTCATGTTTTACAGAGAACTCCAGCATTTTGGTTTGTCCAATCCTGCTATTGAACAATGTTGGAGAGAACTGTCAAAGATATGCCTGTTCGGTCATTATTGTTTTTAGATTGCACCGTACATGGAAGAGTTGAGACAGAACATTGTAGGAAGAGGCAGATGCTTCCTTTTTTTGCCATTGGAAAGGTGACTTCAATGTCAACATTAAGAAAGATGAACTTTTAGCTTTGACAGGTCTTCAGGACTTGAAGACTTCATGTATTTTTTACCTTCTGTTCCCTTTTGACAAGTCTGGGTCATCAGCAGGAAAAATTAAAAAAATGTTTCTTGATTATGGAGACAAAATAAGCCCCTGGAAGAAGATGGCATTAAGGAACATCTTAGGGCTCATCTCAGACAGTCAACTTTGATGTTTTTGAAAAGTTAGCAAGAATTCTGGAAGAAGGATACTTGCTAGTGATGTGATGTAATTCCAAAGTTTTCTACAGTTAGTTTTTTTTTTCCCTTTTTCCAAGAATTGATGTGTGTATTATAGACTTATAGACTATTTTGTCTACAGAAAATTTCCTCTGAGTGAAATGGTGTAATCTAAGTGTCCTTTTCTTCTTTTTTCTTTCTTTTTTTTTTTTTTTTTTTTAGTGTCTATAAAACATGCAGCTCTTTGTGTTTGTGAAGGATTGTATGTCTTTGTGTCTTTACCTTATGTAGATCTGCTTGTTTAGTCCTGAATTCTTGAACTGCCTTATCTCTGGACACTGTTTTCACAAACTCTAACTCTTTTTCTTTCGCATCTCCTTCCTGGATTTGCTGCTTCCTTCAGTCTCACATCAAGGTCAGTATTGATTTTTAATAAGGTTGTTTATAACACTATTGTCTATTAAGATAAATTTGAGATCTCACAGAAGATTGCACATTAATTTGCATGATCCACAAAATAAAAAATCAGAGATTTGGTCAAGTCCATGTAGGAGGATGGGTTGGATAGGGCAGATGTTCAGAAGAAATCTGTGCTTGAAGGAAAAAAATGTATTAAAGCCACTGTGTATCAATGTTGTAGTACACAGGGAAGAAGTGGGAGAAGATCGTAAAACAATTTAAATATCTGTGGTTTTATCTGTCGTGTCAAGAAGAAAAAAGCTTGAACATCACCATATTCTTGGCCATGATATGTGCTGTTGACTGCAAAACTAGTTGATTTAAAATACTATTCAGTGTGCTTTCTTAACTGTTGAATTTTTACCATTGCATCTGTGTCTGAAATCTTGTTGTTGTAGAGCTAGTTTTGGTGCAGTTTCAGAACAGAAACTGAAATTTTAGAAACTTTGATACTATAATTGTTGCATATTCAGTGCATTGTGTTATCAGAATGAAATTAAAGATGATACATAAATTAGCAAGAAGATTACTTTGTGCCTTCAAAAAATTTATAAGCTACAAAAAAAAAAAAAAATCAAGAGACAATGTTTTGAAGTCTTGTGGCCATGAATGAGATTTTTGCGTCTTTTTTTTTTTTTTTAAGCAGTCATTGAACATAGATTCAGAATTTCAATAGAGGTGCAGCTAGGAACAAACTTCTATGATCTATGTAATACAATAAGCCAGAGTGCATGACCTTATAACCCCTAGTTACCTTTAAAACAATCAAAATACCATTTTGGATTCTTGACTTTGCTGATTAAGTTTGTTTGGTAGAAAGCATCCATGACTCTTGATGAGAGAATGACTAAAATTGTTTCAGGCACTGTCTTTGCCCAGCAAGCCTCTGTTTTAAAGCCTAAAGTTCCGAGTTACTGACCGATGTCAGGCTTTTCTATTCCTGATTAGCACTGTGAAAAATGCAGTGGTTAATGGAATCCCACGATGGCGTGATGCTGCTGACGCCTTTAAACTGTGTCAGTGTTTTGACCTTGGTTTGGCACAGATGGTGCACTTGTGGCCTTGGCTGCACATTTTCCTTCCTCCCACAAACTGGAAAAAGATTGGAAGTTCATCATGCTGTTGTCCATCAATACCTTCTGTATTTAGTGTGTTGTACTGGCATACTTGTTATTTCTGTTGAGAGGAGGACCATCCTTGAATGACCCTCTTTTTTCAGTTCGCTGAGAAAAGAACTGCCAGGAAGCTTTTCTGCCCTGTGAGCATTCTCATCATGAAATGCATACCATGTTTTTTCTTGCATGAGTAGTAGTAGTAGTAGGGTAGTGTGTGTTTTCTGGTTGCCCCTGAAGATGGAGTTTGATGAGCTTTGTTTGGCTGATGGAATCCTAAATATTATAAAAGCCATCTGTCAAAGACATTTCGGCTTCAGTACTATAGGCTTGTATCGAATCTGCACGTATACTGGACTTTGTGGTAAAGAGGGGTTTAGGGTGTTCAGGTGATTTTTTCTTTCTGATTCAGAACATACCGTAAAATATATCCAGAGGAGATATGACTGCAGTTTGAGGTGTCCAAGCGTTAGGATCTTTGAAGAGATGGAAAGTTTTCTGACTGGTGTTGAAGAGATTCTCCATTCAGTCCACATAGTTTCTTAGTGGTTTTATTATTGATACATATTTTTAATTGATTGCTATGATGGCTAGTTGCTGAGGTTTTCCTGTATTTGTTAAAATAAACGTGGAGTGTAAGGGAATATGTGGAGTGACTGCTCTTGGAACAACAAAATCCCTGCTGGCCAGAAACACAATGAAAAGATTCTTCTAAGGACAACAGGAAAATTACAGGGGTTGCAGAACTTCTTCTTTCCTATGCATTTAATTGTTTGCCTAATTACTGTTAGCTGCAAGATATGAAGACATAGCTTACTTATGATTCTAAGATTCTATCCCATAAAGTTCCATCCTATACTGAGAGCTACTATGGGAATCATAACTTTATTTTTCTCCTAATGGTGTAAAAGCACTTATTTTTTTCAGACATCAAAGCAGATGCGTCTTCCTGAAAAAGAACCAAATATGTGCAAAAATACATTAGGTATGTGTGCTTTCTAGAAACAGGAAGAAATACTTTGAATGAAGAATGAAGAAGAACAGCTTTGCTTACTGTAACCAGTGCAAAACCTCTGAATTGTCTGATCTATTAAGCTCTCCTGTTGATAAACTTGTTGGACAAGAACAGTAGTTTAATCTACATCATCATTGCTGTTATGACACGTATTTACTGTTTAAAATTCTGAGGGTCTAGAGTGGATTTCACAATGGTTCATAGTAAATAAAATAGACTTAGAAGGCATGGGTGTTAACTCAGTTTTCTGTAAGGATTTTTTTGCTAAGCATCTCTGTTGATGAGAGTTTTACTTAAAGAACTATCTAATGCTGAGTTCCAGAGAAAAGAAAAACAATAAAACTACTCTGGTGTCATCAGCCCCAGTAGTGGAAAAATTAGAAAAACACCATGAAGTCATATGCTACAGTACTTTCTGTATCTTTCATGTATCTTACAGATACATGTCACAAAAGTTGAGATGGTATTACTATAAAATAGAAAAAGATAGCAAGATATAGAAAACCAGAATTTTTCTGGAATCTTTGCTATACCAAAGAGAATTTGATGCAATAGGAAGTAATAAAAACTACTGTAAACCTTATTTCCACACAGCGGAGTGGTTTGGCGATTAGATAAGTGCAGGCTTGTGGCATGGATCCAGATAGAAGCCTGTTATGAGTGTCCATGTAAAATTAAATGTCTGTATAGCAACTCAATGATATTATAGCCTTATAAAATTAAAGTAAAAACAAAGTAATAAATGCGAAGAAATGTTTCGGTCCTTTTTCCAGAGTCCTAAATTTCTGCTACATATCTAACCACCAAAGCGTAGCATCCTTCTGTAAGAAAATGATAGATAATATTTCATAGAAAGTTATGCAAATTCAGAAAATTCAGGATACTACTCAATAATTGTAAAATAATACATAAATGCTGAGTAGTCGATTAGAGGCATACAAATGAATAGTCTAAGGTGCTAAAGGTTTTTCATTCTTATGGAAATAACCTTTATAAACTGTGTCATATACTGTATCTCTAGGAAGCTGTGTTTCTGTGTTCTGAGAAAGTGCCAGGGCAATCTGGACCAATTTCACTGGAAGTTTGGCTGGCTCTTTAATTTCTTACCTTCAGGAGACTCTGGTCTTTATTCTGCCATGATGCTGGTCATTTACCACAGCAGGAAGTGATAAAAATGTCAAGCATGTAGAATCAGCAGTGGTTAGTTTTAGGTCAGCAGAGTTTTGTTTTCAAAGGAGTTTCCATTTGAATTTCCTTGGTTGTCTTTAAAATGTAATGACCTCTAATAGTTGCTTTCAATTTAACATATTTTTCCTTTAATTCTACTTAAATCAGTAATGGCTTTATGGAATTCTTTATGTAGAAGAATACTCTTTACTTGTAGAAGTTCTCCATTCCTTTTGAGTGAGGAAAAGAAGTACAGCATCCACAAGATGATAGTGGGAAAAGAAAAAACGAAGGAGTCAGACTTGTTGGCTGTTAAGGTTGGGTAGAGCACAAAATAGAACTATGTTTTTTGTTAAAACAGTTCACTGGCATAGTCTTTAGCATTTGCTTTAGGAATAATGGTTATCAGAATTTTCATCATCCATTTGAAGAGGAATCTTGCTTTTCTGAAAGGGCCTTTTTTCTTGCCTCATTTGATTGCATCTTAACAAAGCGCAATTATCCACAGCTGTTCATCATCTCAGAATTCTCCCTTTTCTGCAGTCTTGTATGATCTGATTTCTTTCCTATTACCTGCTGAAATCAATTTAATTAATTAGCCAATGAGTTGTTTTTCTTCTGTGTTATTACTGTTTTCAGTACGTGTATTCCCAAAGCATGCAGCTTTCCTGTGGGAATTAGAACTGAAGGAGCTCAGAAAGACATGTGGCTGCATATGGCACTGGTGGGATGTTCTTATGGCAACAGTAGGCTGTGAATTCTGAGGAGCTCTGAGTCAAATGCAGTTAGAGCAGCCCCTCATAATTTTTTTTTAATATATATATATAACAGAAAAGATAGCTTCCTACCGTACTATTTGAAAAATCAAAATGTGACATAATTTAGAATACATTTTAAAACATGTCTTTATGTTAACTGTAAAGTTAATAGATTGTCTAGCATGTCATCATCAGAAGATTAGCTGAAATTATCATTCAAACTTCATGCAACATTAAACATTTTGACTAACCCATATGTGTCACATCACATTTAGTCAAAGGAATAAAATCTGAATGTTATTTTTCTTCTTTAATGGCTTACTTCTGTGCAAAAAAAAAAAAAAATCCTTGAAAATGGCTAGATTTTTATTTCTGCAATAACTCTGAAAGGTAGGTAGGTATATGGACAGATAGTGAATCTGTGTTTTAGATTAGTCTTGGTACAAATGTTTGCATTACTGACTACCAAAAGGTTTAGCAGATCCTGGACTCAGAGAAAAAACAATAACAGTAAGAAAACACTACTAAAGGTACAGAGAATTCAATTGGGCAGGAGACTTTCTTAAAATGTTACTGAAGAAGATGAGAAGTTCAGTAACTTTTCATTAATTTTTACTGATAATCACTGATTTCAGGTCTTCCAAGTCCCTGAGCCTAGAGGCAGGATCTACAGGAGTAAAGCATTACTCACAGAAGTGGAAGACCAAGTTACAGACTATTTAAGCAAATTAGGAATATGCAGGCTGATGGAATCAGATCAGATACATACAAGGCTGCTGAGGGAGCCAGCTGATGTCATTGCAAGGACTCTTTCTATCATCTTCAGAAGCTCATGGCTGTCAGGGAATGTTCCTGATGTCTGGGAAACATCATGCCTATTTTCAGAAAGGATGAGAAGGAGTGGCCAGCGAATTACAGGAATTACAGGTTAGCCAGTGTCACTTTAGTCATTGTGAAGTTTTTGGAGCAGATCCTCCTGAAAGCCGTGTTCAAGCAGTTGAAGGACAAGAAGGTGATAGGGAGCTGGCAGTATGGTTTTACAAGCGTAAATCATGCCTGACCAACCTGATTGCCTTCAGTGATGAGATTACTGGCTCAGAGGGGAATCAGCACTGTTTAATGTTTTTTTAATGATGTGGATGATGAGACTCTGTGTCCTCAAAAATTTCAAGGATGATAGCAAATGGTGGGGAGTGGTTACAGGGAATATATGCTGCTGGAGGGCAGGGCTTGCTTTATAGGGTGACCTTGACAGGCTGGAGAAATGGGCTGGCAGAAACCTCATGAAGTTCAATAAAGGTGAGTGCAAAGTTTTGCATCTGGGGTTGAGTAACCCCTGCATCTGTACATGCTGAGGACCAGCCGGTGAGAAGGCTGGTTTGAAAGGAGGGACTGAAGTGTGGTTGAGGACAAGTTGAACAAGTCAACAGTATCATGTTGGTATGAGGAAGGCCAAATGCTTACTGGGCTGTATTACCGTGAGCATGGCCAACAGGTCAAAAGAAGTGATTGTTTCCTTCTACCTTGTACTTTTGAGGCTGCACCTGGAAGACTTTTTGGGCTTCTGAGTAGAAGAAAGATGTTGGGATAGTGGAGTGAGTCCAGCTGGGAGCCCAGCCACGGTTGACCACGTGCTGGAGCATGTGACATATGAGATGAGGCAGAGAGAACTGGCTAAATTCAAGCCTTGTGGGACATCGTGCTGTGGTCTGTTGGCTATCTAATGGGAAGGTACAGAGGAGACAGCCAGACTCTTTTCATGTTGCTCAGTAATATGACAAGAGCCAACAGACACAAATTTCAAAATATTCCGAAAAAACAAATAAACCAAAAGCCTTAGTTCCTTTAGTCTGCAGTGTTTAAAAAAGAAAAAGTATGCCTGTTTAATCTGAATTTTCAGCTGGTGGTATTGTTGGTTATGCTGGATGTACTTGAATTCCTCAGCTAATCATACCAAATAAATACCAGCAGTAATGTTGTTAATAGCTTTTTCTTGTAACCGAATACTACATAGATATAGACCCTCACTTTACTTTTCAGTGTGTATTCTGTAACTTTACATTGATATTACTGGCAGAACATGGTGGCAATGTCATATAGAGATCTGAATAAACAGCTAAGAAATATTTTCCGTACTAACTCTTTGTAGCAATATATATAAAGAATATAAAAGCAAATATTTCTTCATTATTTCACATAACATATTTTAAAGGATGATAATATCATTAATTAGGATAAGGTGGTTTTTGTTATTCCTTTTAGCATTGCTTGCTGTCTGTTCTCCAGCAGTTTGCATAGAAGATCTTTTTAGATCATAGAAGATGCAAGTAATTGTTGTTTTTTACTCTTAGTTTAAGATATTCATTCTTCCCTTTCTCATATCTCTTGCGTTCAGCACGAATTTCACATTTAATGTGGAATATGCAAGTGCTCAAAAGGATGGGTCAAAGCACTCAGTAATTGATTGTTTGTTTCCTTTGCCTGCTTCCATGATTTTTATGGGTATACTTGGATCACATGAACAAATGACAGCTAAAATGTATCTGAAGGAGTCTGATTTGTATTATTTAATGCTTAAAGCTTCAAAAATTATTGTAACTTGGGCAAAAACCTTATAGTGTAAACAAAATCCTAATATTTAGAGGATTGTTTTAAAGTATTATTCTGTTGGTTAAAGTTTAATAGGATGAATAAATATGTGCTATGCCCAATTTATTCTAATTTTTCTCCTAAGTTATGTGATGCTTCTGATAGCAGTCTGTTTTGGTTACATTTCCCATGCTACATTTGAAGATTTGTTTTAGAAGCAAGGCCTTGCAACTTACTTTCAATTTGTCAGGAGTGCTTGATTTGGATACCAACACCTGAAATACATATTTCAGTAGACACATTATTGTTAATATCATTAAACATAGAGGATCCCTCAATGAATTGTCTTAGAACTGCTTAGAAAAGTCCTGTCCAAGGAACTGAGATGCGGCAGCACTTTCTCTCCTATGGTCCCTAGTGTAGTCATACTCTTCTCATGGGATATCGGCTGTGATTTATGTTCTGCAATGCAAAGTACAGCATTGCTCCATCCTTCACTACCCATGTCTTCTCCAGTGCAAAAAGCTCAAAGAAAGAACACCTTTCTCTTGTGCAGGAACAAAGCGGTTGGTGTTTGTCCAGTTATTTCTTTGTTATTCATAGCACTGGTAAAGATGCGGTTGATAACCTGAAGTTATTTCCAGGCGACTTTGGGTGATGGCAGACGCTATTAAAAACAAACAAATATATAAAAACAATAATTGTCATTACATTCCAGAAATTAATTCACATATTCACATATGTGTTAATTCACAATTCACATATGGAAGACGTACGAGGAACGGCTGAGGTCACTGGGCCTGTTCAGCCTGGAGAAGAGGAGGCTGAGGGGAGACCTCATCACAGTCTACAACTTCCTCGTAAGGGGGTGTCAAGAGGCAGGAGACCTTTTCTCCATTAACACTAGTGACAGGACCCGCGGGAACGGGGTTAAGCTGAGGCAGGGGAAATTTAGGCTTGACATCAGGAGGGGGTTCTTCACAGAGAGGGTGGTTGCACACTGGAACAGGCTCCCCAGGGAAGTGGTCACTGCACCGAGCCTGTCTGAATTTAAGAAGAGATTGGACTGTGCACTTAGGCACATGGTCTGAACTTTTGGGTAGACCTGTGCGGTGTCAAGAGTTGGACTTGATGATCCTTAAGGGTCCCTTCCAACTCAGGATATTCTATGATTCTATGATTCTATATTCAGGACCTAATAGTGTTTTACACAGTGCCTAGAACACCAGTTCACATTTTATAATTCTACTGCTTGCTTAACAAATTAGAAAACACTGTTACACTTTGGGTACCTCAGACTTTTATTGAATGCAATTTTTTTATTTGCTTCCTTTCCATGTCTCTGAAGAAACTGCAGATCCCCAAACTCAGAACCATTTCTGCTATCAAGCTGAAGTTTGTTTTCCTCAGAATAAACACCTGCTGAGGAAAAAAATAAAAATAAAAAGAATGGTCTCACTGAAAATTAGCTGCAGTTGAGATCCCGTCAGCATGGCAAATCAGCATGTTTGTCTTATTTCCTTTGAAGGATGTGAAATAGTTTCAGGAGTGCTTATGAACTGCTAATAGTTTTCAGTTACAGATATAATCTTCCCTATATGTATATATATATATTTCAATTGGACAAAAATACATCTCTTACTATTTTGAAAATATCAGCAGGGAAAATCTAGCCCTAATCCAAGAGATAGTGATTTTCTGATTAAAGTGCCACGTCTTTTTAATTTAATTAGGTTAAAAAGGAGTGTCCACTAATACATTTGTATTTATGCTTATTTATACCTACCTGCACATGCTGAAAGCTATCAACAACAAAAAAACACCAAAACCTTTTAAGGAATTGTAGTTGGTTTCTTGAATTGTCTAGAGGTGAAGGAGCATATTTTCTTCTGCATCTTAGAATAGTGGAGGATGCTTTTTGAATAACAGATAAAGAAATTCTTAATATTATTTTGAAGTAGAAAGATTATTGAATGCTTCTGTTGTCTTTCTGTATCCCATTTTGACCATAGCCTCGATAATTTTTTGTCAAATTTTCAACACTGGTTATAGTCTCAACCTGCACCATATAACTTCATATACAGAGACGCTTAATTTACAGAAAACACATGAGATTCCTATTAGGAATATTCCTTTTGACAGTAAAGGCTGTTCGTTGATCTTTCCTAAGATTATAAGTGTTTCCTGATTACTTGGAAAATTAATTCATTGAAGGAGTCATAAATGATTCATACCTGCTTGTAACTCAGTGACAGGCTGCATCAAGGCAATTGTCTTAGTAAAGTGATCAAATGCAATCAATTCAAATCTTCATTTTGTCTCATTTGTCTCAAGGTCATGGAATAAAAAATAGTTCACTGGAGTAATATAATTTTCTAGATAAAGAATTGATCTTCCTCAGCAGAAACTCTAAACTAGAGATAACTTAATTAACAAATGTCATGATCATTAAGGATATCAGTGACGATATGCTTTGGAATCTGGAGCATGGCATGTCTTGTAACTGTGGACTCACTTCAGCAGATTTTTTTCTGTGCTCATGCAGATAATGTCCAAAGGAATGTATTTATTCAAAATGCTCATGGACGTACTTGTTCTGCAGAAGATCCACTTATGAAGTGGTGGAAGTCCTGAAATGCACAGCCAGTAACATTGCGCGCACACATTACCAAGACGAGAAACCTCTGATGAAAAGATGCTCTCAAGTGTTGCTTGCAACACAGGTTCTGTACTCACTAAGTTCTCCAAAAACTTCATGGCATTCACTTGGCTTGTGAAGTTCTCCTATCTGAACTCCAGAGACCTAGAGCTACAGACTGAGAAGACAGTATTACAGCTATATTAGAGGAACAAGAACTAAGCCATATGTACTATTTAGATAGGCAATTGAGCCCTGTATGTGGTGTATCTGTTACAAATAATGCTGCTGTTCCCCATTTTCTAAGCAATCAAAAGTCTGTAACAAATGATCTCTGTGGGCACTCTTCATATTAACCTGATGTGAGCTGTCAAAGCCAGTGCTACAGAATGTATTTCATATGAGGAGTTACCTCTTAATAATAAATCTCTTTGTTAAGCACCAGAAGGAAATATGCCAAACATGCAGTCCTGAGAGATTGTAGTCTGCATTGCATACCAGCAATCAGTCTCACCCACTGGATACCAAAATAGAGCTATATATTCCCCATCTCAAATTCTGATGTTAATGAAGACCCTGTAGCAAAATACAATTTGATGGCCATGATGCCATTGCTTTGCAATCAACCGTATCATTTTTGCATACTTTTCCCAGTATGGTCTCTGAGCATGGCTGAGTTTGATCTTGTCAGAAGCGTCAGATTTGGTACTGCTTCTTTGTAGCCAGCAGGATAAACACCTATCCATTTACATCTATAGTGAGAGTCTGTTTGGAAGATTCTTCTTGAAAACAATTTTGTCTTTAAGGAGAACAGATGAAGAATGTTATCTTTATTTGGGCATCCCAGTACAGTAAAAATCAGCAGGCTTTTAGCCCTGAAGCAAACCATTTTGTATTTTTTTCAGAATGGTCCTGCTAGCATCTCTGTTCTCACATCATTTCCATGGAGCTATTATTAACTTTTTTCTTCCCTACACAGTCAAGATTCTGAATGTTCTCATGCTTATTTTTCTTTGATATCAGAAATCCTTTTCCACTGAATTGGTACATTCCTTTTGCTTTATTTTTTTGTCCTTAACAACTGCTTGTTTTAATATCTTTCATTGTAAACTGTGTTTTCAATAGCTGTCAGCTTTAAACTATAAGACGTATTTTGATTCTTTAATGTGACCTATTTCAAAATAACAGCATAATATACAACCCTTATCCCACATTTATGAAAGCTTTTAGAAGAGGACTTTTCTTTATTGATAGCTTGTTCAATATATGCAGTAAAATAAACATAAGCTACTCTAGCCTAGTTTTTTAATGCTTTGCTTTTAGAATTTTATTCCCCCTACATTATATTTAATTCTTGTTTTTGTTTCAATGACTGATTTTTACATTCCATTTTTTTATTTTTATTGTATGTATCAGGTATTATTCTAGCAGGAATGAAAAGATTGCATGCTCTTATGAAAGAAAACAACTGCTCTGTTTTGATTTGTTTTCTTTTCTGGCTAGTGGGACTGCAGTTAAAAGAGATGTGTGTGATCTTAGATCACAAAAATACCCTCTGAAACCTCAATAAAATGCCATTCATAAGGAAGATTTTATTGCTGTTTAGAAAATACTTTTTTTCCGCCAAATCGTGCAGGTCTCTTGAGCAGAGAGTGACTGGCTGTGTGTGATCTGTTCACAGGGTGGTTGGCTCATGATTTGGAGTTGAAGGTAAAAAGAACAGCACTTTTGGGAGTTCTTCCTACACTGCTAGGGCCAAATTCAACTAACTCAGCATGTAGCAGGGAGAAGGAATCCACACTGAGGCCTCATCAACCATTTTGCAAATGTCATTTTTGGCTTTGCATCTGTTTGCTCAATTAACAAAAGCAGAAGAAAAAATACAACAAAACAAACTTATTTGTTGAACTACTGAATACTGTTATTAAGGTCATAACAGGTCATAAGGTCTTAAAGCATTAGTATTTTTCTTAACAAAGGTGTACCCCTATCATTATTTTATGGCTCTGTTTTAGGGTTTACTCTGAGTTTGTACTTTTAAAGCTCTTAACTTCAATAAAAATTAAAGCATGCAAGGTTTAAGGTTAAGGGTAATTATAGAACTTGATGTTGAATTAATTTGACATTTAATCTCTGAAACCTAATTTCAAATTTATCATCAGTTATGAAATTATGGTATGTATTTATTATACATACCATATCACAAAACTTACTTCCTACTAAGTAGATTTTGAGAGTTTAAATAGTTGGGAAGCTGCACTTTAGTTTTAAAAGAGTGGTGTGATTACGTGTTGCAGATTATATCTACAACAATAATAGATGATAGAGATGAATGAAAACACGCAGTGCAATAGATGCTTAGCTGAAGCTTTTTGATTCAGTCTTCTCTTTAGCATGTTGTATCTGTCCCTGTCTAAAAGTGAACATTTGTTTTTTTTAATTCATTATGGACTTGTTGAACTAAAATGAAGGATCTCCTGTTAATCTCTGCTGTTTATCCCTCGATTATAGCCAGTTCATTAAAGCACATTTTTCTTTTCTTCCAATTGTTTTGAGAATACTAAGACAACACTTCACTGTTTGTATGTAATTGGGCTGCTACCTCCTGACTGGAGAATAGCCTGCTTTATTCTATGTTTTCGTTCAGTCAAGAGATTGAAAGGAAAAAATCTATTTTCTCTGAAATAGAATAGCTTGATAGTACTTAGAGTATGCAGTGGAGACACATGTGCTTCTCATCTTTAGTAAAATCTCTCTATTTGTTCTTGTATTTATTACATACCTTTCTTTAAATTCACTGGCTGTTTATGCTGCATCATTTCATGAGGAAAATTATTTCCATGTTTCTATAAATGTGTGTTCCCTAGAGATCACTGAGAAATAACATTTCACAGTGGAAGCACCTGTAACATTCAGATTTAGTGTGTGTAGTTTTGATTACATTTTTTAGTTTTCTGCTAGAATGAGTCAGAGAGCTTAGAACAACAAGATGAAAAGCAAACTTTAATACATAATATATATTGTATTATTTTATTAATATGTTTTATGTATTAATGCATATTGTAATTATGCATTGTATGGAGAAATACAGAAGGTTGGTTGTGTTTGACGGTTGATGCGTTTACCTCAGTGAAGCTTGGACCTGAGTTTGAAGGCCTTTCGTTACTCAGAGAAATAATGTTCCAAGGTAGCATGTTGGTGCTGTTATCTCTGCTGCAGGCTGATAGAGTGATCTGGTTAGGACTTGCTTACGTCTTCCCATGAAACATACCATATACCACTAATAACTTGTGCTATCTCACTTTTTAGAATGTGTTATCTATAAGCTTTATGTATTGATTGTGTGTCAGGTAGTGGGTTTCTGTTAGAGGTGGTTTTAAACAATATAAGGGTTTTAGACTGTGTTTCTGATTATACAGAGTTTCTCCAACTTTTGCCCAATCTATATGCCATGTTCTTCGCTTTCCCTATCTTCCCATCAGCTGTTTCTGGGAAAAAAAAAAAAAATTGCTCTTTTTTTTTTTTTTATTTTTTATTTTTTTTTAAAAGCTAGAGACAGAGGTGAGATGACTAGCTTGCTGAGCACCAGAAAGCATCCATTGATACCATGTATATGATTCATAACTTTGAGGAAGGAAGACAACCTGTGTAGAGTTGAGATCTTCATCTAGTATTTGACTTCCCTACCTATTGTTTCAGACACTGTTAGGCCCCTGTTCTGAAAATTTGGGGTAAGATGGTTTCCCATAGCCTTCCTGGTGTTCTTGCCCCCTCCAGTGCTGATCTGAACACTCACTTTGTTTTAAAAACCCAAATTTCCTAGCTTCAGGAAATGAAGTCCACCCTCTCCATCTCTTAAAGCCACCATGGGACTTCTTGACTCACATACAGCAGACCAGTTAAATTCACAGGGTCTGTTAATATTTTCATTGGCATGTGTTAGCTTGTCATATAAATGTCACAGAACAGCAAGAAACAGTGCAACAAAATGATGAGAGGTTGTTGAAGGAGACTCACAAGCAGAAGAAGTCATTGCATGCTGGAGTTAGCCCAGCTCTGAATCTGAACAAAAGCAGCTCATTGAAAGTATGTTGACTGGACTTTTATCTCAGACACGAAGTGGAATAGAGTTAATAACATTAGACCAAGCTGTCTGAAAACTGTAATGAAATTATTGTTTCCTTTACTTTGTAAGTTAATGCACCTCTTTTTTAACAGTAGTAGAACTACTTTAGAAGCTGGGATTGTTGATACTGCCCTACAAAGCAAAGGACCAGCCACAGATAATGCTTAGGCTCTAAAGAAAAAGTCCAGATGTACTAGCTTTCATATAGATCTTCAGCAGTATGTTACTTCCCTGATCCTAATTTTTCAATAGGTAAGATAGGGAGCTTTGTTTGAGCTTTGGCAGCTTTGCTTTGACTGTCAATCAGACATGCAGCTGTGGTGATGAGACTGTGTGATGCGGTCAGTCCTGTTTCCTACATCGCTTATTTAGCTTTCATTCATCATTTTCCTTTTCTTGAGGTTAAGCAATTAACCTTTCCAAATGCTGCCATTCTTCTCTGTGGTTAGGTGATCAACTACTTGTAAGGTAAAGTGAGTTTTAAGCAACTAAAAGCTAAAGCAACACCTTTGAAAATATTTTTTCTTCTATTCCGTGTTAAGTGGCATTTTTAGGAATAGTTCATCCTTTCCTTCTATTATACTTTCCAAAACGTAAACATTTTTATTTGTGCACCAAGACTATACACACAAAAAAATCAAATAAAAAATCCCACACCTCAGCTATATCACTGTGCTTATGATCTTCATTCATTGCATACAGGCATTTTACATTTTTTGTAATGTTGATTACATATATATATATATTGCACCGTTTTGATTATGTTGGGAAGCAGTGTGCTTTAAAGCCAGTGAAGTTCCTCTGTCCATCAGGATTAGTAGCTGCAGCAACTGTGGACTGTCCTGTGGGTGGTGGTAATGCTACATCAATGAAGGCTCTAGCTAAACACAGTATTTCTGACATGGCTGACTGACAGTATGTCTACTTTTTAATGTAGAAATATTTTCCAAGAACCTAAGCAAGATGAATAAAACGGGCAATATCTTTAGGTGTGCATGAAATCAGTGCATTTTTTCTTAATACTTGCATTCATTATTCAAAATACAGTATGTATGTGCATTTTATTTTGAAGATAAGCTCCTGTAGTGGTTTTAATGCATTGTAAATGTATACTTACACTTGGATTAGTACAAAAGCAGTTGCGGTTTAGGTATATAACTGAAGAACAACATTAAAACTTAATTAGAAAATTCAAAATTAGCTTCTGCATACTTTCAGTTAAGATTTTGTCACCTTCTGTTTCACAAGAAGAACATCTGAAATTACCTCAGAAAAGACAGCCAGATGAGGATAACAACTTACAGTACATTAACATGTAGCATGAAAAATCCATATGAGGAAAGAATTAACAGCTATATATGCTGGTGTGCATAACAGTAAAAGATGATGAGATTAGTATTAAAATGCAAAAATATTCAATTTAGCATGGAATAAATTCATTTCATTAAAACCTTAATAAATAATAGGGCCTGTAAAGCAATTAATCTTACCGGAATTGAATCTTAAAGGAATGAAAATATGCCAAAGCACTTGCAGGTAGTAAAGTGAATTAGATCAGTCTTCTTTCCACTTTTCAGGAATACTTGATTCTCCGTTGGTTTTCCATTGCTTAAATTATTCTCCCCATATAAAAAGTCTTTGAAAATGTGGAATCTTCTCATTTGAAAATTTTTATGTTTTATTTTGAGTATTTTAATTCACTTCCCATGGTGTTTAGGATAAAAGCAATTCCTCATTGCTAGAAATTCAAAAATTTCATAAAGGAAAAGCATGGATTTCTGTTTGTTTGTGATACAGCTTTATCCTTCACTTAAGAAAATTAAATAGAAATAAATAGTTATTTTCATTGTCGAGTTTCAGAAATTTTATTTTATTTTATTTTATTTTATTTTATTTTATTTTATTTTATTTTATTTTATTTTATTTTATTTTATTATTTTTTTTCCAGCAGGACTATCACAAATTAGGCACCTAGAATTAAAAGTTGTAAAATTATTAATTCTGAAAATCTTGGCCCAGCTTTAGTTGAAAGACTGCGGGTTGTGGTTGTTTTTGTGGTTTTTTTTTTGGTTGTTGTTTTTGTTTGTTTGTTTTTTTATATTAGAAGCCTGATTTTGATTCTACTTTGTTTTCTCCAATAGATCCATTCTACCAGTACTTGGCAAGACATATTGCAAAATGGAGAAAGATTCTAAGCACTGGAAAAGATTTTTTTCTTTTGAGTGCAGAATATTTTTTAGGAGCCATACCTCAAAAAATGTTGTTATCCAAAATTTTGGTCTAGCAATGCCACGACTACTCAGCAGTGAGATAAAGCTGTGGATACGTGTATCATTTGAAAGGTTCATTCTCCAACTTTTTGTTGCTTTTTGAAAAAGGAACAGAGTGATGGTTGTATCCTGAATATAAATTCAAGTTTCCAAAGAATATGGCAATTACCAACATTACTATGAGTATTATAAGCACTAGGTAATTTCAAGACTACATCTTTCAAACTGCTTTAGGAAAGCTTGAATTTGTCTCAGAATATCTACCTAATTGTTAGGAAGACATTGTTAGGAAGACATTTGGTTCAGACATGAGGAGGTATACATAATAGCACAGATCCTTATAATTACTCCTTTCTTTGAAGTGCATATTTTGTTTGAAGACATTTTTGGACTGTGCAGGAGATGATCTTCCCTATACGTGTTTTGATCAGGGTTATAGCTTTATTAATATTGTTTTCTCTTATCTAACCAGTAGATTACAGTAACAAATATGATATTTGCAGCAGATGAATCGCGTTTTGCAAGTATATCAAAAATACTCATTTCCCTTACTTTTAATTTAGGTGTTGAATAAGAATCCTTATGTGGAGCTGAATGTGTCAGGCTTGCATATTTTCATTTTCTGTGTTAACTTAGCTGTACTTTCTCTGTTTATTTTATAGGACAGCTAGAGCCATGTATTGTACAAGCTGAGCTGGTGCCAACATAATATTTCCAATAAGTTGTTTAATCACTGAGCAAGTCTGCTTTCAAACTGGGCAGTGTGCCCATTACCAGTGTGTAACACTGGGTTAGAGCAACTTAACAATTATACTAGTAGTGTTTAAAAAGCATTCTGACTCGAATCAGCTGTAACTGTTGGAAAAGGTAGTTAAGTATGCCAATAATTTTTTAACATCATCAGAAAAGGAGTTTCCTTTTTTCTTGGTCTCTGGAGGATGTCAGCACTTTTTCTCACTAATAGAAGTTTTTTTAGCACCAAGGAAAATTTGCTATCTTTGCAATTTTTCCAGCTCCGGTTGCCCTACATTGCAAAAAGCAGAGCTCAGTGTTGAAACTACATTTCTGCGAGAATTTAAAGCACTGACTAGCCATATGCCACATAATTTGAATATATATATATATATATATATAGTGAAGATATGTTCTCGATGATACTGTTGTTACGAGTTCTGGAGAAAATATTAAAGCAAAGTTGTTTGTGATCTGTTCTAAAAGTATTCTGAAATACAGAAGAAACATTCTTCCTTCTCTGTGTGGATAACATACCAGATAGGAAGCTAGTATATCATTCTGCTTTCTAAACAGTAAATTAAAGAGTTGTCTCTACTACTTGTATGATGTTTTGGGGAAATCTTGCAACCAAAGAATCTGTCTTTTATTCCAAAATCCGAACTCCAGGTATAATTATGGAGAAAAGGGCTGAGGAAGCAAAGCTAGCCTGTTTTGTTTTGATTGGACTAAAAGTTTAAACTTAAGTTCCCTGTGGTCAGGAGGCTGAGATTAAAGGGTCTGTAATTAGATTCAATACTCCATGTGTCTTAATGCCCAGAAAGGCCAAACCCTGTCTGCAGGCAATGGTAGTTGCCAGGATCATCAAAAATAATTCATAGATGCAAGTGAAAAGGAAATTATCATGCCTTCTGAAATAGTTTGCTCTTACTTGCTCTTTCTTGGTCCTTTTTTTTAAAAAAAAAAAAAATAATAAAATTCCTCAAAATATTTAGTAAACAAGTAGAACTTGAGCTTGAAAAGAAATAAATAGCTTTAGTTCTGGAAACAAACTGCCTAGGTCTTGTAGGCTTTAAACTCTTCTATGTTTAAATCATGTTGCAGTAGTTTTTCCTTTCAATCCTCCTATTATCCTTACATTAGATACAGTGGTAGCCAAAGCAAAACACACTATTAGATGTGTGCATTTTTTTTATATGCACATGTGTATGAACAGAGAAAATATTTCTGTGTAACCCATACCACATAGTCATAAGAGGACAAATGTGTCTTTTGATTAATAGGTTATATACTATATAATCATTTTAAGGTTCTTGTTGCAAAATTTCCACATTTAAGTTAATACTAGTGAGTAAATTCAAGTGTTCTTTAGGTTGACTTAACAGTTGAGGTTAACACTTGAGGATAAACTTGGTTTTTACAATGCGTGCAAACAAAGTCACCACATTTGAGGGTACCACTTCTCATCAGTACAACTCACAAGCACCAGGCCTGACTGGAAGCATACGCTGGACTGCATTCTGAGTATTCTTCTCTTTTACAGGCAAGTTAAAGATCAAAATAAGAAGGTAGCAAATCTGAAGCACAAAGAGCAAGTAGAGAAGAAGAAGAGTGCACAGATGCTGGAGGAGGCCAGGAGACGGGAGGATAATCTTAACGACAGCTCCCAACAGCTTCAGGTAACATAAGAATTGAATAAAAGTAGTATGGACAATCAGCCATAGCTACATCACTCCCAGATCTATTTTCGTAGCTGTTACAAACAAGTTTGTTATTCATTATTTAAAAGGACACATCTATCCCAGAGCACTTCAAAGAAAGAAGCCTCCCCATTTTCTTCATAGCTTATTCCATCTTCAGAAAAAGAAGAAAGGTTTCTGCCAACTTGGTTATGAAGTGTATCATTGAAATAGTTTGATCATTTTGACATTGAGTTTGGTGTGATGTTTCTTCCTTCACTGCTCTTCTAATAGCATTTTTCTTTAGCTATTTTGTGTGTTTTCCAAGCTGATATTGCCTTATATTGGTGCCTCTTCTTCAGCAAATGAAAGATAACCAAGTAAGTATTTTTATAGTAAATTGAAATTGTTGTGGGGTAATTGAAGGACCTTGTTTTCTGTGTTTACTCAGCCTTGCTTGACAATGAAACCCTACTCCATGAATTCACAGTATGCTTACTAGACAGTTTGCATTATTTTTGAAATCATAACATGCTCCTGCCACTCAGAACTAACTGGTTATCTCAAATATATCTAGGCATACGAAAGTCACCACCATGAAACCAAGTGAAATATTTTTCAGTCTCCTCTATGTTGATGTCAGCTCTAGATGGTTTATCAAGCAGTTAAGTTTTCAAGTGTTCTCATAGAAATGTTAAACTATTGCCATGAAATAAAACGAAGATCCCACGATGCCAAGAGATAATAAATATTTCGCCTGTGATTTCTCGAATTTACAAAAATAACTTTCCTATTGGTAAGTGAAAATAAACATGGAAATCATAATCTACCTTTAAGACCTTTAAAATTGTTTTCTAAATCCTTAGAGAGCAAGCCTTCTCATAGGTGTTTTCTTTGTTATCCTAGATTAAATCCTGGTTCTTGTTACCAGCTATGTTTCTTACTACATCTACGCTAAGGACGTAGAATAAATCCTAAGAGCTCACTAGCTGAGGCAAATCCCCTCCTTAATTTAAACAGATACTTCTTTACTCTGTTCTGTGGAATTCCGGTGGGGTGGTTTCAACTCTTCAAGAACTTCTGAAAGAACCGCAGAAACGTGTCCATGAGGAATGCTCTCAGATGCAACATTTTGTGGTTTTCCCCCTCAGTTCAAGTCCTACATGTGCAGTGCACTGAAATAGTTAACTTCCAAGTGTATGAAAATGATTTCATAACTACAGACTTTTATAAAAGGCTGGGATGTGGGTTTTCTACATCTGCTAATGGGTTTTGTGGCTGTAATGCTATGGCAATCCAAAAGGCTCTTGTTATGTGACAGCTTCAATAGAAATAACACAATCCTCCTTGTATTAGCGAAATATCTTAAAATTTCTAAAAATAATCTAATATTTGTTTAGATTTCTGATCTGTATTGTATAAATCTATATTTTAAGTTTGAAAAGGAAAGTAGTACTTGACATCTGTCTTTCAGCTCTATGCATGTTGTATTTGTCAGGTGATACTATTCCACAAGATCTTTTTTTTTTTGATGTAGTACTTCCAGTTTGTAAAATGCAAGGCTTTCTGTACTGACTTTTTTTCCCCAACATTATTCTTTCCCTTTTCATTTTTCTTTCTGTTACACAAATGGAATGCATTGAAAAAAAAAGCCTGAAATTTGTTCTCTCACAGCTCCTGTTAGCATATTAAAATTGCCCTTCTTTAGAACAATAAGTTATGTGTAGTTGTACAAACACTTTACATAGAAATGGACAGACAATGATATTCGGGTTACTGAACTTTAAGTCCTGTTAAAATTAGTTAAGTTTTAAGACATATTTCTGATACTTCAATGAGATTTTATAGCTTTGGTGACAGCAGTGAGACAGCTTTTACTCGGAAATTGTCACGTTAATGAACAGCACTGCTTTGTATCAGAGTTGTTTAAGAATGTACACTTGTCCTTTGAATGTACTATCCAATTCTTTACTTGCAAAGTGTTTTAGCAGTAGAGATATCATAGATATAAAACCAGGAGTAGCATAGATAGCATAAACTTGCTGTAAATATTTCCTCTTTTTAATATCAATGTCAGAATAACCATATTAAATCTAGAAACTAGACACATAACAGTTGTCTCTTTTGAGGAAGCCAAGTTTGATTTTTTTTTCTTTTTCTCTAGTGTTATTTTGTTGCAGGTTAGAGGTCTAAAAGGGAAGGTAAAGTTGAGAACAAATATGTCAAAGTGTGTAATTTCATTATCTTTACCCTTTTACATTCAGGTTTTTCCAATCAGATATTTCTATACAGCAATATGCATTTTTTCCACTTTGCTTAGGCTGTGTTTTATTCTGCACTGGTGTCTTCGGTAGTTCTGCTGCTTTCTCTATAATCATATGTAAGTATTTCTGAGATAAAAATAGATGTTAACAAATGCAAATAAGAACTTAAGATTGAAGTAACATGTGATACCCCAAATTAAAATGAATAAGTTATCATGGTGTTAATATTACTTGACCTTTGCTGGTTCCTTTTCTGCTTTTGTGAACCTAATTGTCCCATTTGGGTGGGCTCAATTTTAAAGAGTCTTTCCCCATATTCAACATAAGGCTGAAGGGAATGCTTTCATTCACGGATGAAAAAGGTCTGTATGCTCTAATGAAAATATCAGGCTATGGTAAAATATGGAGTGTTTAATGACAAGTGACAGGTTCAATAAAAACTCCTTCCTTTAGAAGAGCCCTCTGCTTATAGCCTCCCTCTCTCAAGGATTTCAACATTTTGGTTTCCTGGAAGTAAAATTTACCCAGGACCACATTGCAATTTGTTAGTTATGGAGACCTGTCTTCTCTAAAGACTCTAAAGGGCACTGCTTTCTAATTGATTACAAAAAATTAAACCTGAGAGGAACATAGATTTTTTTTTATGCAACCATTGTTGGCTTTGGGGTCAGGACACACAAGCACCAATTTCAGATAATTTTGGTCTTGGTGGTTTTGGCTGGAATTAATAATAAGACATTATGAAATGCTTAAAAATATATGATCTGCATGTTCTTTGGTTGACCGTCTGCAATCCAGTCAAATAAACACGCTCCCAAGCACATATTCCACTCCTCCTCTCTCTGTCCCTAACAGGCATGTGGTTTCTTTCTTCCTGAGTCCAGTAACAAAATGTTCGTTTATTCAGAAAGCTCCGATGATGGAAATTTGGTATTTTGGGGAGTGGGGGAAGAATGAAAACCATAATGTCTCAATTCTAGTGAGCTGGATAAATGGGTTTCCAAATTTGTCTTTTCCTCCTGGGTTCCCTTAAACCTCAATTCTCCAGGGATCTGAGAGGTTAACGAGTGTCTGGTCTATAAACAGGATAAAAAAAGAGGCTCTTGGGCTGGTGTAGAAAATTTTTGCTTCAAGAAACTAAAGCTTGGCTATTGTGAAAAGGAACTGATATGCTATCTTTTTGTAGAGACGTAACATTTACTGAATTTTCAAGATACTTGAATGGGAACTTGAAACTAATATTTGGAAGGTAGTATGTGTATTTTCGTGTCCTATCCCTCCAGCATCTTCCAGAGTTTTCAGGAGGAATTTTCAAAATATTTTGTGTCTGGAGTTGTCTACTGTTGTATCTATATTTCAGCAACTATCCAGCAATCAAGCAAATTGCTGCTGATGAACTGCATATCCATAAGCTGTGTAAAATATATTTGGATGCTTTAATACACAGCTGTAACACTGAATAAATTTAGTAATTGTTTTTTTACACACCCATGTTTGAATAATTTAATATATAGTTCATAATCCACAATTTATATGCAAAGAGGCAAATATATGCTGTTGTTTTTTTTCTCGTGATTATATAATTCCTTTATGTATTGAGTATTCAATAAGAAAAAATATACTTATTGTGAAAAGAACTGAATTACAGACTAAACAGATTTGGAGTTTTGAGGGGGAACCTTTTGTTCAGTTATGATTTTACCTGGATAAAATGGAATAGTAATCAAATTGCCTTCTCACCAAATGAACCTTCTGAATTCTTCACATATCAGGAACTGTTTGTAATGAGGCACCATAGCATGTACATACAGTTGGTATAGAATTCAAAACTCTGGAAAGCCAAGTGAAGCCCAATACATTTGGTCTTAAATTACTGGAGAACTTCATCCTGACATGCTTATTGAATTTTGAGGGTAGATAGCTAAAGTGTTTTAGTCTGATCTGTTGATGGTAACATGGCGTGATGAAGGAGAAGATGGTTTGTCTTCTTTCAGTTGTTAGTAAAGAGAGATCATGCTTCCCTAATTAATCAATTAACTTGCTTTTGGACAGTATATATAAAGCTACTGAAGAAACAATTTAAACAGATTTAAAGAAAAGCTCTCCAAACTTGAAGTTCAAGATTTCCTCCATAACTTAGTAGGTATCATCAGCTTTGAAGCAAATTGGTTATGCTAGGTAAAATGGTGTTACATGTTTTTCTAGGATAAGTGAATTTCAAGTGCTGAGTTCCTGGCTAATTTCTCTTCCATATAGACCGCTGACATATCGAATTCCAACCTAGCCTGCCAGCTAAGTGGAGTGTACTTTCTTTATCCGTTGGATAGTACAGCTCAACATGTTAAGGCCCATGAAACTGTCAGATACTCAATTTCAGCCTGGTAGAAACCCATTTTTCATGCCATCTTGCATCTACAGGTTTTATTACAAAAAACAATCTGACCTATCAGACGTATTTTCTCACTGAGCTCAGGTCCACCTTTGTGAATTACTCAGATCAAAATGTTCTTTCTCTTTCCCTTCCTCTCCCAGTATTTTTTAGGTGCCTCCTCAGAAAGAAGTCTGGGCCTTAGTGGATCCACTGTTAGTGGATAGTTCTCAGTATTGCCCAGCTTTGAAGGTGTCATTCTTGCCTGGGTCTGACTAGGTGTCATTATCACATACTCAGGTGTCTCAAGTCTCATTAAATAGTATATTCAATTCTAGGTTATCCTTCTGTCCTCTAGAACAGAGCCCCTAGCATTGAGAGAATGTGAAGTCCCTTTGCAATTCAGTTTTTAAGAAATTCATTGCCATTTTTGAAGGGCTAACTTTTCTTGTTAGTCACTGTATCATTCCACAGCTTACCACAAAGGATGGAACTTAACATTGTTTTGAGTTCTTTATAATAAAGCAAAACCATGATTCTAAGTTCACACATAGTCTGAATGGGATTTGTACTGTCTGGCTTCCAGTATTACACAGAACTTTTGTTAATGAAAACACAACAGATATGAACAAATACTTAATTTAAAGGACAATCATGGCTCATAAAAATCTTAATGGACGACTGTATGCAAATTATTTCTCCTTTTAGATTTGGGCTATGCAATGGTAGCCAGTAAGTAGCTTGGGGATCAATTGACCCTCCATCCCTTTTTCTGACACATTCTGTGACAGCTGGCTATGCATTAGAAAACCAACTATGCTTATGCAGTAGCCACTTTAATATGCATCATGCTTTGTTAGTGATGTAACATTCCAGTAGTAATTTTAATTTCCGTCAGCTTTTACAATATGTTACAGAAAATACAATGTTCCACAAACATTGATTATTTTTAGGGTTTTAATTTTCAGCACACTGTACAGTTGTTGTAGACACAAGCAAACATTTAACCCTGGCAGATGCCTGGAGAAAAACTAGGTCTTGTTCTTATCATGTCATAACTCTCTCTGTCAAGAGAGCTTTTCCTAACTTTCCTGGATGTCTGGGAGAGGTTCCAAAAATGATGACCTTTTAGCAAAGCTTGTCATGACTTAACGTGAGGGGAAGTTTCTATTTGGGGATTACTTTGAATTTTAGCCTTTTTTCATGAATTAAAAATTCATAATTAGGCATGCCTGGATTCCAGTTGCATCAAAATAGTAGTACACATAAAAATGAGCTTCTAGCTAAATGGGAAAATTCTATTTTCTCTTTTGAAGTAATGAAACACAACTTTATTTCAAGGAAGATCATGAAGACTTGCTAACATTGTCAGAAGGAAAACAGGAGAAGGTAGCAAAAACATCTTGATAAACAAAAAGGACTGAAGTCAAGTTCTGCAGCATCTGCTCAGATGAGGTCCCATTATTAGGAGCATTAGTACTATTCAACTCTTAGACTTTTACACACAGATCTGAAGGACTTTGTAAGACAGTGGGTCTTCATTTACTAAAAGGAAGCTCATCAAGACAACCTGTAATGCTCATTAAGCCTCAGGAGTATTTATCTGTGTCTGTTTATAATACTAGTTCTCCCGGTTTTCTGTACAAAAGTCTGATATCTGTATTTCCAAATCACTGCATACAGACAGAGTATATGGTAGTGTGGGTGACCATTAAAAAATGTAAATTTATCTATCCCATTTCTGAATTTTCTAGTATTCCTGAGATTTGATGTTTTAGCATTCTTACAATGTGAGCTATGAGCCATGAGCAAATTGTGGTGACAAGTTTTAGTCAAGTTCTAGGAAAAACATTTTTTTCTGATGAATATTTACAAGGTCTGAATAACCTTATTGTTGCTCTTGTGTGCAGTGTTGCACGTTGAAGCAACAACAGAAATAATATACTTTTGAACAGAAAAATGATTGTCTCAGGAATGTATTTCTCTGTTGCAATACAAATTGTTTGTGTTAAAGGAGGGAGATGTGTGTTTTTCTTCCCACTGAAATTGATTATACATTTTTGAATATTGGAATACATATATGGCCTTATTCTTAGATTTGCTATGGCAGTTTTTATAGAGACAGAATCTGTCATTTCTCTATAATAGACGTTTATGCCATTAAAGAATTGTTAAGGAATTGCCTTCTTCTGTATTTGACCAGATGAGAGCACTCCTTGCAGAGTACTTGTTACTGTAAAGTTTACAGAAACTAAGCCTGAGAACAGACTTGACATTTAGAATGGATCAGTGTCTCCCTGGACAGACACTCCACCATCTGCTCTGTTTGTTTTCACTTTACAGTTTAGTTTACCATACATTTATTATGTTCAGGCTAGATGTAACACACTGCCTTCATTTCTTTAAAAAAGATGAACCATGTTACTCTGTCTTCTTATATAATGTAAAAATGCTCTGCAGTTTTGAACAGACAGCTGGAAAAAAGTCCTGAAAGTCACTACTTACAACTTGAATTAGGCAGTCTCCCAATTATTCCAATGTTTCCTTAACTGCAAATTGAGATTTGTAGTGAGAGAAAGCTATTATAAGGCTTGAGAGTTTTTCATAGAGGAAAGAGGACTCCCTCCATCCTTACATTTCCCTGTGATCCATCAGGAATATTATTCTCCAGACACACTTTCACCCAGTCCTTACTGCAGAAACATTAGGTGTCAGTGGAAGAAGAAACCTGTTATTTGTACTCTTGTTGCCTGTTTGGCAAAGAGCAGCATTGGTACCCATTATAATATGCCAGAAACTAAGTACTGTGAAGACTGGACTGCTGAGTGTGTGCCAGCAACCTTAACCACTAGATGTTTTTTGCAAGTTTTTTTTTTTTTTTTTTCCAAGATTAGTATCTGAGTTCAAACTCCTTTCCTAAAAACTGTCAGAGAGATTAATGTAACTGTTGACAACATGGTGTGGTTCCTGTGAGGAGGTCTCTCCTGAGAGCAGAAAACACTGAGGGCCAGATTTAAGCCAAACAATAGGAGTACATTCAAGGGGAAAAACAGCTCTCTTTTCACTTTGGTGTTTTATTTCATGAGCCTGAGAAATGGCAATAAATTTGCATTTTCCTTTTTTTTCTTTTTTTTCCTCATTCTTTCTCTGTTAGGCTTTTTTTTACTTGCTGTGTTGAAAATTGTTTCTAATTCATCTCTGCCTGGGAATAAAAAATGTTCAATTGCTGCCACTCATTTCATAGTCTCATTGGTGAGTAAAGATGCAATTCTGCCTTTTACTTGGCTTGACCAACAGAAAAGAAGTGGGGATAAGGTGATGCTGGGAACCTAAAAACAATGTTCATAATTTATTTTAAAATCATAATGATATACATGGATTATTTTTTTAATATGATCTGTACCTGTGGCAACAAGTGCTTTGGCATTTCCTCTGATTGATTTCACATAGTAATAAACCTGATTCATTTCATTCTAATTCAGTATTATTCCTTAATCTTGCTTAGCAAGGTGCCCAAATTGCTGTCGTTCTTAAAATACTCTTTGTTTTCCTGTAGAAATAAGCCTATTCTGCCTTTAATGAGCACTTTCCCTATTGAATTTTCCTCTTCAGTGAAATGTTACACACTCTACATACATATATGAACAACTACTCTTACTGTGATGTGCAAATATTATCTGGCATTGAAGTTTAGGCTGCAAGTCATGTATTCGTAATTGACAGAAGGCTGTGAAATACTTAGCATCAGTCCTTTCAGCTATTGAATTTTGAGATACAGTGGGATCTGAATACAGGTGGTGGGAAAAAATCACACCTCTGTTCATATCACTTAGTCTTTTACTGATGATTAAAGCATTATCTTCTTAACATTCTAGAAAATGTCTGTTCAGTTAAAATTTGCCAGCAAATTCAGTTGAGGATGTTGTGTTTTTTTTCCCCACAGAATCATTTCATAAGATCATTTAGGTTGGATAAGACCTATCAATTCTAACCTTCAACCTAACACTACAAAGTCCACCACCTAAGCATGCCTCTAAGCTCCACATCCACACATCTCTTAAATACTTCCAGGGATGGGGACTCCACCACTTCTCTGTGCAGCTTTTTCTGTTGCCTAACAACCCTTCCTGTGAAAAAGTTCTTCCTGATATTCAACCAAAACCTCCCCTGACACAACCTGACATCACTTGCCAGCTGAAAAAGGAGACTAACACCCACCTCATTACAACCTTCTTTCAGGTATTTGTAGAATGTGATGAGGTCTCCCCTGAGCCTCCTCTTCTCCAGACTGAGCAACCCCAGTTCCCTCAGCCACTCCTCCTGAGTCTTGTTTTCTGGTCCCTTCAACAGCTTCAGTGCTCTTCTCTGAATGCATTCCAGCAACTCAATATCTTTTATCGCTGATGCTCTAAATCTTAAGTCTTGATGTCCTTGAGCTCAGATAGTTTTCCAAAGCCAGGCATGAAGAGAGGTAGTAAAAGCTAATGGAATTCAGTGTCCCAACAACACTCATCTGTGCCCTTCTTATGCAGAGCTTTCTTTTCTATGCCAATCACCATGCTTGGACCTCTCTCTTCCTCCTTTTGAAGAACCATTGAATGTTCTTAAACTGTAAACAATTGTTGCATTGTAAGTTCATATGTCTTAATGTCCTAGATCTATATGGTACAGTTCTTTATGTTGAGGTAATGTACCTGGTCAAAATGGCTAATGTAACATTTTCTGTAAATGAGGCTAAATTTCTGAGTTATATTAATTGATTCTCAATACTTATATAAAAGATAAACTGTATAGTTCCACAAGTATCTCATAACTATAAGTCATCAATAAATTGGCAAGTGTAATTCAGTTTGAGAATGTATTAATATGTCAGGAGAAACAATCTTAAGTATAGGTGTACAATGGCAGGTTCTGATCTAGCTGTGTTAATATTTGACAACAATCTTGTAATTAGAATAAAAATTTTCGTGAAAATATTGGTTACCAAAATTATTAAAATAAAAAAAACACACAACAATGTTGAGAAGTACTAAAGGACAAAACAAAAAATATCAGTATGCCAATAAGTACATCAGCAGTGCATTCACCTCTTGAATAATGGGTAATGATGTGGGCTGTCCACCTCAGAAAGCACATAGTGAATGTAGAAAAGTTAAAGAAAAGGAGAAAAGTTACCAACATAAGAACAAGCTTCCATTCAAACAGATATTAAATAAATTTAAACACTTGAATGTGGAAAAGAAATGAGTGAAGTCAGGAGCCAGGGAGGTTTTTTGCAACGTTGCAGGCTGAGAACAATAGATAATTTTGGAATATTTAGGACTAAAGAAAAATAATAACTATTTTTCTCCTTCCTCTGATCTACTTCAGGCATTTATAGAAACAGTAAAAATGTCATACAAAAATGAAGAATATCTCAGAATGTGAAGAATTTACACTTTCTCATCCTTTTGGTTTTTATACAACTGAATTGCTGTGGCAATTTTTCTGCATGCTGTGGTGCTGTTGCCTGTTCAAATCATATTAGGAGTGTAGCAGTGAAAATATATCAACAAGAAGCTTTTCAAATACTTCACTTTCAGTATTTTCAGCTCATGATTTTCTCATTAGGTTAATACCTAAAATTCCAGTTTTCATCTTTTTCAGTATTGTGTTTTTATCTGCGGTATCTAACTGGTTTAGTGTTCCATACTTGCATATGAATTGACTATTGCCACGCAGCTAAATAGTCATTTAGTTCTTCAGTCTTTCTTGCCTATTCTTTTTTTAAAGATTGTTACTGTATCCAAGTCAGAAAGATGTACCAGTGAGCAAGAAACATCTTGGAATTCCACATAAAGATGAGGTCATACCTAACTTTGTCATGAAGATTATAGGCTGAAAATCATTCTTTAAAGGGTTTCTGGTTAGTAGCATAATTCACATTGACTTAGATGACCTTTGACCAGGATTCAGACAGAACAAAACTTAACTAAAAGTCATCATTTTCTGTTTTCTCAGAAAAGAACATAAGAAATTCATTTTTTAAATGAGCTGTTATGTTTTTCTCTTTTCTTTACCTAGTCATTTTAAAGTTGAAAAACTGTTTATTTTGGGACAGTATTAATCATTATTGTTGAGTTGTGTAATAAACAATAGGTTAAAGTACATGACAGATTTGTTTTTTAAATACATAAACATGTTCATTTCCTGTTTGCAAATGTATCCTTAGATTTTCATGTGCGATAAAGCTGATCTGTGCAGTTATTGGTAAAGAAGAAGAGAGAAGAAAAATAAGTTTTTAATATTTTAAGCAAATATTTCCCTAAATCAGTATATATGTTTGGTTAGCAGCTGAATTCAGCATGTACTGAGACAGATCTTTTCCTTGAAATTAACTTCATTTGGTGCATCTGGCATCCAGAGGGATTGCGGGTAGGCTGGGGTGTTGTGTTCCCAGATGGTGTGAGACCCACTGATGATTTAATTCTGACATGTGAAATGGTATTGATCATCTCTTGTTTGAAGCTGGGGAGGTAGGAGAAGGTCTGCATGGGGTGAAAGTAATTACAGCTTTTTTACATTAAGTAAAATGAATAGTGGTTAGCATTTGCATCTCACTAAACTGTTAGTCCTATCCAGGAACTGATGGCTGCTTTAAAGGAAACAGTTCTGCAGTCAGAGCACAAATACAATAGCTATTCTACTCTGATGAAAATCAAGAAACGGGTATCAGAGACTAAAATGAATGTGCGAGACAGGAGGTAACTTGCAGGAATTCCCTTCTAATTTGAGAAAAAAGAGAGAGTTTCAGTGGAATCAACTGCTGGGTAAACATTTCCTCAGTGGTGGTGTATCACTAGCATTTTTTGTCGAATGTTCAGCTATGAAAAAAAGAGAGAAGCGTGCTCTTGTGGCTGGCTGTCCAAGCATGCTGCTTCCGCTGCTCTTTTCTGCTGAATAATTGAAAATGAGCAAAGAAAGGCAGGTTTTACAGCTACTGTGATATATTAGTACAATTATGATGACAGGACTGATGTTGTGAAGGAGAGTTCAGAGGAATAAAGGTATATCAAGGGAATAACTTACAGGTTCAAGCTTCATATTAACAGTGCGGTTAGTTAAAACTGTCACTGTTTTTTGCTGTAATCTCATATGTATTTAGGTGCCTTGAGTCATAATATTGATTTGTGTATGAAGAAGAAATCTTTTTGTAGTAGCGTTTCCCCAATTAGCCTCTCACAGAAAAATAAAAGAGAAATGTATTGCTTTTGCTCACTTCAAAACACTTTCACAGCAGTATTGTCAGCCTCAGGTCTCATTCCAATAGTCAGTGCAGTGACCCACCATGGTTTTAAAGAAGCATAGACTCTGTAGGTTTTAAAAAATACAAATGTGGTAATTTGCAACAGCTGAAGTAAATGTTAAAGCTGTTGGCACCCTACATGAGCTGCTAAATGGTAAACCTGGTTGTTAATATTGGCGAGGTTCTTTAGTCTGTCTAGGTTGTTACTAATGAAAAGTACATATACAAAATCAACATACCTGTCTGATTACTGCGTTTGGCACGCCAGACTTAGAGTAGTAACAGGAAAGAAGTGTCAAAAGCGTGGTAGCTATCAGTAAGAGAAGTTGCCGGTTTCTCATAGATTTAATCTCTTATGCCTTTCACTTTTAGGCCTCTCTGCGTAATGCTGTCTGTTGGGCCTTTTCTTCTTCTTCCTCTCCATCCTCCTTCAAGTAGTGTATAAATAATCTAGACTGCAGTGGAATTCCACTTCAGTTTCAGAGAGAGAGATTGGAAGTACAGAGCTTTAGGGTGGACATAATTAAACTCATATTGATTTATTAGATAATAAAATAATATTGATAAGATCCTTTGTTACTGTAACCCACAAGCTCTATGTATTTCAGATTGCTGCTGATGTTGAACAAAACTGCTGTATATATACTGGAAACACTTTTTGAAAATAACACAGCTGTGAGTGAGAGCACATAAAATATGTTGGAAGAAAAAAAAAAATGAATGGCTGGCACCATTCACACATTTTGTGTACATGTATAGTGCTCAGAAACATTTCTAGCCCCTTTCAGGAAATAATGATAGGTACGAGTTTTACTAAGCACTTCATATGTGTTCAAGAAACAGACAATGTGAGAAGTTTCTCTTAACTAAGTTTTTTTCCTTGCGAAGCTTTCTTTTGATTAACTTTTTTTCCTACTTTTTGTTTCCCATTCATTTAAAGTGGATCCATTAATAGTAATATGTATCTGGGTATTATCTGTTGCGATGTGTCTTTACCATTGATATTTTTCTTGGCTTTTGTTCTTCTTCCACGTGAATGTGTTGTAGGGAACAAGGTGTGCTTGTTTTGCCCTTACAATTGTAAATGTGTTACATACAGAACACTATTTACATCTTGATATACTTCAAAATTGTTGCTTTCAATATCTTTTAGTGTTAGTACCATTGTATAGCATTCTCACTTCTGTATTTGTTTTACTGATTCTTTGTGACATAAACATTTAAGAACAGAAATAAGTGCACATAACTTCCAATAGATTAATTAGTTCCGTATTCATTTTCTTAACGTGAAGAGAAGAGCATGGTGTGTTTCTTTTCTTACAGATGCCTAACACACCAGTCAGCTTCTACGTAAGTAATCTTAACACCCAATATGCTTCCCATCATAAACTTGTCATGATGTCTTACAGACTTATTTTACTATCTACATATTTTTATTTTTTCCTTAGTAGCCATGAGGACTTCCTTAAGAGCCGTGAAGTAGACATTCATGAGGACTTTGTGCAGGGTAGAACAGACATATGGCTGTTTTCATTACCGTGCATTTTATAAAATATGCTCAAGCACAGAAGTTAATGATTTTCTTTCAAGTGATTGTCCATACACGTAACACTTAAATTGTGCGATCATCCCATGTACAAGAGCAGATATTGTCAGCAGCATCTTTTATAGCTCTACATCACTCTTCTGTGTCCTCCCACTCTGCAGCAGTGATACCCAAAGGACAACGCTGTCCAAACACCACTCCATTTTTCTACTACCTTTCTCTTTCAAAACAAAAAAATCACAGGCCATTTCTCACAAACTGTTGGCTTCCTTTCACAGTGAATTTTAGTGCACTAATTCAATTATCATTTGTGTGTTGGAAATAATTTTTCATCAATATTCTCTTTCTGCAAGAAAAATACTTTTTGTTCTTTCTGCAACTGATGATCCGCAAATGTACATATGCTCTAGATGTACGTGTCTTCTCGTTTTTTGTTATGGTACTCTCAAGAGAATGTGTTCAACCCCTTCTGCTGTCCCTCATGTTTGTAAGGCTGTGGCTAGCTTCATCACACTTCCCTCTCAACCCCTAGTGGAATTAAATTCTTCTACTGCAATTTTTCTTCTTTTGTCTCCTGAAGTTATTTTTCTGCATTTACGCAACATGTCAGGCTTGATTTCTAATCCACATGTCTTATTTGGCAGACATAATTTTTCAGTTGTCAACATATGTTGTCCTAATGAATCGGTCATTCTGCATCTCAGTCCCTGATCTCACCAATGATACGGAAACATTGGTTGAGGATCTCCTACTTGGCAGTTCTCTTCAGCTCTCAGACTTCTCCTTTCATTCAGAAACTCACGGTAACTATACATGTATATGCTGTTGCTATACTTCCAAATAAATCTTTTTTGGCTCACTTTGTGAGAGACAGGGACTTGGGAGGCAGCTATATGCAACACTGATACTAGCATTAGAACTTGTAGTTCCCATTCTGTCAAATCCACTGTTTGCTCGTGTCCAGCAATATATAAAGTACCAGCATCTCTGTTGCTATGTTTTCAGAATCTTTAATATCGGGTCTGTGTTTATTTGTGGTTCATGAACATCCTTGAACAAAGCTATAAACTACCCTAGACATGCTTCCCTCATTTGGAATTTACAAAGTCTTCTTTTATTCCACTCTTCAAGACAGCGTGTTTTTTTCTTTTATTGCCATATTCTTCAGCAAATGATAATGAATACAGAGAGAAACAATTCACCACGGGCATCTCCTGCTTTGGATGAGTTGCTCAAGGACCCCAAGTGCTCTTTTTGAACTGTATTCTATGATAACTACCATTCAGATAATGTACTATGGTGTTCTGTCCTTCAACATTTACCCAATATATATATGCTTGAAAGCCTACTAAGTCAAAATATTTTCTAATCAGTGTAAGAGAGATTTCTCCGTTTGTGAGCAACATTTTTTTTTCATGCTTTTCTTGTTCAGAGACTTCTAAAAGTAGTTTATCAACATGTGGAACCAAATGAAGGAAATTCACCATGTACTCTTGAGCTTTAAAGTAACTATGATTATTTGCTTCTGAAATCAGATGAGACTGTAATACCTTCTTTTGGTACTACAGCATTGTATGTTCACTTCAAGGTTCAGGTCCTTCTTGAAAAGGCCTGCAGGTTTTTACAAATATTTTTTTTCAAAGAAAAAAAACAGTAAAGATTCATTAACAAATTGATTATCAATTGCAAAATTCTGGAGTTCAGCCTTCTGATTTTGTCATAGCATCTTTCCTTCTGGGTTTGGCAATGCGGTAGTGCAATCAGCACTGCAGTATTGTGTTCTTCATTTCTCATCTATGAAAGCCCAAAAGGCAAAATCTGAATGATTACACATATTATGGGTTTATATGAGAATGGTCTTGCCCTGACTAGGTGATTGGCTAGTCCTAGAAATATTTTTAACAGTCAAAAGAAGCAGTTCACTGGTTTCACAAACTGTTAACTTATCTTTCCCAAGAGTTAACTGGAGAAATCCGTCTTAATTTCAATTCAAAGAGTGAAATTAAGCAATAAAGACTTCTGTGAATCTAGTTCAAGACACGATTACGAAGAAGTTTGCCAGGATACCTCATACTTCATTGAACCTAAATGCTTTGGTGAAAACTTCCATCCTATTTCATGCATTTTCACAAAGCTTCATGTCAGATTACACATTACATGAATGCAGAAAAGATTAAATTGATACATTCTTTTAATATGCATCACTTGGACATCCTACCACTTCCTTCCTGAAGTGAAAGAAAAAGCCCAGAAATGTGTGTCAGTCACACCTCCTTTTCCTTTCAGGCCCTAAGATGGACACGTATTGGAATGGGTTTTGCTTACAAATCAGCTACGGGATCATAGTAATTTGTAGCAAAAATGTGTATTGGAGCTGAACTCTTGGCAATCCCACAGTGTCGACTGGGTTTTTCATTTTCATTGTGGTGTTACCAATGAGCATAAAGGCAGAGCGATCTCCCCTGTCCTGGTTTAATTCCCTCTCTGCCATGGCCTCTCACACTTACGGAACTTGGGAGCAGAGTTAAGGGAGAGTCACTGAGATGTAGGGTAGGGAATACATCATGAAGAATCCAGGTAGTCTACAGGTAAGTAACACTTTTTTTCTTTCTTTGTAGTCACATGTATAAGTTTCATGAAAGGAGATTGCTATGATCTATCATTCTGCAATTTTATTAAAATAAACTTGCCCTCTTTGTCACGACTATTGTATATATGAAGCAACACAAGTTGTACTCTAATCCTCTACTTCAGAGGATCAATCCATTTCACCATTGGGGTTACCTACTTTAGCAGCATATGAAAAATCATGAGATGACAGTTATCTTTTTCCTGCAGTTAAAAACTTTATTATCACAACCTCGTCATCTGGATAGGGCGTATTTGTATCCTGTTCATGTTGAAAGATTTCAGATCTCTGTTCCATTCTAAAGCTGTTATTTTGTTCCTATTTGGTAGGGTGGGGTGTGTTTTTTTGTGGTTTTTTTTTTTTTTGGTCTGTTTTGTTTTGTTTTTGAGTTTGCCAGAACTATTTGTAGAATTAAAAATCAAAATCTTCTATTTCCATAGAAAACTCTCAGTATAACTTAGTAGGCAGTGGTCATTATGATTAGCCCAGTTCTTTCTCCAAATACTTGTAACAATAAGGATAAAATATTTAATGTAATTAAAAAGAGGAAAGCAGCAGCACAGGTTGAAGGTTAACACGAGCCTATCATGTTTTAGATTTTAGAGCCAAACAGTTGGGAAAATATTGCTGGTACATTAAAAGGCAAATGCTCTTCTTTACTTTTTCTCTATTTGGTTTGAAACAGCAGCTTGTATTAAAAATAAAAATATCAAATACTGATTATTTAAGCATGGGAAAAAAAAAAGAGTTGGAAACAAATTAATTATTTAAAAGTCTC
This sequence comes from Aythya fuligula, assembly GCF_009819795.1. Taxonomy (NCBI): domain Eukaryota; kingdom Metazoa; phylum Chordata; class Aves; order Anseriformes; family Anatidae; genus Aythya; species Aythya fuligula. The sequence continues at coordinate 64,495,265 of NC_045559.1, forward strand.
CTGAAATTATTCTGCATTTTGGAGTCCTTCTGGTGTCTGGCTAAGCAGCAATCTTATGCTCCACCCAGACATGGATGTCATTTTGTAAGGTGGGTAGACCTATTGTGGCACCAAAAACGTATGCTCTCAGAGCTCTTTTGTTTATCTGAGATGGAAGATGAACTTTTGTAACTAAACTTACCTTACTGGATGGGTAATTCATATCAAACTGAAGTTTAATATCATCACTTGTAGGCATTTTTTTCTAAGTTAACACTTGTCTTTTTTTTTTTTTTTAACTTGCAAATCTTGAGCCTATATGTACAATCACATTTAATTTATTATATATGACTACTGATTTTTCAAGTGCAGGTAGTGCAGTACTGTCTTGAACAGTTTTGGTACCATCAATTACTCTTCCCCCTGTCCCTAAAGGATTTATCTGTCTGAACAGAGCGCTCTACTGTGTCAAATTATCCTCTTAAATTTTTGCCTGTAATGAGGAAAAGTGGGCACACAGTACACGTTATAATGTTTTATTCTGCAATGTTATTTTAAAAGTTTCCATTTTACATGCAGCTGTTCAAACGAACCATTCCCACTTCAGTTGTTTGAAATGGAGAGATGCACTTTCACACTTCCTTGTCTGTCCATGAATAATACATCAAGAAGTACAGCTGATATTTCTCATGGAATGCAGATTGGCAAGTAAATAGTTTTCATGTCTGGCACAGTTAGTATTCTGTGCTGGGTGTTTTGTAAACTTTTTTGAATCTTCAGTTAGGCTAATCGTAACCATGAAGCGGTTTTGGAAGACTTTAGCAGTGTTTCAGAAGGATTCAGAAAGTATGAAAACATGTTCTGCAACTCTGATTTTTTGAAATGAAGTCTCTCCATTTGTTTCTTTAGAAATCAGCAATTACTTGCCCTGTGGTCCACTTTGGAAAGTATCCAACAGCGGAAAGCTGGTCCGTCTGCAAAGTGTAACAAATTTCTTCTGCCTTTGCTAGTGGTTGAATGCTAGCCTTCATCTACATAAGGGCAGGGGTGCCAGGGGTCTTGCATTAGTCTGATACAAAGCTTTGCATCTCAGCTGAAAGGTTGTCTTCAGAAGTGATAGTCACGAGACTGCCAGAAATGATGTTCATATGACAGTATCCCTGGTATCCAGAGTTTTAGGAAGCAGCAATTAAGGTATAAGGTTCATTCTTTAAACTCCAGTGACTGATTTTAGTGTTACGAAGGTTGCGAAGTTAACTTCTTCCAAGCTAGATGTCTTTTTTCCTTATTCTTTATATGGTGTGAAACGTGGAGAGAGTGGAAACTTTCTGTAAGGACAGAAAACTAAGGGGTAAATCTGGCAAAAAGTGAAATGCAAAAACCAAAGAGAAAAATATTTCATTCCTCCACTGTTGCTGAGATGGCTAAAAAATCTTTGTGTTAACTTAAACATGCGTTAATATCTGATCTGAACCATATGATCTAAACTGATCTGCAAGATGAGAAATGCAGAAATCTTCTGTCAAGCTGCTCCTTTCTGATGGATTTGTTAAGCAGCCATGCTCCAAGATGTTCACATATATCTGTCAGGATAGCCTGTTCTGCAATCTTTTGTCCAAGCCACTATAGCAGAGGCAGGAGACAGACATTTATTTCCTTAGCAATGCTAATAAGGAGGGTCTTCTAGACAAATAAGAATGCTGTTTAGTTTGTATATAATTTTTCGAACTTATTTTGCGTGTATAAACAAATTGAACAGTATATTTTCTGAGGAGAGTTACAGTTTTCTTCACTGGTCTTCGTACATGGGTTGGACTTCTGAACCTGCAACTGTGAAGATGCTCTTAACTGAAGGATGTATTTTAAGACTATCTTGATACTTGGATGTCTGAGGTTCAGACTTCCCAGATGAACCCTTCATACTTCCTTATTAATGAAAAACTTCCTTAAAGACTTATGTGAACAATGGAAAACTCCGTTGGGTTAATGTTTACTTTTCTCCCACTTAACCTGGAAATGGCAAATTGCAAGACCGCAGTGCTATGTTTCCCTTTGTACCATGACTGCTGCTGAATGTGTGAGCATATGGGCAATTCTGCGTGCCTGCTGCCTTCCCACCAATTCTGGCTACTCTCCTTCTTTGGAACTCCATACTAATCTTTATTTACAAACAAACCTTGCTTAGCTACGCTGCGCTGGTGATCTGACAAGACTGGTATGTCTGATGCAGAGGGCAAACACTCTTGCATTGAGGACCTGCTTTGCTAGCTTTTTTCCTTCTCTTTACTGTGATCTTCCTCCTATTCTTGCATTCCTTCATCTTTCTTTCCCTTGTGTGAAGATAACTTGCCTGCAGTTGCGCCTTGGTAGGGAGAAGCACATTTTGCTTGGCATAAAACTTGGTTGATTAAAAGGCTGTCATTCCAAACAAGTCTTCTTCACCTAGTCTCCCGTCATTTTCCAGGACAATCTACGTAAAAAGGATGATCGGATTGAAGAATTGGAAGAGGCACTCAGAGAAAGTGTTCAGATAACTGCAGAGCGGGAAATGGTGCTAGCACAAGAGGAGTCAGCCAGGATCAATGCTGAGAAACAGGTCTGCAATCTCATAAAGTCAACGGTAGTTCTCTTAGGAAACTAACCAGACAGTAAAGTACTGTTTCCCTTGCTTTACTGTGAAACACAGATGGTTTTCTTTGATGATCAGCTATCTCTGTTCAAATACACCATAACTGAACCCATAAAGTTTGCAAAGCATTCATGATGGTTTGTTTTTTGTAAGTGCTATTTTCTTGAAAATAGAAATATAAGGTATCCTGTGCTTTAAGATATTATTTTCCGTAATAATTCTTCTGACCAGTCTTCCCCATCATGTCTATCTTCCTACGTGTAAAGATATTTACACTCACTGTGTTGTTCATTGCACATATTTGAAGAAGCTTATTTTTATTAGCATGGCCATATGTGTGGACCGCAGCCTCGTGTCATTTACAGCTGCACAGCTACAGGATAGAGAGACAATTCTCTTGATTTAAGGCAAGAATACACAGAGAAAACAGACACTTGTGTGTTGAAGCTGCAGGTGTAAATTTCTATGCATTAATTTATTCTGTGCCACAGACTGGATAAAAGTATCATGTATGTGTCAGATTTTTAACCTCCATAAGTAGTCATTAAGAAACCACAACATATGTAGTGAATAAAATTTCTGTGAGCTTTTGATAAAGCTTTTGAGTAGAATAAGCTGAACCTGGCATTCTTACTGTGTGTTTTGTGAACCTCTTCAGTGTTTTTCCACAGTTACACTGTTCCTCACTTGACCATAATTAGCAAACAAGGAGCATTTGGTCAGTTACATTGCAATGACTTTTTCTGTTTGTTATTTAAATGAAAAAGATCAGACTAACTGCATTTTAAAAGATTCTGGATAACCTTATGGAGTTCACTTTAAAGACTGCCATCTTTCTAAACTTTTTTTTTTTAGTTGTTATAGAAATGTTACCTTGGTAGTGAATAGGACATCAAAGAATAGATCTCCTTGTAAGAAAAATATGTATCTCACTAAGGAGCAAGTTCTACGCTGAGATGCAAATTAACCAAAATAGCATGCAATTTGTTACCTAGGGTGTCATAATGTTTTAATTTCTTTGTTAGAGGACATTGACAATTGTACTTTTGGGCACACAGAAGCCATGTAGAATTCAACCTTTTGTGATGGCTATGCTATAGACGCAAAACAAGATGCATCTAGGGTTTAGTGAGTTTATGAGAGAGAGTTCTGAAGAAGGTTGTAGGCTGATTTTGTAGGTATTAGAAGTATCTGAAGTTAGGGAAATAATTACAAAGGTAAATGTAACTTGTAAATTTACACAAATATAATTATGGTGTTGGCTTGTATTAGTGGCTGATTACAGGTCATCTCAGTATTTAAAGTGAAGGGTGGGTGAAGTACAGTTTGTAGATGATGGGTAACTTATATTTGATTCCCTAGCAAAGAAGCATGCTACTAAGATTAACGCAGTAAAAGCTACAGACAAGTTTACTGCACAAATTGTCTCAATCTGCACAAGACTGCAGACTCAGAAACAAAAGAAACCCAGCCAAAGAATTATAGCAATATAGTGCAATTGGAAAACAGGTATTAGAGATATTCCATAAAATAAATTCTGCAAGTAAGTTTTTCACAATAACCTTTGTACAAGGATGTTTGAGTCAAAGATATCAAGATTAACAAAAATGTGACATCTGGTCCGTCCTAGATGAAAAGAAATGAAATAATGAGGAACGTTTCAGTCACAGGATGGAAAGGAGGGACAGGTGGGACTCATTTTTAGCCTGTTAGCATGAGCTCCTTATGGATGTCTGTCCACTGTGAGCTGTTAGCAGCAGGTTTATTGTGGAGAAGAGATAAGTCTGGGTTAGTAAAACAGGAAACTGTTATAGAAGTGAAATTTTATTTATACTTGAGACATCCTAAAACTAAAATATAGAAAGAAATTAGTGCTTAGGGAATATCCACAAATTTCAGTTTTGTCAGCAAGGAAACTTTTCAAACAATTCACCAGCAAAGCCTGATGCGAGGCAAACAATGAGGTCAGATGGTCAGAGCTTGGAGAAAATGGGGGGCAACTGGTAAATAGATTGAATGGGTCTACAATGTGAAAGATGAGGCAAGGCAGGGAACTGTGCAGTCTGAGGGTCGATAAGCCATGAGGACCACTGAGAGGCTGTGAGTACAGGAAGGGAGCCAAAAGAAGTAAGATGTGTGGGAAAAGATTGGTGGAATATGGTGGGCAATAGCATCGTAAACAGGAAAGAAATGTAGTAGTTAGGATGGAAGTGAAGAGGAGGAAGAAGGGTGGCTTGAAAGTAGTGGGATCAGAAGAGGAAAATCTCTAGTCCGTACCAGCGCTGATTATGACAACTGTGTCTTACTCCAGCAGAAGAACTAAGCCACCAGCTGTGACACACTGTGCTTTACAGAATATGACCAACAATGCAGTACAAAGGAAAAGTAACCAGTGTCCTGTTCCAGTCAGCATCAGGAGAGCTGATGGGCAAAATGGGGTACGATAGGATTTTGGTTTTGATTAGTCAAGTAACAGATTGATAGCAAGTGTCTGTTTTACACCTCAAAAGTGAGGAAGGAACTTTCCTTCAAATATTTTTAATTTCTTCAATAACTTAAGAGAATGCTTGCTTTGTTTTATGTTCTGGTGAGGTGTTTTTTTTTGTTTTGCTTTGTTTTTTTTAGAATCGTGAAACACTCTTAGCTTTACAGTTTTACAAAGGCAAGGCTTTGTTTTGTGTAGGATATTAATCTTTTGATCTCTACAAGTGATAATAATAGGTTAGAAACATTCTTAGACCAAATATGAATGGTGTGTGTTTGAAATTTTAATATTGTCCAAAATGATTATAATTTGCTTTTAATTGCATGCTTTTTCTTTCCTCTCTTCTGTTTATCTTGTTTTCTACCATTCTGCCACTTCACTGCCTGTCTGAAGCTGTTTAATGAATCAGTGCATGAGGTCAACCATTTTGGCTTTAAGTGGTTCAAGGTATGAGGACATCTCATCTGTGTGTACCTCTACCCCAATATTTAATGTTGTTCTTGTAGTCCTGTGTTGTGTAATCCTACCCTCCATCATCTTATGATATGTGGTTTCCTGCTACTTTACAGGCTTCAGATTTGAAATACACTGCATGTGAAGCTACTCAGGATTTCATGGTCCTCAGATACCCATTTCAGACTAAAACCTTGCTCTTTTTAATCCAGTGTTTGAGAATATCCTGACCATGTGTGTGAAGGGTTAGGGTTAAGTGTGTTAACACACTGTTTATATTTGGCCAGATTTCTCCAGCTGACAAAAGCTTCATGGATATGAAAGTTTGAAAGTTCTTCAACAACTTCTTTATTTCCAGTATATTCAGCTGGTTTTGTTGCTTCACATGTTGAATCCTGTATGTAAATATTACTGTAAATTACTTATAGCTATAGACTGTGCCTGATCCCATTAGTTCAACCCATTAGACTGAAATCTGAAAGTATACGGATATATGGACACATATTTTTTTTTCTTTTTTTAATAGTCTCCATAAGATTGCAGTAAGAGGCAGAAATTTATTGTATATATCATCTAAATCATAATCAGTACCATTCCCAGAACAATGCTTGGAATGTGTTTCTTCATTAAAAAAAATAAGGCTTTTTTGTGCAATAAAGTGAAACAGAAGTTCAGATTTTATAATTCAGTGACAATAATAGGTAGTGTCAGGTCCTTGGCTCATGGAACACAGTATTACAGTTACTTGCATTTTGATCCCTAATTACTGGAGGGCATAGTTCACAAATAGAGGAAATTAGCAATTGTACTAATCTGAGGTGCTTGTGCCCTCCCTCTCTTTGTTCACTTTTATCCCCTCGCTTCAGTGACCATCCCTTCAGTTTTACCAGCCTGAGTCTTGCTGGGGCCATGTTGTGAAATGGAGGAATGACCTAATTCATTAGTAATTATCTTACAGTTTTGAATGAGTTTTTTCACAGGGACTTATTTGCTAATCTCATTCATGGATCCCCACACAGAACAGAAGCACACCTGAGGAGGCATTGAATTGTGGGAGCAAGACACAGAAATGGAGCCAGGAATTACTTAGTATTATTTTTACCAAAATTGTATTAGTGTTATTGACAAAAATGTTTTTACCAAAAGCTGTTATTGTGGCCTTTACAGTAGGCTGATATTTCTAAGAGTGTGATGGTGTACTGTAAAATGTGTACATCACATTTTATCATCTGTCCTATTTTATTTCCTTCAAATTTGAAAAGCGATAGTTTCAGAGTTTTCAGTAGTATCTCTGCTGATAATATGGTAACTCTGTTCTCTCATGAATATCAAATCCTGCTTAAGTGCTCTCTCACTCTATACAGTGTCAGCTAACATCCAACTTGCTACCCTAAGAGGTTATGGCAAATAAACACATGAAAGACTAGCCATTGCTTATTCTCTGCTTTCTTCCTTAAGTAGTTCCTTAAATTGAAATTGCTGAGTTAGCGGTCTGATTTTGACACCTTCCATCAACATTTTTTGAAGTTACAGTTCTCAGTGGGAAATTTTAACTTAGGTTAAGTATATAAACTTATAGCTATAAATAGCTTTATCTGTGGTCATACACTGTGTCTTTTTATCCTGCACATGGCAGGTTTCTCTGCCTAGCCTTTTGAGAAGAAACAAAACACTGAATATTGTAATAGTACTGTATTGTTTAAACGTACGTTTAAACAATACGTTGGGAGGAACTAATTTGTTCCTCCCAATGTCTTTATAAGCTATTTCAGCAGGTTTTAATCTTCAGTCATGTAAATATGATGTGTAAAATATGTTGATAACAAAACTATTGAAATCCTCTGTCATATGTGCCCACTTTGAATTTGCATCTGTTTATTAGGAAAATATGGAATTGGTTAATAAGTCAGTCAGCTAGAACTTCCTCCCCAGTTCTTTCATTTTTCCCCACCTCCTGTTCATCAGGATTTCCCTATTGTAAGTACAGGGTCTGCAGAGGTTTGAATATACAGTTCAGCCTCCAAGAGCCTTTTCTGTTGTATCTGTAAGGTTCTATACAAAAAGTCTACCCAAGTTTTGGATGATACTCCTCATCTGCACTTGCCATCAGACCACCGTTCTGATCCTGTTTAAACTTCCTAACATATACTGCTTTAACTATTTTTCTTGTAAGAATAGAAAATACATTTACAGCATAATTATTATGTATTGGACCCTAACATTCAGCACTGACTATAATCAAGTATCATCTAAAAATGTGAAATAAATTTAAACATATCTCCTTTTTGCTGTGCTATTCTGTTACTGGAACAGATCTAAAATATTTTCTAAAATATGTCTAATGTAGGAGTTATTTCACAGCCCAAATTCTTACACGTAGTTACTTCCTATAGGTCTCTGTAAGTGGAAGGTATAAAGTGGAATTTCTCACGAGCTACTTACCTACAGCTGTCTTTTGAGCACAGTAGAAATGTCAGAATCTTGTCTCCTCTATAACAGATGCTGGATAGTTTGCTTTTAACTAACGTTTTCATCTGTTCTTCTCTATCTCTTATTGAGAAGTTTGGTAAACCAAGTGATTGAAGATCAAGGCAGTTATCCAAGCTATGGTTTGGGGGTGAAGCTGCTGGAGCCTGATTGCTTCCCATTGATTTGTCTAAGCAGTCTACACTCTATTTGGCTGAACTCTTGAATATTTTCTGCAAAACTCCTTTCTATAACAGTCTGCCAAACTCAATCTGTTTTGTGAGAGTATGTATATACATACACATACAAAGTCGTATGTGTATTTAATTCATATTAAGTTAAAATATGTACTAAAAAGTTAGGTTTAAATTTCCTGTACTGATATAAATGGTTTTTAGAACTTTTTAACAAAATGATTAGCCTGAAGTCTTGCAATTGTTTTTCAAGATCTAGAATGTTTTCATTCTTTTGTCTGATTCTTTTTGTTTGGTTAGAGGAAGTATTTTGGATATGTAAGGTGCACTGTGTCCATGGTAAAAATGGACATAGTGCATGGTAAAAATGACTGCCACCAGCTTCACAGACGTGAAGCTTCTCCCTAAATTTACCTTGTCCTCCCAGAGTAATTTAATGGATTGTGTAGCCCCTTTACAAATATCCAGATTGGTATCAAGTCACACTGCATACATGGGAGTGAGGGGTGATTCAGTATGTCAGGGAAAATATAGAATTCCTTCTGATTTCAGTAATGTACTTTTCAGGAGGTGTTACAGAGTACAGTTTTTATTCTTGTCATAGGTGTGTTCAGCTGTACCTATTTGGGGGTCTTTACGGATTTTTTTTCTTCAATGAATAATTAACAGAAATACAATAACCCCAAGCAGAGCTCCAGGCTGGGAGATGAGTGGTTGGAGAGCTGCCAGGCAGAGAAGGACCTGGGAGTGATGGTGGATAGTCGGCTGAATATGAGCCAGCAGTGTGCTCAGGTGGCCAAGAAGGCCAACAGCATCCTGGCCTGTATCAGAAACAGTGTGACCAGGAGGTGATCGTCCCCCTGTACTCGGCTCTGGTGAGGCCGCACCTCGAGTACTGTGTTCAGTTTTGGGCCCCTCGCTACAAGAAGGACATCAAGGTGCTTGAGCGGGTCCAGAGAAGGGCGATGAAGCTGGTGAGGGGCCTGGAGAACAAGTGCTATGAGGAGCGGCTGAGGGAGCTGGGCTTGTTCAGCCTGGAGAAGAGGAGGCTCAGGGGCAACCTTATTGCGCTCTACAGGTACCTCAAGGGAGGCTGTAGCGAGGTGGGGGTTGGTCTGTTCTCCCACGTGCCTGGTGACAGGACGAGGGGGAATGGGCTTAAGTTGCGCCAGGGGAGGTTTAGGTTGGATCTTAGGAAGAACTTCTTTACTGAAAGGGTTGTTAGACATTGGAACAGGCTGCCCAGGGAAGTGGTGGAGTCACCATCCCTGGAAGTCTTCAAAAGACGTTTAGATGTAGAGCTTAGGGATATGGTTTAGTGGGGACTGCTAGCGTTAGGTCAGAGGTTGGACTCAATGATCTTGAGGTCTCTTCCAACCTAGAAATTCTGTGATTCTGTGATTCTGTAATATCAAATAGAATATCATAACCAAAGATGACTTTCGGACAGAAATCTTTTTCTAACATTATAGAGGAAAAAACAAACCCAAATCTTTTAATTTTATTAAACTTGTTGCCCAGTTGCAAAGTGAGCAAAATTTGATGACTTTTAAGAGAATTGGGGATACTGAAATTATAGCTAGCTTCTGTTCAAAATATACATTGAGCATTTCTCCATTTAAATCAGCTTTCCATTTTAATGAAATGAGAAATATTGATGGAAACTGATTCATGGAAATTTGGTGCAAAGAGGAATCTTAACAATGTTTTTTTCTGGATTTTTATTCCTTTTAAATTTTTAATAGACAAGTATTGATCTCAAATTATCTCCTTTAATATAGTAAAGCATACTAGAGAAAACTCCATCTTGCCACCTCTCTATCTGATATGGTATTTTCTCAAGTGCCTAATTCTACATAGTATTGTATTTGCTCTGGCTCAAAAAAAAAGTCTTGAGTTGCCTTTAAGTCTGCTTTGAAAGAGAAAGTCGTGCAGATTTTTACAGTGAAGCTCACTTGGAATTGTAAGGACTGGAGCAAATACTTTCTTTAATATTTGCTTAAAGCTAGTGCTGTGACTTTTCCAATTGGAATTTCTTTTCCATGTTCCAGTTGTGATCTTACACTTGCATCTAAGGTTGCAATTTAATACAATAATATGTAGATTAAAGCAATAGAAAAAATCATAAGACTTGTATATTAAATTTATAAATTAGAAAAACACACACTTTTTTGTGACAACTGATTTTTCATCAAAATACATTAAATGCAAGAAAAGAAATTGTATTCATTTCTGGACCATTCTTCTATACAGAAAAACACAAAAGAGTGACAGAGAGAGATTTGAGGTTAATTTAATTGAGGATTCTTTCTGAAACATTTCCTATTGACGCAAAAGCTTCCAGACGTTGCTGTACTGCTGTTTATCATCAGATTCCTTCAAAGCCTTCAATGAATTGTAGCCTTAGTTCAGTTGGCTCAGAACAGTGGGATTACTTTTTAGTTGCTGTGGCTAGATTCTGATCTTTGTTTTCTATTAACTACAATGCTAAAGATTTGCTTCCTCAAGTTAGCAGAGGTGGAAACTTTCCTGAGCTTGCCAATGAGACTGTACTTCTTCAGTTAAACTTTAGCCATATGTTCAACCTTCATGTAAATGCATGTGCTTTCACATAATAACTGTTCATAATCCTTAACATCTTCTGGGAAGAGTGTTGAAGCTGAATGGTGAATTAGCATACCATTTTTCACTACATGTAGTGAGTTAATATATCATCCCAGAATTTTTCTCTTTGGAGAATCAATCTGTAACTATATAAATTGACAATCTGTGCTGTGTAGCACAGCATTAAATATTTACTTTGAATATTATTAGGGTATGTCTAAATTTAAGTCTGCCATGGTGACATACCCCAGTTAACATGAAACTATCTAAAATGCAACAAAAGGAAAGCCAGTGTGGTTTGCAGACTCCTTGTGAGCTTAGATCCTTTGGTAATAAGTCTGAGCTGAAATGCTTCCTTTGGCCCAGTTACTACTACTACTACCACCTTAGCAGCAATCACAGATGTACCCTAAGAAAGGTCAAGCTATTTTGAAGATGTCTTTGTTCAGAGCTGTGCTTGCAGTATCATGAATTAGCCACTTTTCTGAAGGAGTTGTTTGGATTAACAAATAGTGCTAAATTTGTATGTGCAAAATTCTGCAGAAAGTGCTAAGTGTGCTAAATTCTACTTTGTCTACCTCTGTAGTGATTTTTAAATGGTACTAACGTAGTAATTTTTAAATCCAGTTTTTAAATCCAACTTTTGTCAAGATTGTTTGTTATCTTTCAAAGTAGTCATTGCTGCTCTGTTCTCAAGGGACTGGAGAACTTCATTGCTAGTCACGAAGATGAACACAAGACATATGACTATATGACTGTAGATCCACGTAAAATAAAATTGGTCAGCTTCCTTTGGTATGGTTGCAAGGGTTAAAAAGCATAGTGAATATACTTCATCAGATGAAGGTTCTAGCTCAATACAGTGTAAAAAATACAATTTTAACCTATTATAGTCTTCAGATGATGGAGACTGCAACAGGCTTCTGTCCTTAACAGAAATCTGAATTCAGTCTTTCGCTTTTTTTTCCTAGTGTGACTAATTTAGTGTGTGTGTGTTAAGCAGAGAGGATTATTGCTTCCTTCTCAAGAGCTCTTGTCCCAGCAGCCGGCCATTGCTTATTTATATGGCTTATAGCCCTCATTTAGGAGATACAACTGTCAAAGCTACCTCCAAACATCTGAACAGGACACAGCTGTAACTTCCTCAGTCCTAACGTCTAAGCTCAGGAGACATTTCTCTTTCCTAAACATATGTGAGCTTTGATTCCTTCTCCTTCACACCAAGAACACAAGGCTCTCAGAATATGAGCAAAAATCACTCCCGATGGTACTCAAGTACTCCTGTGTTTCTGGGGGTACTACAGGAGTGACTTTGTAATGTCAGATATCTTCTGGTCAGTCTGACTATTAGTCTTCATTGCTTAGAGTCATCAGTGACTCAAAGACTTAAGAAGGATACACATTAATGTAAAGAAACACGCAGTTCATCTCTAAAAGTCTTGTTGTATATATAGTTTAGCACTAAAATTATTGCTATATATTACAGATAATCAGAAACCTTGCCTTGTCTCAGAACTGATAATCCACCAGCCAGTTTCTCAGTTTTGACACCAACTCCTCTCTTCATTGTGAAAAAAACAAAACTGTTCTTCTTAGTACATGCAGTCTGCCACAGCCCTGTAATACTATACACAGTTGACTTTGGCAAAAGGGGTGCTGCGAATCTGACGTCCTCTGGGATGGAGGAAAATGTGATATGCAGAAACACTGTAACTGTTGCACAACATTCTGCTATGTTTATTTCCCAGTTTCTTTAGGCAGGATCTCAGCTAAGGAATTCCAACATTCAAAAAAAATTTTTTTTCACTTGTCTGTGTAGGATCTCATGATAGTGTTCATCAACAATGACCATGTGGAGCATGTACAGTGTAGGGAAGAGCATTCTCTTTATGTGATGAACATCTGTTCACCTTAGGATATCCTTACAGTATCCTTACAGTTACAGAATAAAAGCGGAGGTAAAGCATCTTAACCTCACATACGTGCTTCAAAAGGATTAGTGACAATGTGACAGCATTGTCGTGACAGAGAAGCCAATAGCTGCGCCCACTTTCTCTGTATGCCTTCCAGAATATGCATGTTCTTGCAGTGGTAGTGAGTAAGAGGGGCTTGATGCAGAGCCAGAGCTGTGCATGTCGTAGGGGCAGGGCCATTCTGCTCTGTGCCATTCTGCTCCGCTGCCAGTGTGGCAGAGCTTTAAACAGGTCTTTCAGCTAATGGCTGTCGTTAATATACAAACCAGAAATAACATTCTAATTTTACTGAAAACTAAGATTTCTCCTTTTACTGCTTACTTATTTCTCTCATTCTCCCCTGATATTTTAGCTCTCAAAAAGCTATACCCATCAGCTGTCCCAATAGCTATAAGAATTTGAAAGTTGTTCCCTCAATTCAGAATAGCCAAGAATTTAGTTAAGTGTCTTGGTTATGGTCTTTAGGAGTACCTAAAGCCACCCTACTGCTTTAACAAAAATGGGGCTGTGATGAAACCATAATTCATTTCCTTCTATTTTGTGTAAAGGTTTATTAGCTCGTGATTTAAGCAAACCATCTGGTCCTGCTGGCAATCCAGGTTATGTCAGACTCAATGCATTCTCCCTGTAATATGTTACTTGAGGCAGTTAAATTACATACTTAAGTCCCAAGTCTGGCCTGTGCTTTTTCCATGTCTTAACATCTGTTCTGGGAAAATTTTCTGGTATCCAAACAAGTTTACATGGAGCCAGAACTCTTGTCTTTGTCTTTCTTTGCATGTCTGTTTCTTTCTTTTCTCTCTGTCCTGCAGTCTAATCAGTTCAGCTCAGTAAAAGATAATGCAGAAATTTGCAGTCCCTTTATCATTTCATTAATGTACACAGTGAAATGAAAAATAGCTTAAAAACTCAGGATCTGAAAAAAAGTTGGAGAGGGTCCTCTGAGACACTGAGTAGAACTTCATGAGAAATGTTAATTATTTTTTTCAGGACTTGTAGTATTCTTACTACTGACTTGTAATTTCAAGACCTTTTGTTTTGGTGGCCTAATTCATTTTGGACAGAAGTACAGATTTCTAGTACATTTTGTCTTGTAATACTAATCCGTTGTTTATCCAAGAAAGGCCTATGTTCAGAAAGCCAATAATTTTAAATATGTAAGTTAGCTTCCTGAGGTGGTTTTGAAAACAAGATCTTTAGTGATTGATTTATGAAATGCTCATTGAAAGTAAATTGTTCCTAGTGGTCCTTGTATCTTTGTTTTCTAAAATTCCATCTTTTTGTTTCTGCCTGGAACTTCTGAGATACATTAATGAACATATACAGCTATCTCATAACCCACAGCACCTGTATTTATACTGGAAGAAATACAATTTTTTTCCCTAAGTCAGAAAAATGAAAATGTATCTTTTTTTTTTTTTTTCAGTAGTTAGACATCAAACTGTAAGTTTCCCATGTATCACTGCATCTGAGGTACCATATCTCCAGTTTAGGAGTATGCATGGTTCTTAGTCTAATAGTCAAGTCCCTTTGTCATGCCCTTTGAGACCTTTCATTAAAAGTCTTCTTCACTTGATCATAACAGTATTCAAATACTTGACCAGAAGGAGAAAAAAAAAAAAAAAAAAAAAAAAAAAGAATAAGGAAAGAAATATAACAAGAATAACATCTTGGACCATCTGCATGATTGAAACCCCATATACATTTGAACTATGGATTCTTTCATGCCATTATACTATCATTTCAGCACAGAGAGAAGAGGAGTGAGAGTATGCTCTTTACACATTCTGAAATAGGAGCTTTCTAGGCATTGGACACAAGCTTACCTTGAGTTAAATTGAAAACGTCAACAGCATGTCTCAGAAATCTCTGGTTATTGGCAAACACTTTCTTTGTTATTTAATTAGATGCTCTCAGGGGAAAAAAAAATCAAGGGTGGATTTAAAGTTTCATGTATAGGCTAAATTAGACATCTATTGCAAGGAAGTTGCTTCCAGTGATTATTTCTGTATCATTTCTCACAGGACTGCTTACAGGGACATGTAAACAGATCTGCACTAAGATTCATAACTTGCCACATAAAAAGTTGTTCTTTTCTATAAGTTTAATGGAAATGCTGCCATGGAATATCTATAGCTTGATGAATTCAAACAATGAAGTCTTTATTGTAAATACAGACATTACTACTTCAGTGAATTTTGTCCTTAGTAAGTAGCATGACAAATGATGGGTTCTAGACAGAATGGAAGGTAGTGACAGTTCAGTAAGCAAAGTTGTTGGTGCCACGTGAAATCTACTCACATTTTGTCTGTTCCCAATATATGATTAGATCAATTTTATGTTAACATTCACAAACATAGAATAAAACCTCAGAATGAAAAAATTACCGAATGGAGTGATTAGAAAAAGAATATAATACCCACAGAAGTCAGTACTCCAATTAATATAAGCCTTTGCTGAAGGGTTTAATCTTGCCACCCAGCAGTGACTGCCTTGCCCTAGCTATTGGCCTCCAGCCTCATTGTGTCTTAGTAGCACAGAGCTGTTATGCTACAGATCTGCATCAAGCAAACGGATCCTTTGGTGTTAATATCACAAATTTGGATGACTGGGACTGGAATGACAGATGGCAGAAATCTTTCAAACTTCATTATGGAAAAGTTGTTGCTTCAAAGATTGTTTTATCTTGGCAACTGACAGATTGACACAAACCTTTTAGGTTGTTGCAGTTGGCTGGGGACTTGTTTATTTGAGGTTGCTTTTTGTTAAAAGCGGAGGATTTTATAGATGCCATGCCTCTTCTCTCCTTGATTTAAAGGAAAATGTTTATGTCGATAATTCTGATCCAGCCATAGGAAGTAGAAGTTGATATACTAGTACACCTTCACTTGTCCAGCATGTTGCTATTTTTCTCTTTCTAGGTATCAGTTTTCTTCCCAGAAGTACTTTTGCTATTCATTGTTTCTGCAGTTTTTCTTTACATTCTTTTCTAACTTTTCCCCATTTCTTTCTACGGAGCTTTCTCTTTGTTTATTTTAAAAATTGACAGAGGTTCTGGTCTTGTTTTGCACATGAACAAGACAGGAAAACTGGGTTATTTTATGCATGCTAGCCAGTTTTGACTATGCATCACTGAAATTCCCCTTCAGTCTGCTGATTGCTGGGTGAAGTATTGGCTGTACATTTTGAATAGTTTTTGACAATGACATTTCTTAAATTTTTCTTAATTTGCTGGGCACAAGAATTTCTATTGTCAGCTGCAGTTTAGCGTAAATAGATAGGCATTTTGCCTTAAGCAGTGTATGTCTATGCTAGATTTTATGAATATTCCAATTCTAAATTACAGTTTTGCTTTATAAATGATTGAGGATGATTATCAATGTTTGTCCTGAGCCAATAGCTCTGCCTTTTGGAGTGTTTGATTTATTACCGCAAGCAGTGGTAGACTCCACACCTTACATCCTCTAGTACCTGTATAGTGAGTAATGCTCCCAACTCATTGTAAAACCATGTAAATAGAAATTGAGCTTAATATAATTTCAGTAATTCACTTCTAGGTTGAAGCACAAGTTGATTGTTGTCTGGGGATATGCAATACAATGCTGTAATGTCATACTAAATTTATACGAATGTTTGATCGTGTGCAATAGTAACATTTGAGTTTCTCACATTTGAAACACATTATAAAATTATTTATGAGTGATTGGTTATGATAGATAAAATCTATAAGGATGATGTTGGTGAAAGAAATCTCTGTGACATCTAACATTACTATAAAATTATTGTTAAAATATCCATTTTTTTAATACTACATATAGCTATGCTTCAGCATTTATTGTGATTTTGCATGTTAAAGTGATGAACTGCAGCTGTGACAAAACCTGCTCATAGTACAGAACACAATACAAATAGATTCATCTGTGCAGCATCTATTCTAGAACCTACAATTATGATAATTGTGAACCTTTCCCATCTTGTAATAACCTGGAGATAAGAGCGTTGTTCTTTACCTGTCTGCTATCAGCAACTCTTTGAAGGTAATTTATGTTGCTAAATCACAAAATGTGGTTATAAGCATTGTTCAACATTTATTTTGAGGGAAGTATCCTTACTTACATCTGCATGGTAACCCAGTCCTCTCCCTACTTCAGAAACATTGTTAACTTCATTCTTAAAGTACATACGTAGCTTCTTTTTAGGGGTTACTTACAGAGAACATTTTCAGAATATTATCCATGTGTTCTATTTAATACCTAGCAATTTTCTGAGCTAATTTAATTCATATAGATCATCTATTTATCCTTGTGGTACATTTTCTAAAATAGAAATATTGAAGAGTTGGAGATGTGTAATACGGTATCATAACGGTAATGTTCCAGTCAGCAGAGCATATTAAGCCACAGAATATAATGCTGCTTCCATCAAGTTTAGATGTAGTTTCCACAGTGCTAGATGATGCTTCTTCTGGTCTACAGTATTATGCAGTGTACATGCATTGGTAACCTCGGACTCTGATTTAGTTGTGACCTTTAAGTTCCAGGTGATCACATTGTACTTTTTTTCTCTCTTCCTGCCTTCCTCAAAAATGTTTTAGGTAGAGGAGCTGATGATGGCCATGGAGAAGGTTAAGCAGGAGCTGGAGTCTATGAAAGCAAAATTGTCCTCTACTCAACAGTCTTTGGCTGAGAAGGAAACCCATTTGACCAACCTACGAGCAGAAAGAAGAAAACATTTGGAGGAAGTCCTGGAGATGAAGTAAGTGTTTCTTACCATTTTTTGTAAGCATGTTTTATTGATATTTTTGAATTCTTCTCTGATCCCCAGTGACCTAAAGACAACCATTTTACGAGTATGCCTTTGTAGGCAGCTATCTATATAATCAGTCAAGTCTTCAGAAGTGACTTCTGACTAGGGATTATCTACATTACTTTCATACTTCTGTTGGGGCTCAAAAACACATCTTCTGAACATTTGCAGTAGAAAGCTATTATCTGCACAATGGCATCTTCAGTGTTCCTAAACAATTGTTGTGACCCAATTATTTTAAGTCTTACGAATGTGCCATCTTGTCTAGAGTGGCCTATGATCTACTTAAAGGGAAGGCACAAGTCAATGTAACAAATGATAAAAAGGAAGGAGGGATGAGACAAACATATTGTCAGATAGTTGCAATGCTGAAATGATACGGCAGATGTCTAGTCTGCTAAAGTGGTTTTCAGACTCATGTGGATGATTCATTAGTACTTGAACTGAGACTGAATTTCTCTATCAGACTTCTCTTGTCATCTTTATATAAGGAGACCTGAATAAAACCAAGCTTTGTGATGGGGAAAAGTGGGGAATTAGACTTCTAAGGCTTAAATACTTCCTAATTTCTGACTGTGCATTATAGATGAATAGTTATCCTTAGTTTAGGGAGACATGAATCCATTTAGTGCAATGATGGATAGTGCTGCCAGCAGTTCATTAGAAACACTTTCAGTTGTTTAGCCAGCCCTGAAGAGAAGGAACATTTTTATTGGCAGGACCAGCAGTGGTTCCTCCACTGTGGTTTTTGTGAGCCATTATTTATTTATTTAGCTTTTCTATACTAGCCTCTTTCCTTTTCTTTTTTCTTTTCTTTTTTCTTTTTTTTCATTCCTTCCTTTTTTATTTTTTTATTTTATTTTTTTTCTTTATTTTTTTCCTTTTTTTCTTTCATTTTTCCTTTTTTCTTTCATTTTCCTTTCATTTTTTCTTTCCTTTTTTTTTTTCTTTTCCCCTTTCCCCTCCTTTTATTTTCTTGGATAGAAAAACAGCTGTTACAAAATGGAAAGAGAGGTGGCTTAGATCTTGAAACTCTAACTTAGGAGTGCTCTGCAAAGTGGGCCAAGCTTCTTCAGCATCATATTCAACTACTACAGTCTGATCTAGACCTGGCATAGGGACATTGGAAGACTGCAGTACTTGAAAGCCACACTTCTTATTTTTAATAAAAAAGTTTTATTGAGCTATAAATTTGACTGGCTTGAGAGTTGGTGTACTGGGGGATGGGAAGAATAGCTCTTAAGGTGATGTGGGAATCCAAAGCAACTGGAGATATATCCCATATCCAATCACTTGGCAGTACTTTCTTCTGCCAAACTGCTCTGCCAAACCTTCTCATTAAAATATAAACGTATTGTATAGTATATCCTGAAATGTATTTCAAATTGTGTAGCTCCAGCGCTTTCAATATAACTACTCACTTCTTTTAAATGATGACCTCTCTTAGCTAAGTAAGTTATTGTTGGAAAGCTATTGTACTGAAATTTAGTATTGGGAACTGCATAAACTGGTAGATCCATTGTACCTCAGAAGGAAGAAGAAGAACACTGGAGAGAATGGTAATGCTGTCAGCACATGGACGGAAAGATGGAAAAAACATTACATTTGTATAGTTAACTAGCTAAACATGTTTTAGACATAGCTGATCTGTCTTAAAGTTCTATAAAGCTGCCAAACGCATCCAAACTTCAAAAACTCATGCTCACTGAGAGGCTCTGTTGCAAACAAGTCTCTAGTGAGGACTCCCAGTCAATTAAATATCTTATATTTATATACAGGAACCTCAGTATATTCTTTGTTGCCACATTTTCCCAGTCCATGCCTCTTTTAAAAAGTACTCTTCTCAGCTGTTTTCCAGTTTTGCAGAAGTTTCTAATGTTGACAAAATGTTTTCTACTGTCTCAATTAAAAAATAACAGCAACTGAATGATTTTGTGAAGCATTTGAACAGATTTTGATATCCTTAACAGAAAACAGTAGTTGCTGTACATTTACTTTTCATGATTACCATAAAGCAATATTGTTGCCCAAGTTTTAGGGCACACTTCAGTGGAAGAGTTTCAGATACTCAAATGCAGCTCTGATTAAATTTGCAATTTGTTAGAGGTGTAAGTTTAACAGCTTGGGCCCTACAGTCAACTAATGAGGTAGGGGAGAATGAGAGAAGAAGAAGAAGAAGAAGAATAGCTTAGATTATGTTGCTTTAGGAGATTCTAGATGTGGACTGAAAGAAAGTTAAAGCAGCAAGATTACTCCAGAAAGCTACCTTGGGGTTGTGCTAGGAAGTTGTTATGTATTATGTTAGTGATAATATACATTTAAAATAGCATTTCTTAGAGTACAACTTGTGTTTACTACTGACTCTGTAACTCTGAGAAGATCATTTCACACTCTTTAGGGACTACTGTGGCATTGGAACAGCAGAAATATGAAGTATTCCAAGGAAGAAATTTCACTCCTTAAAGAAGTACTATGTATTTTGAACACCTCTGCCTTTAAGTCTAATATTTTTATTTTCTTAAAAAAAAATTATCTTTGTTATAAATAATTATGAAGCAGCTAGATAATGGTCTCTCTATTGATATCAACAAACATGATCTACTGTAAAAAAAAAAACATTAGTGAACTGCTAGGATTTTTGTTTTGTTATGTTTTCTTTAAGTTCTAATGTTTCCATCATTCACAGCAAATCTTTTAAATTAGGCAGGAATAAAGTGCTGTCTACAGAGAAATCTCTGTTCTTTGTCCCATAAAAACCTGCTTAGGCTGAGCTGAGTTATAAACTGTTGAAAATCACCAGTTTTCCTTTCCCTTTTTTTCTCCTGGTGTTGTCAGCAAATTTTGGCAGTGTGTGAAAATAACTGAGCACAAACATTCTAATCTGGGGCCGAGTTCATGCAATTGCCAAAACTGTAGCAGTGGACTCTCTACTTATAGGGAAGGAGAACAGACACTGTGTCTGCATGTAGAGAAGAGACTTTTTTATTTTTATTTTTTTTTTGTCTAGGCAGCCCTTTTGTTTTGGTCAGAAGGACCAGAAGATCTCCCAAGTCATCTGCTTCAAGGTCAATAAATCCCAGTTGGAGCATTTCTCAATATGTTCCTTTAGAAAATTGTCCAACAGCCCTTTCCTGAATTATGCCCTTTCTTGCTAAATGAAGTCTTTGCTAGCTCTATAATTCAAGTGATGCAGACTTATATAATGTAGCTGGCGTGTCAGAGTTGAATCCTTGATCCTGCTGGTGCACATCACGAAGTGTATTACTTATCCAAGAATAATTTACTATTATCTTTTCTTTTTCTTTAAAAATAATCAAGGATATTACAAAGGAATTGTTACAATGGAACATAATTTGTTTCAAAATCAAGCTCTCATAAATGTGTTTTAACTACTCGTTAATTTATTTGAGTGGTCTTTTGAATATTTACCACGGTACTATTTGATTACATGAATGCATTCCATTTTTCCGCCAGATAGTGTTTAATTAAGATTGTTGGTACAGAGGGTAGGTGGTGATCAGAAATGAACCAGGGCTGTGTAGCATAATTAAGCTGTCGATTGCATTTGTTTTTTATTTTATCCATGAGTTGGAAGGCCTGCTGAGAGCTACTGTTAAAAACAAGATGCCAACCTAGGCAGTGTTATGTTCATCCTTCTCTGCTACAGTTTTCCTGTATGTCATGCAAGTCTGCTTAAAATATTTGGTAGATGGTTGATAAGTCCACACGTTCATTTTCTGGCTGTCAGATAAGAAAAAGAAGTCAGCAAAAGCCATGATTGTTTATCTTCGAAAAAGTTCATCCTCTCAGCAATAAAGCAGTATTGTCTGGAGGTATGAGTAGGAGTTTGAAATTGAAAGTGGTCCAAAAGCAACTGATTAATTGGCACAGAGTTTATTTGCCAGAAAAGTAATTTTTGCTGGTTCAAAATGATGTGTGAAGTAATTCAAACGCAGCAAACAGACTCAACAAACAAAATTTTTTCATGCTATATATATCCATGATGAGCAAAACTTAAAAAAAAAAAAAAAAAAAAAAAAGTATCAATGTCCATCCAATAGCTTGTCAGCGCACTGGAAAATGTGCTCTTGGAAATTAAAGAAGTGTTTGAGTCACTGTAGAGTCGTATTTTATGCCTATGGTCTTATGACAGTTCTCCAGAGGAGAAGAATGATTCCTAGTTGCAAAGGAAGAAAGGAAGTATGTGTATGTTCTACGTATATAAACGGTTGTCTCTGTAGTTTGAAGTGAGTTCACATTTGTCCTGTGTGCTACAAATTAGTAATATCTTAACCTTGCATTTGCAAGGTATGGCTTTCTAGGGTAAGCTCAAAGTCTTCATCATGTTGAACTAGACTGTAAGGTCTATGAGTCACTTGGTATATCAGGCCAATGGGTAATCACAGCAATGGTGCCAGCGCTCCTCCTGTAATTACTGTTGCAATTTTAAGTAATCTCCAGTCCCACAGGGGGCACTCCATGTCCATAGGATTTACTGTCTGGGGCAAAGCTGAACAAGTGCATGGCAGCAGCCTCTTCTTTCCCCTCCAAGCTTAGATTTTTTTTTTTTTTCATTAAAATGCCTATTTCAGAGGAGGACACAAAGTAAAAATGAACATAAAAAATATCCCGTTCCCATCGTTTTGTCCTTTTTAATTCCTGAGCATACAAATATATGTTTATTTTATTTTGATATACTTACCCAGTAAGATTTTGACTTTTAAGCTGTAAAAAGTTCAGTTGCAGTAGTCAGAAATGTGAAAAAATGCCCATTTCTAATTACTGGAAAATAGAGACATTAAGATTGAATGACTGGAAATAAAATGAACTTGGAGCTGCTGTTAATCTCAAAATGAGTCCCACAGAAGCCAGCAGGAAAGCTGAAACGCTACGTGTAGATATGTTGTATGTCTTGTAAGGATAAAGGTTACTGAAGGGCCAGAAAATGTATTTTCATTTTTTTTGGCTTCACAATTCTCCTCACTATAGTGAACCATTAAGCTCTTCATAAATGTGACAGTAGATCTCGGTTACCTCGACATTTGGTGGGTTCTGCTGTAATTATTTCATTCAGCTCAAAGCTTGATAGAAAACAATCTCTTATGCACTTTCCCTCTTTTGGCAAGTAAGGTTTTGATGTCTATTATCCTTTCTGTCCTGCTGCACTGTCAGTGAGCCTTCAAGCAGCCTTAGATATCAGTAAGGTGGTAATATCAGAGGCAGCCTGCCACTTGGTTTTCAGTGAAACCAACTGTAGAATGTCCTAAATCATGGAAAGAAGCAGAAAAGCTCAACCCATTTATGGGCACCAGTACAAAGCTCTTTGGTCATATGATTCACGTGGGTGAGAGAACTATTAAATGTAAATCTTAAGGTTTAGTAGAAAGGATAAACTGCAAAGTAGAAAAAGAAGTGAGACCTTTAGTGAAGCCTGTGTAAACAAGGTGCCCCATATGAGCAGAGACAGAATTGGATTGTTGTGGTTTCCTCTGTTTCTTTAACTATCGGGAAATTATGTATGTCTTTTGTAACTGGTTTGTTTTCACTCTTCACCTTCCTTGAAAAATTTTTTCTTCTGTGGTTTTCTCAGATACTAAAATCTTGGCACTATATGCCCCAGTCCCATTCTGTCTTATGATAAAACCTCCATATCTCATTTTATCTTGAATTCTATGGTCCCCCAGAACAGTCTTATACAGAGAAAGTACTGTGCTATCTTAATGAGGCATGACAGGCCTGGAAGCAGGACCAACTGCTGAAAAGTACACCAGGTGGTGTTAAAGGGGTTTGTTCCATTTAGTAATTCCTATGGCTATTAATGTTATAGGGTGGAGTTGGGGAAAGGAGGTCCAGTCATTTACTTCCTGAAAAGTAAGTTACACTGTGCTCTTGTTTCCATGCCTTTCCATGGGAGGTGTTTTTTCTACTGGATGTTTTCCGGGGTCTGGGTTGAGTCTAGGTGATCCCTTGAGTAGTTCTGGGAACCCAATTTCTAGATGGTGCAATGAAATTACACCTCTTTCAAGACAGAATGCAAAAAGCATAGCATATAACCTCAGTGTTAACAATGCGCAGGTTTCATTTTTTTTTTCTACTTACAGATTACAGTATTCTTATAGAAATTAGGATGAAAAATCTCATCAGTAGAGATCTTTGGCATACACAGAGAGTACTAAAATGTGTAACATTTTAGGCTAACACAGTCCTAGCATTAGCAAATGAACACCCTTCCTGTCTTTTCTCAGTTTACTAATTCATTATTGCAAACCTAGAGCAGGTGCAGCACAAGACAGTGTCTTGGAAGTCATTAGTGCCCTGTGTTCTTCATTGCCCAACTGACTTTACTTTGGGGAAAGTTTGTGTTTACCATAACCTGCGTATTGTACAGATCATCTTATCTAAAAGAATAAAAATAATAATCCCTTTTTCTAGATATAATCACTCAGCTTAACTAATGTTAAATTGGCAGAAGAATGGAGTCAGTGACAGATTTGTTTTGACTAATGTTTAAAGCAGATTGCTTGTAAAATAGCTCTGAGGGCACCAACATACCACCTTCTGCTAGATACTGAAAAGGAATTTTTCAGTAAAAAAGCACTGTTCCCCTTGCTATATTCTAAAATACACTTTCTGTAATGAAAGACAATCAGAAGTTCTCTTAGAAGTAAAGGTTTATCTGTTCAGGAGAATCTATGTATTTTTCCCTTGGGTGTATGAATGCTCCACTCCAATTATTTCTAGAACGGCACAGACAGAAATGGACTTCCTGGTTTTCAGCAGGTTTTTTTATTGTTTCTGTATACTTGATATATACGTATACAACAAACATAAATATGACTGTGGTCTTTGTTTTAAAAATAAAATATGCATGAGTGTTTTTTGGTGCAGGTTTGGTAGCAATAGTACATTTCCTATGCTAGCTGTTTCAGCTGCATCAGTGATTCCTGTCGCCATTCCTAATCCTGCTATAAGATTCTGGGGCTTCTAGGGGTGTTACTGAGCTAAACCAAATCAGGCGCTTTTTACTTTCTGTTAAAGTCGAAAGAACCATGAGCTCCTTAGGGTGCTTTTTACTCTTTTATAAACGCGCACTGTAAATAGTGATGCATATAAATCAACTCTGTGAGCACTACATATTTCATTAAATACAGTCAAGTTGTGGGTTAATAGAAGTTCCAAGTGAAAATATTATGGTATCTCATTGCATATATTGTAGATTTAATGTAGTGTGAACAATAGTAGCTTTGAGCCATTGTAAATCCCATCCGGACATCGTCAACATAGTTCAAAATACAAGGAGGGAAATCTCAAAGGTTAGATGTGCTCATATGGCCACTGTGCATATGTAAGTCATTCTTTTATTGTTTTTGAAATAGCAGTGAAGCTTTGCGGGATGTAGGTAAGGCAAAGCTTACTAACTTCATGTTATTTTCTGTAGTCGACCAGAAATTCCTTTTTCAAGAGAAGTCAGGTCAATTTACTTTAATTACAGAAATAACCTCTAAAGCAAATAATTGGTTCCCTACAGTCCTGGAGGACAAACTGAGAAGAAATGGGAGTCATATAAGAAACATGGGGAAATGACCCAAATTGTTGGCAGCCCCTATAATCTTTGAAATTGCTCTGAATGTGAATATTCACTATGTAATATTCAGTATATCTTTTTGTTTTCCTCCCTTCTCAAACAGTATATTTGAGATCTTTAGGCAAAATAAAAAACATCATTTGCAAGTCTAAGGAAGTTCTGAGAAAATCCCATAGTGAGAGGGTTTGAGAGCTTGTTGGTTTGTTTGGCGGTGTCTTGTGTGCAGCACAAGGGACTATCATAAGAGGAGTTAAAAACAGGAAAATTGACCAGAACTGTTTGCTTGGAAATCCTAAGAGAAAACAATAAGTACCCTAAAAGCATCTTTTTTAAGATGTGCTATTGTCATTGTTTTATTCAGGTCTCTCAGTCCAATATATAGCATTATAGTTCATGTAGGCTACAGGAGAGAGAGAGCTATTGTTCTTAGTACTAGGAACTAGGACATACAGAATTGTAGGAAAGACTGAAACATTCAACAAAATGTTGTATTTGGTGTTCCCTAGATCCCTTTTTATAGCCCTTGCTCAAGCACAAAACAGATAATGCTATAGCTTTCCATAAACCCATATTTCTTTTTCAGTCTGCTGGCACTTTACAGCTTTTTTTGCTCTTTAAAACTTACGTCAAGAAAGCATTGGAAACTAAAAGATCACACTAGTTTA
Source organism: Aythya fuligula (assembly GCF_009819795.1). NCBI lineage: Eukaryota > Metazoa > Chordata > Aves > Anseriformes > Anatidae > Aythya > Aythya fuligula. Next base: position 64,521,104 of record NC_045559.1, read on the forward strand.
TATCCACTTTGTAATCTAGGGATCAACCTTTTTTTATGATCTTGGAGGTCTTTTCCAACCTTAATGATTCTGTGATTCTAAGTTGAACTAAATGATAAAGTAGTATTTGCTAAATAATCTAGAAAACAACTAGTTTGAACATTTAGTTTAATCTCATAAATAAAGCTCTGAGGCCAACAATACTGCTATGAAACTGCAGGTAGCTTTAAGCAACCAAAGGATTTCATCAGTCTACCTTCAGTTCCTAGCTATATGTCGGAGTAAATAAGAAATATTATTTGTAAATACTCAGAAAACAGTCAAGTGTTAAGTAACAGGTAACCTGAATTTGTGGAGATTAAATCATGACAAATCAACAAGGTGTCTCCATATGCCATTGGTAATACAGTAGATGTGATATGTTTTGACCTCAGGAGGATTTCTGTCATTATCTCTCAGAACTGTCTCATCAGCAAAGTAGGGATTATGTTCCTGATTAACTACTATAAAGTGAATAAGCAGGTAGCTGGAAAAGAACAATTAGTTCATTGTCAAAATGGAAACCTGTATTACCTGATTTTCTTAAAGGTCTCCTCCAAGTCTCCTACTGTTCAAAATGTGCAGTAATGATGTGGCTGACAAGCCAAAAGACATATTGCCAAAATGCCAATGTGGGTATTAAGGCACTTTGGAGAACAAGATGAGAATTCAAAATGATCTCACTAAACTGAAGAACAGGGTGTGGGTAGGGTGTAGAATATTGTTCCCTGCAGGTTTTTACACACAAATGACACCAACCTATCGCAAATAGCTTAGGTATGGTTGAGCATGCTTTTATGAAGATGAAACAGAATAGAGAGGGTGTTGTCTTGCAGATTCTTTAGCACAGATCATATACTTCCCTGAGTTGATGTCTATAAGAACCAAAATTGTCTCTTCAAAAATATATAGATTATATATATGAACTTGTTTTACATATCACACTGAGGGCTTAGTTCTTTCTATTAATACCAGCTTAGGTTTGCAGATTCAACTTCTAAAGAGAAATTTTGTCCTAGCATGTAATCCATTTTGAATATTCCTCATGTAAGGGAAACTACCATTTTTTTAGATCATTCACTTTGTTGGTTAAAGATAGCTAAAAATTCTTTTTCACTGTCAAGCCCTCAGTAGGTTGGAGATGTGAAAGGGTTAAGCCTGGTTAGCTTATAAAGAATGCCAGGGATATCTCCTGGTATTTGGAGAAAGTCGTTATGACTTCTGCTAGCCATATTATTTTCTAAAAATATCAATAATGCAAGTTTTAATACTGTGCAGTTTAGTTCTTTTCACTGAAGGATCTTGTTTATCAAAGTCTTCTTTTTCATAAAAACAGAGAAATTTTGTTGTTGTTTCTCAAAGAAGTAAACTGAAGCCAGAAACATGATGTGATTCCTTCACACATGAAGGAATCGTGTGGCCACAGAATTTCAGTGATGTCAGAAATCAAAATCTTATTAGGTTTCTATGTTTTTAAATAACTTGAGACAAATGTTTAATAGAAAAAGCTGTGCAAGTATGATATATAAATCCTCATTTACTTCTCTCTTCTAGTATGTTCTCATGCAAATACTTCCTACATCCTTTTTTTTTTTCTTTATTGTATGCCTGTACCTAAAATTGAGTATGCTTATCTTACCACTTTAGTGCTGTAATTGCAGAGGAGCAAGCTGTTCTCTTTTGATAAGCTGATCTTTAGATTTGTCTTGCTTGCTATATTCTCATTGTTAGTGAGGCTTTGGTCTTGAGTTTGAAAAACCAGATGAATGTAGCAAGGAGATGTTAATTTAAAACAAAAACAAATAACATTTTTGCCTCACCTTGAAAAATATGAAGCTGGCTTTGGACTACAATTTCATAGGTTTTGTGACAAATGAGGCATGAAACAAATTGGCAAACCTGCAATGTCCGAAGTACAGTGGTACAGTGTGCTCTCTAATTCCCAGCCCTAAAGATCTCAGCAAAGGTCACAAATTAAACAAAGTCAAAATTAATCAAGTCTACAATCAAAATATGATCATTAAGGCTTTCGTTTACTACAAAGAGGCATTTATGAAAGAGGCACTGGACCAAGTTCTTTTGTGCAATAAGGGAAAATCAACGGCAAGGTGTCAAACAGAAAAATGAAACCCTGCAGGTGAAGCTGTCTTTGGAGCCAAAAGAAACCAGCACGCAGAAATGCAAGTAAACTGTTGAAGAATGGAAAGGGTGTTTGGTGCTGAGCTGCAGAGTGTGTCAGCATTGCATTTGGCCCAAACAGAAGGAGCCTGTGGGCTAGAGTCAATGTTAATCAAATAGCTATGGAGCCATGCAGAATCACTTCAGGCAACCTCTTACCAAGGCTTCACTCCAGTGGTCCTAACTGCTGGACCTTTTGCCTCCTTTACAACATGGAGCACTGGAGTATCACTTCCTCGGTGCGGGAAGCTGAAAAGTACAAAAGATGCCTAGAGAAACCCTAGCAGACAACACATTTCTTTATACTCTTTGTGCCCAAATTTGGGGAAAACTGTGCTCCAGATGGCTTTGTGATGTGTACGTTTATATCTCCATTACCTCAAGTGTATTATTTATACAAATGCTACATTTCTTGTTCCATTTTATGGGCAAATATGCTCTCAGTGTAACTTAAATATAACAAAGTGTAAGGAATTCTTATTTTGTTACCTATTTCTGAACCAGAACTTGTAGACCTTTAATAAAGGTACAGTTTTAGGGGGACAGAAATTACTCTGGGCAATGATCTGGTTTTTGTCTCAGTGGTATGAGTAACAAAAAGCTTTATTCCCATACATGGGAGATGCATTATCTTTTAATTCTGTTTTTTTTTGTTTGTTTGTTTTACTGACTAATAAAAAAAATAGCAATAGGGAATGAATATGTTAAAGTAGAGCAAGTTATGCTTTATTCATACCAATGAGTCCTAATAATGAAATGCATTTTCCTTAGTGCACAGAGCTTAGCCCGATTGCTGTTCTACTTTTTCTTTGTGCAGAAACTCAAGGATATGTGATGCACATGCATAGCTTATGTTCTGTTTGACCTGTGTAGAGAATGTGTCATTTTTATTTTAGAAATTAGTACAGTTAATTTGCTGAGATTCTGATAATTTTACTAGAATGCTTTAATGATTATTTAACTTGTTTGCAGCATGTTAAATACCCATTTAATTACTGTCAATTTATAGAATGAGGCATGGAGTAAAACCCTCTACTGTTCTTTCAGAGTTATTTTACTCCTTGTTCCCACCATCAAGTCATTCATATTTTGAAGCTGTTGTACCTTAATAAGCAGAACTTTCGCCTCATAAGTTTGTCAGGAGATGCCTGCTTGGAAAAGATTGAGAATTTGACTTCTCATGACCAAAAGCTACAGATCTTTGGTTAAAATTTGATCTCCGTTATATATCCTAATATATCTGGAACATGTATTGTGAAGGACAAAATCTAACTTTTTTGTTGCTCTTTTCCCAAGGAGATCCTACAAGTGTTAGAAAAGGTCTTTTAAAAGTATTAACTGAAGGAACAACAACAACCAAAAAATCACATTCCTCTTACAATTCATGCACTGCATCGACACATTTCTCTAGTTTATGTCTTAACTGTATGTTTTGCTTTGAGGTATGAGTTAGGATAGTCTAGTGAAAGTATTTCATTACCTAACTTCTCAGTTCTTCCAGTTGATCTTGGTGGCAGCCTCATGGGACTTGGAAATACACACCTAAACTTTTAATGAACAAGAGTTTGGTGACCAAAAGAGAATAGAGAATAGTAAATCTTCTCTCCTTGTGACCTTAAAAAATACCTCTAGGAATAGATTTTTATATATATATATATATATATGTATATATATATATATGCAACCTTCTATAATTTTAATTTATGCTATGGCATTCAGTTCTTAACCATGCTACTTTACATTACAGAGCAATTTCCATCTGAAAATCTAAAAAGTGCCATGTTAATTCTCAAAATGCTCCTCTGCAAAAAAAGTCAGTATTGTTTATCTTATTTATGGATAAGGAAAATTCAGCATGGAAAAATTAAATGGCATGAAAAACCGTTTGGGTTGCTTTAGCAGAGTGACCTCCAGACCACACTGAAGACATTTTACTATGTTCCAAAAGGCAATTTGCACTCCAATATAAAATTTTATTTACTAGGAAGTGAGGGTTTTCTGCCATAAATATGGTTTATATTCCATTGCAGGTGAATAAAGTAAAGTTATTAAAGTGTGTAGAAAGGGTAATATTAATGATAAAAGGTTTTTTGATTAGGATAGACACCAAAAGATGCACACCTGTGTTGTTCCCTGTGGTCTTCTGCCTACCAGTGAGTGCCCTAAGTGTGCCTGCTCGTGAAGAATTAATTTTTCAAGACTTCCACCACTGTACATACAAGATAGAAATGAGCTCCTTTCTCACCCAATTTATATCTCCGGGATACCTATTGATAACTTTATTACTGGTTTTAAGGAGAACGGTACTGCAGATCCATTGTCTGAACCTTGGTGTCTATTACCGTTTCAGGTGCACTAGAATATCCCACTGGACCTCTATTGCCACTTCATAATTGCATAGACCTTCCAGATGTTGTGTGTCACACTATCAGCCTCTTGTGAATGTCTCACATATCCTGGGACAGCTAACATGGCATTAGATACCATTATTTGGGTAACTGAATCCCAAAACACACACCAGGAATGACTGAATTATCACCATCTCTATTGACATCAGTTAAGGGATGAGAGTACAGTCTGGTCAGACAACTTCTCAGCACCAAAAGAGGTCATCTTGGAGTGATAACCAAATGTCTTAATATCTCCAAACTTGACATCTTTTTCTGTAGTTACTATACTTTGTAGTTTTCCTAAAGGTAGTCTGGGATTGTGTTCTAATTTAATTGTCCAATTGCTGAAACAGCCTTTCTCCTGCTCACACAAAGCTGACTGTTCGATTTTTCCAGAAGAACCTTCTAATCCTGGAACTTTGAGTGAGCATTATTGAAGGCTTTTAAAGGTAGGGAGCAAAATTACAAATTTTATCAAATGATGCATAGAAAGCCACTATTGGAATGAAATTTTGCACTAAACACATTGTGTTAGTGAATAAATGGACTGTTGTGATTTACATTCCCCATTTGACAACTTTTAATGTTGTGGTTATATAAATAAATTTCAAACCTTATGGTGATGTAGCCTAGAATTTGTAAGTACATGGCTTATAATTGAAAATTCAAAACTGTAAGAGAAGGGACACAATTTTCTTATCAAAGATATAGGGCAGGATGGTCTTTTTACTCTTTAATCAAGAATATTTATAGAAATAATGATGGTACCCAACACTCACAAAATTCCACTGTATAATTCAGCATACTAACTTGGCAAAAAATGTTCCAATTTTTGTGAAGTTGTTTTTCTTCTGGCTTAGTGCATTGAAATGGCAATCTGTGTTCAGGAAAGTCTGAGATGACACAAGTCAAGGTAGTTCTTCTGTCTTGTGTACTGGGAAAAGACTGACAGCAAGCTGTTAAGTTGCTTGAAGTGCGACTTGTTATAAAATAAGAAATGGCCATTGCATTGAGTGAATGTTTCCTGGTCTTCATTCATTCATGATTTCTTGTGATGAGATGTTAATTTTTAATAATCTTTTCATTTTTCACAATCCCCTCCTCTGCTGGTTTCCTCTCTTCTCTAGAAGGTCTATCCTACTCTTGACCCAGTTGGACTGGTGCCTTTCTCCAGCTTCCTCCTGTATCAGTAGTGTATTGGAGATAGAGTAGTGCTTTCGGTGCTGGAGCTGAGCTGCAACAAGTTGATCCCTCCATCACTGTGCATCTGCCAGTCAATCTTTGTTCTGAGTTGAGCAGGTTGATTAGAATGATTAAAGTAGGTGTCTGGATTGAGAGGGGTTAAAGAGCATCCATCTGTTCTGGATTTACTACTGCTTCAGTGGAGGCAGGAAGGCCAGGAATTAGTGAGTGGCTTAGTCTTTTCTCACTGTTGGCAGCTGACAGGAACACTGATGAGGTGATAATGAACTAAAAAGTCTGCCCTGTTGGCTGGGTGGGAAAGAGACCCAGACAGTGGGCAAGTCTCACCCCAGTTCTTGCCAAGATTTTCACGTTTTAATAGAATCCATCTAAAGTAAAATTAACAGGTATACTTTCCTGGACGAATTTCAGTAATGTAACTTATCACCAGCGGATACTAAAGAAATATATATCGTGTTATGTGCAGCATGGCAGCTCTGTAGGGTTCAGGCACCAGGCAGCCCAATCAAATGGAAGCAATGGTGGAAACAGGGCTGGAATGTTTATCAAATGCAAAATAAAATGTAGCTTCCTTTAAAATACCGTATGAAGTTCTTCAGGAGATAATTCTTCCAGTTTAGTTTGGACTTCTTGTGGTGCTTGATTAGAAATTTCTTGACCTTAATTTTTAATCCTTAAAATATTCAGATCAGGGTTTGCAGATGCATTCCTAAGGCACTGTTTTGCATTTCCACTCACTGTTTTATGTGCTAAAACGTGTTACTTCTCTGACTTATTCTTTAAACTTCTGTCTTCCATCAGATCATATTCCAATTTAAGCTGTAACCTCACAATATTTCAATTTTGATACAAGTCCAGCTGATGGCAAGCATGAGCATTCATTATAAGTATACATTAATAAATACGGATATATTAGCATATCAAGTTGTAAGAAGCACTTTCAGATAACTTAGGAATACAGCATATGCACTCAGTGGACTTTGTAACATACAGTGTTCTCAACTTGTTGCTGGCAGACTTAATAAAGGTTCGAGATTGTACAGACCTTTAATTTGTAGAGTCCACAGACAGTGAATATGAAATCTCTTAGTATGGGGTTTGCATTTTTCTTAGAAAACAATGCTAAGAGTTTCGCAATCTGAGTTAGAAACTGTTTATTCCATAGTCAAAGTGTTTGGAAGGCAAATTCATGCTTAGAGGGTAAACCTCTCTGACCTTTATGCAGAACACTGAGGGGGTTGCATACAGGGAAGATCATGACCCCAGGGTCTCCAGTGGCTGTTGATTGAAACCTTGTGTTTCAAGAAATAAATGTTTAAGAACATTTCCTTATAAGACCTGGGCTGCATACACAGACTTTTTTATAGCATTTTAACTCTTTTGGTAAAAGGTGGTGTTTTGTTTTTTTTCCCTACTCCCCTTCTGGCCCTAACAAAACAGGCTAACTCAGCACAATCATTTGTACAATCCTTAGACTGAATTCAATTTTGTTATTATAAATATGACTTGTATTAGTATATATATATAGCTGCTTTTCCTAATTCAGTAGACCCAAATTGTCTCTGTATGTCTATACGACTGACAATATTTACACTTATCAGACTGTATGTCAGTTACTTTGGTATGCTTTGTAGGTACCCAAATTCCAACGTTGAGAAAAGTTAAATCTAGTGGATGGGATTGGAGTGTGAGGGGTGTTGGGAGTGGAGGGAAATATGTAAAGACCTCATAAGAAACTTGTTTGCTTTATTGTTAGCAATTAAATTGAGGACTATTTTCATACAATTTATTTGATTCCTGTGTATGCCCCTCCACAGGAAGAAATTCAGGAATTCCAGAAATTCTTACTTTATCAGCCTTGTTCACATAGACATTTACCAATTTTAGCAAAAATGGGGAAGCAAATAGCCCTGCTTATGCCATCTAAGCAGCAAATCACTTTCAGATTAGATTTGTCCTTTCTTAAATGGTGAAGTATATAGCTTTGTTACCTATACCACTGCATCTCATATGGTGTACAGTCAGTGTTCTAACAACTCATCAGTACTGAAGGAATAACTTTTTTCATGATGCCTCCTTTGTAACATGAATGTTGTGATTCAGAAGAGGAAGGAATTATTTTTAACCCAAGAAATTTGGAAGAAGTAGCAGGGTTAGCATTTACAAACAAATTAATATACAAGTGAGTATATCTGTTTTCTCATTCTTTTGATTTTTAGGGAATGTATTTGTCCAATAGCTACCCTATTTAGCTTTTAAATGGCCCACTGATGAATCCCTAAAATTAGTCTGACCTCTTGCAACTCTATCTCAAGAGCCTCGCTCAAATAGAGCCAGCAGTTGTACTGGGTAGAGTTGCTAATAAACTCTGGCTATGTTATTTCTTTAAATCTTTTTTTTTTCTTCTAACAGAATGAAAGGCTGTCAAACAGCATTCTTGAATCTGTCACAGAAAAGAGTTTGTTGTTTTGTTTTTTTTTTTGTTTGTTTGTTTGTTTGTTTTTTGTTTTGTTTGTTTGTTTTTGGTTTTGATCAGGTCGGTATTGTGAGAATTTCCCCGAAAATAAGTTGGAGCAGTGGGTTCGAATATTCTTGTCTGAACTGAATTACAATTCTCTCATTCATTCTGGAATTACATAGCATGGAGACAAAATACAAAATAGAAATGTTTGCCATAGAAGACCAGCCATTTGTGCACACTTCAGAATGACTCTGATGTCCTGTTGGTCCATTTATCTGTGTGAGTCTTAACTTCTTCACCTTCCTCTATGCAAGGTCTGGGGCGGGGGAGGAAACACACTCTGGAAACTGGAGGCATTGCATAAAAAGTAAAAATTCATCTCCAGGTTTCTTCTAGGCAGTATTCAGGCATAAGGGAGATCAGCTTTGTCTCCTATCTAATCTCCCTTTCAGTTTTCACTGTTTTGTGGGGTTTTAGCCTACAGGTAATGTCTTGTAACTCTCAGGAGAATTAGGATAACAATATATTTTAACAAAAAATTAAGTAGAAAAGCAGACATGCCTTGATTAAAAGCACTTCTTAGTGCTTTAGGAAGGAGCTTATATTGATGAATATCGCCAAACTTTCACAGCCCATTCATATTTAGCTTTCTATATTTTTTCTCTCAAGGAAACCAGAGCACACTGTTTTTAAACTTGATTATGGGTTAGAAAATACCAAGTAATTATCTGCCCAGAAATCATTTTTCATTCACTCCCCCCCTTTTTTCTTCTTCTTCTTCTTTTTCATTTTCTGTTAAGTGTACTCAGGAGTAAGGGTGTGTCAGAGCTGCTGGTCCTGCCCAGTAACCATTCTCTTCTGCTATAGTTTCTCACTGTTGTTTAGTGAATGCCTCTTTCCTTCTGGAAGATTGTCCTCAGAAAACAAGGTGGTTGCTCATCCACAGAAAGCATCTGGATAGCATGAGGTTATGTTTCATGAAACTGTGTACAGCTACAGAGAAGCAATTTAGTCTAGGGAACGTTTCCTTTTGAGTAAGTTTGTACAGAAACTTCTTTGGCTTCTTCCAGGACTTTATTGACATTGCTGTCATCGTGATTAAGTTTCTTGGTATCACTGATTATATTAATGACATAGAGCCAAAATCACTGTTACTTTTGGCTGACTAAAAAAAAATGTATTTGGGGAAGAAAATAAAAAAAAAAAAAAAAAAGGACTGCTGAGACTGGAAAGTTGATTGTTGTATCTTCAGTGTCATATTAGAAAGCATGAAGCTTTTTTTTTTTTTTTTTTACACTACAATTCTTAGTATATTTCATGGCAGAGCTGAAAATAGGAAAAATAGGATGAGAAAGCTCATGGGTTGAGATGAAGATGGAGATTGCTTACCAATTACTGTCAAGGGCAAAACAGTCTTGACTTGGTTTGACTCTCTCACTCCAGACTCCTCTACCCACCTCTCTGAGTGGTGCAGGGAGAGACGTGATGGGTATCCTCAGCAGAGCTGCTGTCTGCCCCTTCATCCCTCTCCTGCTTTTACCACCCTGCTTCAGCATGAATTCTCCTCAAGGGGAAGCATTTCTTCTTGAAAAAAAAATCTGCTCCAGCATGGGTTCTCCACAGGCTGCAGCAGGTATCTGCTTTTGAAACCGGAGCACCTCTTCCTCCTTTTTCTCTGACCTTGGTGTTCACACTGCTGTTTCTCACTCTTTCTGGTATATATCTTTCTGCCTTTCCTCTGCCTGTCTGGCATTCCTTGCCCTTTTATAGAGATGCCACCCACTTGTGTGATGGGCTTAGCTGTGTTCTGTTGTGGATCCATTGCAGAGCAGGCAGGAGCTGGCAGCATCTGGCATAGAGGCAACCCATGGCCTCTTCTCACAGAGGTTCCCCCTGCAGCCCCCCCACTGCCAACACCTTTCCATGGACACCCAATAGAGCAAGAAACTATTTTTTGAGTTTGTATTTATAGGGGAAGTTAGGGCAGTATAACAATGCTTAACTAATGTAGTACTGTGCCACTTTCTGAGTGAAGAAGGATGTGCTTTTAACAGGAAGAGCGTATTCATCACCTTGGACTCTGATTCTTCTTGCACAGATGTTGACAAGAGGACACAGATGTTGTATAGGAGGACAGGGCTACTTGTGTGGAGGCTGCACTTCTCTGATAAGTGGAGGACTGAGATGAAGATGAGCATTTTCTATTTTCAGCTCAGATGATCTTTCCTGTGGGCTGACCCTGCATTTCATGCTGTATTTTGCATTGTTAAGTTGTATGACGTGGCTAAAAAGGATCAGGCTCCACATTAAGAGTTTAGTAGAATGTTGTCAGTAGAAAGAGCTACTCTGTCTTCACATTTTCCTATGGTGTTTTAAACATCAGATTCTACAGCTGATGGTTTTGTTCGGTCAAGCATATAGCTGTTAAAAATTATAGGAACTGTGTGTGTGTGTCTCTTCTCAAGCACTTCAGCCATTTCTATGCTGTGTATTTGCAATGATAATTTTAATCCTAATTGTTAAGATTCCTTCTTTTTTGGGAGGATTATCTTATGTGTCCTTTATGAATGAGTGATGCCTGTAATGCTTGTTGTGTTGTATTTATGTAATAGATACATTTTGCATAGATGTATAGCCAAGGTTGCATAGATTTCACAGTGATATTACAGGGTAAATGATGTAATTTCCTTCAGGAGATTAGCAGTAAGAAGAAAGGGCTTTTTTCCAGCTATTTCTCTTTCCAGAAGCTACAGAAATCTGTTCTCTTAGTGGGAATTGAGATATGGCATTGCTTTATTTCAGCAAAGCAATTAAAATTGCCTGAAGTATTTTCCAAATATTAATCAAGTTACTTGAATCAAGGTATGTATTATCCCTATATTGTTTGTAGGCAAATCAAGGATAAACAAAATTAATTTCAGTGATTTGACCAGTGTGTCACAGGTGTATAGCTGATCTGCAAGCTGAATATCAACGACCTGCTCTGAAAAGAAGAATATAGCTTCCATACTGTGAGGCGAAGTTATCAAGAACAAAAGAATGATATCATTTAGCTGCTTCATCTTCAGTGACTTCATTTTCAGTATTGTGACACTTCTGGTTTTCACATCTAGGTGAGGATGCAATGCATTAGAGAAGGTATAGAGAGGGCAGATAAAATAATGAAGGGAATGGAGAAGTTGCATTAAGAGGAGAGACTAAAAAGGCTGTTTTTTTAATTTTGAGACAAAGTAAGTTTTGAGTAAGATCATGGAGATGCCACCAACTTGCCTGATGGGCGTAGCTGTGTCCTGTGGTGGATCCATTGCAGAGCAGGCAGGAGCTCATGAAAGCTTACCTGCAGATAAGCTTAGTGCAAGACTGCTATAAACCAAAATTTGCAATAGAATTGGGCTTTACTCAGTGAAACTAAAGTTTGGTTTAAAACCCATCAAGGCACCTCTTTATGCAGCAGATAGTGAAGTTTTGTGTTACAGAACACTGTAGAGGAAGTGACAGCGGGTTCAAACATGGTTTAGACAGATTCATGGACAATAGGTCCGTAAGTGGATACTAGAATGAGATTAGACAGGGATGTCCCCTATAATATCCTTAATACTATAATCCTCAATGTTGACAGAATATGAGGTGAATAGACCGCAGAAAATGATTAGTGCTCTCCCTAAACGGCATCTCAGTTGCTGCTTTCAAATACAAAGTACTGTAGTAGATGGATCATTCATCTGCCCCATTATGGCATTTCTCATGTTCGTACATTCTCATAAGCAGTAACATTTTATTAACTTGTACCACTAGAATCCAGACTTACATCACTGAATATATTAGGAATAAAAATGTAATTCAAATGCCAGAAATTCAAAATGAGATCTTTCAATTGCTAGTAACAGCAATACTAATGGCAAATGTCTGTTACTGTGCTAATGAAGATGAAAGCTGAGATAAAGCTTTGGAACGAAGTTGCACAAGTAGATGTATGTATACATGCTATGCTACATTATAGATTGCTTGAGATTGGAAAAAATAATACAACCAAGAAAAAAAGCACAATGGTGATTGTCACCATAATCTGAGAGGTGGCAATTATAAAAATATTAGAGAACATTGAGGAATTTTAAAGATCGTATAAAAAAAATCATTGTAAAACATTGTGTTTCCCTTTTTGGCACCCAGATTGGCTAATGTCAATATAAAGAATGCCAAAAAGATTTAAAGAGGAATATAACAAATGGAAAGAGAAATGAAGATACAGGCAATAAGGGAAGATTAGTCTGTTTAAGAAGCAGGAACTGAGTACTAGTCAGAGTTATAGTATTACACATTGAAAGAAAAGTTCTTGCTAGATAATATGAAATAGAGAACTAGAAAAAGCTGGAATAGATCTGTGGAAGTATTGAAATTAAGGAAACAGCTTTGAGCCAAGTAGACTTGGAATCAGTGGCATAATTCAAGGAAGATGCTAAGGAAATCATATTTTTCTACATGAAAAGACAAGCAGCAGAATTCTATTTCTTCTGTAGGTAGGTATGGGATAACATTAAAAATCTGCAGATCTTTTTTGTCACATGGCTTTAATCCAGCTTCTCTTAAGAATGCCTCATTCTTCTATACAGTGCTTCTGTATATTATCAAGTGTCAAAGTGGATCAGATCTAAGTTTTTAGTTGGATTTGAGATTGCTTCAATTACCTTGTCAATTAATTTAAAAAAAAAAAAAAAAAAAAAAAGGAAGAAATTAAAAAAAAAAAAAAAAAGGAAATAATTGATTGGAGGAAGCAGATTTGGTGCTTCTTCAGAAGTGCCTCCAAATAGTTTTCAAGCAATTTGATCACACAGTGGTTCTTTTCATACGAAAAGTGATACTTGCTTTAGGTTTCCCTACAGTGGAAATATCTGATTCCCTTTTGCTACGACTGCAATCACTGATTGCATTCCTCCTTATTGTAACTTTATCTTACTTTACCTCAGATTTTTCCATTAATTTCAGGAAATAAGAGCCTGACATGGTAATGCTTGTGAGTGAAGTCTGGTCCTTGGCATCCTGGTGTTTGAACTTTATGGATTAAAATTGTTGACTCCCAGCAATCAAGTGCACTCTTGTTGTGTCTGACAGGGAATAAGAGGGGACTAAGCCAAAACCAGAGCCCCCAGAGTAAGCGCATTAGTCCTGTCTTTTCCAAACTGAATGGTTTCCCTTCTAAACAGACTCTGGAAAAAAGCTTAGTAATTCCTTAGGGAGGCAAGTTATAAAACTTGAGATGCAGATATTTAAATCCTATGAGCAAGCCAGCAGTAGTGGAATTGGCCGTCAGAACTTGTAAAAATCTCAACCAATCTCTTTTATTGTCCTGTGGCTGAAGCAATGAGACATCTCAGTTTTTGCAGGGTGAACTTTCCCCACTGTATCCTGTTTGCTACTGTTTATATGTATGCAAAAAGCAATGTGAGTTATATTTTTGTAATGTCTCTTTAGAGTGGAAAAGGTTATCGCAGAGGTCATTTCATCTGCTGAAGTGTAAGAACATGAGAATTTACATCCATGATACTAGAATGGCTACAGAATTGACTGGAGCCCAATCCTGGATCTATACAATTTTAGTACTTAAAATTGTATAGTGCTGCAGGCTGTATTTCAGCTTCTTGCATACAGTATTTTGAGCTGTGTAATTTTCACTGTAACTTGTTGAGCATATGGAGGACTTCCATATACATGCCAGCTGAAAGTTCTAAAAGTATTTCTCTTTCTGCTGGCATACTAATCTAGATTATTCAGGGAACTTCATAAGAAAAAATCTCCTTCCTGCTGTTCCTCTTTTTATATATGATGCTACCACAACTTGCAGTGTAACGTGGCTTTGGCTAGAAACATCCTTTCTAATCACAAACCGTAGAGTAATCCTGAACTGTAAACCTCTCCATCTTTTACATCAAGCCTAAGAAAATCTCATGCTAAGGCCCCATTCTGGTTCTACTTGGAATTCTGTTCTCTTAGACAGCAAACTGATGACAGTTGTTGAAGTCTTCAGATAGATGCAGTGAACTGAGGAGAAAATTAAACTGCATTTTAAAGTGATTATATGGTATGGTTGTCTGTAATGGCAATGCATTGAACTTGGTGAACTTACTAAAATAGAAATACACAGAAAAATTGAAGTGAGTGGCAGCCATTTAGTTGATAAGACATTAATTTGATCATTCATGTGATCCTCCTTTTTGTGCAATAACCTGTGATTTAGACAAAGGATGCTAATAGAGAACCACAAGAATTGTCTATTGTTTGTTTTGTTGTTGTTGTTGTTGTTGTTGTTGCTTTGTTTTTTGAGAAAGAAACATCCAGAAAAATCATTATTACTGTAACTTCTTAGCATGTCTTATAAGGTCTTGATCTGATCAGCATACAATCTGCATTAAATGAATGTACTTCATGGTGGGACAGTGCTGTTAAAGCTGTAGTCCTAAGGTCCTTTGCCAGCTCAGATATCAGTTGTAGACTTTAAATTTCAGATATGTTGGTATTGACATTGATTATCCAACTGCAAATGAGGCTCCCTCCCCACCCCCACCCCCCTTTTGGTTGATTTTGGAACCTTATAGAAAAGGAGTCAGAAGTGATTCATTTTCATTGATGTGGTCATCAGGGTCATTGATGTGGTAATTCCTTGATTCAAAAGGAGAAATATTTGTGTGCAAGTTAGGAAAGAAAGGAGAAGAAGGAAAACAAATTCTAGACTGGAAATCAGCATGTAAGACTATTGCTCTTAAAAACCTGCTAGAGTCTGTCTAATACAATTCTGTATTTATAACTGCATCCATTTTTTTATATTAACATACAGATTCATACATTCATAGTTGAATGTTGCAAAAATGCCCTTTGGCATTTATGACATCCACTGCACTGGCTAAGAACTTGACTACTACTCTTCAGGTCTTTCATCTTTTTACTGGCATTGGCTCTAACTTTTATTGGTTTCCTTATATCTGATACAGTTGTTTTCAGAGTGCAGAGGCCTAACTTTCAAACTCCACCTTTGGCTAGATGTGCAAAGGAGGCTTTGGAGGTTTTCTGCAGAGTCCACATGTTCTTTTACTGTTCTTAAATACAAACCTGTCTCCTACACATTTTTAAGAGGGTATTCTGTTTACCTGGTACAAGCTTGTTTAAGATCATAAAAATCATAAATGCACAACCAAAACAATAAAAAAAAACTGACATACCATTTGTAATAGCTTAACGTGAAATGAGGAATTTTGTTGAGTATTGTCAGTAAAGATTACAGTTTTGTATTTCCTTCTGCATAAAAAGGTCACATCCTAGAATACTGATAGCCTGGTTACTCCAGCAGCTGTCTTTCAGTGTGGGTTTGAGCTTTCTGAGACTGAGGAGGGACCATAACTGAATTTCACAGTTCCTGGGCAGTGTTATAAAATGGATTCCTGTAGACAGCCACTGTAGTGGTCACTGCCATGTCCTTCCTCTGTCATCATTCAGTTCTCACATATATGCTGTAAAAGAAGTTGATTCAGGCGGTTGCGCACAAATGCCTGTCTCAGATGTGTATCCTCAGGAGCACTTGAGGGCTGTGAATCTGTCTTTTACAGTTAGATCCTCTCATGACAGTATTTTTAACTCCAAAAACTAGGAACGAAACAAGTTCTAGATCTCTCTCCTGTTGATTAAGGTGTTTACCATTTTGTTGCATGTCATTAATCCCATCGTGAGGTGCATGACATTCTTCTTTAGCTGCCAAGGGAACCTGTACACTTAATTCTGGGCGGTGAATTCTATTCATGGAGCAAGATCTCCATGAGTAGATCCTCCAAGATTTGAGGCATTGCAACGCTGAGAGTGATAACAAGAAAATGCCTTTTTAAGTGGGCCAGAGAGCTTTCTGAAGACCTTTGGCATGATGTCTGCTTCACAGGTGCATTCCCAGAGTGCTGGGAATGACCATGAGCTTGAAAAGGTCCAGTAATAATATTAGTCTACTTTTTCACATGGTGTTGTTAGAAATCATTAAATTAGTTAATCAGTATTAAATCTCAGATTTTTTTTTCTAATCAGTCCATCGCAGTATTTATTATTTATTAAAATTGCTGCTATACTTAAGCATTGTTACCCTTTCTATATTTTTTTTTCTAAATACTCATAAAATGTTACTACTTTTTCCCTGTACTGTTTGGGCTACTCTTCTAATTACCCATTCTCACGCCCTCTATAGTTATTAGACATATCAACTGTTGCTAAAACAAGGTGCACGCTGGTAGGAACATATGCTGAACTGGATTTAACAAGATGTTTGTTTTTAATTAAAACCTTCAATGTACATGTTGAGACTTACATTTAACATTTGTCAAATATAATAATAATAATAATTGAAGACATTTCTAGTTTGAGAAAAACAAAAATATCTTAAATGTTTGCAGAGACTTTTTTGTAAAAATAAAATAAAATAAAATAAAAAATTGTATGAAACTGCCTGGGAAATGAGGAGGGGCTGAGCCCTAATTTGCCACGTTTCAGTCTGAAGTGAATTTTTATGGCAAAATTCCAAACCCTGAAAACCATGGGACTTCAAGTAAGCGTTGACATTGATGTAACCTGAGCAGTACAAATGAAGTTGCTTTAATACTGTGGATGTTCAGGAGCAATGGTTTCTGATGGAAAATACAGAAGTGCAGATAATGTACAGGAAGAGCGATTATGAACTTGCTTCACCAAGTCCTTCCTAAAGAAGTTTGCGAGAGGGTGCTATGGTTGTAGGTGACTGCCATCTGTGTTGCCTTTCTTAAGCATGCTATCCAGGTAGGAAGTTGTAAGTCACAGCCTAAAGGCACAAGTAATGCCTTCTGCCACTTTAAGGGCCTGTAAAGAGTTTCTTTAATTGCAAAAGATGCCTGAAGTCTCACTCTGTTATATGCTCCTCATTTCCTTCCTTTTCCCCTAGTGCCAACTCCGCCTACTATCCCCCCTCTCCCACCCCGAACATTTCTGCGTGAGGCTTCGTGCAAGAAGTGTTTTTTTATAGAGTTCACATACTCAGGTGTCTGGAACCTGCACAGGCTCAGCCTGTTTAAAAATCCTGTAGATGATCTCATTATGTGGTTTGAATAGGCTCTGTGTGGTCAGCATTGCTGCCAGCACCTGAGGGAGCCAGATCTGTCTCTCCCCATTACAAACACATAACAGGCTGGATTCAAAATAGGCTTAGTGTGAAGATGGAGCCTCTCAAAGCTGTTGTGTGCAAGAAAAGTCTGAAATTCCCCAGGAAGGAGCTTTATTTGTGCTGAACGCAGGGTGTACTGAAAGGGAATCATCTCTGTGGCTGGGGAATAGTTTCACTGTATGAACGCTATGCTCAGGGGGCAGCTGAACCATTTTCATTACTGATAGCACCTCAATCTGTTTGGCTCTTGAACTGATTCATGTTTCTTACATTGGATGTTATTGGCAATAATTCCTTCTCTCTGCCTGCTTCCCTTCCCTTCAAAGGGCAGGAATTCTCTTTTAACTGAGAAATTAAACACTCTCTGGAGTGTTTTAATGAAATCAAAGTTTTGTCTCCGAGTCATCAGTTTTACTCTGTCTCTCAATCATCATCCTTATACTCCTCCCCAGAAAACCCCAAACTAATCAACTTAGCATTGGGCATTCTGAAATGTTTGCTGAGAAAACAGCTCTGTTTTGACAGACAGCAATTATAGCACCTGGGCTATAGGCAGACTTTACAGCTCTTCTGGGGATCTCTTATGAATAGTCACCATGAGGCCAGTACAGCCTTGTGCAAACAAGCTTTGTAACCAAATTACACTGAAAAACCCCCTTCTTCTCTACCCACACCCTCCCCTCCTAAAATTGCTGAGTAGCCTGGACATTCCTCCTTTACCTATTCTGACTCTGGAAAAGTTCTCAGACTTTCTAAGAAAACGCTATTTAGAGTTATGGAGAGTTACCATGTCATTTAGGTGTATTTATTCAACATCCCATACACATATGGGTGGGTATCATACACACACAGTATTTGGATCCACTCATTTTATGTTGTTGGATTTTGATTTTTTTTATGACTGTGGAAACTCCACAGAGCCTATGAGAGCTTTTAGTGATACAACTGCATGGAAAATTAAAAAGAGAGTTTGTCAATGAATATAAACACAGCTTCTATCTGCCACCTTTGGGGAGGCAAATTGTCTGGTCTTGTTTCTCATGGTTGAATTGCTCATTGGACATAAACAGCATTTTGTTTGAGAGAGGAAGAAATGCACTGTCTTAGGTCAGGCAGACCTCTGCCACCCATTCTCATTGTTCTTGGAGAACATGGAATTTCTTCTCAACTCTATTTTTCTTCCTCCACTGCTTTGGTTTATGGCTCCAGCACTCCTCATTCTGGAGGGCTTAATAAGAACTATGAATTCTCCCATAGGTAGCATTCTTTTGCTCTTTTCAGTAGTCTTTGCTATTGGAAAAGGAAAAGAAAACGTCTACAATTAGGTAGCTAACTCAGGACATCAAAAGATTGTGAAATGCTAATTTAAACAAAATAATATTGACTAGCCATATTAATGAAAAACTGCCATTAGCTTTAATGTTGTAAAACTGCTACAGCATGATAGCCTTCTTGTTCTAAAACATGCCTTTTCCCAGAGAGTTTTTTGGGCCATTACTCAAAGCAGTATTTTCTAGTAGTGTGGAATAGGTTATATTTAGAGTGTGTATTTTATTTCTGCTTCAAGAGCAGGCTCCTTGCTCTATTTTTAAGTGAACTACTTCAAAATCTTTTGCAGTGAGGTGTACAAGACTGAAAGCGTGAATGACTGACTTTTCAGTGAAGAAGGTGTCTGTTCCAGCCAGGTTGTTTTTGCTTTTCTCCCCTCGGTGTGACCTCTGCTATGAACATGCAGTGGCCTCTGTCAATGTCCTGATGGGGAAGAGAGTCTTTCATAGACCCCTGAGCACACAGCTCTCTTTGCAGTGAGACGAAAAGGCGCTGATCTCTCCGAGGAGCACAGTGACGGCTCTGGAGCCACATGAAAGCTAGTCGTGTTAATCCCCTTGCTATGGCTTGTGGTGAACTTTGGTTACCAAGCTACACCACGGGTAAAGCTTTCATAGGACACTCATCTAGAGAAAAAAAAAAAAAAGAGTCCATTTGGTATTTGCTATAACCTAAAAAATACCACCAACCCAAAAAATACCAGGAAAAATGTGGTAAATTTGGCATGTTTCTGAGCATTTCACAGTATCGCTGATGTGCACGCTGATGTGCTGATGTTGCACAACTGAGCTCTCAGATCTAAACACCAAAAAAAAATGTCTTGATAGAAGCAGATGTGATATTAATTACATTTGAATAGAAAGTTATATAGAGTGCTGCCATAAAATGGAGAGAACGGAAGAGATATTCCTCACTTCTACAATTTATTCTACTTAATTACCATAATCTTAGTTACCGTTACTTTGTCTTTACCACATCAGTAAGTAAAAAAGCAAGGCATGAGAGGAAAGAAAAAGTATAGATTATATTTCCTTTTGCTTCTTGACTTTGTTATGGTTTGGACTTATGTTGATAATAGAATATTACTGGGCAGAGCTTTCAGAAATAGGATTATACCTTTCTAGATAAAACCTAAAAATAAAAACTTGCTTTTTCACTCAGCCTTGGAGGCCATTCTGTATGTCATAGTTAAAACTTCGGTGCAAATGATTAGCTAGAAAATTCTTAGAAGTATGCCAGTGCTACTTTCTGTTTCATCTGATTTTGTTAAGCAGTTTAAGGTGCTCTCCTGCCAGTCGCTGAATATATTGCTGTTACAATAAATAAGCTTGTCGAGATGGAATGACATATAGACTCTTTGGTCAAACCCATATATGTTCATTTAATAAAAGACAAATAGAATGCATAAAGCATACCTACAAGTAGATAGTGTTATGATTACATTTCTTAACTTCTTCAAGTTTCATTTTGCAACTTTTTTTTTTCTGATTTTATGTGTATTTTTAAGTAGATAGCTGAAATGGTGGAAATTTTTCAGTAGTATTTAGTGATTTTTTAAAGCCATTTAGAAGGCAGAGAGAATTATTTCTCTTAATACAGCCCTTACTAAATTAAGTCAATGGAAATCACAGTATAAAAGAATGGTTGAGGTTGGAAGGGACCTCTGGGGGTCATCTGGTCCAACCCCCCTGCCAAGCAGGATCACCTAGAGCATGTTGCACAGGATCATGTCCAGGTGGGTTTTGAGCATCTCCAGAGAAGGAGACTCCACAACCTCTCAGGGCAACCTGTTCCAGAGCTCTGTCACCCCCACATTAAAGAAGTTTTTCTTCATATTCAGACAGAACTTCCTCTGCTTCAGTTTGTGCCCATTGCCTCTCGTCCTGTTGCTGGGCATCACTGAAAAGATTCTGGCACCAACCTCTTGACTCTTCATATAACTTGTATATGTTGATCAGATCCCCTCTCAGTGTTCTCCAAGCTAATCAGACCCAGCTCTCTCAGCCTCTCCTCGTATGAGAGATGCTCCCTAATCATCTTCATAGCTCTCTGCTGGACTTGTTGCAGGAGCTCCATGTCCCTCTTTTAGTGGGGAGCCCAGAGCTGGACACAGTACTCCAGGTGAAGCCTCACCAGGGCTGAGTAGAGGGGCAGGATCATCTCCCTCGACGTGCTGGCAACACTTTTAGTAATGCACCCCACTTGCAAGAGGAATATTGTCTTTGATTTCAGAAAGAACATCATTCATATATGCTGTGGTGAAGAAATGATGGACTTTTTTTTTTTTTTTTTTTATGCCAGCATTCAAATTATTAAAAAGCTTTTTAATTATAAAACTTTGCTGGGTTTGGTTAAGTAAAAGTAAAGTAGTCAGCTTAATTAAGATTACTGGAAAAGCAAAGTTAATTTGTTCCATTTTTTCTTCAGTTCAATTAAGCCCTTTTGGGTATTTGTAGTATGACTAAACTACTATTTCACTTGTTTAGACATCTTTTCATATTTCTTTGGATCACATGTGAATTGAACAGAAGTGTTTTGCCTTTCTTCTTAGAAAAGCACTGTGGCATTCCATATCTCTCCATTTACAACATAAGAAACTGCTGAAGATGTTATGCATGTGTTAGGGGTGGTATGCCAAGATTTTTGGTATCTAAGAACACTTAAAGGAATTGGCTAAAGGGAATTTTGGCTTCTTGAAAGATTAATAAATATTGGAATTCTGGTGAAATTCTAGAAGTTAAGGAAATGCTAAAGTTGTGGAAGTGTTGCAGAATAGGAGGCAGGATGACTAACTAGCTGTAAGTTGATTAACTGGATTAACTGTTACAATTTATGAGCAAAATAATGAATAATCTGATAAAGAATTCTTATAGTGTAAAGAAATAATTAGATAATTAATATCAGTCAACTTGGTTTGTGTAAAATATGTCATGCCAAAAACACATAATGTTCCTTTATTATATCCAAAGTTTGCCTAAAAGAAAACAAACCACTTGTTCAATACAACTAATTCTTGCCTTACATTTGAGTTCTCTAAATGACCAATTCTACCATCATATTATTAGTTTTGAATAGACGATATTCTTAAAGTGAGCGTTATCAGTATTTACCATTTACAATTAAAATTAAGTAGAGCTATTTATGTTTGAGCTTCCTTAATATTGGTACTAGTCTTGATGCTAATAATCATTTTATTCGTGAGCTGTAAATAAGTGTAAAATAACAGTCAGTAGAAACTGCAGATGATAAATAAAACATCATAACATTACCTAATGTTAAAAAGTCATGTATAACAATTTAAATTGCTTCTTTTAATGTGAATGCATTTACACAAAGTGCGTCTGAATACTAGGGATATAAATTAGAATAATACGGAAATATTATACACTGTTTTAAGAGGAATGGCTTGGAAAAGATACTGGGATGTTATGGAAAAATGCAGTGTGACATTGGCTGCAAAAGAAATTTGGCTATATAAAAGTAGGATTAATGACTAGGAATAGAATATGAATTTTACTTTTATGGTAAGTTCTTGGTTATCATGATATTCTGTAGAGTTCTAATGTCTAGAAAGGAAATAATAATGATATTAAAATAATGTTTATTCCAGCAAACAGTCAAAACAAGGATCAGTATCTAGCAAATGAAGCCAGAAAAAATAGGATTAGCAAGAGACCTGACTTTTTGACACTGGAAACGACTAACCACTGGGACAAACTCAGAGGAATAACAGTTAATTCTTCATGGCTTTCAGTCACAAGTGGTTGTCTTTCTGAGATTTTCTTATCCTCCAGAGCAAGTCACTGGGTTCAGTGGGAGTAACTGAATACGATGTAAGTATTTGTTCTGTACAGGAAATCGTATAGGATAAAATCTATGAATAAGCCTTGATTCTGCTTGCTGTAAGCTCTGAAACAATCTACAACAGTGAAGGATATCCTTTAAGTACAATAAAAGAAAATAAGCAGGTGGTGGAAGTAGTTTTCTACATAACTGTTTTCACTTGTAGGAAAAGTAATCATGAAGCAAATAGCTTCGTGAGGGTTCCATCCTGGACAAATCTGATGAGTTTAGTATTACTTACATCTGCTTTACCGATCCTTCTCTTTCCTTATCTAGATTTTTTTTTCTACATTGATCATTTCAATAGCATTCTTTACTTCCTGTGTTTGAATTCTCCCCTAAATTTCCGTAAAACTCTCTCTCCTCTATCACTTTCTCTTAAAGTCTCATTCTCTGCAAGTCATCAAGTCTTTTAGGTGTGTTTCAGTATGTGTAAGCTTTATGTTCCTGGCTGTTTTTTATGAGGCAGCTTCTCAGGAAATGTTACCTTGTTATGTTTACAATTTTAAGATTTGAAAGAAACTTGATGGGTGAAAATAATCAGGATCTCTTCCACTATTTGCAGAGTGATTCTACAGAATGACCATAGCCATGAAATGCTTGGAAGGAAGCTTCCTTCTCTTTTCTTATTCACGTTCCTCATTGAATGATGTCTGCTGAACAAGTATACCTGTGTGAAACTTTCTTTCATATGATCCATTATGGATTTGAAGGAGCAAAGCAGATTTTCTTCTGTCCAACTTTAGTAGCCACAATTTGTGTGGACATGGGAAGCCTCCATTTTCAATTTTTCATGTTGTTTCTAAGGAGAACAGCAAAAATACATCCAGCATGTGCCTAACCAAGGCACGACAAGTCCAAGGGACTATAAGAATATAAGTCAGGTCAGTGACAGCTTGCTCCTCTGCAGCCAAGAGGTTTATGGGATTTCAGTGTTAAGAAACAGGGCTCCTCAGGATAATTAGAGCAGAAAATAACCAGTGCTTTGTTTCTTGGCTTAAAATGAGTTTTCTGTTATTCTTTCTCCTGAAAACGTAACTTGTGGCATAGGAGGCAACATTACTCTTAGGTGAAACTGTGAGTTTTCAGAAGCCTAACAATACCATAATCTCTGTCACCACTTGGGTTGCTTTCCAGGTGCCAAAACCAAAAGTCAGATCAGTGCCCTAGACTGCAAGGAGAACATCCGTATTGTAACTGAAATTGCACAGCAGGTTCTTCAGCTTCCAAATAAGTAATGCTGTGAGTGAAGGATCTGCTCACTAGTAGAGAAACAAGTGAATTACCTTTCAAGTTTCTTTGCTGTCTTAACGTTTTGGGTCAAATTCTGACAGCACAGAAGAGAACTAAAAGCTCAAGTGGAAAGAGAAGTAACAGCTGGAGAATGTGCATTTCTTGGGTGAGGAAGCTACGTCTGAAGAACAGGATGGTATCAGAAGGTTTACTCCACAGTCTCGTCCCCCCGTGATGTGTTGCGGAAGGAGGTTGTTCCTCGAGGTTGTATTTAGTGTCGAACGCAACAGGCCTGGGGCGAGCGCAGGCCAGCGTGAGGCAGCGGTGGGGCTGAGGCCTATTGTTTCTTTAAGTGGTTGCAGGGCTGTCCAGGTGTCCTGATTTAAAGGCTGCTCCTTGAGACAGGAAATTGTATCTTGTTCTGAGGTTTACTGTAATAAAGTACATAGTCCTAGGGGAATGTGCTGCTGGGTCCATGAATCACTTTATGGGCTGGCTGTTCTGACCTCAGCCCTGTGATTTATTCATGCCATACCGCAGCAGGAATGGCAAAAATGTAACCAGCACATGGTCGTCCCGGCCCCCCCATCCAACCCAGATGGGCTTTAACTAGAGGCTGCCATAAATCCATAAAGTGAGTTTGCTCGGAGCGGGCAGTTTCACTTGTCTTGCCCGAGAGCTCTGTGCTGTGTGTCTGCGAGGGGTTTGGCGATAGGGGGATCCTCTTGCTCCTCAGGCGTTTCTTCACTGCTTCGGTGTTGTGACCTTGTGTAGCGCTTTCAGCCTCTTCTGTGAAGAAGTGAAAATCATGGTGCTCTTAGCAAAAAACAAGGCAGCTTTAGGTGTGCAAGATTTTGGTAATCCCCTTTTTCCTTAATGCTAACAATAAATAAATAAGAGAGAGAGAGAAAAAAAAAAAAAAAAAAAAAACCAACACCTGACTCTTCAGCTCAGGATGTCACTGTACTGTGTATTTACAGAGGCGGTTAGATGATGTGCTCTTTGTCAGACCACCAGTGATAGGCATGAAGAATAGATCTTAACTCTCAGCTCCATTTCTGTTTTAAACACTTAGTCATGTTTCTATTTCAACTGACTATGCTTGTTTATGTGTTCTGCAGTTAGCAGTTGTTAGCTTTAAAAATCTCACACCTGTGTTAGATGTGTTGGTGGTCTTTCCATCTCAGTTTTTAAAAGATTTTTTCTACATAAAGCATCTTTATACTTTTTTATACATTCATTGATCCATATACCTCAGAAAATGCTCAGATTTTTTTCCCCGGTGTTATGCAAAATACTCATTACTTAAGGATAGTCTCAGGATCAAAAGTTGTCCATATCACCCTGCCTCAATTATTTTCTGCCATTGTTCCCTGTGAATCTCTATACAACTGAGTGTAAATCTCCATTGTGTATTCTTGTAACAAATTTGTCTGTCTTAATTTTATCATTTAAAATAGTTTAGACATTATAAAGAACCAATAGAAGTCTAATATTTTGTAAATAATACTATTAGAATGAAGAAGCTGTAACCTAGAAAGCAGTCCTCTTCTTTGCAACATGCTCAAATGTCTGCCTTAACCTTCTCATCCTGAGATCAGCCTTAGAAAATATGTTTAATTCTTCTGTAAAGCAGACAGAAGTTAAACAACTCGGAATTTAGCAAGAATTTTTATTGCAAGAAATTAACCTAGCCACAAATCTTACACCTAAGCAGATGCCAAATTATACTTCTTAGCAATTGTACAACCAATTAAAGGGCATCTATATCAAAACAAGCAAGAATTTATTTAAATGGAAACTCCCATGCCTTCTGTTATCTATATGCAGACAAGATTTCTGGAGAGATGGACTCTGTGATAGCAAGCAGGTTTAAGTTTGTTTTAAGGCAATCATATTCCTTTCTATTTCATATGCTTGAAATCTGAGTTTTTTACTTTTTCTAAGATATTAGAGGTCCATTTACATGTGATAATGTTTCTTCAATGAAGTGATTTTCATGGGTGCTTCATGTAGTTTTAAAGTAAAGGATAAACACAACTTCAAATCTGCTCAATAGAAAAGGTGTTGTGAACTGGAATATGTGCTAAAATGGTGGTGGTTTGCTTGTTTGTTCTTCAAATTCCCTCACACATGAATGACTTACTGTCACTTTCAACATGTTGCTTAATTTTTATGCACTTGTTTCTCATTATAAAACATAGACAATAACAGCTTATTTTGAGATTATTGATCTTCATTAATCTGTTTATAAAACCTTAAATCTGTACGTGAAAAAAAAAAAGCTTTGTACAACATCATATATCATGATGAGCAGGGATCTGATAATAAAGGGTTGTCAAGAGTCTATTTTCAAGGTTTAGATCAGGCTTAACAGCACTTATTTTGGAGCAGAACATGCATACTCAGTCTCTTAAACTGTTTTACAGCATATAGCTTCAGTTTCTTCTCATTCTTCCCCAGAACTGGGACTGGATAGAGATAAAAACAGAAGACGGTGGGATGCTTCCTACGTACTGTTGAATGCCAGCTGCTTTAGTGTAAGCATCTGGAAAATTGTTTATCTTCAGAACTCATCAGAATATATTGTAATGCCAATTCAAACAAATCTGCACTGAGCGTCTGCAAGTAGCTGCACCTACCTTGGTCTGGAAAAAGAAAGGAAATGAAACTTCTCAGGCCTCTTCTGTTGCAATTACAGAACTAAGCATATCCAAATTTTATCCATAACCACTGACAACTGCTCCATTCCTGTCCTTGAACCTTTCAACAACTTCTATTTGCTTAGAAACACTTTTTTTTTTTTTTTAAGCACTAATACAGCAGTCATTGAAGCTACCACGAGCAGAAAGCAAAGTGATGCCTCAGTGTTGAATGATCTATCATCTTTTTTGTCTGATGCTGCTATCCCCAGCCATATCCAGGCACTTGACAGTTTTTATACTCCCTTTTCAATCCATCCCCTGGGCAGCAGCAGCAACGAGAAAAGCCTGAAGTACAGGTAGTAAGTGTTAGGATTAGGATGGAACAGATGTCAGCATTAGTGCTGCCGTAGTTACTATCACCAAATGCTAAGACACCCTTTGCAGTGGTAATGTAAACAATCCCATAAGCTGTGTTTGACCTGAGAGGAAATATATCTTTTAGAGATGAAACAAAGTGGTTCTGGAAGAAAGGCTTGCACAAGCATACAAAAGAACCCTCAAAGAAGGAGGAGGAATTTAGGAGAGATGTATCCAGGTTGGTCATCAAATAGTCAGTAAGTAATGAAAGAAGTCTGTAACTGTAGAGAGAAAATTTGTTGAAGAGCAGAGGAAAATTGAGATGTTTGTGAAAGAACAACAAAAAGAAGTAGCTCTACACATCTGGTATGTAAAATGAAACCAGATGTCACCAGGATAATGGCAATTAATGGATAATAGGATAGTATGCGCAGCTAGAATGTGTGTAGAAGTTGTTCAGGAAACCTAGAAATGGTAGGCATACATTAAAGATACAGGAGATTCTGAGGAAATTTAAAAGAAAAAAAAAGTGACAGTATGAGGACTTAATAACTTAAGGACCATAAAAGGAGTGGATGATAGCCTGCTATTGACTTTAGGCATAGAGGTGTGGTAGAGGTAAATAGCAATGGAGAAACATGTTTTTTCTCAGACATTAATTACTGGATACAAATCAGAGAAATTGCTGCACTTCTTGACAAAATATTTACTTGATCACCAAAAAGTAACGTTGTTAAAGACTTCAGGATGGTAATTAGTGTTGATGATGCTAGAGAGGAAATCATCAACAAAACCAACTTCAGCTGGAGTGACCATGAATTGAGTATACATATATTTAAATTTTTAAAAGCTGTACAAAATACTTGAAAAAATAAGAGTATTTGCAAGTAAATTGAACAGAGGAACTCAAGGATTTGAGTGTAAAGGAAGAAGGGAGTTTATAAATGAAAAGTCCAACAAAACTTTGAGGTCTTTGCATCCCAAACAAAGAGAAGAAAGTGTAAGGAAGAATTACAAACCTAATTGACTGTCTATCTGCATCCAAACAAAATTAGGAGTGTGCAGCAGTATGCACATCACCTTAAAAAATAACCAAGAAAGAGAGCTGTTTTTTGGAGGCAGACATTATAGGAATAAAGTGAGAATTGTCATAACTAATGTTGTATTATATTATCCAAAGGAAATTAAATAATAAGACATTTTATATGTATGAAATAAAAAGATCAGGAAAAGAAGTGGAACTCACAATGCAGTGGGGACAGGGCTGGGATTAGCAGCACTATACATATCATACTGAAAGTAAATGAATGCCTTCACCTTAGTTTCCAGTGAGCAGACTGATAAAATATAAAGAAAAGAAGGCATGATGACATATTGGAATGAGTAAATCAATTATGGAAATAAGACAGATGCAAAAGTAAGTGATAATTACACCAACCAGAAATAACAGTCATGATAGTCATTTAGCAAGGAGGTCAATTCTCCATCAGTTAAAATCTTTGATTCAAGTCTGTAGGTTGGATAGTTTCTTCATCCAACTATGTTGTAAGTCATGGCTTGATCTTTTCACAGGATCAAAGACCACACCAAGACCGCAGTATTGCAATCATTGTTGACTGACACAGCTGAAATTTCTTTCTACCAGCTTTCACCTGGAGGGTGATTCACACAGACATAATTAATTAAAGAACAATTGTTTTCACCTTAGCACTTCTTGTTGTTTGATGTGTTATAATCAATGTGAATAGCATGATTCACTTTTATTCTTAAGCTCAGACTGTACTAGCCTTGATGCTGTAGCAGTGTCTTGAGCTCCTGTAGGGATAAGGAACCTGTGGACAGATTTTGGTTTCTCCTATTTAGCCAGGGTGAAGTTTTAACTGGATCAACAGGTTTCAGGGATACACAGTCAGTAGTGCTGACACCAGGGAGGGAGCAGGAACCTGAAAAGGAACCATCTTCTTCAACAAGAGCCCTGTCTTATGTCAGCTTAAGCTGATTGTGAAACCACACGCTAAGCCAAAGCTCAACCTGTACTTTACTGTGTCACAGGAAAGAAACAAGAGCTGCCTTTCTTATAACGTCATTTTTCAAAATCTGCTGTACATATTCTGGTGGACTGCATTGCTTGGATGGAAATTATACCTTAATTTATGCTCTATTTGGACTGCTGTTAAACTATAGAAGAAGGCAGACAGTGCAAGGAATTCCCTCTCAGAAAAGTCAGCTCTGTGGAACTCAGAAGCCTTGTGAGTACATCTGCCTCCTCTCTGGTTTCTACACGGAAGGCTGGTCAAACAAGGATAGTTACTACTCTTTATAGGACAAATCACTTATAATATCAAATGTTAGGATTCTAAAATGTGCCATCTTCAGAATCTACCACTCTTCAGAGGCAAGTAGGTAAGGCTCATACTCAGTCTAGCAGCTGTGTGTAGCAGCCCCTTTCTCACTGGAGTAATTAATCAATAAAAATAGTTCAGTAAACTAGGAGTTGATTGAAAAATCCCTCCGCAAAAACCTTCAAATTTCTTCTGGAACCATTGGCAGGCACAGTAAAGAGCTGTACTGAAATTCTGAGTACTCAGAGTTGAGACGTGAGCATGACTATGATGCTTCTGTGATTCTAAGCATTTAGGATGTTAGAGAAAAGTTGCATAGAAAAGTCCAAATATGATATTAGCAACATTTTTTTTTTTTTTAACAAGTGTGGCACAAATGATAATGCTACCTGTTTCTAAAGGCAACATTTGCTATTATCACACTATTCGTGCAATAGAAAATTAAAGGAGCATCTCTTGTGACCACACAACTGCAGTCACAAAGAATGTACGTGTTTATCTCTTGTTTTCCAGTTGTGTTCACTTGTATGTGATAACATTGAAGAGAACAGTGAAAAGGTGTAAATTCAGGAGGCTTCAATATGCTGATGGCAAATGACTTCTGATTTTTTTTCTCAGTTTATCTGAATTCTTTCTTACAGAATACAGTTCTTATTATCACTGTAATTTGCTATTTTATATCACAGGCATTTTAAATTTGAATCTATCACATTTTAAATGTCTGTGATAGAAAAGCTGTAAAATCTTGATTAGTGTTTTCTGTAAGCCATGAGTAAATATGGCAGCTGTGACAATCTAGATCATGGGGTTGAGAGACTGTGGAAATGCTGTCCACACAAGACAAAGGTAACTTGTTGATTCAGAAAGGAAGTACAAGAATGAAAGAAATATTATCCCTTTGATTGAGGGTGTATGTTTGTGTTTGGAAAAATAATTTCCCGAAGTAATTGCTTTTTTTTTTTTTTTTTTGCCATTTCCAAATTAATTTCCCAAATTAATTCCAGCCTGAGGTTTGAATACTGCCAGCTGTAATTAAAAGAACAGGTAGTATATTGCATTTTTCCCACCTTATTGCAGCATGATGTTGCTACTGTTTCTTTTAGATAAATAGGGGTTTGTGCTCCTTCTTTGTGTTTTTTGTATGGCAGCATCTTAAATGCTGATGAAATTATAGCTGGTGCAGCATTTGGCAGCTGTTTTCAAATAAAGTGCTGGTCTGTTAGTATATTAAAATGGTGTTCTCTGATCTTCCTGTCTGTATTTGTCCAAGCTGTTTAAGAACCTAACTTTAGTATCTAGAACTTTGTGTGAGCTGCTTCCTACCTTAAGAGGTACTGCAGGTGCAGTAAACAGAGTGGCAGGATGGTGGGTTCCAGCTGCCAGGGCCTCAGAGTGTCATAATCTGGAATTCTCTCTATGTGGTCCAGAGCAGTCTAAGTTTCTTAATTTTCTGAAGATATTCTGTAACCAGACAAAAAAGTGGGGAAAAAAACGCTGAGTTTAGAACTACCATTGCAGATGCATTGACACAGTTTATTATGAAAAATATGGCATTAACGCTAGGATAACCATCCCATTGGGTCAGATGTTTTGTGTATTATATTGGTAATTACTTTTTAATAGTTTATCAAATGTCACTCAGCCAAACAGTATTGTTCTACTAAACTTATGAAATTACTAAATACTGTGTCCTAACACTTCTATGTTCTAAGCTGCTGCCTAACTGTCTATCTGACATAAAACTGGAAATTTTATCAGAATCTCTTTGTCTGATATTTTTTTATGTTGTTACTTTGAAGGGAAGGGTGTTTTTAATTCATATGCAAATAATATAGTTCTTATTTTAATGGCGATTTGCCATTTTAAGTCTTAAAAATATCTGTGATAGAAAAACATTAGAAGTTCGATCAGCATTTGCTGTAGGCTTTGAGTAAATGCTGTGAACTAAAATCACACAACTGAAGCAAGTACTGTCCAACTAGTAGCTCTTTCTTTCTGTGGAGACTGATGGCAGAACAGCTGGAGACTAAACAGTTTATAAAATAGCAAAACCTTTCTACATCTAAACCTTGCATACTAAAGGCATTCCAGGCATAATTACAGTTTATCCTAATATACCAACTTGAGAACCCTGGCAGGTCAGTCATTCCTCACAGAAGAGCAACAGTCTCCGTTGAAGCAGCTGACTGGATTGCTGTGAGCTTGTAGAGCTTGTACCTGCCTGAGTGGGTTTAATGAAATCAGGTTTCATATAATTAACCCAAGTCCTCAGTGGCATTAAGATCAATGCTGCAGATGGCCTCAATACTGCTTTTAAGTTATTTAGTTTGCACTTTCAGAAATATTCCATGTAGGAATGAATCTCATAATTTGGAATTACATAGATAATATGTTTGTAATATTTATATATGGAATTTGTGTTCTTCCTGAAATATGTAAAATTATTTTAATGAATTTTTAAAATATTTATGCTTTGAAGCATCATCAAGTGTTGACTGCAGCCTGTTATTCCTCCTAATTATACAGCTAATAATTATTCCTATGTTAACATCCTCAGAACTGTGCTGTATAGTTTAAAACCTCCTTATAAAGTTCATTTTCTGATAAGGTTTTACCAAAAGGATTCCTCTCCTTCACTAGGAAAGAGCTGTAAAGGACTACGTGGTGTCCCAAAACCAAGTGCTATAGGGAACCATTTAAAGACATCTTGATGTGATTATTATTTGTATGCCAGAGAACACGCATGGCTACTCTGGTAGTTAAAACACTTAAAATGTTGTTGATGAACCTTTTTAAATCTTCTTTGGCTTATCCTGCTACAACTCATTATCTAGGAATCCAGAATATTAGTCCTGCAGTGCTGAGGGTTACTGACTAGTTAGAAAGTCTCACGTCCCCGTTTGCAAAAATATGCTGTGGTTCTTGGTAACTAAATCTGTATGAGCTGCAGTTTGCCATTTTCCAGGCTCATTCAAACACCTGGTCACTCAAGCTGCAGATCACTTATTTATCCTCACCCAGACCCATGTGAGAAATCTCATCTCAGCTGTGTTTGTCTTTTTCTAGGGCCTCTGTAAACAGGTATATGAGATGCTAGCACCTGCCATTTTTACTAAAGTCGCTGCAGCTGAAGTGATCTTTAAGAATAATACTCTTCAGCATCTTAATTTAAATGTTGTATAACTTTAAGCCCTGTCTGCTGTGCTGCAGAGAGGTTTAGAAAATACTGATATGCTTAATGCCTTCTATTTCTACAGTCTTAGTAATATGTAAGTGTATAATAGTATATTGTTCTCTTTTTTAGCTTTCATCAAAAAAAAATAAAAATAAAAATGCTTTCTGTGGCTGAGGGACATTCTTAAAGCTTTACCTTGATTCAAGACCCATAGTGAAAACCAAGATGAAATTTAAACTGTTGCCATCTTGTCCCGCTATCTTCTCAAAAACAGACATTTACATTCAAGAGATGTGTCTTTGCATACTGTTCTTTGTTGTGTCTCGACAAAAGTATTAGGATAGCCAATAGATGCGACAGGACAACCTCATCAGGAGTGCTTTATAGGCTTAGAATATTTCTCATTGGAAGAATTCAATCATGGCAATTTTCAATGACTTCTCACCTCTGCAGTCTTCACTACCTTCCATAAAATATTTTAATCCTCTGAATCCATCTGTATCTTAGAGTTGGAGTCATTCATTATCACTGTGTCTTTGGTATCAAGTGTAAGAACTCTCAGACCCAGCTGAAATGCTAAGAAAAGGGAAGCTGATGGGTGAATCCAGAGGTATGCCAGAGGACAGCTATATTGCCATATCAAGCTTCAGAATATATCCACCACTGTCTCTTAAGAATTGAATTTACCTGTCTTGGTACAACTCCAGTCTGTAGCAGTCATAATTCCCATTCAGTGAAAAGGCTTCATCCTAATTCTATTTTCACTAGATTTTCTTGTTCTCATAATACTATGTTAGGCCACTTTAAAGCCTCCTGCCTCCTTACTGCTTATGAGTGGCAGTAAAGCCTTGGCACAGGCTACAGCACCTGCCCAAATGGGGGGATAAATAGAATCATGCACTCATTTAGGTTGGAAAAGACTGATAAGATCGCCAAGTCCAACCATTCACCTAGCACTACCAAGTCCACCACTAAACCATGTCCCTAAGCGCCATGTCCACACAACTCTTAAAATACCTCCAGGGATGGGAACTCCACCACTTTGCCGTGCAGCCCCTTCCAGTGCCTGACAGCACCCTCTCTGTTAAGAAATTCTTCCTCATATCCAACCTAAACCTCCACTGGTGTGACTTGAGGCCATTTCCTTGAATCCTAAGACAGTGTTCCCCCTGCTGAGTTACAGTTGCTACAGAAACTCGACCTAACCTACGTTATTGTAAAAGATCAACCATCTTGGGTTTTGCAACGAGTACATGCTTTGCCTACCTCTTAGGACATTTGCAGTGTTGTAAACTAGAGATGCAGACCAAGCAAAGGCTATACCACTGACTGCTACCTAAGCTGAAGTTGAGCCTATACTACTGACTCCAGCACTTCTGACCTAGGTTTGTTCATGTGCTACTACGCCCTTCTCACAGCAGCCCATTTTCTCCTTTTTACAACCTCACCTTCTCTTACCATAAGTTTTTCTGGCCTGTGTGGGGATAGCAGCACTTGAGAAGGGAAACTACTAGAAATTAATATTGCTCTTCAGACACAAAAAATTTATTTTACGTGGTGATATTTGTTCTTTCCTGGCTTCTGGAAGCATTCTAGCAATTCCAGGCTCTGCTGAACACCATTAGTAGTGCACCATTACAGACATGTCTCCTTTTCAGCAGAGGTGACAGTGAAATTTATACTTCTCCCTTATTAAAGATTATCCAATTAACTTGTAGAATTAAAAAGTACAGCTAGTATGCATGTATCACATCAGAGGATATTTTTCTTATTTTGGTTCAAACTTCATCTTGCATCAGTTCCAGAAAAGATTCAGAAAGACACAACTCCTTTCTCCCCACTTCTTGACCAACAATCCCATTTCACACACAATGCAGAACTGAAGTTTTGGATAGTAGGATGCTTCTTTTCTAAGCCATTGTGATTAGTATTATGCAGCAATAAATTGATAACAGATCGCTTCTCATATCTCATTGTCCTGGTCCTGGAGTTTTCATTTAAGTAGAGATGAGCAACAAAGGATCTGATTGCAGAAGGTATGCATTATATGCTATTTGAGGCACCTCAAATTTCCATGCCAGAGTAATGGCTACATAGATACTGTTAGAGAGATATTCTTGGCTCTGGTCCTGAATCATCAGCAAGGATTGTGGATTTACTATTAAAAGAATAAGTGTTTCTTTAGAATCAAAACAGATTACTCTAAAGAAAGTGAAAATTACCAGAACTCTGAACCAGTCTGTCTTTCCCAGGACACCGATAGCCAGAAAAAGCAGAGGTCGTGTATCATGTTCTGTCACTTCATTCTATTGATATTTTTCATGTTTCAGGCAGACATCCAAAGCTGGATACTTTTCCATACAGCAAAAGCAACAGAACCAAAGTTGCAGTAATAGTGCAACCATTATCAGTTGTTCCCACACCTCTAATCTTGACGCTGAAACTGGGATTCTGAGGTGCACCTTTTCCTTTCTTCTTCTCATTTCTGTTAGATCACCAGAATATCTGTATTTCTCTGTAGCATAAATGTATTTGGATTATCTTTCAAATATTCTGAAACATCTAGAAACGCCTGACTTTGTGGTATCGTGTCATGAAGTACAAGGAATAATTTAAGGTGCTGTGTTTTCTACATACAGTCTAGGCAATATCTAGGTGCCCTCTAAACAGGATTTGTCAAGTTTCTGATGTTTTGGTAGTCCACCTAAAGCAAGCTTACTCTGTTAGTATGTACAAGAAATGCTTGTATAAATCCAGAGATGAATTCCAGCCACCGAAAGTCCATTATGTTTCCATTCTGCTGTCAGATAGTGAAAAATTTCGTCTGTTGAAATACACACTTTTTCTTCTTGAAATGCATGGGGTTTTTGTTGTTGTTGTCTTTGCTTTTATATACATATATACTGGATATATGGCTTTAGTTGAGATCCTTACAAGAGCAAGCATACGGGTAACTTCAGCAAAACTGGTAATCATTGGACCAACAGAAGGGACAAACAGAGATCAAATCTTAGCACTGTTTTTTTTTTGTTGTTTGTTTGCTTGTTTTAATGTTCTGCCTGTGCAGGTCTTCAGCTTTAACTGGTGTAAATATTTGTAAGAGCATGGTCACAGACTGGGATCAGAAGGAAGCCAGGTCATACATCATCATCCTCTTCTCATTTAAACTGTAATCCATAAGAAAAAGTTCTTCTTCCATTCCCAACTATCATTGCTGTGAAAGTAGCAGTGAACTTTCTCATCAATGAATCTCATCAATTCACCTATTGTCTTAGCAAAACTCCACACCTTTCAAGTGAGAGATGTGTATTTAAGTTTTTCTCACCTGTAAAAATAACAAGAGTTTTTTCAAAAGGGATGTCTCATACCTACAACTTCCTAAGAGAAGCTGCTTCAGAAACTAGTGGCTTCTGCTCTGGTGCTGTGGAGTGCACACGCCGTTCACATAACTCTTCTTTATCTGTGGTCCAAAGTGCTGTGCTGGCTACTGCTGCACTCGGCTAAAGGGTTGCAACCCTGAGTTTCTCAGAGGCTACTGTCTACTCAGATCTGTCAGCATAACTGCATGTGTAGATATTGCTTGGTCCCATTCTATTAAAATGATGTGTTGAGGGTGTTTAAAGAGGAAAAACTATTGTTCGGACTTTTTAAAAGGGCAAGGTCAAGAAGCAAATATATGTGCTGTTATTCTTACAGTTTGGAGGGGGGATTAGTATTTATCCAGGACAGTAAATTCTTCATCAAACTCAGCTGCAGCCAATGCAAACTATCTGATTACATCCTACTTATTTAGGTATGCATCTCCCTATA
Organism: Aythya fuligula; assembly: GCF_009819795.1. NCBI lineage: Eukaryota > Metazoa > Chordata > Aves > Anseriformes > Anatidae > Aythya > Aythya fuligula. The sequence continues at coordinate 64,557,248 of NC_045559.1, forward strand.
CCGTTGATTTAAGCCCTGAACTCCCTGATGGAACTATTTCACTCCCCATTCTCAGACACATGGCAGTAATAGATGCATCTTTTCATGCAAGGTCATAAAAATGGAGAGGCTTTCAGCATCTAACATAAAATTTTCTGTATTCCAGTAGTACCAATTGTTTCCCTTTCTAAGCCATCAGTTTCAAAGTCCTGTGGATATATATATTGGATGTATATGTTTAAGACATCAATATTAAATGGTAGCAGCGTCCATTTGTCCCATTCTTTTCAAATTTGCTCAGTCATCTCTTCGCTCACAGGGAGCCTGATGAGTACTTTTTCCAGCAAGTATTTTTGTTTTGTCACAATTAAAAATTCCTAACTAAGATTAAAATTAAGTTAAGTTGTTTAGAAAGGAGATACAGAAAGGAAATGAGAAAGCTGACTTAGTCTCCTTAAGGATTGATAATAGATGAATTAGAAAAAGCAGATTGTCAATACTACCCTCAACAGTTTGCCATTGTTATCCTAAATCACCAGATTGTGATGGTGACGCTTGATTAAAAAAAGATCTTGACAACAGAAGGATGTAATGGTATAATTAACATCAATCTTAATTGTTTACACTAAGATTCTTTAACATTTATCATATCTTTAATAAACAACCGTTTATGCAACAGCATTAGCATAATAATTACTGTTGACATGATTAGCAGAATAATTTTAGCACCTTTGGTTATTCTTTAAATTTTTTTCTCGAATTATCAACATTAATATGCTATTTTTTATATATAATTAGGTCAAAATTCGGATTATTTGGGAATTTGGGATCTTTACAACTTTAACTCCATTTGCAATTAAATTTTTAAAGAAAAGGTAGATATGAAAGCTGCAAGTTCCAAGTTCCTCTTTCTTCATCACTCCTGCCTGATGCCATCTTTCAAATGGCCACAAAAGGTTAGAAAGGATGTCTATTCTATCCCTTCTTCACAAGGTGAATACTTCTGTTGTGAGAGGGGGGACAAGCCACCCCTATTGGAGAATAAGGTCAATTTTTTCCTTTATGTCCTGTTGCACATCTTTACTTAAGCACAGCACCTAAAGGTGAGAATTAAGGTCAAAAGGCAGAAATAGTTGGTTTTCCTAACATATAGAAATCCTTTGAGTACATTTGAGAACTGCTATTTTATTGACAGGATTATTATCTGTATCTCCCCTCTTTCCAGTATCTACAAAATGTTTCTGAACTGCAAGGGTATTTGTGAGAATTTTTTTGCAATTGGGTAGGAGTGTGATGAGTTATTTCTATATCAAGTTCTTATATTACTACAGATTTTTTTTGCTTACAGCATTTTTGCAAAGCTGAAAAAGGTTTGTGATGAGAGCATGCCTATCTTTCCCTTCCGACATGCATCTGAAGAGCTCATCACTAAGTTAGTTGCTCACAAAAAAGTCAAAGAATAGATCAAGCATCCTTGAGGGCATCTATTTCAACATCTGTCATGTAGCACAAAAGTGTCTGTGTCATTGTATGCTTCTGGGAATACACTGTGTTGCTCAAGTGATTTCAATAAACTTGTCACATGCCACCTTCCTTCTAAAATAGCTGCATGAGTACACAGCATAACCTAACAATAATTTAGCACGGAAGTCTTACGATTAGTCAAGTATTTCTGTATGCATTCTTAAAGTCCATTCTGGAAATGTTTAGAACGTTATAAAGAATGAAAATGTTCATCTGAAGAAGCAATAAATGGTTGTTATTAAAAAAAATTAGGAGCCGAATGCAAAATTATAGCTTTATTATATGTTTTTCTTATCCTATAAGCACTATCACCTTGGGGTAGGCAGCTGGGTCTGACTTCCAGCTCCACCAATGGACATAACCGGGACAACCACATTTATTTCTGCCCAGCAGAGTTGCATGCTCTTACAATGTTTATGGTATATGGTATGTCTATGGTTCTTTGTTAAGCGCTCCTAGTTTTGCAGGATAATCATGTATCTGTGTTTTTCAGACAGGAAGCCCTTCTTGCTGCCATTAGTGAAAAAGATGCCAATATTGCTCTGCTAGAACTTTCATCCTCCAAGAAGAAGACCCAAGATGAAGTGGCTGCACTCAAGCGAGAGAAAGACCGCCTCGTACAACAGCTCAAGCAGCAGGTGGGTAGAGGAGGGATAGGAGAGAAACCAGTTGGTAATTTGGTGTGACATTATTATTTTGGTTGATGGAAATAATAATGCATAATCCCTTTGTCTGTTGGGACAAAAAGTACATGAATAACAATTTCAAACTAGCTACTGAGCATGAAGACTTTAATTAAACAGCCACCATAATCAGAGGGGTTTCCTTGTATCACTGCTTTTGTCGTATACGTGCTACACTATGTAGGAAACTGAATGAAAAAGACATTTATTCTTAACTTCCAGAGACTCGGGGAAATTGAGTGATACTTCTTTTGGTGTTCTATATTTGCCTTGTCAGGGAGGAAGCATAAATGGATGAAATTTGTCCTTGCCATAAAGGTCAAATTGAACCATATTACACCACACGGTCTCTGTTGTGGTTTCTAATCTGTGACAGAAGCTCATAAAGGAATGCTGGTTACTTGAGTGGAATCTGGGAGGCCACGTGAGTGGGGAGATCGATCCATTTCTATTTCTGTCCTTCTCCTGTTCCTAAGACCTTTCTGTGTTAGTACAACAATCAGAAAAACTATGTTTCTATTCAAGCCCATAAAATTTTGTTTCAGTATTAAATGCAAAGTGAAAAATACATTACTGATAAAACACTGTGGAAGCAGAAGGCAACCCTGACAATAAGAGATCCAGGATCTGGGTAGATTTTTCACTTCAGCACTTTTGTTGGATTCTTCTGTGTTAGCGCCATGCCACATTCCCTGTAAGAACATGTAATACTGCTGTCAGCCCAGTATCAACTGTTTCAATACCACTGATTCCATCTTCAAGAAGTTTTATCATGCACAGCATTTCATCTGTCAAACAGATCATTTCTGTTGAGGTCAAGAACACTAAGACAAAACCAGGTCTCTGCCGTAATAAGGGATTTCTCTGCTGCTTCTTTAGGAAACACAAGTAGGTTACTGGCTGTGTATTTTTAAGATGGCAATTATTTAAATTTTAATTTTACAACAGTAATTGTATAGTTTCACAACAGCTTTAAAATGAGTGGGAGATACAGTGTACTTATTTACTTTTGAGCAACAGTTGCAATTACTTTCACTTGTCATCCAGATGACTTCCTACTAAAATGGGATTCAGAAGTGTTCACAGCAATGTAAAGTACTTATTTTCTTCATTTAATTGTTGGTAGACATAACAGCCTTAGTATATGTTAATACTTGTTCTAAGAGAAATTGGAAATTTTTATTAGCAGTTCTTGTCCTGAGTTTAAATGCTAGCTACTTCATGCAACTTGTCCTTCTGAGTTTCCTTCTGATTATCCTTGGCTGGTAGACAGAATGATCTTTAGGGATTTTTTTTCTACCGAAGATTGTATGTATGCAATTTATTTATTAATGTTGTGATTATCTGTAGTGACTTAGGTTTCACTTAGTTGATTTTTAGTATTGCTGTAGTTCACATCATTATTTTTCAGTGATGTTAAGTCCCATAATATATACTGTTCCTAAAAAGACATTTCCCTTAAGGATGCCCATTTTAAGTGCTTTTGTGCATAGGTGTGGGATAATTCATTTCCAAAATAAACTTCAAATGCACAAGAGATTAACCTGAATTTGTTCTTGCCATGAAGTGAGACCAATTCTGGGCTGACGTGCTCTGTTTTGAAACAGTAGCACTTCTTCAAAAAATCTGTTGGAATATCCAAATGCCTTTGAAGCTTCTGGTTCCAGAACTGCCATCAGCGGTAGAGACTTGTCATTGTTCTTTCTCTTAAAAAGAACTGTGAAGAAAGCAAATAGTAAATCGTAATCTCCTCAAAACATGCCTGATATGAGTATTACATATAAGGAATATAAGAACAAATACAAAACCACATATAAAAGTACTGCAAGGTATTGTCCAGTCCATCCCCAGTCCCTAAGGCAGAATATATGTTTATATATAAACAATCTGTGCTATATTTAAACTCTACCTGAGAGATATTTATTTGACCTAACAGAGACTTGACATACGCTCCCTAAAATCTATCATACATCTTAAGGTTGTAAGTATTATCTTTTATCCTTTTTGTGTGTGTGCCACCTTCAATACTACTAAAAGAAAAGCTTTTCAAAGTTACTTATGGAACAGTAATTAAATCAACAGACAACTCACCAAGTTATAGGGGATGACATCACATTTATTTGTTCAATACCAGCAGCTTTGGTATGTACTTTTTCTGCACTAAGGTCACCAACTCAAATCGTACAGAATTTAACAGCTCCAGAAGTAGAAGGTTGTGCAGCAGAGAGGCTATTAAATTTTCCACGATCCTCATTACAGATATAGTCAAAGGGAATTTCATTTTTCCACATTTTGCAAGTTATCAGTGTACTTGGCCCTTGTGGTCCTCTTTGGTTAGTGCAGGTCAAACAGGTCAACAGCCTTGTATTTTGCTGTGCTTCTTCATCAGTAGAAATTCCTAAATTTCCGGTAGAAATTGTGAATGAAAAGTCGTTTAAATTTACAGATGTATTAAACACAGCTGTTCAAGAAAGGCAAGTGATCCTAGTTAATCAGGATCTTCTGGAAGACTTTGAAAATCAATTCTGGATCTTAAAACGTTCATTCATCCCTTCAGATTCAGATCTGGAATTCTGACCTTGATAATTCCTTCCTTGTGTTTTTAATACTATTTCAGAACTGTTGACCTCCCTGATAATCATGTTATATTTCAGTCCATCCCATTTCTAGGAAACGCTTACAGTTTGTTGTGGGAAAGCAGCTCTTCCAGTTGGCTGGTAGGCACAGTTGACTAAGAGGTTCCCGTTTCCACGTATGTAGGACACAAACAGAAGTGCTGAGCAATATCGGAAGTGGGTGGTTTGTGTGAAGAGTTACACATACTGTGGTACATACCATAGACCTTATTTCTGAACCCAACTGCAAACTGTTAAAAAGCCTCTGAGAGAGATAATGTTTTAGAAAAGTGTTTTTTCTGACTACCCTGCAATAATGAATGTGAATGGATCAAATTGTCTATGCATGGGGTTCAGATTATACCTTTTCATTGCTTGTGCTGATAATCATTGTGTGGCTACAATAGCTTCTGCTGTTAGTAGACTGACTCACTGTTAATTTTACCTTTCTTAGGATGTATAAATATGCAGTTCTTTCCTAAAACATGAACCGTCTATTGATAAGCCTCAATTTACATCTTAAAAAATAATGTCCAAGTTCTTCAGCCCCACAATTTCAGGTGATTTTTACTCACTTAAAACTGTAGGTGACGACACACAGATTCATCAAGAAAAGGTTATACCAACTCTGGAAGATTCCACAGTTATTCTTTGCTTTAATTCTCCTTTGTCCCTTCCCAACATTGTCACTTTCCAAGCCACTTGTGCAGGAAGGGTATTACTGTGAAAGAGAAGGAAGGAGTACTGCCAAAGACATTTTGGGTCTTTAATTTCTTTAAGTATGTATGTTAAAGTTTGGATGAAGAGAGGCATTTCAGAAAGAGGATATGGCATCAATGTTGTTTTAATTTAGAGTTTCTAGGCTCAGAATTGCAGGAATGTGGCTCAATATAGAGACCGTTTCCTAATGAGGCACTCAGCATTGACCAGGCTTTCCAGTAAATGGAGCTGCCTGTTTCATATTGGTTGTCAGTTTGTATGAGGGATTTCCTCTATCATCGGAAAGGGAGGCCAATTGCAGGGCGAGGGTCACCAGCTAATGTGGTCCCAATTTACTTCCTCCCAAAGTACTTTGTCTCCTTGACTAGCTCATAGTGAAAGAGTGGTTGGGAGGCTGCTTCACATGAGGGGGCCAGAGCTGATGCAAGAAAACAGAGCTGAAGGTTACCTAACAAAGTCCAGATGTAGTGTGGCGAGCGCCAGCCAGTGTGCTCAGATTATATGCCATACAGAAGTCCCTGCAATGTGTGTCATGCTGGAATTGAAAGAGTCCCAACAAACTGGCCTCTTTTGTGGCAGCACATCTACCACTCATCTGTTAGAAAAGAGCCTATTTGCCATTTATTCATCTTCTAGTCAGGCTAAGTTTTAAAAATCAAGATATATTTGTTATACCAGTGTGAAGTCCTACTCTTGTAGACTTGAGTTTTAAGTGGAAGGCATATATGAATGGGCTGAGGTTTTCCTGTCTGTGGGCTTTGAGTCTCAAAAGTTTGGGGTTTTCTACAAAGAGTTATTTGGAGCAAAGATTGTCATTTTCTGTGTTTGTGCAGTGTCTAGTACAGTGTCTAGCACAGTGGGGGCCCAGCTTCACCGACATCTCGAGGCACTACTATGCCATAAATGTTAAGTAATAGTGTTGAAATTGTTAGGAGGTACTGAATTGTTTCAGTGTCTGTTTTCTGAGCTTGGAGTGTTATTCAATTGAATTGTTTTTAAATAACTTTTTAGGTCCCTTCCAACCTAAACCATCTATAATTCTGTGATTCTATTATATATATTTCACAATTATTCCCAATTCTTTTTTAATATACTGTTGCAGAAATTATCAGAAACTAGCTTGATTCAGTGTTATTGATGATGGAATCTCAAAATTTTCATTCTAAGTTGTGTGAATCTAGATTACAGTGCATACTGGATTCCTGGGTACATTTGTATTATACTGCCTTTTCTTAACATACTTTTCAGATCATAGAATCATTCAGGTTGGAAAAGACCTCTAAGATCATCTAGTCCAACGTTTAACCTAGTACTGAAGTCCACCACTAAGCCATGCTACTAAGTTCTAAATCTACATGTTTCTTGAACACCTACAGGGATGGTGGCTCAACCACTTCCCTGGGCAGCCTGTTCCAATGCCACACAACTCTTTCAGTAAAGAAAAGTCTCCTAATATCCAATCTAAACCTCCCCTGGTGCAACTTGAGGCCATTTCCCCTCATCATCACTTGGTGCTTGGGATAAGAGCCTGATCCCCACCTTACTATGACCTCCTTTAAGGTAATTGTAAAATACAATAAGGTCTCCCCTGAGCCTTCTTTTCTCCAAGCTAAACAACTCCAGCTCCCTTAGCCACTCCTCATAAGACTTGTTCTCTAGACCTTTCACCAGCTTTTTTGCCCTTCTTTGGAAATGCTCCAGCACCTTGATGGCTTCCTTCTAGTGAAGGGCCCAAAACTGAACACAGTATTCAAGGTATGGCCTTACCAGAGCCCAGTACAGAGGGACAATCATTTCCCTAGTCTTGCTGGCCCCACTATTTCTGTTACAAGCCTTCTTGTATCAGCAAGAGATGCTGTTGGCTTTCGTGTCCACCTGAGCGCAATGCTGGCTTGTATTCAGAAGGCTGTTGACCAATACCCTCAGGTCCCTTTCCGCCCGATGGCTTTTCAGCCACTCTTCGCCCAGCCTGTAGCATTGCATGGAGTTGTGTTGCCCCACGCCTTTATGCTTATTGAACTTCATACATTTGGCCCATTGGTCCAGTCTATCCAGATCCCTCTGTAGAGCTCTCCTACCCTCGAGCAGATCAACACTTGTGCACGTGGTGTCATCTGCAAACTTGCCAAGTGTGTACTCAATCCCCTCATCCAGATCATTTAAGAGAACTCACCCCGATACTGAGCCCCAGGGGACACCACTAGTGACCAGCCTCCAGCTGGATTTAACTCCACTCACCACAACTCTTTGAGCCTGGCCACCCAGCCAGTTTTTAATCCAACAAAGGAAGTTATCTTCCACGTGCTATAGAAACCTCCTAGACTCTGCTGTGTTGTATTTCCAGCAGACATCTGGTAAGTTGAAATCCCCCACGAGAACAAGCGCTAGCAATTGCAAGACTTCTCTCAGCTGTTTGTAGAATATTTCATCTGCCTCTTTGGCCTGGTTAGGCACTTTATGACAGATGCCCACCAGGACATCTGCCTCATTGGCCTTTAGTGCTTTCAGCTGGGTGGAGAGAGGATAGGGAAACACCTCTATTGAGTATCCCTTCTGCCTGCAATGAGTTCCACAGCCTTTTAAGAACATTTTGAGTTTTGGTTCTGTACTTTAGCATGCTTGCAAAATCACTCACCTAAGCTTCTTCCTTCATATTTCATAAACATAGTTTCTTTTATCACACAGGTTGTTAATGAAAAAATACTGAATAGTACTGGGCTCAGGACAGAGCTTCATGTAACACACTTGATTTATTCATCCATTTTGTTAGTGAACAGTTGATAAGTACTTTGGAGTATAATTTCCTAAACAGTTTAGTGCCCACGCTTTTATATTTTAATCATAGAAAATTCATCTCACCTTAAAACAGAACCAATTATGCCAGTAATCTGTTCTTAAATACTCTTAGTGGAGACTTTCAATCTTGAGAAATCTTTTCTATGGCTCATCTGTCTTTATCATTATAATGTCATTGTGCATCTGTAATTTTCCTTACTGCAATTTAAGCACATTACTACTTTTTTTTTTTTTTTTCTATCTGGTATGAGCATAGAAAGAAAGAAATAATAATAATAAAAAAAGACTTGTTTCATAGCTGTTTTTAGCAGCCCTTTTGGTTTACTGATGGTATCTCCTCTGTGTTTTTCTTTAAATCGGGCAGTCTCAGTTCTTCCAGTTTTCATATGTCTTGTTTTCTAGATACCTGATCCCTCCTGTTGTGCTTTCTCAGATTTCATTTAATTTGTCTATTTCTTTCTCGAAGTGTGGTATCCAAAATTGGACAAAACTCAAAATGAGGCTTTTCCTTAGCCTGAAGTTGTTAGTGAGTGTGTCATGTGAGACAGTGTCAGAGACCTTAACAGAGTCTTCCAAAACCCCGCCATTCCCCCCAGGTTCCCCAAAATAACCATTAATAGCTTTCATTATAGTAGATTATACTATAGTAGGAAAGAGTTTATCAGGATTAGTAAATTTGAAGACATCTGATTTTTCTGAGTACCATCCTGTTTGTTCTTTTCTGACCTAAAATGATATTATCTGGGTATTGAAATTAATTTTGTTAGTCAACTGAGTACAGTCTTTAGAGAAGATAGACAGAGAAAAGGCATGAGCATTCTGATCTTCTTGGCTTTACTTTTGATAGCTTTCACTTTTGTCAGAGTGGAAGATAAACCATTGTCTTTGGCTTCTTTTTCGTTCTAATCTACATCAGTAATGTCTACTTTTTATCCCTCAGTGCTTCCATTTCATCTGGCACCTCACCTTTCCTGTTTTACCCATATACACTCTTGTTGTTCAGTTACTCTCAACTTTTTGAAAAAGTTCCTTTCTATCTTAGCAAAGGGAGATAAGAAACCTCGTGCTATTGTAAGTATGGGTTATGTGCTAAGTCTGCTTGCCATTCAGAGGAATCTTTGATATGTGTTGTTCCGTTCTGCTTCTGTCTCCTTATCATAATCACTCCTTCCTCTGGAGGCCAACATGAATTGAGGGGCTTTACTTACCATTCCCGTAAACTGAGAGAAATTATTTGGTCGTGACTAGTAATATTCAGCATTTACGCAATATTTAATACATATTTAATCTAGACTTTCAAGTCCCAAAGATGTTTTTTTCTGTACTACTTTGTGCTTCTTTCCTGCAAAGATTTTGGCTGACTTTCCTTATGAGGCCAAGGTACTGTAAAGATTCGTTTCTCAAGTAAATGTGGTTCGTGGGATCATGAGGAAAAGGAAAGAATTTTAGATTCCAGAATAGCTTCTCCCCCCTGAAAATACTCGTTTTCCACTGTTGCTTGTTTCCCTGGAAACCCAGCACACTGACACTTGACACTTCTCTGCTGTGAACTTTTCCAAAGTGAAGTTCCACTGGTTAGCGTGATTTCTCTTTGTAACAGGAGAATGTAAAATGGGTCAGAGGCAGCTGACAGGCAAGCTTTTTTCTCTCACTGCCATGGAGTTGTATCAGAACTACCACACTTCTGTAGGTTTTTATTACCACCCTGCTGATGAAATAATACAGATTCTGCAAGTTATGCAGTTAGTCTTTGCTTTGCCTTAGCTGCACTGATTTGAAACCATGTCAGATTATCCTAACAGCAAAAGAATTTCATCTTTAGGTGATATGGATACAATCCCAGAAGATAACTGCTAAATGTAGCTGTTTCTGTGACAGAACTGCCATTGTTCTCCAAGAGCATCTGAGAGTTCTTGGTGGTGCCATTTTGCTCACCTAGTTTAATGAGTGGAGGTACCTCTCAAATCATGACACTGTCAGAAGGGGACTTAGGAAGTATAGAGGAAGATGTATTTAAGTTATTTTGAGTGTGGTAGTGGTGACTTCTTCGTAGCCAAGAAAACAAGGTAAAATTAAATGTCTGAAATAAGTGATGAGATCAGGGAACTTGGATTCATCTTCCATTATTGATCTTTTTGCCACAGTATCTGCATGCTTGCACTAACAAGAGTGGAAATAGATGAAAAAATGGGGAAATAAAACCTATGTGATAAGAAAGCTAAGAACAGGCAGAAGGGTTTGAAGGGAACTTTCACATCAAAAGTTCCTGCAAGTATTGGGCAAAACAGAAGGTATTCTTTGAATGCTAATATTCTCCAAGTGTTGTGTTAACCTGCTTGAAACAGCAAAGGACAGATACTTTGCTAGAAAATTTTTAAGTAGTGAAGCATTTTGTGAAATATTGCCACTTGTAGTGGAAGTATTACCTTAATAGTGCAGTTACAGCTTCAATTACACAGTCTAAGGCATGTAGAGTCATGGTAAAGTGACTTTTTTCATGGTCTTCTACCACCTCAATCTGAAGAGTCAAACGCAACTTTACAAAATTTGAATCTACTGTCTTTAATGTACAGAGATGCCAAAATATGTAGTTTTTATAGTATGGTTTTAGCAGTTATGGTGGTGTAGCTGGCATATATGTGAGCAGGCAGAAGTGAGGGAAAGCATTCTGTGCACTTCCTATTCGGGAAGCTATTGGACTAGAAACAGAAGAGACTTCTGGCTGAAGTGATGTATATCCACTAATTGGCTCTCATCAAACATTGCCAGCTGTCAAAGTTAAGCATCATGGCTTTTGTCAAAGGCCTGTAATCCACCCAGATTATCAATCACGGCACTGCTTGCTTTGCCAGTCATTGCTCCTCGGTAATTGTTTCTGTCAAGCAGGGACTTCTGCCAGGAACAGACCCGAGCAACCTGACAACAGCCGAGCAGGCACAGAAAGCGAGGCTCTATCATGCCCTTGAACACAGCCTTGAAGTACAACATAAAGAAACTACCTTCTCCTTACCATGTGTTCCAGACTTTTTTCCCATCATTTTTAATCATCAGTTACCACAGTAACAGCATTCAGTGCAGTGTCAGCAGTCTTCTGTGGCAGCATTTCATCTTCCTGTGGTATTACATATACACTCATTCCCCTCTCCTTCCTCCTTTTACCTTTACCCTCTACCTCTTGTATTACTAAATAATGATGTATGTTCAAGCAAGTTCCTTGCTGTAGCTGGCCTCATGGTGCCAGAGAAATAAACTGCCTGTTGGCCCTGCTGTAAACAGCCATGCCCGTTTTCTGCTTGTGCCTTGACTAGGACTTCAGTCAGCAGTTTTTAGGGCATTGCAATGGTGGCTCTGTAGGTTTGCTTGGAGGCCGAGGTTCATTTCCTCACTGAAAGACTGAGGTTTATAAAATTGCTTTGGAACTCAGATGACAAAGCAGCGCTTGCTACCATTATTTCCAGACATTTGTAACATTACAGAAATACTCTATAGACTGATATTTTTCCCAAGTTTGATCTCAGTTTTCAAAAATAAACTCTTTCAGTCTATTAGAAATATTCCTCCATTTTATTGAATGTGTTAAGATTTTCATATTATGGTTTTACAGCTTTTCAATTCACTAAAACTTTGCACAAATTAATATACATTAATAGGATAATTGTTGACAGCATCCACTGCCACATTTACAGTCTCTCTCATTCAAGGATTAAAAAGTCCCATCCTAAGTTATTGAAGCATCGTTGTCCCTGGCTAGAAAATCAGGATTGCTGAACAAATCTAGGTTAGCAGTTGAGAGACCCTACATCCCATTTATGTGCCTTCTCCATGAAGTGACAACCAGCCTGATGGTTCTTGTCATCAGTTATACTTGTTAAGCCCACACAGGGGAGAACTGGCTTGTGAGTTGTAATGATGAGTTAAGAACAATGGATGAGCTCAGTGGCTCCAGAAGACTGTACTAGGAAGTCTAGTTTGGGACCTAAAAATAGTAATTCCTTAGTCTGTGAATACTATTTCTGGACATTGGTGCAATATAGATATAGTCATTGTCATTTCACATTGGAATTGTACTACATGGTGATTTTCTGTAGTTATCGTGGCACAAACCACTAATCAGATAGGCCTTTTTTTGTGGTTAAATAAAGAGAAGATATTGGAACAGATCGTGTGTTTATTAATTTTTGTAAGACTTCTGTGCTGTAAATTTTATGTTGAAAGCAGTTACCCTCAGTTTCTGACAGTCTTTCTGTTAGCTGAGGAATTCATGAGATAGATACAAAAGCTTAGAACCAGCAGTTTAGAAGCGCTCGAGATTGCCAATAGTCCTTAATTCAAGGAATAAAATTATGGGTGCATCTTCTTTTGCTTGACTGTTACAGCTTGTGCGGTAGTTGGGAAGGGTCCATACACAATGACTTCCTGTTTGCTGTCCAGTGGCAGGATGTGCCTCAGGGATAAAATATTTGAGACTTTCCAACAACTGGTTCTTGTGGCTGAGCTGGTTTGGCATCACAGTTTCGGTATTTGGATTGATGATGTTTGAACGCTGACCGGAAAAACAGAGAGTTTATGATTACATTTAAGTCTTGTCATTTAGACACATTGTTTACTGAACTCTGAAGTTTTGATGACAAAGAGGATGAGATCAGATCTCATCCTGATAAAAACAAACCCAGGAATATATTGTGTGTGAATAAAAAGGGATTTAACACTAAAATTTCAGTTCTAACAAAGGAAAATTTAGAATGACTTGTAATGCAGTAAAAATACAGTGATTTTCCAAGATGAGCATGTGATCATCCTTAATATTTAATTGATTTGATGTGTCTTTTTCTATAATAACAATTCTTATTAGTTTAAGCTGTTTTACCTGGCATCAGCAATTGTCTAGAAGACACATGTCTTGTTAACTTCATCTCCAGTCAAAATGTGCCAACTTGGTACGTTATGATCATCTGTTCCTACATTTACTGGTATTATTCCACAGGGAAGACACAACACATTGAACAGTTTCATACTTATGCTGTAAAGCAAGACTTTACTTGTGGTTACTTCTGTTTGGATGAAAAGTCTAGTGAACGTGTCACTTCAGTGTTCTCTCTTAAATAAATAGCAATTCGCCTTTCAACTGTCTGAAACCCATTTCAGTGGGTTTGCTGATGCCTTTCTGTCAGTTTAGAGTTTCAGAATCTTTGCTACAGGCACAGCTCGCATAACATGTTTTTACAAAATTTAGTTCATTTTTACAGTTTTTTTCTAGCAGAGTATTGTAAAATTGTATTCTGGAAACTTGTCTTAATCATAACTAAGTAAGGTAAAACATAATTAGTTTACAAACTGTGAGGAGGTAAGCTGAAAGGAAAAAATTAGCAACTTTCTGTCTGTAGCATTAAATGATTAAGGATCAGGCTGCAGGAAAAGTGATGGAAGTCCCCACTTCTTCAAATGTTTTTAAAGAATTGACAAATAATCAAAAATGACTTTGAAGAGCAGCCTTGCATTGAGTTTCCAGAGGATATTCCTTACCAAGGGGTTCTGAATCTATTAATTGTGAAAGATGCCATTGAACAGCTGATATCAAATTCACATATTGATAGTTGGTAGAAAGGTAGAGGCAGAAAGCCAAAACCGTTTTACCAGCTTTAGTACTGGTTCTAATTCATATAAGAACTGTAACTGGTGAGGTGATAGATAATGCAACATGTGTTCCAAAAAAATTTAAGGAGAATGTGAAAGTCAGAGATCTGTGTTGACTGTTTGTCTTATAGAGATAAACAAAAGATGTAGAAGATTTCAAGTAGATTGCAGATTAGCAGTTGTACAAATTAATATGCAAGTAATTGTGTTCTTTACTTGAAGGAAGAATGGTGGAAAGAATTGTGCGCCTAGAAATATGCAATGAAAAATAATGATCTATAAGATAGTATATGTTGCATATTTGGGGTTTTAGCTGTGGAATAACATAATAAATCAGTGAGTTTTTTGCTTGCAAAAGGAAAAATACATAGCCGGCAATAGAGAATTGTAATCCCCATCATCAAATTAAATCAAAATTAAGTCTTAACTCTACAGAATGTACTTCAGCTTCAGTAAATAGTGAGCTGTTGACGAACAGCGGTCTTGGATGTTTTTCAGCTTATGCCCTGCAATATCTCTGTCTACAGGTTTTTCATCATATACTGTATTAAGCTCCATGAAATTCTGAAAATAATTCCCCTTTCTGAATCAATCCAATTGAACCTAGTCCAGTACACTGTATCTTGGGCTAGTGCACAGATAGTGCAGAATAAAATAGAAGTTTCATATTGCAGTTGGAAAACTGAGATATATGCTGGCAATTAGATCTAGTTTCTTGATTCTAACCCTTCACTAATTTGCATACTAAATTGGTAGAATAGCATATCAGGTTTATCAAAACCAGTCACAGAGTTATGAAATTAGGTATCAATTACTTATGATAGAATCTGCAAATGGACGGGTGCTGATAGCTGCAGACTCCCCTCAGTTCTGTTAAAATCATGCTATTATGTTCTGAAGAATCAAAGTCTTAAAAAACAAAACAAATAATAAAAAAAAAAAAACAACTTTATTCAGGTTTTGGTGCTAAGTAAATCCATGACTCTTATTCCTTGATATGTACAGTATGTTCTCTATGCCCTGCTCTCTGAGATGAAAAAATATTCATGACCAAAGAAAAGGCATGCATTTTTTCCCTAGGTATCATGTTTTTTCCACTTGACATTTATAAATGTGTGTAAGGAGAGGATGGAGATTTTTTTGCTCCTTTCTGACTTGGGAAGCTGTGAGGATTCTGTTAACAGCTGCCAACTCTGAAAGATAAGGATGAGAAAGTTGATACTGATGGAAATCCCGCTTCCCGTTCCTCCCGTGAATGCATGTCTGTGGACAATGCTGTCAAATACGAGGTAGTGATTTTGACAGATTGTGTTAGGGCATTTGTGTTCTGCTGTCTCTGAGTGGACTTTTATTGAACACAAAGTAAACGAATGGCTTCTGTCCTGCCCTTTCTTTGCCTTAAAACATGGTACCAAAGGTTTGAGTCTTTTCAGTACCAAGAAGTGCTTTTAAAGATTGTGTGCGTAAAGGCAAATAAGTCTCAAACTCAGATAACAGAAAATTACTATCTGAATTTACATGGTGAAATCACACATTTATCATATGGAGATAAGATCAGTGAGGTACTAAAGCACATTCAGTTTCATATATGAGTAAGTTTGCCTTTGCAGTAACATGTCACACAATTTTAGGTTATCAATAAGTGAATATTAGTCTCCCAACTTCCATAATGCTTTTGTCTTCAAATGAATATTAAGTCTGATCTTAAGTATTGGTACTGGTGCCTGGGGGAAGTAATGGTCTTTTATCTTCAATACAGCCCTGGTTAAGGGATGGCTGCTTTATTAGGGGTATTGTTCTCTTTCTTTGATCACAACTTTACAATCACAGAACTCAGTCTTTTGTTCCCTTTCTGTTTACCACTGATTCCTGTCTTTCCTAGAGTGAATACAAATATTTCCTGTAGTTGAATAAACAAAAAATAAATGGAGCTCTCACAGCTGACCCTTACCAAGTTCTTCATAGGATTTGAACAACCTGGGCATCTCTTGTTTTTACAGCGGAATTTTTCCTAAGGAGAGAACTTTAATTTTTTAAACACTCGGTTTCACTGTTACACCATACTTGATCCTTTTAATGGTTTAAGAAATGAATCTTCCCACTTGTTTCGCATTAAGCTGAAACTTAACTGTAATTTCTGACACCACGCCAGTGTGCCCTCCATCTCCAAAACACTATTAGATAAAACCTTGGCCTCACCTCCTTTGTTTCAGCCCGTAACCCAAACTGCTGCCAACTGCTGACATTAATGTTGTTGGGAAAAAAAGGAACAGTGAAAGCAATATAGAGATCCTTAAGAAAACATGCATACATAAGTTGTTTAAACTTGGAAGACTGCATGGGTTTATTTGCTCTGTGGAAGTAATAAGTACTGTACCTTCTTGTTCTATATTTTTCTTCTCTTTGTCAGGAAAATATTTATATGCACAAATTTTCCTTTTGTATCTCTTCTGTATCTCACAAAGAGACAGGCAAGGTATCAGTGGGTGCTCCCAGACTGGAAAAAGAAGGATCCACAGACTGGGGGATACCAGGGAGAACAAGCTAAGAGTAGTTCCTCATTATGCATCTCTATCCTTTTCATTGCTTTCAGATGATGAAAAGATTTCTCTTTCTCTTCTCGTATCTGCTTTCCCATCACCTCTCTAAGTTTAATGCCTTTGCACTAAAATGATCATTAAGGAAGAAACAGCAAAGGTATGATCTGCCTAGTTTTTCATCTTGTTCCACAGACCTTTTCCTTCTGCTGGTTCTGTAGGAGAGATGGAATTTTCTAAGATTTTTCTAAGCTTTACAGTGTGCTTTATGGTGCCCAGGGGGTGAGCCTCTACTGCTGTCTCATGGCATAATATAATATAAACCAGAGAAAGACAACAGGTTAGAAATAGAGAAGGCAGTGGCAGGAATAATGTATGAAATGCATACACCTTAGAGAAACTTATCTGACCAAACTGGCATATTTGTGCCATGAATTTATTTTTCCTTAATAAGAATAATTTTGGCACAAATGCAGTAGAAAATCTGATTGTTTCTCAGGTTTTCCAGCTAGTACTATTAATTAAGCATTGATGCAGACTTAAAAACCAACCTCTGCAGGGCAAAAAAGAAAAAAAGTTTTAATTTATTGTGATTCCCCTTGCTTCTATAGTGCATGCAATAGCAGGGCAGATGGACAGGAATCATCTGTGCAACCTTGTATTACACATATGCTGCTATGTGCTTGGGCAGGAATTCTGCCTCTGTGGACCAAACACAGGGACAGTGTAGATGGACAGGAATTCTGTGTCTGCAGACCACACGCACAGATGGTGCGGACAGACAGGAATGTAATGTCTGTGTGTTTGTATGAATCTTATGAGACAGGGCTGTTCTACGTGGATGTCAGCCCTAATAATTGGCCATACAAAGAAAATTCTTAGCATTAATTTAGATCAGGGCAGCAAAGCCCTGTTGGCTGTCAAAGGAAATGCCCTTTCAACTCTTCCCTCCATGATATGGGGAATTTTGCCTAGATTGAAAGATGAAAGTGAGGCCAAAAAAGTAATAGCATTGTTTTTCTTCTTCTATCTTTCATACACAACAGCTTTTTAAATTAATTTCAGAACATGCAAAATGATCTTAAAGGTTTGTAAATTATTTTTTTTCCATAAATGTTGCTATCAACACTGTTTATATCATGTAGACACAGACACATTCATGTATACACCCAGAGCTAGGTTCTGGGCTGTTACAGACAGTCTGTGTTGAGATGATACTGAGCAGCTCACATCGCTTTAGAATCTAGGAATTTGTATCTGTACATAACTATTTTTTTGCCAAGAACAGCATGCATAGAGGGGGTTTGCTATTAACAACTCTTTGAAGCTGCAGGCAAATGCAATTGAAGTGGTGAGTCAAATAACGGTGAAAATATGTAAGGCTAAAAGAGCTGTGGTTAAAACACTAGTATATACCTTCAAAAAATAAAAACATCTGGAAAAAAGAATACTTTTACTATATTTACTGTAAAAACACAGCCACAACAGACAAAGATTTGAAAACTCAAATTATATCAGCTAGGAAAGGTATAAGTACTTGAGCAGATGGCCTACAAATGATTTTGTCAAAGCAGGTGATAATGACTTAGGTTTTAAGATTTTACAGTAGGATGCATCTTCCATATAAAGTCCTAGGTGGGACTTTGCCAATCAGTTTTCATAAGTACCACTGCACTGAGAAAGATTCTGAATGAAACTAGTTGAAAGACTATGACACAGAAGCAGAGTGAGTAAGTCATTTGGAGTAATACAGGCAGCTGTGTTGAGCATAAGCAAGCGGGTTTCCTTTGGAAAGGAGAGCCAAATAGAAAAAATAATGAAGGAAAGAGGGATGAAGTTATATAGAAGAGAATAAAATGACCAGGGTGTGGAGATAAGCTGAAGTGAAAAGGGAAGGAGAAATTTCAAGTTATAATAAAACAGAAAGCCCCATTATCTATGTAAAACAAAACAAAACAAACAAACAAACAAAAACTTTCTTAGTTTTCAATAGAAATATTTGTTCTGTGCGATACTATGTAGGTAATTTAGAGTTTTTGCCTTCAGATATTTATAGATTTTGTAAGACAAACCTATCTCTGGTGCTTAACCTTGTTACTTAAATTGCTCAAGTTTAAAGTAATCACTTTTTTTATATCTTGGAATTAATTAGCATAATGAGACTATTTTTGATTTTTTTCCTTTGTAAGTTACATGTATCACCAACAGTTGTTAGAAATGTTTATGCTCTATGTATAAGCAAATTGTGCTTCACCTTATTTTTCTCACAGATGATAAAATGTAAAATGGGATTTTTAGCTTGGGCCCACAAACACACTATGAGGGGGAGGAAATGAGCAGGAGAAGTACAATCAGGAGTTCTCAGCAGTTTGAGTAATGAGGACCATGACAAAGAACGGTATTTCCTTTCACATTACTATAGAAGTAGCGTTTCATTTTTTTCTTGAAGTCAGTTGTCTTTAGTGGTGTGCATCAAAGTAAGTTAAAGAGACTGAATAAACTGTATACATTAAACATTCAGGAGACACATGAGCTAAACATGAGTCTCACTGCTCTTCATTTGAGAATTTGTAGCAATTTGGCCTCCCAGAGTCTTAAAGAAAAGGCATGGAGAGTAGCATCAGAAAACTACAGAACATGGAGAGTACATACAAACTATTACAACTTGAGCAAAACATACTAGCTTGGACCAGCTTTTATCTTAATGTCCTGCAAATCAGAGTTTAAATGACAGCACTATCCATTTGTTTATCCAATCTGTAGTCCCCACCAAGTAGCTTTTGAATTTATTGACCATTCCAACCAAATTTGATGGAAGGAAAGAAGTCTCAAAGATCGTGAAACTTACAGGAAATTAATTAACATCCACAGCTGGGTAGAAGAGAAAAAAGTCTAAAGAAGTGCCCCCACACAGGGAAAGGCAAGAAGAACTGCGCCGTGATGTATTTTGTTTGGCTATAGCATATGCATATGCCTGGGCATTCAGAACATACATACTTTCACACTGGTCCCAGTTGACTCTTGCCTGGAGACACCATGGGGGAGGAGGACTGGAGAAAGAGATTATTATAGGGCTGAAGGCCATGCTTAGAAGATGTAGAATACAAATCCAAAGCACGCAGATTTCATTAGCTAGCATAAAATGAGTAATAAAGTGGACTCCTATGCTCTTCAAGAGTAGCCATGCTGTCTGCAAAAGAAATCAGTTCTTAACTGATGAAAGAGGTAATGAGGACTACACAATAGATGAAGAATGGATGTAGCAGCGTGATTTAGCAACAACCAGTTGATGTTAAGCTGATCTAAATAAATGAGTCGATTTTTGCTTTCAGGGCATGTGGCAGCAGAGGCAACAGCTCATACTTTCTCTGGCAGGAAAGGCACAGTAAGGACCTTCTTTTCTGCTCTGGCATGGAGCTGAGATCAGACTTGCCCTGATAGACAGCACCATGGGGCAGGCTCGTAAAAAATACCTGCTTACTTTAAACCTAGAAAGTAGAGGTTGTATATGCTCACTGCTGGAAGATATATAGAACCAGTTCTCTGATTTTGTCCTAAGAATTAAAACAGCAGTTCATTTGGTTTGCTTGCTGTCTTCAGATCAATTTCAATAAATAATTTTGGGGGGCTGTGTAGGATGAGGGATCCAGTATTCTTTGGGGATATTGTCACAGGATGGCATTTGGCCTTTAGATCCTGCTTTAAAGTCACCTAGTCTGTATAAATTAGGTTTACAATATGATGGTAAATGGTCTTAGACTTCAGTCCTTGTTGACATGTCTTTAAGGCATAGCAAAACACACCTTACTGATCTTTCTGCCAAAGACCCTTATATGTAATGAAAAGATGCCAAAGAACAAAAATACGTTTTACTCCTGAGTAGTTAGCCATGAGATGAGAAGGGTTTTTTTATTATTATTATTTTATTCTTCTAGTTTTTTTATCTTTTAAATCTGTGTCTGGTAGATTCCAGGCCTTGTGAAACAAAGCCTGGAGAAAAGGAGGCTCAGGGGTGACCTTATTGCTCTCTACAGGTACCTTAAAGGAGGCTGTAGCGAGGTGGGGGTTGGTCTGTTCTCCCACGTGCCTGGTGACAGGACGAGGGGGAATGGGCTTAAGTTGCGCCAGGGGAGTTTTAGGTTGGTTGTTAGGAAGAACTTCTTTACTGAAAGGGTTGTGAGGCATTGGAACAGGCTGCCCAGGGAAGTGGTGGAGTCACCATCCCTGGAAGTCTTCAAAAGATGTTTAGATGTAAAGCTTAGCCATATGGTTTAGTGGAGGACTTTAGTGTTAGGTAGAGGTTGGACTCAATGATCTTGAGGTCTCTTCCAACCTAGAAATTCTGTGATTCTTTGTGATTCTGTGAAATACAAGAGAAGCAGTTATATTACCACTGTTCAGTCAGACCTAAACACAGCTTGATGTGTCTCTTAAAGAGAGTACAAGAGGGCTAAAAGAACAGATGGAATAATGCTCGTGTGGATATAACACAATAATGCATCCTAAGCACAAGGTCTGATTTGTGTTGTCAGTTGTACCACTGGTTTTCTCTATACCAGAGAGGATCCAGAGCAATAGGCTTCAGTGAACTTTGTCAGCAGGCAAACCTGTAGCTGGTTATTTGTTCATCTCCTAGGGAACTATTAAAGCTCCAAGAGACACATTACTGTACAAGGAAGGTTTCAGTTCAAAGATTGTTTTTTAAATCCGTCCACATATATCTGCATATGTCAAGCCTCAGAGAGGACTTCCTATACAAATGATCTCCATTAGTTTAGTTCAAAGTTTGAATATGAAGTTGAATATGAATTCTCCAGAACGAAGTTTCTCTGTAATTATGGCAGGTGGGGAGATGAACAGAAAAATGAAATAACTAAATAGAGAAATTAACTGAGCTGATAAAGTCATTCACTTTATAATGTAACATTGCTGTAACATTGCCAATAGTTGATGGAGAAGCCTTTATCTCAGGTAGAATCTGTGTTAAATCCTGTGGGATTTGAAAAACTCCTGTCAGCTGCATGGAGCACTTGCTCTTTGTCGCCATCGCTAAAACATAGATTCCGGGATGTACAGAATTTCAGTAATGAAAAGGTTTTTCATTTGCATTCAGATGAACATTGTGTTTGTTTGCTGCTAATACTGCAATTTCAGTTGCAAATATGAAACATAGCCAAAAGGAAAAACAAACCTTATTAATGACGTGTCTTTTAAACATTATAAATAAAAATGACAATTCAGCATGTACCATATCTTCACAGACCTGAAAAATGTCTCCTGGACCATTAAATATTATGAATGTAAAGGGCACATTCAATAAAACACTTGATGCAGTCTCTCAGAGACCCCATGCTCAAGGTGGATATTATGCCCAAGGTAGTTATGCACAGCATCACGTTGTAATGAGAGGTGAAGAGGGTTTGTTCTCATTGTTTCTGGCAGCCAGATTCCAGCAGGGAGATGGTTGGGTATTTGCAGAGAGTATGTCTCAGTGCGTGTTCTCAGAAAGGAAAAAAGGACTATCTGAAAGTCTTTGCAGGAGCATGATTTTCAGTTACTGGATTTGGCTAATGACCTAGAAAAATATATATATATTGCTACATTATTAATAGAGAAAAAGTTTTCAGACTGTTGCAGTTCTGTGTGTTTGCTCTCAGTGAAACATCCAGCTCTGAGAGCTGAATCATGATTCTATGAAAGAAATGGGATGACTCCTTTAACTCACTGACATACTCTCTCTACCGCATATCCATTTGTCACAAGTACAGTCATTATATTAATGTTTACTTAATGTGGGGCTTTTTTAAGCTCCACATTAAAGGATTAATAAAGCTTGTTTAGACTGGTTAGCAAAGCCAGAATTGCATTACTCAAGTATTTTACAAAAAATGAGGAAGCAGTCACTGATGTCATGGTTTCCACAGTGTCCCATGGTGGAGATTTGACAAGAACTCTTTGAGTAAGTTAATGCAATGTGAGTATGAAGCTGCCTAAATTAATATAGGGAATGCATAGCTTATGAGCTAGTATCTGATGTTTAGTAGAGGTCTTGTCCAGAGATACAGAAGTATGCTGTTCCTTCAAATAAAATTTGGTTTCAAAAGCTGGCCAGTGTCGTGGTTACCAGAACACTAGCTATCCCACTGAAATGCTTAAGAAAGCTTTGTATTCTCATTGCAATGTACAATGTAGTACAAGCTTTCAAATAAAACTATTCTCTAAAATATAAACAAAGTCTGAAAATAAAATTGTAGTTTTCAAATTTATGTGTGGAATTCCACTATAGAGAGCTTGTCAGTCCTGGGCAGCACTCCTCTAGGTTTTACCAGCAGGATATGTATCTGACTTTCCTACATTGTGGATCAGCTTGAGGTCTATTTTTTTCTCTTATAGTAATTTAGCTGTGATAAAATCTATTAATTTGGTCTTCAGGACACAGGTGCACAAACATGCTACTGGTGTAGCCTGCAATGAACATAAAATAGCTTACTCTTAGGAACCTGCAGGTGAGTTTGCCTGGAAGCAGTACATCCATGAAGTAGGAACATAATGATACTTAAACAAAATTCACCATGGCTACAGTTTTGGCAACTAAAATATTATACAAGTGCTGTTTGGAATGAAAGCTTTCAGGTGTTGGCTGCATTAGAACTGCTCTACTCCATGGTAATTTCCTTGTTTACCCAAACATTTATTGAATATAATGCACAGGCAGAAACAAACTGTATGATAACCAGAAAAAGTATGGGGAATATACAGTTAACAATAAGTGTGTAGTGCAGAACCACGAAACAACAGAAGAAAAGAGCATGTTTAAAAGCAGTGCTAATGCTGAGCATTCACATTTACTATTAAAAACAAGTTTATCTCATTTTTTCTCAGGTGCTTTTTCTTTTAAAATAACCACCTGTTATAGCAAGGAATAGGACAAGGGCTGAGGTTAAATAATGACTAGAAGCAGGAAGCGCATTAAGGATATGTGTATCAGAGAGGTGATAAAAGGACAGCAGAAGTTCTGGGGAAAAAAAAAAAAAGTGTGAGGGGGTGGCAGGCATGATCTGATTGTTTTCAGCATAGTCGTATATAATTAGAGAAAGCTTTTGTCATATGTTATGCCCTAGACCTGCAGTTCACTGTATGTGGCCCGCAAATCTCTTATGGCAAACTATCTGGCTTTCAGTTAGGAGCCTGAAATTGCACATTGGTTCTTCAGTAATTTTGAGGATTGACGCTAGTCTAAAGGGTTGTGGGACTGTTCTTTTGTGCAGTGATTACTGGGAGACTGAAGAGTGATTTCTAAGGTTCTGACGGGGAGTGTTTCGTGTGTGTGTGTGTGTGTTGTGTGTGTTTGTTGTTGTTTGGGGTTTTGGTGCTTTTTTCTTTTTGTTTGTTTGTTTTGTGACTGGAGGGGAAAGAATAAGTTTAGGAAATCCACTCTGTCGAAACAGAAAGAAACCTTCTGGAAAAAATCAAGAAACCTACTGAGTTTTGTGGGGTTTTGTCTCTTTTTTTCAATCTAGTGTTTCATCTTCACATGCATGAAGAAGGTACCTATAGTGGCAAATGATATGTTTTAAGCAAAATTTGGATCTGGCATCCAGTTCTTATCATCACTAGTTCTGATTACAAGCTCTGTAGGTTTTAGACAAATGTTCTCCTGACACAACTGATTTGTCTGCATTGCTCATTTATTTTCTCACAGGACACAGTGGTTAAACCACTTTGTTGTTCACATTTTTTACAGTGATGTAGAAATGTTTGCCCTAGGATCTGAGCCATGACCTCATAAGGTGGGAGAGGATTGTATAATAGCACAATGACACGCAGTTTAGGACTGCAGGATGTTGGAGTGGTTCCCCACAGTAAAGTAAATGGTTTGTTTTTAAATCATTACAACAGCCATATGCCAGTACTCTAGAAATTTCCATCCTTGTGAACATTTTTTTTTTTTTTTCTGGAGAGAAGCAATAGGAGAAAATTCAGTTCATGTATTTCCAGTTATTTTGAAATCTCCCAATTAGAAGTTCTTCAGTTAGCATTCAAGTCTAAAGCAGAAGCATTTTATTTCCATGTTTGACATAGAGAGAATTAGAAAATTGTTACATTATATTAGAAATATGTCTGCAACACTGCTTAGAACTTTAATGCTGGAAAATAACTTGTAGTATACACCAGGAAATAAACTTTTTTTCTTCCATTTCTGAATTTTTGCCTCATTCCAAGGATATATATGTGTCAATTAGTTCCTGTGGAGAAATCACAGTGCTGAATTTGTTGTTTTCTTGCCAAGATATTTGTATCAGACACATGCTCTCTTAGAATAACAGCCGAAACAGTAGAAGCTCAAGTTGGATTAAAGGAGCAACATAGAAAACTTCCTTCTAGGTGAACTGATTCTGTATGTTTGTCATTGGGGTGTTGGAAACATTGGTCTGGCTTAAATATTCAAATGGCTGTAATGGAGCTAAGCTACTAAATATTTGTGGAAAGAGGAAGTATTTTGGAACTGAGCTTTTTCCACTTTTGAAAACTCCAGCCTTGATAACTATAAAATTATTTGAAAATGAAAAGTCCAAATACTAAGAATTACAGCATAATTTAGATGGCAATGGACTTTTGCATACCGTCTAGTCCAACCACCTGCTCAAAGCATGTCTGATCAGAGCAGACTGCTCAAGACCTTGTCCGGTTGAGTTTTGAGAATCTGCAAGGATGGAGATGCCTGTTCTAGTGCTGGATAATCCTTGTTATGAAAAGGGTTTTCCTGATCTCTAACTAGAACCTTCTGTTTTCTAATTTGTATACACTGTCTCTTGTCCTGTCCCCTCCAGGAAGAATGTAGCTTTCCTCCTATCAAAATAATTGAGGAAGCCTCCTCTTTCTCAGGCTAAACCTGTCCAATTCTCTCAGCCTCATGTCATGCTTTCTGCTAAGTATTAACAGTAGGATATTCTACTTGAAGTTAAAAGTCAGGGGTATGCAACCTCTTAAATTCCACTTCAGAATTTTCTGTGAGCGATGTTGTGCTTCAGATGATTAGATCTGTATATTCTTTCATTCCTATATTGGCACTAAGACAGGTTTTTTTACATGCAAAAGCATAAAGCATGCTGCCTCTGTCTGGGAGTAGCTATTTTCTTTTGTCACAAAAGTTAATGTTTTGTACCAGTCTTCCGGTAAACTTCTGCTTCTTAACAGATCCGTTCACATACACATTGAAAGTCATGTGGAAAGTTATTATCAAAATGAAAAAAATCCAAAGAAAGGCAAAATCATTTAAAATCATTAGGTCTCCTTGCAGAGAAGAATTTATTAAATATCCAGTCTTAAATGTAATAAAATAATAAATATAGGGAATATACCTTGACAGTAAACTGGTTGTATTAATGTAGAACACTTCAAGTAATGATTTATGAATGATGAGTCAGACTTGGAATTCAAAACTTGTTTGACAAAACAGAGCAAACAATATAAAGATTTCGTGTGATTAAATTGCTTATTGCTTAAGCTCAGTTTGTTATTAGTTTTTGTTAAATTAATCCAAAATAAAATCAAATCCAGATTCAAGCCCTGGACCTTCTTTATAATGATCTGAATGCAGTCAATTAGAATCTACGTTCTCTAGCTTTGAGGCTCATTAAAATTATACTTTTCCATGAGAAATTCATTCAGTTATGAAGAGATTGAATCAACAACTGGCATTTTACAGTGAGCTTTGAGCTTTCATTTAAGACATTTAATTTTAGTAAATCTTTGATGATTTTAATATGTCTAGCTATACATAATTTACTATGTATCATATCTAACACAGGTCTGGCTAGCCTTTTTGGCTTTTTGTAATACAGGAATTTTACAAAGCTCAAAGTGGGGCTTCATCTACGTTATAAACTGGGAAATGCCATCTTTCCATTTGGGGTCTGCTCCAGATGTGAGAGCCCAGTGACAGTGGCAGCCAGACAACCTCAACTGAAGCAGCTGACACGAAGGCAGCAGTTCATATTGCAAGACCCAAGATCCGGCTGTCTTTTGAAATCTACTTGCAGAGCGTTATTTCTGTCTGAATGGTCCTTGTAAGCAATGTGTGTGTGTTTGTAGGTACCTGGGGACCTCCTTTCAGGATAGTTGTATACTAACAGGGCTTCATGTCGCTGACTTTTTCCTTTGCAGACAAAGCTAGGTAGTGTATTATCATGTTCATTGAAATTGCTTAACTAGAGTGGTAATGTTAAGGTAGTATTCAATTTATTTTACCTGTTTGTTTGTTTTTTTTTTAAACAATATATTGCCTAGAAATAAGGAGAACAGGAGAACCTTGTACTCAGTCAGTTGTCCTTGTACAAGGTGGAAGTGCCCCTTGAATTTTCATTTGTGTTTAAACTCATACAAAATGTATCTTCCATATATATAGTAGTCAATAATTCCATATGTATTTTATATTTTGTGATTAATATATATGTATATCTTCTGAATCTTGACATTTCCTGTGAAGTTGAAAAAAATCTAAGAAAAGTAAAGAAACTCATTTCAAATTTTGTTAATTCTTTGCTTGACTGTATGCAGTTTGTAATTTTATACATCTTTATTACATCACCTCTTCTTCCCAAAGACTAATTTATTAACTTCCTAACTTCCTCACAGGAAAGTTTTTTTTATTGTTCAGATTTTTCTGAGTAATCTCAGGATTTTTGTACTGTCTGGTATATTAACTGAAAATGGTTTTGCATATTTAGATTAAATGTTTTTTTCAGTAAATAGTCAATATTCAACTTTCCTACTATTATCACCTTGTTTACCTTTTTTTTAAGCCGACTTCTTTTTTTAAATTACTTAAGTACATCCAACTGATGTTTTAATTGTTTTTTTTTCTCCAAGCTGGTGTTTCAATCTTAATCCCAAGATTCTTTAACAAGTAATTGGTTTCTTTGTACACATATCTACAGCGCCAGTTTTATTAGGTGAAGGTCAGATGAGCCAGTTAATTGCAAAACTAACTTTGCCTCGTAGTAAACTAGTTTGAATGTGTTTCCTATTCGTATAGTAATACCTACTAATGTTTTGTGTGTATATTTGAATTTTTTTTTTACACGTGTGGATTTTGGATATACAGGATAGCCTAAGTAGCTTATGGTCCCTTTAGTCTCTATGACCACGTTAGGCTGAAATTCTTCTGTTTCTTGCATAGACTCAGAACCGTATGAAGCTGATGGCTGACAACTATGAGGACGACCACCTCAAATCCTCATCCCATTCCAACCAAACCAACCACAAGCCCTCCCCAGACCAGGTAAAGTGTCTCTCTTTTTCTCTTGTCAAGTAATTTTACTATGGTGGCTGATTATTTTGAGTTATATGTAATTTTCCCCAACATGCTTGCAGTATCTTGGAACAAAAATGGCATTCCACAGTGCAGTTATAAAGCAGAAACTGATGTTGCTGTTGTGCCGGCTTCCTTGAAAACTCCCAAAATGTGAACAAACAGTTCCTGGTACCAAGCTGTTATTAAGTGGGTGGAGAAGAGGGGGCAGACAATGAAAGAGAAGAAAGAAATGCTACTGTCTTAAAATGCAAGACTGGAGTCCTGTGTAGCATATTCAGATCTAATAACTCGGGTTTGCTGCTTGAATGTGTGGAGTGTCCAGGACTGTTTCTTGTCTTCAGTAGCAGGAAATCATGCTCCAGGATCAGCTTTCTGATCTATGCATTGCATATGAGCAGTTCCCTTCATTTCCCATGAGGAAATCCTGGCCTCTGTGCCAAATGAGCACAGACTACTCCCTCACAAACTCAATGGGCCATGAACTGAAGGAAAATCAATTTACCATCTCCAAGGCAGTGAGGAGCCTCTTGTGTCATTTACGAAGCACAGCCGTGTGTTTGATAACTATCAGAAAGATTATCTATCCCTTGGGTAGCACAGAGAATGCCAACGTAATTGCATATCCCATGTTGTAATCTCATCCATTCCAATTTAATTAAAATATTAGCGATCATTAATCACTGCCTTGACAAAATGAAGGAATGTTTGGCACTCCTCTTTGCCCTCTGGCTGAGCTAGAAATTGTTGAGAACTGAGGGAAGGCATCTCATTCTAGACCTTTAAGCACCAACCTTGTGAAATACAGAAATTGAGTAAGGTACTGAGTTATGAGGAAAATGGAGGGGTGGTATATATATATATATATATATATATTCACCTTGAAAAAAAACACAACACAAATAATTAATATTTCTCTTTATGTCTGTATCAGAAAATAGTAAGGGATGCAAAGGAAAGCAGAAAAATTCTCTTTTTCAAAGCAACTTCCTTCTGCATCTTGTAATACCCTCCTCTAAATGATAAAGAAAGAACTACAAATTGAGCATCTTTAACTTTCCTGAAATGTTTTTGGAAAATGTTGGTTTTAGCTCCTTCAGGAAAGTTGCAATTGTTAAGGCTACAAATTAAATTGCTTTCCTAACTGTGTTTTAGATGAAATATTAGAATATCTGTTGTTTCTGAATTGCAAGTGTGGAGTGAAATGAAGCCATTTCCACGGTGTAACTGTAGTACATGCTTGCAAGTGAAGGCAGTGTAGCATTGACAGATTAAATGAAAAGATTAAATATTTAAGGAAGTTCTTGCAAAGGCCTCAAAGACAGGGCAGCTGGAAGGAGAGGGCAGGAGGAGGGTCCAACTGTACTTTTCCTTTTGCATAGGGGCATTTTAAAAGTTAGCAAAGCCTACAAGAAAGCAAAGCAAGCTGTACCTCAAAGTGTAACTTTGAATATTGTGTAAGGAATTAAGACCACACTTTTTACTACTATATGTACTTACATATGTGCTTTAAATACTAACCAACTCTTTATTTCATTCCCACGCTGCTCTGGGGCTTTTCTCCCAATGTCACCTCTGCACCACTAGGATGAGGAGGAGGGTATTTGGGCATAACCAGTCAGATGCTCTTAGCTCAGCCATTTTGTTCAGAACGGTGAGAATCAACTTCTCTTGCCATTAGAAAAGTTTCCAACAGTCACTCTGCCATCTTGCTGCTGCGTGCATTGTGAAACCGGGGCGTACCCCTTCTCCCTTGCTTGCATAGTCTCTGCATGTGGGTGTTTCTTGTGTGTTTATTTGTCATTTGCGATTTTCTTCTTCTAATAATCATGTCATTGTTTCATGATGTTGTGGGGAAAACTTTCCCGGGCATGTAATTGAGTTTATATGCAAAGCAAACTCTTAGTACATATGAGAGAACAGGAAATGTCTCTCATAATTTATCATTAACTTCACGGAGGAAATGTTTTCAGTAAGATTCTTTTTCAAAGTAGTTTGCACTGTAGCCAAATCTATGTATGCTTTTTCGATTCTGGTTGGTAAAAAATTTGCTCAGAGATAATGTTCCTCCTGCAGATAATGTTCCTCCTAAAGGTTTTAAGCATGTTGAGATCTGCTGCTGAGATTGCTGCCATGCAGGCTGACCTAAATACTCACAAATATTTATCAGCTCAGAACAGATGATTCTTGATACTGACTCAGAATATAAATCGTCTGTAAATTTGAAGGTAAAGAGTAACATCCCCTTAAGCTTCCTCTCTTCCTCCCATATCTTCCATTCTTTCAAAAAAAAATGGGGAAGAAATTGGTAGCTCTTTGTCATTTAAACTGCGTTTTGTTTCCCTATATCTGCCCCTATACTTTTATCTTTTCTGCTGTCAAATTGTCTCTGCAAAAAAAACAACACACATTTCCGGAACAGAAGGCAGTGCACAGGACAGAGACATTTTCTAGCAAAGAAGAAAACATGCTTTCCTGTCCAGGAGCCTTGAGATTCAGAGCTGCAAAGATCAAATATGGATTATAAGGCTACAGTGCATAGAATTAATTTAAGCCTTGTAGTATCAATTTTAAAGCAAAATAAATTTATTTAACTACTTAAAGTATTTTAAAGGATTGAGAAGTGATGATATTAGTTTAAAAAATTATATGGAACTTTTTCATGTATCCTTAAGAAAAAATATTCCACATGAGTTTCTTTGTAGCTTTTCTCAGAATTTGATTTTTCCATATCAATTATTTGTAAGAAAATTCTTCTGAAAAACTCTGTGGAAATTATTACTTTAAAACAGATTTGTAAAAAATAAAAAGAAAAAAGAAAGAAAGAACAAGTTACTCTCATCTCTTCACACTTGCTCAATTAACTGCAGGGTTATATGTCTGTCTGACTATAGATCAGATATGTCTTTTCAAGTCAACCATCTGAAAATTTAATCCAACTGTGGCATTGTCAAACTTGAATTTCATGCCTTGGGGTTTGAAGTGAGAAAATCTCTTAGTGAAAAAAACTATGCTTCATTAATCTAGACTCATTGTTGATTTTGCGTTCTTTTTGAATCACTGCTCTTGTAATGGTTACGTGTTAGTATATGATGCTAAAGGTTTTAGAGAGAATGCTTGTAAAGTTTTGCTGAAGCATGGCAATTAAACAGGAATGATCAGGTAAGAAAACGATGAAAAGAAAGAAGACACTTGCAATCAAGGTAGGGATTATTCTGATTTTCATTCCAGAGCAAAAATGAAGATTATATAACAAACACTGATAGAAAGATCTTTCTCTTTTTTTCTCCCATCTACTGATTCATCTATGAATGTACCTGTGCTAAGAGAATGACTTCTTAGTTTACTGAATTAATAGGTGCTCCTCATACCAATTAAATATGTTATATGCTTTTGCTTTGTACTTGAGGCATTTTCCTTAGCTTCCACATTATGACAGCAGAGCAAGGAAAGCGTGTTACAGAATATCCTAGTGAAAATAATGAGGCACCCAGCATCCTCACCTAACAGGCATCCCATCTGAGAAACACGTCAGTCTCAAGTCTGTCTTGCATACATCAACAGAGAAAAGCTTAAAGCCGATTGATGCCTCCCAAGCCTGTTATTCCTAACAAAGTACATGTTTTTATTATGATATTCCACGTACATTCAGAGAAAAACTCCTCCTTCCCTTTGTAAAGAGAAGATTTTAAGCCATGAAGTACTTAAATCTTCATGTGTTAAATGGAATGTATATGTTACAATGACTTTCAAATAGTGCCTAATACTGTAAGACTTGGAGATAATTTTATTTTTGCAAGATTCCTTTAGGTCTGAAGATGCAATCTTCTCTGGTCAATACTGAAGATAATGGAATTCACCAAAATATGTACAGTAACAAACTACATTATTTATATATATATATTACAAAAGGCCTTTTCCCTTCTAAATTCTGGAATTGACTGAAAATGTTAATGCTAAAATGACAGCACTATCAGATACAGTTCCACTGAAATGCAGTATTACTTCTAAACATATGCGCCCTACCTGTAGTTTTATAGAATGGTAATTTACAGTTCAGTGTAAATACCAGCCTTTTTCTGTAGGACAGATTCTCTCATTTCCTTTCTGTCTGAATTTCTCATGACTCCTTTTATTCCCCAGATGGAGCTCTATGCTTCTCTATATCCAAGCATATTCAAATGTGCTTTCTCATGAGGGTACCCCTTTGTCTTTCTCAAATACTAAAATGGTCTGGCCAATGGCTTAATCAGTTATTACTTTTATCAAAATTAAAAGGGATTTAAACTTTATGATATCAAATACATATTAACGATATGTATGTATGCATGTGTATATTCTTGTAAACATGTGCCGTGCATATGCTATATTTGGGAAAGAAGCAGCAGAGCTTCCATACATAAATTTCTCAAGCTGCTCTACTCATCTAGCTTTCTTGCTAAGTACAGCCATGCTATCTACTATGTGAGAAAGTGTGAGCATGGTTCAGAAATCTGCTTGTGTTAACTCTGCACATCAGAAAGAAGAACTGATTTTGTTGGATGGCTGTTGTGGGTATAGGATAACATAAAAGCTGTCAGAAGAGTGAAAGGCAATCAGAATGAAGGACACATGGAAAAGCAAGGATAAGTTAAAAGTGCTAAGAGTAAGAATACAGAAAGAGCAAAAGTGAAACTTTGAGAACTGAGACATTTATTCCAGTTTATAATTTATACATACTATGTCTGTGTTTTTGAGCGTGCATGCCGTTATATAGCATTCCTCTTCCCATATTCCATGGCTCTGGCTTGCAGTAGAAGTTGGAACCTAAGAGATGCCATCACCATACAATTTTGGAACTCATTCTGTGGAAGCATTTTCTAATAATGATTGCCAAAAAAATCTGAAGTCACGGATATGCCTGCTAAGGAGCAAAACATTTGGCTTTGCTGTGCTTGAATTCCAGGAACAAAATTTGAAAATTAATTTCATGCTTATTAAAGTAACAGCGTAATAGCCAAAGAGCTAGCATTAAACTAGAGCACATAAAATTTTCTTTTTCAAGATGATGAAAATATTAGAACATTACTATTACTGTAAGAAAAAAAAATTTTTTTGCAAGACAAAAGACCTCTTTTTGTGATGTTTTTCTAATACTTGAGTTTCACAAATTTTAACACAGAAACAATAAGTACTGTGAGTTGACTCCTGAAGACATTAGCATAATTTAACACATCTTTTTAAGATTTCAGAGTTAATGTCTGTGGTGGAAAGAGGAGGGTGACAGAACAGGAAAATATTTAAATTGTTTTTGAGAACTGAAAAACAGTCAACTCAAGTAAATTTTATAGATTTCTTTTCAAAAAATGCAAATTATAATGGTGACATCAACAGATTACGTATGTATTGCGTAGCAAAGGCTATATTTTTAATTTTGTAATTGGCTTTGCTTAAGGTTTCCCTGTAGACAAGAGTCATCCAAACTTAAGAACTGGGAAAAAAAAAAAAAGAAGTCATCAATATGTTTAATGGGCTCCTCAGTAGAGGAGGGACATGGAACTACTGGAGCAAGTCCAGAGGAGGGCTACTAAGATGGTTAGAGGACTGGAGCACCTGTTGTACAAGGACAGGCTGAGAGAACTGGGCCTGTTCAGCCTGGAAAAGAGAAGACTGAGGGGAGACCTCACCAATGTGTATAAATATCTGAGAGGAATGTGTCAAGAGGATGGAGCTGGTCTCTTTTCAGTTGTGCCCAGCAACAGGACGAGAGGCAATGGGCACAGACTGAAGTACAGGAGGTTCCAGCTGAATATGAGAGGGCAATTCTTTACTGTGAGAGTGACAGCACTGGAACAGGTTGCCCAGAGAGGTTGTGGAGTCTCCTTATCTGGAGATACTCAAAACCAGCCTGGATGCCACCCTGCGCAATGTGCTCTAGGTGATCCTGCTCAGCAGGGGGTTTGGACTAGATGATCTTCAGAGGTTCCTTCCAACCTTGGCCATTCTGTGATTTTGTGAAACGAATTGTTTGATTTTTTTTTAAGGTATAGTTTCTCATCATTAGATTATAATATTCTAAAGGACATCTCTTGTGAATAAATTGTTTCCAAAAACAGTCTTATACTAAATAGACATTTGTGACTATTCAAGGGTAATGTAGCTTGAATGACCTTTCTGTGTTCCTTCTGTTGGGATAAAGGTATTAAAAAGTCTTGAGGTGAAAACAATAGAAAGAGTTATGCTCCCAGAGAAGTTGATACAAGCAGATGCAGACAAAAACAACAACTGAATGCTCAAGCTTGTAAGCCATGTTTCTGGTGTCTGAAGACCAATTTTCTCTCACCCTCAGGAATGCCCCAGATGAACATTCATGATTTCCTTTTTCTTTCTTTTGAGGGGGTATTTATTTATTTCCATCTGACAGCTGAAAGGAAATGCATAAGCATGGGCACCTAGTCAGTCAGCACACCTAGCTATTCATACAGATTTAGAGGATGATGGCAGAAGTAGGAGACAAATGACAGTAGTCTGAAGAGCTGTGGCTAGTATGATGGTAGAGTAAGAGGGACAGAAGTAATGATATTGAGGGAGATAGGATAGGACATCTCAGGACTTAATGCAACCCTTACCACAGTTGCTAACACCCATGAACTTCTTATTGAGAACACTGCAGAAGAAAAAGTGCCTGTACTTTGAGAAGCTTGAGAGGAATACTCATTTTTTTCATGCACTCTTTGGTGCTTGAATAAATATACTGATTTCCTTCAGCAAAGGATATATCTTATTCATGATGAGATCCATTTTCAGATGATTACATGGACATTCATTCACTGCATAAATGTGATCTTTCTCTCAACATGAAGCACATTTTATGCTTGCAGAATGTAGAGGGCTGCTCATCCTACTGTCACAATTCTTTTAGGTTCTCAGTCTTGTCACTTACTACACTGTGAGCTAATAAACTTCTCTGCAGATGCTTTTTAAATAAATTTATTTTCAGTATGGTCTTTTTAATTGTTAGGTCAAAAAAATCAAGCTTTCATGCCTGACTCATATTACAACATACTTTACTGGATGCGGTACTAGACCACGATTCAGAAGATAAATTCTTTCCTGGCATTGTCTCCCACCACTCGCTTCTTTTCTTTCTCTCTGTCTCAAATTCTGTAATCGTAAAATGAGCTGAAGTTTTTGTGAAGTGTAAGTTCTGCTTGGGAAAAGTGCTACATAAGTGCTAGGTAATATTATTACACAACGTCCTAAAACTGTGTTGTTACAGTGGTATAATGGTGATTCTGATACCTCATTTTGAATTTGTTCCCAAAATTGTGTTAGATTTGTGTTCAACTTGATTTATTAATTATTTTATTTTTCTTTCCAAGATCCTATTCCTTCACAAAAAAAGGGATAATAACCCATTAACCCATGTGTTAAATATTTGAAGGAGCTCCAATTATAGCATACTGAACAAAGCTCTTTAGACAGCTCTCTCCCTTTTCATTGTCATCTTTTGTTTTCCGAAGGGTTATTTCTTCCTCCATAAAAATCTACAAATTAATTGTGTGGTGTATCTGTATTATATCTGTTATAGTTCTTTCATATGTGTAAAATCACTGTGAAAGAATGTGCCTTGCCTTAGAGACATTCACTGTGCAAAATTTGAAGGCGGCTACATGAAATAATCTTACTTTATTTAAACATTATCGCTTGGCCTGACTGAGAGATAAGATGCCAGATTTGTTTTGTCATACTGTAACAGTCAGGACTCCTCACTCCCACTTTCCAGATGGGCTAAACTTGTAGCAGTAAGAACCCTGGTGCGATGCACTCCAATAAGATGATGTAACTAATTAATCCTTACAAGGGTAGCACTTTGAATACAGTTGTCCTGGTTAATCACAGGACCTGCCTTCCATCCCTGCTTTTCTGGAGTCCTGTTTATGTGGGCGTCATTGTTAATTATGAAACTGAAAGACTTCTCTGCCATCAAGCTCAGGCAAGGAGGCACAAGGAGGGTGCATAGACTGACAGCTGTTCACTCAAGAAGTACAGTTCAAAATCAAAATGTTTGATTTACCTATCAAACAGTTATCTATTCTTTTCAAGACTTTTCAAGCATTTTGACTGTAATGACTGAATAATGAAAAGCCTTTTGCAGTGACTTTCTTATTTCAGTGTAAGTAACAATCCCATCTCGTTGGAGTGACCAATTTAAGAGAGAGTGATATCAACCTTAGTATTTTGTTATATGATTAATGTTCTGTCATCCCAGTTTGGAAACCATTCCTTTCCACCTTCTCTCTTATTCTGTTCCTGTACTGGCATGCAATCTTTTAGCCAGTAAATAGAGTATTGTTAGACTGGGATGGGCCAGCCTGAGAAGAATGCTATCCTTAAAAAGGCATTAAGTTCTGCTCCCAGTCCTTTCCCTGGGAACAGTTCTTTTGTTAGCTTGGTTTTTTAACTATACTATTTTGCTATCTTAGTAACTATTTTATATTGGAAGAATATATTCTCTGTCCAATAATGTTTTATCTACCAGCACAAAAGAATTGATCTTGATACACTGTTAGTCTTCTTTCTGATCCCAGAAAGATAAGGCTAAGATTTCCAGATGGAATTTTGTAATCTGCAGTTCTGGGATGAATTAAGCACTCACAACAGAGGTGTAACTGGATTGTATCACTGTCTTCCTATTATTCTTACAGATCAAAGTAGAACACAAATAGATACTTATATTCTAAAACATTCAAAACAGATGGCTGGTTTCTTTTTGTAGAGATTTGAGCTTTTCAGCAAAACAATTGCAAAGAGGCTATCATTCATATCTACCAAATCAGATTATTCCAGGTCTGTGTCTTATTTTCTTTTCTGATTTACAGCTCAATATGTTCTTCTACTCACAGCTTGTTCTTTGTAGCAAGTAAGAATTCTATACTCAAACATTTTTATTTGTTTCTGGCTGCTTCCAGGAGAGCGTTGTCACTTACAGACTTTTTTGATAGTCTGTACTATCTCCCAATTACTTAGTCATTTAGATTTCTTATAGCCTTCATCCACATGCCAGTGTGCAACCATGGAGGAAGCTTCTGCTCACTGTGAGTATGCTGTTGGTAGCATAAAGGAGAGTGAAGTTGAGCTCTGGCACTCATAGACGGGATAGAGACAGGAGTGGAGTAGCTGCAGCCAGCCGGGGTGTGCCAGTGCAGTTTGGAGAAAAGAAATGAGGGAGGATGAACAGCATTAGAGTAGAGAAAGAACCAAGCCCAAACCTGCTTTCCAATTTATTAACTATGAAAACAAGCTTGAGAGAAATATGACTAAAATAAAAACTGATAAGGGCATGTAGCCAACCTAGACGCTATATTTTCCTGGCTGGTGAAGTTTGTAATTACTGACAGAGATGCCAGGTTCCAACTCATAGTAGTCTCACCACAGGCAATCCAACTACATCTGTTAATTTAATGCAACTTATAGAGAAGAATTTATATAGATATTTATATGTGTATATTTATATTTATTGATGGAAATTTGCATTTGAATGGAGAGCAAAGAATTCCACAAGGAAATCTTGATGACAGACAAACCAGGCAGACTGTGACTTCATGTGGCTTTGCTTTGAAAGTGTCATGTAGCAGGTAGAGAGCTGAAACAACTGAATGAAGACTCAGTGTTAGAGAGGGACAAGACGAAGATTCGTATCACCCATGAACAGGGAGGTTATAGTTCATCTGAACAGGAAGAGCACTGATTGTGTTCTCTGGTAGACTACTTAAGAAATGCCTTCTGTTTTCCATTAACAATGTATCAGACAGCAGGGAGACGAAAGAATGCAGTCCCTGATACATAAGCATTCACATGGACAGATTCTCCCAGTATATGTGATAAAATTTTCGGCTTTCAAACAAAAGCATTTTAGCTGCTGTTTCCTTTTATCTCTTGTAATAGGAAGAAGTAATAGACAAACTACAGCATAGCAAGGAATATATGTGCTTTCTTGTTCACTCTTAATAAGAGAATGAGTGCTAGAAAATTTTAACAGATTAAAAATACAAGCAGGTTGATGTTACATATTCTCAAGTTGCAATATTCTTGTGATGAAGGAATCTGAATAAAATGTGTTCTGTGAAATCAAAACTTTCACTTCCTTAATTGCATCTTCAGAAGTTTGATCAAGAGGATGCTTTTTTAAGTCCACGGTTTCATTGTACAAGCTGTGAGCACTTTGCTTGTTGAACCATTTTCATTTGCTACAGGAATACTTCTTTTTTTTTCTTGATGATATCCTAATTTTCAGTATCCCAAGTTTGACTACCCAGTTTCACAGCTTTCTGTAATCAATTTTATTATTGAAAATTTTATTATTGAAAATTTTCACCTGGTAACTATCAAAACTTATAGGAATGACACTCTCAAATTAAGTGGATATTGACATATTAAAAAGCAGTGGAAGATGTTAGATTCTCTGTAGACCTTACTCTGCTTTGTTCCACCTGTTTTTGGGAGAGTTAAGTTGCTGGGTTGATAGATTCCCAAGAGATTTTGAAAACAAAAGAAAACTTAGACAAATAAATACAACATTTGAGTTTGCATGTTCTGATCTCATCTTGCAATTAAGTCACAAATTTCTGTCCTTTGACTCAACTAGGAAAGAGACATAT
Organism: Aythya fuligula; assembly: GCF_009819795.1. Lineage (NCBI taxonomy): Eukaryota > Metazoa > Chordata > Aves > Anseriformes > Anatidae > Aythya > Aythya fuligula. The sequence goes on from NC_045559.1 coordinate 64,595,690, forward strand.
GGGCTGTTACAGAAGAAAGAGATGCCATGTGTGCATAGAGCAGTTAGTTATATTTAGTGGGTGAGGATTTCGGTGAATGCTCTTGCTTTTGAAAGCAAGGGACTGGTGAAACAGGTAAAATTCAAGCTGGAGTCGCCGTATGTAGAGAAACCTTTCAGCTCTGCTGAAGTACCCCCTTGCTGAACTTTAGTATTTCCCAATGTGCCAATTATAAGCTTCACACAGTCCTGCCAGTGTATTTCAGTTCTGATCTCTAGTAGTCCCTGCTATTCCGCACATGGTTCCCCACAAAATTTTGCTTCACAGCCCATGTAAGCAAAAGTTGCCAGTGTTATGAAAAAGCACTTCTGGATTTGTTATGTAGAAAAATATTTTCGAAATATTTTTTCAGTGCTTTAGGAATCCTACCAACCCACTGCAATTATTTGATTCACCTACATTATGGCAAAAAAGATTTTACTTAAATGAGAGAACAAAAATCTACTTTCCCTGTTTTGTGCTTTTTCTATTCTTCTGGTCTGGATTTTTCCCAAGATGAAGAGAGTGAACTCTGGAAATCATTAATCCATGGGATTTGTTCATGGTGTATAAAAATTTCAGAAAGAATTTGCTTTATAAAAATGACTTCCTAATTGATTCTGTCAGAAATGAACTGAGTAAGACAGCTCTGTCAAAATAGCCAGAATCTCTTTCACCTCCTCACGCATGTTGTTTTGTTTTGTTTTATGAGGAGAAAATGATGAAGGTTAGATTTAAATCCATTTTTGTCTCTAAAACAAATCTAAAGAAAACTGAGCCTGTCCTTGAGCCTTTGTATTGTGGTCTCTTGAAGAAACCAAGTATCTCTGTACAGCAGTGAACTGAGCTGAACTGAACTGAGGTCAGGCAGAGTCTTTTTGAGAACTTTCTTCTGTTTCCATTTAAAATAATGAAGGGAAGACATCAGTGATAAATTGTTCTGAATTTGGGAAAGCTTTGCACTTTCTGAGCCAAATTCATGCCTCATAAAACTCCACTGCATTCAATGGTTGCACGATGATCATAGTTGAACCCTTGCATTTGTTGCCAAACAAACACAAATGGTTTGAGCAGAGAAAAGGCATAATTCAATTTGCCATGCAAATACTTCCAGACTGTATCATTCTGTTTCTTAGTTTATTTCCATATCTTACAATACGAGAAATTTTGCTATATTGGCAAAATTTTCTTTTATGATGATATCTGTAACAAAACCCAGATACAGGAGACTTTTTTTTCTTTAGGCATCTGAGGGCCCACTATGATCTGTTCCATCTTTTGTTGGCTTTTTCAGGTCCTCCTTGGAATAATTTCTTTTTAACAAATCAAGTCTCTATTTACTGAGACTTCAAGCCCATCTCCTGTGTAACGGTAGTTTGAGAAGTACATGTAAGTTTTGTTGGGCAGTGTCTGTAAGCAACGAAGGCTAAAAACTGGAGCTGAAAATAATTTGCTGTGCTTGCATGATAAATGTGCTAGATAAGAGATAAAGGGCTACCTGATTTAACTTGATTCTTTTCAAAGCCTATTTGCTATATCCAGTCTGAAGTTTTTAAGGTGTCATCGTTGTCATTGGTTTTGTGCCTTTGCAGAATCTACAAAGTACAGTCAAGGTCCACAGACCAGGCTAGCAAGCTAGAGCATTACTCAAACCGGTTAATTCCTTGGAAACTTCCTGATTCCTTCCATGCACACTTCTTTCAAACACTTTTGCAAATCTAGTTATATTTTGATCTCACTTTATTTACTTTGACCCTGAGATTATTTATCAGTTCCATTTTATTTTCTTCATTTTCTTCTTGGTATAGCTGTTCTTCAGAGATTCTCTCAAATATTTATGGGTAAGTGGAGAAAAGTTTACTGGATTATTTGGTTGCAAAATGAAGACCACATATGTATATTACTCTGCCTTGTTGCATTCTGTAGTGAATACAAATGCATGCAACATTACGTTGCAAGCAGCATAGGCAAGCTAATGACAGCAGTCATGCCAATGCCAAGTTTATGCATGGTACTCTGTATTAGCACTGCTGTGTCAAGATGTTACTTTCTTCTTTTTGTTTGCCCAGAGGATTCAGAGGTATGTTTCTGTAAGAAAAAGGATTACGGCTGTTGATCCATATGCATGATTCTGAGGGGTAAGGAGGTTCTGTAAGCAACTAACTTTTTTCTAGATCAACTGATGCAAATGGAAAAACAGACTGGACACATAAAAGACTTCCTTCCACTCCAAATGGGGAGCTGCAGATTTATTGCAAAGTAGAAATTTAAAACATATTCTCTGAAGTTAACTAACTAAAGTTAATTAGTTAGTTCTGGCAAAGAAAAGTGGTTGCTTCCTTTGGAGAAGAAGGGAATTCTAGCAGGGAGAAAGGTGACTGGGTCATTAGTCCTTTTGCCTGGAGAACCAGTAATTTAAAGCTGGTGGTTGTGGTGACTGAGTCCTATTACATGTTGATTAAAACCATACTTTACTCTGCAGACATTTACGGATAGTCAATATCGCATTTGTCTCAGTTCGACACTGCTGCACTTATACCACCCATTCACTGGCTTTCTTTCTCATATAACTACCTACGTGTTTTTGCATATTTACATTAGACACTGTTCAGACAAACTTTTAGACACAACAGTCTCTGTATCTAAGGTGTATTCATCTTTCACAATAAGCGTGACTAAACATTTAGATAAGTCTTTCCAGCCAGATTCGGTTACTAGTACCTTTTCTTATCTATGCAGTGCATATATGAATTTAAATGCAGGCTTTTATCATAAAATCTTTTAAATACAGTTGCCTATATTTAAGCTGACCATTGTACAGCAACAGCAGAACTACAGTTGAAGAAGCAGTATTAATTTTATTCTAAAGCGTATTTTTGTCATAATGGCTTGCAGAGCTACAAATAGACTCCTATTTGTCATGCTCAAAGGTTTTTTTGTGTGTGTGAAATCTCAGAAAAGACTGGGCATGTTGTTTCCAAGTTGGATTTGTTTGGAAACACCTTCCCAAATGTCTGTTCTGTTGGTAGAAGAGATGCTTTGGTTTTGTATCAGAAATTTGTTAAGGCATTTTGTGTCTCCACTTCAGCATTGTAGTGACTGCTTTTTTTAGTGAAATGAACTTTCACACGTAGCTGGCTATTTGCAATATTCAGAACTAGGTGGTACATTAAACAGACTTCATTCCATGCTTTGATGAGGATGGTCCAAACGTATCAGTGCAACTAATGAAGATTGGCTGCTTCAGAAGAGATTCCTGGGCTTGGCCTGTCTCCCCATTGTTTTCTTAGAAAGCTCTACAGCTCTGAGCTGAACATGGGAGCATGATGTGGTTTATGCGTCCAGTACTGCCCTGCCTTTCCACTTAGCAAGTGCTCTTACACCCTCTTGAGATAAGACAGTGGCAGCTCTGCTGCGTGGGAAGCACGGTGCCTTTTGCTAAGTGTCTAGTTCAAAGTAGATACGGCAGGAACGCAAATAGAAGGGCATTTCCTACTTGACTGGCAGGGTTTAATGGATCCCAAGTGAGAGAAATGATTGCTCTGTGAACAGCTTTGGGAGCGCTGCTAGTTAAGAACTTTCACACGCCTCATTTGGCCTATCTTCAGAAAGGGAGAAACGTGCTGCTCAAGGTAAGGGGGAAGGGTACAGAAAGAACATCCCCAAGCAATCAAATTCAACTCTTATATTAAAGTCTTCCATCACTACTTGCCAGATAGCTCTGCTTTCTCTTTATCACAAAGAACAGTCAGGAAGGTTGGCAAGTCCAGGTCTTTACAGAGTGGAATTTGCACATCGGATGGATATTTGATAGAATGTGTTATCTGTAAGAGAATGCGAGGCACCTACTGTGTTGATTGGTCAGCTTTATTAGACATTGACGACTTATTTTCCACATTTTAATGAAACAATATTTTTTCAGGGTATGATCTCCCATCATTCTCCCCCCTGTGGAGAAACGGTATAGTAAGGAAAGACATCAGTTAAATTAGAAATGTCACAGGGTTTTTTTTTTACACCTGTATAGGCAGTGCACTTTCAGATCATAATCCACATGATCCACATTATAAGAAACTGAGATAGGTAATGTAAATTCACCAAGCAACCAAAGCTGATGGGTGCAATTGGTTAAAGAACATTGTACTTGGTGATGGAAGTGAAGTGTGACTGTGCTGATGTTACTAAAATATCCCTTCCTACTGCCCTCTACAAGAGAACAGTATTCTGCCCTGCAGCAGTTTGCAGTCTTGATACACCAAACCATATTTTTATACGTGTTCATATCTGTAAACAGATGTTGCCCCGAGGCCACACATAGTGGTAAGGTTTATAACAGGGCATGCGAGCTTACTCTCTTTGCAGGTTTCTTGTCTGTCCCTTCAGCCTGGCTGCTGCTGGCTTGTCTTCGCTGCCGCCACCCTGATGTTCTGCTGTCGGCTGTCAAGCGCAGCTGGCTCTCTGTGGGACAAGGAGTTTGACATTAGTTAGCTGCTTAGCCACCGCTCTCAGATCCTCTCACTCTACAGAAATTAATCCATGTAAAACAGTGTTAGAAACAAAATAAGTGAGCCCTGACAGCCTTATTAAAAGGGCTCAAAGCCAGGGTCTTTGTTGAAAGTGGTGCCAGCACCCTGTTTCTGTTGACTCAGAGATTATCTCACTCCTTATTCATTAGTGGGGTCAGAGGTGTCCTACTGAAAAGATATCCCAAGCCTGTTAGCAGAGAGCAGGTGCAGCCTCTGCCTGGGAACACAAAGACAAGTTGCCAGCACTGTAGCAAGGCTTTCCAACTCTTGTAGCTGGTGCGCATCAGTGCTTATAGCTTCAACACCTCATTTTATGGAGTGGAGGCACAGTGCCTGGTTCTTCTTTAATTTTTGATCAGCTGCAAACCTTAGAGTCAAAGCTTTGTATACTGCACTTTTGAATATATGCCCATGAATACCTAGAACAATATGAAATAGTTTGGGTGGGGATATAGTGAGGGTTTCCACATATGTATTTATCCATTTGAACTCTATTTTTTAGTAAAGCAAATGAAAAATGGCTCTTCTGATAATTTTTGTGGGAACTGGATGATGCCAGGGCTTGCAATGAGCATTCAGATTAGGTAATGTATAATGAAATAAAATAGTACTTATTAGAGTTCTTTGATTTTATGTTTTTAGTCTGTTGTGTAGAATCTGGCTTGCAATAGTAATTGAAAGTCATCACCTTTTCAAAACTAATAGAAGACTTTCTGTTTAAGATACATCTCTCCGTTTTCTACCATAGAGAGATGTTCATCTTTGAAACCAGCAACTTGACATCATTGGAAATTTCACTCTTTGGAACATGTTTAATGCATACTTATGTAATAGTGAAATGGTTGTTTTTAAAATGAGGGAGAATCTCAATTGCACTTGCTTTTACTGTTGACAGGCACCTTTAATCCAAAAAAATATATTTTCTTTAAAGAAGGGAGTGGAAATAGCTGACTGAGTGCTGCTGGATAATCAATAGACTTAATCCATTTAATTCATACTGTTTCATTTTTCACCCCATATCATCATTATTTCATATATCAATAAGATGGCTGTCATCTTTCTCTGCTCCTGATGTCCTTCATTTCTTTCTGCCTCAGTGCTGGATGGTTATGCGACTATATGATAGGAATACTGTGGGGAGGGAGAGTGTTCAGGTTTCTTTCAGTATAAAGCTGAACAAGTATGTAACCTTGCCCTTGATCTTTTCCTTCATCATTGCTTGTGTCTCAGACAGTTCTTGACTTCTTCTGTTCTCTTATTTCAGACAATTCAGCCCCTCTTAGAACTCGATCAGAATCGCAGCAAGTTGAAGTTATACATTGGACATCTGACAGCCCTCTGCCATGACCGTGACCCCCTGATTCTGCGTGGACTCACCCCACCTGCTTCCTACCACCTGGATGATGACCGGACAGCTTGGGAGAAAGAGCTGCAGAATATGTCCCAGGAGCAGGTGAGTTTGTCATCTGAAGATCTGAACAAAAGCCTGAAATGTTGGTGTAGGTCTTAGTGATGCACCACATCAAAACGTGAAATCATTCCTTAAGTCATGAAAACAGGTAGCAAAGACCCACTGTTCGGTTGGAGGAAGGAGCCAATGCTTTTTGAAATTGCCTTTAATATTTATTGTGGAATTTTATTTGCCTTTTTTCCCTGTTTGAGGACATATATTTACACACAAGGGAAATCTAACCCACCAACACAAGATACCACTTTTGCCATGTTTTACCTGTTAACAGATTTTCGCTGTACTTTATAACTTAACATAGTGATAGGGATCTTAAATCTTTTTTAGAGGACATTAATCATTTATATTTTAATTGGCACATTTTTATGAGTCACACACTTTACGTAAATATAACCAGTGTTACCATCTGCAGTAGTATGTTCTATCAATACTTTTTTGTATTACCACCTTGCCCAGATACCTGAATTGAGATTTGGACCCATTGTGCTAAGTGCAACCCACCCATGCACATGTGAACACACACATATACATACACATAGAGTGATTTCAGAAATCCAACACTGTATTTCCAGAAGTTTTGGAATACTGAACTGAAAGGGTTTAATAACAGCTTCTCTGATGAAGTCTCTACAAAGACTGTCAATCTAGCTATAATTCAGCTGCAGAAATAATCTTCCTTTCTCCCAACTCTAGTGATGTCTTGCCTTCCTTAATCCCTTCACTGGCAGTTTTTATCTCTTGTTTTCATACTATAATCCATCATTCTCCACAACCCTTTTTTCTCATTCCTTCCTATTTCAACACTTTAATTTTTAATTTTACTCCTATATTACAAACACATTAGTTAAATGAATATAAGAAGTTTGTACCAGAAATAGATGTGACTAATTTTATCCTTTTGACCCTGACTTTGGATTATAATGCCAATTCTTTTACTAAATTATTCACTTCCATGTATATGTATGTGTGTATATATATATACATACACCACACCCAGTATGTAGATGAAATAGTGCAAGGCCAATGTAATTAAAAGGGGATTTGCAGGTCAGTGAACACTATCTTGAGTCTAACCTGAATACTTCAGCTCTGGTTTTCTTCTTCTGTGATGTTTAAGCATGTTTCCTTCAATTCAAGGCTGAATTTTTATTCAAAAGTTTGAGACAGCAGCTCGGAAACTAAATTACAGGAAGCCAACAGGAGCACATCTAACAGTTCAGAAAGAAGAGCAGACCTCTAGAGATAAATATGCCTGTAACAGGACCTAGATGGTACAAGACAGTTGGTCTCTGTCTTTCTACCTGTCTTCATACATTTCCTTGATTCAACATGTGCTGTGTGCCTCACTCAATATCTACATTTGTCTCTATAGGCTTGGCACATTCCTTTTTCCAACAGACCCTGCTATCCCCTATGCACCAAGTCAGCATTTTTTTGTCTCTGGGATTTTGTACTCACTGATCCAGGATTAAAAGGTTTTCAGTATAATGCATGCCATCCTCATATATTAAAGAGGTACAGCTTCTACATTATAGATCAAAACATGAGGCACATGATTTTGAATCACCATGTCTTTCAGATTGAGATGAATCAATGAATGTAAAACTGGTATGGGAGGCCATCTCTGACAACAAAAAATAAAGGCTGTATGTGGGCAAAGTTTGGATACACCTGAAATTGGCTAGTCTGCTATCTGTTACAGTCTTTGAATATAAGACCTGTGTGGCTAGGTGATGTCTTCTGTTAGGTCTGTTAGGAATTAGACTCAATGATCCTTATGGGTCTCTTCTAACTTGGGACATTCTGTGATTCTATAATCAAGAGGCATAGGTGAAGAAAATGGAAAAGGTTTTCTTTGGCAAGTCCTTCTGAATAAACAGTCTACCCAAAACAGTTACCTGTTTTTTTCCAGTTCTGTGTACTGGTCTAATAAAAGGTTATTTGAACTGTGCCAGTCTACTAGCAACATTTATGGGTTACCCAGTGAAGAAAGCATTCAAATGTAAATTGTGAGAAAAGAAATTATCTAAGTTGTCTTTAGATTTTTCTGTCCTCTCCCATTATTGCCTTAATTGTGCATTACTATCCCCCCAGTTGTTTAAAGTTACTATTCCATTTGTGATTGCCATATATCATTAATATTTGCTAAAATAAAATGTAGCAGTCTCTTCTGCTTTCCCATGCTCACTTAGATTGCATTTAACAAGCTTCAGTTGGAAAATACAAACTAATGATACATTTCAATTTGCAAACCACATTTTTCATTTATCTTCTGTGGAGCCTTTCTGTTTCTAACTGCAGAATTTCCTTTGTGTTTAAAGTATTCCCATGGGAGGGAGGGGTAATTTCTCCAGATTTGCAGAAGCCCACGACAGAATACCCATTTTGCATCTTTGGAATTTTAATGAGTTTTGTAAATGACTTCAAATCCAGTGCATTAAATTCTCTCCTGTCCCTTCTAATATGATCTGTAGATAATGCTTCACAAGCTTCAGTGGGAAAAAATTAATCTTCTTGAACGTTAAGAAGTGTTACCATAGTTAGGGAGGATACATTTAACTGAAAACCAATGACACTTAAGAGTGATGCCAATGTATCCACTTCTCACCAATTAGATTATATAGTAGTTTGTTTTTTTTTTCTTTTTTAACAAATAGCTGAGAATTCATTTTCATGCTGTTGCTTTTAGAGCTGTGATCTCCCACTCCAGCAACTATTATTGGTGAAAGTTGGTCCTGCTGTGTTTCAATAGTCAATACTCTTTAGATTGATGAGTTTCGTAGTCAATACTGTTTAGATTTTTCATACCTGCTGGGCAGATCTGGGTACAAATAGTAGGAGTTTTCTGTGACTTCTTTTGGTAGGTAAAACCAGTGTATGAAGTAGATGGAAGATTTTCACTCTTCTAGCACATATGCAGTGACCCACGGAAACTAATGTACAAGTCATTGTTGGAAAAGCATCTGCCAGCATCAACACCGTAGTTCAAAGGGGATTACGTTGCCACATAAATAATTTTGTGGATTCTCAAAGTTTGATTGATAATTGGTACCTTTCATGTATAATAGTTTCTTTATGATACCATTGAGTTCAACTGTATTCCTTAGTGACTTCAATTGATTTTAATCAAAATCTGGGACCAGAATGCTATATAATTGTTTGAATTAACTTTGTTGGCATTTTTTCAAAGACATTTTCTAAAGCTGCATTACTGTAGTAAAATTTTGGTGCACTTTTAATGAAGTCCTGAAGGCAGTATTTTACGAGTATATGGTATCTCAAAAACTAATCTAAACTGGGTATACGAGACTAAGTTGTGGGCAGTAGGGAATCTACGGTGCTTCGAACCATGTCGTTAAGTTATTCATGTGGTGGAAAATATTACTCTGAGTCAGTTCTGACCCAATATACCCAAACATTTTAGCCAGCACTGTTGCTGGAACTGTCCTCCTTCGACTAGTTCATGTCCTGTTCAACTTTTCTTATTAAAAAATTGGAGTTACCAGAAAGAAGGATGAATGTTCCAAATCTTGACACTGAGAAATAAAAATTCCATTCATTCATTATAAATAATTGCATTATGCTAGCAATTTCTATTAAATATAATATTTTCTTTCACTTTGCCCTAAACATATCATTATGTTAATATTCTTGGGCTCTGTAGAACTTCAACTACGTTTCACATTTCAGTGGGTTGCCTTGAAGTGAGGGATTTTGTTCCTATATGAAAGGAAATGACATTAAGAACGTAATGATATGTTCCACATTTTTATTTATAGTTCAGTTTTTGTTTTTTTTCTTATCTTTACAAAAGGGGAGAATGGAAAAGAAACAGGAACTTGCTGAAAACCATCATTTAAATAAGTTGGGGCTGTGCTGCACTGTGGCTGGAAGGCAGCAGTGTGAGAAACTAAAAAGACAAATTAATACAGCAACCAGATAGACAACAGTATTTATTCCACCAGTAGCTTAACCAATATAAAAAATGTTTCTCATCACTTCAAATCCAGCTGAAGGTCATTCTGAGGGGGAAAATATATATATATATCAGAAAAGTCTGATTAAAATAATTTTCTTAGCCCTGCAAGTAGTAGGGGGTGGCATTTGCTCCCTAGCTCCCTGCCATCAGTGGCTCTTCCCAGCCATGTCTGACATATCCAGGCTTCATCCTGGCTATTCCTGCCCACCCCCAGGCACCACTTTTTCTGTACAATAGACCTCTTCCTGTTTCTCCAGAGGTGTTTCCAGCACCATTTGTATTGTCACCTGGGCATCAACAGCAGCCTGTAGGAGCTGGGCAGGCTTACTTCCATGAGATACTCTCTCAGGGGACACCGGCAATGGAAGGCAGTCTCACACGACTACTGGTCCAGCGTTGTACCATAGCTTCGGCCATGAGCTGAGAGAGGGAAGCACTTTTGAAAAACTTCATTGTCATAGAAGAGCCCTTGTAGTAAAGGAACATTATCTCCTCTCCCCGTGTACAAGCTTCAGCCAAAGCACAGACTGTCTAGGGATTCCTGGTTACTAATCCTCTCCTGAGAAACTGGGAATTTCTCTTCTTGGCTGCTCAAAATAGAGGAAGGAAAAAGGTAATAATGTGACTTCACTGTATCAGTGAAAACCTGCTGCATCAGCTAACTAGTCGTGGCTTAGTTCCAAGGAGCAGCATAATTTACATCGTACGTGACTCACATTTCACTCTCATCAGAGTTAATGTTAAGCTTTTTGTACAGAAGGACACCAGACTGCATATACATGGCTTTAAAAATCAGTTTTAAAATGGCATATATGCCTGCTGAATTTTTCAAGTATTAAACACACATTTTGTTATACAAACAATATCGTAAGTGGGATAAACTTAACTCTGAATTACAAACAGCTATTCTATAAACTTCCTGTATACTTCTTTGTTCAGAGTCATCTCGTGTTCCTACTTCTGTATCATCTATGAGAAATTACTTATTTAGTTTCTGTAAAGAAATTACTGTGTGGTTTTGCATTGAGTACTTCCAAGTTACTACATTACTTCAGAGTTTATCCTGTGTTCCTTCTTGGACTGCTCTTCCATTAGCTTGTTATCTCCCCCACCTGATTTATGTCATTTATTTTTAATTTGTAATCCTATGGGAATGCATAATGTATGTTAAAGTTAAACAGCCCACTTCTGGTCTCTGTTAGAAATTAGAAGTAATAATTGCAACAATTTATATACTGCTTTAAGTGCAAATGCATTTGCTGAGGTTAGCTGGGAAAATAATGGATACGGGAACTCTCTAAAATTATTACATTATGTAGCATCGTGAGCCTTTATATTAAATTAATGTTTTGGGTGAGGATAAGAACTTGGAATCAGTGTCATAATTCTTAAATACTGATCGAAGTTACAAACACTATCCATAAGTTGATTCTGATATAACAGTGTCCGTTTTTATTTGTGCATGGAATTAGTATAATTAATGTTAATTGAGATATATACTGTCAGTCAATAACTCTAATTATTCATACTTTGGAAAGAGATCTAAAGAGAAAAGCATTGCTTTCAGGATAAGGTCAAGTGTTCGGTGGGACAAGTGCCTAAAATGTTGTGTGGTCTCAATTCAAGCAGTTCCTGCAAGCAGATGGAGTGACAACCTCTGAGCTATTACTGCATTTGTTTAAAGACAACTCACCTCTCCATGTGTTTTATTATTAGTAACAGGTTCCACTACTCCGTGCCTCTCTCAGATGCTGTGGTCCTCAAGGAGTTTTTCTGCAGCCTCCGCTGGCATGAGACATCGCTAGGGGGTTGTGGTTTGCTTGCGTAGAGGGACAGCTGGGGAGGTCTGCGGGGTGTCCTTCATGCGTGAAGGTAACCACACGCAGGAGCAGCTGCATCCTTGTGTTGCTTGTTGGCCTCACTGGGTTGTACAAAAACAAAATATTCCACAGAATTTTCTTTCTTGGAATGTCTGTCAGAAATTTCCGAGCTAACAGGATTCTCCATCACTTCTTAATAAACAAAAGTCCTGAACTTCCTCTTAAAGAGAAATACGTAATGTGAAACAAGTAGGAAGAGCTCAAGCTCTGATCCTAAAATAAATGGATGCATGTAACTTAATTTCATTTAACAACCTGCTGCTTTGTCCTCTCCTCTGTTTTTAGCACTCAGGAGGTACAAAGCAAAAAAAAAAAAAAAAAAAAAAAAAAACCAACAAAAACTGGACCCTAAGCCTTCTTAGCTTTTTAAAGTTTTAAGCAAGGACTTAAAAGAGTTTTCTTTCAGATTTGTCTTGTAGATAGGTGAGTTTCCCTGTCATGTGATTGCTGCTATCAGTCACTGCCTTTAATAAACCCACAGAGTCCCCATGGAGCCCTGCAGCCCCATTCACCAGCAGAGGAGGGAAGGGGTGAGGTGTAGGTACAGAATGAAGCGGGGATTACAGACTAATTGCAGTGCCTAGTCATCTTGCTGCACAAGAGCAAGCTGACATATAAGGTAATGTTTAACAACCGAAACCAGGGGAAGTTGCTGCCTAACTGCTTTTCACCGTCCCAGTAAGATGCCAAACTGTGAGTCGCTATAGATGAGGGCAGTGGGGTTCACCTGTACCAGGTACGTGCAGTACAGCGGCGCCTTGCCCTCACTGGTAGCACTGTGACACAGGCATGCACTACTCTTTGTTACCTGCAAGGACAGGATTCACAGGCAAACTTCTCCAGCCAAATGCAAAATATAACATACAAATACTTATTTAATACCTTCTTCCCATTTCTTTTGAAATTTCCTAAACTACCAAAGAAATAATATTTCTGCTATTTGCAAAGCTTGGTGATGCTCAGAAATGCAGGATAAATCACATGTACAAAGTTTGTCAAATATATGCTTTGGTATCCCTCAACAAATTCTTAAGGGTGTTCTTTCTCAAAATAGGTGGTGAAATCTATTCAACTGTGTTTAGATATATTTAAAGCATATTTTTAAAGTTTAGACATTACTCTAAAAAGGCAAGCCAGAATGTTTACCTCGAAATCTCATTTTAATTTTTAAATGATTTTTAAATATTTTGATAAAAGATAAAACATTTCCAGATAGAGAAAAAAAAATTATATATGTTTGAAAAAAAATGTTTGGCAGACTGGGAGTTCTATATTCCTAACCCATTCTTTGGTCCATTTTATAAGTCTAATAAAGTTGAGAAATAAAGGGTAGTATATAATCAGCTCTCATTACTCCAAACATATGTATTTAGACTGATGTGTCTGGAAAGATGCAAAGATGATGTTTGCCCCAGGTACACTGTAGTTTAACTGATTTTCAGACAAAGCAAAGGCTAAGATAAATCAGTTGAGTTTCTTTTTGTTGCTTACTTCTGTTATTTTAAGCTCTAACACTATTTTTCAGAGTAGCCATAGTCTGACACAAAAGCACCTGAACTTTGGGGAAAATGTGATTACAGATCCCAACATTGTAGCCTTATAGAAGCCCTGCACTTAATTTGTGTTTGTGCTTCTCTCTACAAGCAATTCCTTTCCTACTTTCAGCTTTACTGTCCATAGGCAGAATTCATCCGCATGCGATACATTATTTTTTTTTTATTTGCCTTTTTTTCATCACCGTTTGTGCAGAATTACTGAGAGGAGAATAATGCATTCCAGAGGCAATATCCTCCATATAAATAAATATAGCAGGTTCTTAGCTTAATGTTGCCTTGCATACATAATAGGGCAAGCAAAGGCCACTGAGGCTCTGCAGAGCAGCACTGTGGTTCACCTAGTACACGGGTAAAACCATGGCATCATATTTCAAAACTATGAACTTATTTTCCCTCTGAATGACAATTAATCTTTAAATAACTTCCGGAGAAGTACAAATGCAAGGTAATTTCATGGTGAATATATTTGTTTATTTATTTTCACTAATGGAGTTTAACTATAAATGGCAAAGTATCATGACTTGCTTTAAACCCAGGAAGGCAGCAGTGGTGAAAAGTGTCTGAATCTGTTGCAGGTTATCTGCAAGCTTACATCCCCCTGAGACACAGAATGTCTCTTCTGTTCTTCTGTCCCTAGATAAAGCATAAATGCTATGAAGCACTTTGGGAGTCCTTGCTATCCCTTTCTTTCCAGGTCGCCTATTTTTACTTGTCATCAACCGGGAAAGTATATCTGACCTTCTCTTTTTATGTCATTTCTATGAGGCAGGTGTATGAGTCTTATCATATCCTGAGCTGAAAATACCAACTGAAAAAGACTGTTAACACTTCTTTATTTTCATAGAAAAATGGCATGGCACTCTTTATGTTTGCATTCACAACAAGAAAACCTAGGTAACCAGGAGAAGAGCTGATAGTAATAATTTTAAAGAAATTCTCTAAATTTTGGACTGCCAAACATCTAGGTGAATCAAGTTATACCACGGATGTTCCCCATTAAGAAGCTTGTCTGAATGAGGAGTGACGTATGCTGGTCACAGCTGTTTCTGAGAGGAATGATGTAAACAGAGATGACATAGATGATACAGAAATGCTGTACCAGCCACACAGTCAATTAAGATGACTTTGTTTAAGTAGAAATCTCATTATTAAACCTAGATGTTCTGAAGCTAGCAAACTTGATGCAAGGCTATCATTGCTATTTATTTCAAAGATGTTGCATCACAGACATCTGCGAGACAGCTGCACAGACTTTCTGTCTATGCTGATTTACAGAGTATTATTGCTTGCCTTCAGCATTCAGAGCAGTCTCCTCTTGATGGCCCAAAAATTACTTTTTGAGAAAGTTTTCTTCATCTATTTTCTTCATCTGGTTAAGTTTGCTACTTTTGTTTGATTGCATTTGATTTATTTCAGCCTTGGTGGGGGCTTATGCTGTTGGGCTTCTCTTGATTTTGTAAGAAATATTCGTATTATGCATACATCCACATAAATGAATTATGCAGCAAGAAACTGAGAAGTCACCGACTTTGCTGTGCTGCTTGGCTGAGGACAACAGCCAACAGCATTCCCCCTTGCCCACCAACCTCCTTTCACTTCTGAAGGTTAATCCCACCGAGGTACTTTTAAGTTCTGTTGATGTTGTACATTTTTTTGTCCTTTCTTGGGGTTTCACGTGGAAGATTTGGCTGGCGTACCTGGAGGACAGATCTCTGCTCAGAAGGTGGTGGTGGAGCATGGCCCATGGGGAGCCCGGGCTGTGCTTTCCCTGCTAACACTGCCCTCTCCTGGTCCTCTTCTGGTGACTCCAGAGCCCAGAACAGGCTCCTGCAAGGGGACGGATAAAGAAAAGGAGAATGACATCATTTGCTTCTTCTCCCATTGCCTTCTGTCTCCCCTAGCCTCCATGACCTTCCACCCTTCCGATGAATGACACTGAAATCTTCGCTTTGGCCCCAGAAGCCAAGGAAGCAGTGCCTCAGAGTCCCGTACTGAAACCAGCCCCATGAATTTCCCAGCAGTAGGTGGTTTGCAGGCTGCTGTTTCTGGGCCCACGTGAGCTGCTGGCATCTCACTAGGCTGAGCAACCAGCAACTCGGGACGTAGCTCCTCAGATCGCATCTCCTGGCTTCTTACGTGCAGCGCCAGCTCTTTCAATCCTGCTTGCTGAATGGACCTCCCCTAGGCTTAGCCACCCATTGCAGGTTTCCGACTAACAACTCTGCCAGGCTGCTGGAACTAGGCTAATCGCAGAACCACAGCGTGCCGTTCCTGAGCCGTGCTGGGTTCCTGCTGGATTCCCTCCCCGCTCCCCCGAGAGCCCTCACGGAGCCCCGCGTGCTCCCCTCCCGCTCGTTTCCCCCCTTCCCCGGCTCATGTCATTCTGTGGAGCAGGATCGGGTTGCTTTTGCCTTGTGATTCTTGGCATCAGCCCCTCTCAGATTCATATAGCTGTGCTGTGAGTACGGCAGCCAGTAGGAACAAGGCACATAAGAGCACATTAAACTAACATTCAGCACGCAAAACCCAAATAATTTACTATATGCTACCCTGCCTAGTAAAGGGAGTAGTAGAGCTGGCCTGCCCTTTTAATTTCCTTTCTCTCACTTTTGTCTATAGAAGTGTATGCCATAGCTTCCCTAAAAAGCATTTGTATTTATTTTGTAGTCATTCTTAGGCTGTTTGGTTATACGCAGTATTTCTTGCAGTAACAGCGTAGCAATCTTACGCTTTCCTTGATACCACCTCTAAGCAGAGACACGCTGTCCTATCTGAACAGAATTTTAGCTGTAGAAATAAAACCTTTCCCCCTGCATTGTGCTCTTACTGGGGTAAACTGATCTGTTGTCCTACCATCTGACCATTGTTCCTTATTAAAACCTACAGCAATCAGTGTTACAGAAGTACAAAATATGCTGGTGAGCAGGTATCCCTTCACGGATGAGAAATTCCAGTGTGACATTCTTTCAGTGTCACATATGAACACCGTAGAGTTCCAATAAAAATATTAATAACTTAAGAATAAGAAGTGTTATGGGGCTGAAGGGTGGTAATATAAACTCAAAAATATTTAAAGGAAGGTTCAAAACCAGATAAGGTAATCACTACGGCTGCTGAAAATGACAAAGACGTTTAAATGCAACAGCTTGCAATGAACTTCAGAACCCAATCTAAGTATAGGTACCTGCTACAAATATACTTGTCTTATGTTTATGGAGAATGAATTAGAAGAAATAATACCACTAATAAAACAGAGCAGGTTTTTTGCTGTATGGTATATGACAAAGCTGTATGCTTGAAAGCTTATCCAATCTATTTAATGATATCGTCTGGGCTAGTAAGAGATGCTGCGTCTCCTTGCTCCGTTAGACCCTCAGACCATTGTGACTACAGTAATCCCTTAATGCTTGCACAAATTACAGCCTTGCTTGGGATTCTTCTGCACAGTTCACAGGCCAGCATGGGCTTTATCAATTGCTGGTCAGATAAACAGGTTACTGAAGGCAGATGTTTCCTGCTCTTTGCTAAGGCTGCGGGCCCCTAATTCTGGCAGGGCCATTAGATTCAGAGCTAAAAGCTATGTTCACATAAACTCCAGTGTGTTGCGTGGTGTGGTTTGTAACACCATTTGTTGGACAAACAGTTTGTAGATGATACAAAAAGCGCATAAGATAAAGTTTTGAAGTTTCATGTCTCATTCTGAACCAACTACTCTGAACAAAGAGTAATCCAATAGGAAGTTTATAGTCAGTAAACAACAAACAGTTCGGTATGGTACCCTTATGACTGAGTGAGGAAGCACCATATCTGAAAGTGATTATTTCCACAGACAAATTAGAATTCTAGTTGTCGCTGAGTGCACTTCGTACAGTTATGTAACATTTCTGTTGATGTCATATAGGAAGTAATTCCTAAGTAATTGCATCCTGTTATTCGTGAATAAAAGTCAAACTATTTAATATACTAGCAAAATAGTATATTTTTTTCTGGAATACAGTTGCTTTCAGGAAAAAAAAAAAAAAAAAAAAAAAAACATTCTACAGAGGAAGGTTTTCTAATATTTATCATAATACAATCTACTTGGGAGTAGTTAAGCCACTTAGTTTTCCCGTGTTGACATGGCCTGTACTGGGAAGGTCACAAATCTGGTCCCGCAGACTGGAAAAAGTGACATCAAGAGAGGGGAACTTGCCCAGTGTCTGCAGGCTGATGAGGGAGTCACCAAGGGAAGGCGTCAATCCTGGAAGTGCCCAGCATGGAGCACTCTGCTAGCTGCCTTTCTGAAGCTGGTGTTTTAGCTTAGAGCTGAGCCTGCTGGGCAGGACTTGTTATGCAGTGAACGTGTTTAATAGCAGAGAATGATCGTGGCTCTGTGTGTTTCTTGCAGCTTCGTGACGAGTTAGAAAAGGGCGAGAAGGAAAGCGCAGAGCTGCAGGAGTTTGCCAACGCCATCTTACAGCAGATAGCGGATCACTGCCCTGACATCCTGGAGCAAGTCGTCAATGCACTTGAGGAGTCATCATGACCTCGGCCACTGGCCCCGCTGGAGCAGCACACCAGTGGCCAAGCCCAGTCAGTCCAAGGAGCCATGAGAGGAGGGTGAAAGACAGAAAATGGAATAGAAACTTCTGGTGCACCTTTTACAAGGAAAACAAAAGAAAAAGAAAAAAAAAAAAAAAAACACAAACAAACAACATACTCTAAAAACTACCTGCTCTCTAGGTTCTTCCAGTCTGTGATTAATCAATCATGCTTGTGTTCAGCTTCTCACTGCCTTTCTACTTTAGCATCCAATTCCCCACTGACTTTGTTGATGGTATTGTGATTTTGGATGCAGCTAAGCAGAGCTCTTCCAAGTCTCCTGAGCGAAGAAGAGGGGATCCACTGAATGCAAGAAGCTCTAGTTCTCCATAAGGTTGCAGAAGGGTAGCCTTTGCCTTTGCCATTTATTGCTTCTTTTTTTTTTTTTTTTTTTTTTTCATAAAAGCTGAAAGCCTCGATTTCATAGTGCTAAAACCTAAACCTGAGTGTGCTCTGGTTATGGCTCACAACTGGCCAGTATCAGCTAGCTAGCTCAGGTCTCACTGCCTGTCTCAATATTTCTTATGTTCTTAAATAACAGAGAGAGGAGAGGAAAGGAAAGTTTCCCAATTTGGCCCTGTTAGTCACTTTGTCTGGCAGCTGGGAAACAAGGTAGGCATACTGGTACTTTCTGTTTACTTAACTTTGATTTTTATTGTTCACTGATTTGACTCTGAAATGCTGAGTGGGGCATATTTTCATATAACTGTTTTCATCTGTCGGCTTCTTGGGTTTTTGTTTGTTTTTTAGCTGAAGTTTCTCATCATAGGTCTGTACCTCCTAAGTTCTTATTTTATAGAGAGCTCTCTCCATTCAAGCAGGTGTGGTCAACAGGTCAGCTCCCAGGATCAATTTGTATAGTTTGTCCATTGCTATTTTTTCAGGCCACAGGTTTGTGAACACTAGCTGCCATCAGAATAGTTTCAGGCATTTTGTACATGAGCAGATTGCATCACTTAGCTTAGAAGTATAATTTTAAAACTAATTTAGGTAAATTGGTAACATAGTTCTTATTATAATTATAATTTAATTTATTTTGGTTTAGCTTAGGTTGACAAGGAATGAGTTTGAATTCAGAGCAATAACCCCTTCTTATAAAGAGGAGCATCTCTACTGGGGTTGGCACCCCTCTGAGTAGATAGGTATAAAATCACAGCTTTAGTTAAACCAGTGCAATTCTTATATGTATATGAGAGGCCTTACTCTTGCTCCCAGCCATCTTTGACACTCATTAAAGCCCCTGCTGATAGGTAATATGACCTGAAATAGCAGGTCAATTTGTCATTGTGGTAGCAAATCAGAATCCTATTTTATGGGTAGGACTTTCACGTTCATTCTTGGACTCTGTGTTAAAGGGGAGGCATGTTTTTTCTCCTGGTTGCCAATGGTTATGTGTTTCTGAGGGCATCTGCAGGACAGAATCCTTTAACGTGTCCCCGTGTGCTCCTTAAAGGAGGTATTCTCCTCGGGCTTTCTCATATTACTTAAGAGAACAAGGGGAGGGGGAAAGGAGACCAAATATCAACACAGCAGTGGATGAAATCTTGGCTTTCTAGTCACCAGCTAATTTTAAACCCTGTGACTCCTGCAGCCATTGCTGTAACTCTAACAGATTTTACAAGTTTTAGAAACATCAGCTGATTATAGCATTCATAATCTCTCTCAGTAAACCTCCCATTCAGAGCCCTCAATTTAATTCCATAACTTACTTTATTTTGAGCTTAAGCACTAAACTGCTACGCTAAGTAAAATGTTTCAAACCCTTTCAGAAAAACTGCATTTCTTATGTCTTTCAAATCCATGGCACAGCTCCCCTGTAGGTCCTTCACACCGTATTTTTATACTTAGAAGTGACTGATTGATTGCTTCTAATAGAAAGGAGACCAACAAAAGTTTGAATAAGTGAAGCTGTACCCTGTCTTCTTTTCAACCACTGAAAATTGGGCAAAACTGAAAACTTATATACTCATAGATTATATTGAAAACTAACTGATTGAAAATAAATCACACCCAAATTCATTCAGCTGTAATGATTCCAAAGAAGCAACCATGGAAGCATCCATAACCATGTCCGCTGGGAAGAAATATCTTATCTCCAAAGAAGAGGTGGTTCACACCTTTTCTGTGTTTTGAACTGCCAGCGCTTTGCAAATCGGGACATGTAGCTTTAGTCCTCAGTGTAGTAATAGCCTGTGTCCCAAAGCTTTTTTTTTCTCATGGAACAGGAGAGTAATGGGAACCTGAATGTTTGCAAGGGGGAAATACCGGAAGGTATGTAGACAGTGACTGTACATACCACTGAGCCATGCCTCATACCAGAACCACCCCTTTGGTCCTATTATTTGAGTCAGCACGTTTTGATAGGAGCAGTTGTTTTGAAATCTTTCCTCTTGCTTTTTCTTCATCACCCCTAATTACTCACTCCAGGAATTTAATGCTGCCTGTAAAACCATCAGGGCCATCAGCCTAACATCATCACACCACCACCACCACTCCTGACTATCTCATTAACTTATATGGTCAAATCTCCAGCTGCCCTGGTTCCCTGCTGTAAAACAATCCTTCCTCTGTGAGAAGCTGTGGAATTTCCCTTATCGATGGTTCAAATGACTCCTGCTTGTAAACCTCTTACTGAGATGTTCCTTGATAGCGTTTCTGCTGCAGGGGAAGGGGGAGGGGATGGGAGCAAGGGGTGGTCATTTCTGGCTGTTATTTCAATTGCATTTGTTTGCTGCATTGCCCGTGCATCACAGGAAAGCTCCCAGTTTCAGTGCTGGTTCTCGTGCATCCTTAACTCAGCTGCCAGCCTGAGGCTCTGTTTCTAGGTTGGAGAGTGCCTCAGCAAAAGGCATGTTGCTGTCGTGACAGCATGTTTAGGACCCATGCATCTGAAACCAGGTGAATCTCACTGTTTACACATCTCCCAGCTTCATCCCTGAAAGGATTTGTCAAGCCTGGCTAGTTTTCACACTGGCCATTTGGTCTTTATCTGCAAGCCACACACCTGCTGTTCTTCCCATCTGGATTATTGGGCCTTTGTAAGTTTTCTCGTTAACTACTGTTATCTTCTGGGGCTTCTAGACTTACCATCTTAAACATTGATCTTAGACCTCAGTAAAGTGCTTTCAGGGAGAGAGCAGATCTCATTTGGGAACAGACTTGATCCGACTTGATCTCCATTGAACTATTTCAGATAATCTCCCTGATCCTGTGTAGATAGAGATCTTGTCACAGTGAATAGCTTGGGAAACTGTGGGATTTGGGAGATGCTGCTGGTCACTGCTGAGCATGACCAGTGAAAGCTTTTCCTTTTGCTTGTATGGAGTGAGTGCCACACCGCTGGCCTTAGGGTAATTAATGGATTTGGTTATTGTAATCCATCAAGAAACTACATATCAGAAGGGCCATATGTGTGCATATACCATGACACTCATCCAGTTGCCTAACCCTCCCCAGCTCCTTTAAAATCTTTTTATCCAGGTGTCAGCAGCCAGGGAGATGCAGACAGTTTCCTAACACAACAGTCCTACACTGCAGCACTTCTGGGAAATTCAGGGGCCCTTCCTGCTTCATGGGCCCCCATCCAGTTCCCAGTGTGCCTGGGGAAACTTGCTTGTTCTTCTCCTCTTTTGTGAACTTCCATTTGCTCTGGGAGTTGTGAAAGTCTTGATTGCTTTGATATTTTTTTTTCTTACAAGCTGTCATTTATAAAGAAACAGGGATTTAAGGACTTGAGAAGCTGTCTGTAGAAAATTAAATAGGTAATTTTAGCTGTGTTTGGGCTAAAAAATAACTCAAGCCTGAAGCCCATGTACAGTGTAAAAGCTGACACCCCAACCATGATGTTGATGATATCCATGAGCCCAAGTACATATTTTCCTCTGAATCAAGCCTCATTTAAAACACTAAAAGGACATTATAACACTAGAGTTGCAGTGTGAGAACATTAGCACTATTTGTGATTGGAAGAATTGACTGGAGTGCTCCCAAGCGAAACGCTAAGCTTCTGGTATTCTCTCTCATTTTGACTGCCTTTAACCAGCTATCCCTCTAGAAAATGCCAAACTCTCTCTGGAGTATCTGATTTTTGCCAAGTCCAGGGGATGGAAGGCGAAGGTCATGCGATGCACAAGGCTGTTTGTTGCAGTTTCCAGTTGCACTGCTGGAATACACCTTCTCTATCAGATTTGCTGGTACTTTGTGGCTCTCAGTATTTTGCACAAGGGAGCATTAATGTCATAAGCTTGTTCACATAACCCTGTTTTTTGAACCAAAGGGGCACCTATTTTCATTTGCCCTCTAATTCCACCCATTCTGCTGCTAATGCTCAATTTGTTGGGAAATTTCTGCAACTGATAAAAGGTTAACAGGGTTGAGTCCCCACTCCTGTACTAATTGCCAATCAATGCCACTGAAGGGCTCTTTACAAAGAATGTGAAGAGCTGTGTGCTGATACCATTGTAAAGCAAAAAAATTCACTACGTAAAGTAACGCATGCATTTCTCAATGACACTGATGAAATAAAAAGGGAAAGAGTACAATCAAGGCATCTGACATTAAAAGAAGCCTCTGCTCAGCTCAACGTCTGCACTGAAACAGGGAATCGGGGAGGAAGCAGAAGGCAATGGATAACTAACACTGCCCCAGTGAAGCTGGTGGGGTGGAAGGGTCAGGCGAAGGGCGGCCTGGGCGGCCACCGCTGGCGAGAGCAGCCCCGCCAATCAGTCTTGTCAGCGCGGTGAGGAAAACGAGTGTCTGGGGGGATTTTTAAGCAAAATGATGTTTTTAATTGTTTTTTTCCACATATACGGGAGGAACCTTACACATCAGCAAATCCTTCTGAACAAAATGGCTGTGTCCACTGACTATTAAAAAAAAAAAAAAAAAAAAAAAAAAGAAAGAAAGAAAAACTGTTTTGAAACTTTTTAGTGTCAAAAGCATAAACACAGAAATCCTGACTTTTTCCAGTGTGTGTGGTGAGTGCTGTAACCCTGTCATCAGTATCTCTCCTGACTTTTTCAGGGGCGTTTTTTCCTGTTTTGTTTTCTGCTTGTCGATATTGTCTGTGTGGTCCTAAGGCTGGGGCAGTTACCAACAATGTGTGTCTGTTGTCGGATTAAAAAAGATAGTAGTAGAACCGAAAAAGATGTGTTTTAAAAATATATAAAAAAATAAGTTTCATCAAAAGGAATTCAAGTACAGAAGCAACAAAGCCTTGACTCCTCCTCTCAGGATTGTACGGAAAAGGATTTGTGGGCTCATAATTATAACCAGTGGCCTTTTACAGGCTTTTGAGGTCCAGGAGAGCTTGGCCTCTTCGGAAATGTTACGAACCCTGTATTGTGAATTCCCTCTTTCCCAGTTTTATACTGTACATGCTACATGTGTAATACAGAAATGGGCAGAATGAAGGAGTATTTTGGAAATCAGTCTTTTCTAGTAACAGTTGCCTACATCGGGTGTCCCTTAAAATATGAACCATTGATGTAAGTGGACCAGACACTTTGGCCAAATTTTTAGTCTTCTGGACTGCACTTGCAAATGCCAGGGACACGTGCAAGATTGGCTGGAATAGTTAGGAGTGGAGTGTAGGCCCATTTTCAGATTTTTATCTCCTTGTGTCCAGTCATGGTCACATATCCACAACAGTTTATGTTACCTTAAAGGACTAGCAGCTGCCTTCTGCTGTGGTTACCTCAGAGCTAGAAGGAGCAATGTGAGGATAAATTGGCATGTAACATAGAGAGACATAAAAAACAAACCACAAATTGCTTTGCTATGATATAGGTAAAGTAATTCATTAAATTATTTTTTCTTTCAAATTTAATTATCATATGCTACTTGCACTTCCAGTTTGGATCTTGAAAGTCAATTAAATTGATTTTGCTTTTAAGTAGATTTTTCTGCCTTCGGTTCTCGATGCTCCTGTGGTTTTACTGCTCAAAACATTATTTTTTCCATTTGGACTGACCAAAAAATTGATCTCTTCATCAGTCATGTGTAGTCTCTTTTATTATGAAATGTGGGTATCATCTAAAATCCAAATTTGAAGCCAGATTTTACAAGTCAGCCTCATTCCTTTAATCTCCCTCACCTTGCCAGCTCTACGTGGACACGGCCAAGCCTCAGTCCTCATGAAGCGTGGCCACCCTTTGCACTTCATTTGGCAGCACATGGGACGTGCCCTGTCTTCTGTGCCTGCTCAAGGGCAGCTGGCTGCACCTGGCCCTGTCTGAGATGCTTGTTACAGTATATCTGGGGAGGTTTGGGTGGCGAATGCCTTTATCTGTTCAGAGTCTGAAGGAGGATGTATCAAATGGGACCATGAATGGGGGAATAACTTCTATGCTAGTCTAACATGCCGCTCCAAGCCCACTACATTAGTACATTGCTGTTTCCCTCCAAGACGGTAAATGATGAGGGCCACACAGCGGGTTCTGGTTCACAAAGTGTGTGTTTGGGGGGAGGCAATCTGGAGGATTGCCCCAAGGATTAAAAAGCTGTGGGATACTCCATCCAGTCTGCAGATATGGGTCCCTCATTTGCTTTGGAAGAGACATGTTGCACTTTAGTGGAGGGGGAGACAGGCTTTGGGTATGGGATCTAGTGTACTTGAATTCCTTTTTGAAATAACAGCAGCGGGAGACATTGATGTCCGTGATGCAAGTGTGCACGCTGCCTTCAACTTGTATGTGTTTTATCGCTGGAGTCATGTTACTGACAGGATAATGAAACTGCAAAGAAAATGTGTTATATTCAACTTTGCCTTGATAATATAAACACTTTGTTCATTTTTTCTTCTTTTTTTATTCACAGACTAAGTTCATCAGGAAATTATAAAATTATTTAAAAATTCTGTGCCATGTCTTCATTTCAGTGACTCTCAGTGCATCTTGCTCGGTACCCTCCCTGCACGGCAAGGATCAGTGGGCATGCAGGAGGTCTGGGCGGCTGCGTGGCAGTTCCTTGAGAGCAGGCTTGGGGTCGGATCTGCTGACCCAGATCTGGGACAACCCTGCTGGGGGGCTTGGCTCTCCCTGCACCTGGCAGTGTGGGTGGGCGTAGAGGGGCTGCCGCAAGGTAAACGTGAGCAAGCATCAACGTAGGGGTGTCCCAGATACTCTGGGACCTCATGGGCCAGGTAAGTGGAGATAAAGCAACTGTGTTTATGGTGAGCTCTTCCCTTTGTCTCTCGCTTGTTTTCCAAATAAATGTGACTTCAACGTTGCTAATGAGTGACTGAATCCCAGATGTACATCGAGCGTTGAGCCAATTTCAGGATCACGTCGTATGGAGTAATGTGCTTGGAAAGACTTGCTGTGCAAAGGCCAGCAAGGCTGCCTTATGCAGCAGCGTGCTTCACAAGAAACCTGAAGGTGAGTCCTGTCCCCGCGGCACCAGCCACCACTGGAGAGTTGCAGCTTTGTCACCTGAGGTGGCCCGTGTCCCCCTGCAGCATTGGAGGAAACAAATTCAACCCAGTGTCCAGCTTCCAGCTGCATTTTGAGGACACAGGAGATTGCCTGAGTAATGTCACTGTACAATCTCATTTTTCTGGCATTTCTTAACTGTTCTAAAGAGAATAGCATTGCAACACCAGGTCCCAGTGGTAGAACAATGTCCATTTTAAACACACTCCACCAGATTCTCTGCAGCTATCCCAAAGCCCAGGGAGACAAGACTTCCCCACGTCAGGACACTTTCCAATTAATTTTTCTTTTAAAGCCTCTCCGTTCCTTCCCCCTTTTGTCTATCCGTGCAGCAGATTGTTTGCTGAGATTTTCTGCTGGCCTTGTCCTTTCTGCTCACACTAGATTTATCATTTTAAGGGGCTCTTAAGGTCCCAGCTTGCTCTTTCCATCGGAGTGACCTTGCACGTGACAGGAAAAGGCGCCCTGGTCCCAGCGCCCGCAGGGTCCCTTCCCGCCACTAATTGAATCTCAATCACTTGGTCTTCAATCAAACGCCCAAAGCTGCGTGTGGAAAAAGGATACACGGGGATTAAGGGTCTCAGGAGCTTTGAAAGGAAGAGTCCATCGGCCTTTCGGTGCCTAGTCTGCTTAATGTTCACTTAAGTGTCTGACTGGGAAGGGGGTTCGCGATTCCAGTCAGGCCAGGGTGTGCCTGGCTTTCGCAGCAGAGCCCAGATCAGCTGAACGAAACCACATGCCACATAAATTTAACCGATTGCTGTACGGTGGGAGAGCTGGCAAGCCTGCAAGCGCTCCTGGTGCCGTTTCTGAGGGGCTCATCCCCTCTAGCAGGACAATGGAAAGGTGAGGGTGGTGCCGCCAGCAGCAGAGAGCAGGCCCGAGGCAGGACGTGCAGGGCCCAGGCTGCTCCGTGGGCTGCAGCACCACATCCCCACAGGCTGACTCATATCTTGGATGGCCCGTAACAATAACATTGTTCACGCTACAAAGCGAAGATGCCAAATCCCTTTTGTGCGTTATCAGGTTACATTTCATGTATTCTGCAGTAAAACGCAACGAGGCATCTGAATAAAATTGTCCGTGTTGACTGCTGTCACTGTGACAAAAAACAGGCAAGGCTGCAGTGAAGACGGAAAATGGTCGGCCCTGTGATCAAACACACACCAGTGTGCAATGTTTTCCTCTCTTGCTTGGTGGGCATTGCAAAGGTGGGTTATGGGGAAGGAAGGGCTCCCCTCCTCACTGACCAGCCTCTCGTATCCCCACCCATGCATCTTCCTGGCGAGTGTGACACTTGCCCCGTCTCATTTCTAAATCACACCGGTCAGGGAAACAGCTGAAGCCACAGCAGCGAGCAGCTGGAAAGAGCAATGTATTTGGGATCTACTGTTTTCCTGTTTCCAGCGGGGTCAGCTGCAGTTGTGCTGTGTAGATGCTTTTTGCTGCTGTAGATTGATGCTGTAGGGACGCATCAGCCGGACTGCGCGTGTACAGGATTACCCAAAACAGTAATTGCAAACTAATTGCCTGCACTAATGAGGTGATCTGCATATGGCAAGTGACCTTTAGAGCAGGGTTTTGAGATATCAAGTAGCTGCTCTTTTCACTGGGCTTCAGGGTGTTTGGAAATCATGGGCAAATGGCCAAAATCCTCCTGCAACTGTCTCTAAAGGCCCTCAAACTGAAGAAAGGGAGCATGCTCCAGAAAAACAGATACATTGTAGCTGCATATAATAAAAATAATTGTGAACAACAACAGTTCCTTGTCAGGCAAGCAGAGCCAAATATCTTCTGTTGGTAGACTCCATTCTGGAATGTTCTGCTGATCTGTCATGTCCGTGTGGGCCAGCCAGGACCAGCGAGGGTGTAGCAGTAGGGTTATAGCAAGTGATTCTGTGGGTGTGGGCCTTAAATCCATGTGTTTTTAAATCCCTGACCAGCCACATTTACCAAAGGGTTACAATTGCAAACATTAGGACTGTTCTGGATGAGTCACCCAGAAGTTAAATATTTAGGCCCAGGATCCGCAGCCCCTTTGCGTGTTGCTCTCTTCATGGGAATTCAGCTCCTGGAACATCTACGAACGCAAACCTTGTGACAGGGCGAGTTAAGTCACTCGCTTTCTTTCTGCGTTGGGAAAAAGGAAGGATTGCTGCCCTAGCCCAGAGCCCCTCCTAAAAGGATTTTTGTTCAGCTTGAGTAAACCCTTCATTTTCTGTAACGGCGCACCATTTGGAGAACCACAAGTCTTGGAATGTATATGAACGCACTTAAACTCAGTTATATAACACATAGAAACTGTTTTTAGCTTTAAACAGCGTGTCATCTGTAGCTCAGTGCATTGACGTGCATGTGTGCATGTATCTCTGCGTATCTGTCTACATCTGTGTGATAGTATATAAACATATATATATACAGCTGCATACAGAAAAACGTGTTCAGAACGCTAAGCTTGCAATGCCAAAGGTCTGGAAATTAAAACGTCTACATTACTCCATGCCTGATGGGTCCATGATGCAATTTTCAGTGATGTATTTACACAAGTGTTTTCTTGCTGAACCTTTCCTTCATTAAGTGTGCAGGATGCACTGACTTCTTCAATTCAGTAATCACATAAGCCCTAGCATTGCTGTCATCTGTGCTTTTTCCAAGGCCACCAGTTCTGCGTTGCAAACCTCTCACTGCTTTGATTCGGTAAATTGTCCCTCACATCAGTGACCTCCCAGACACCAAGTAGGCTGTTCCTATAAAGAAGGAATTGCCTCAGAGTCCTTCCACACTTTTCAGGAGACATGAACTCAATCTGCTCTGACTTGACTCTAAAATGAACCAGATCCTGACATTTGGGAAGACCCAGACTTCAAATTCCACAGCTCACAAGTGCCTGGAACAGGGGATTTAGTTTGGCACAGCAAGCACATATATATCATCCAGATCCAGAGCTAAATTTGGGAACATCTCTCTGTGCTTGTGTTCCTTCGTTCAGGCCTATGAGAAAAATCTTTTTATTTGGGGGATATGTGTATCAAGCACTTATTTGGATGTTTGTCTCAGCTTAGTTTTGCAGGTGTAAAAATGCAATCTAATTCCCTTCAGCCATACCCCTGGATGTGCCCAAGCCTTCACTGTGCTTCAGTGCTCATCTCTTCCTCTTGGCAGAGGTGTCCAACACCTCTCCACCAAACACCTGGCAGGGATGTGCGAGGCTGCAAAGCCCTCCACGACTCAGCAGTGCTTGTGAGCAGCCCTGATTCTGCCTCCACACATGGGCACCTCCACACCTGGTGGGTCTTTGACTGAATTGCCTCCACCTGTTCCCAATGGGTCTGGCAACTGAAACCCTCCTCTAGCATCTCAGCTGTTTGAGTCTTGCTAGGGAGGCAAAGACTTAGAGGGACAGTTGGCTTGATGTTAGTGTGGTGGTAGTGATGTGCTTTTTCTGGTTTTCCTTGCTGGCTCCTAAATCCATTGCCTTTCTCAGCCAGGCTATTCCAGGTTACTCCATCCTCCTACAGAGTCTTGCATAATACATATGAGGCTCTGCCTGCTGGAGTGACCGCTGTCCCACAGAGGGGGCAAATTTTTGCATCTGCTTCTACACTGCTGTTGGTAGGAGCAGTGGTATGCTCTGTCAGGTGCTTAATGACTTGAAGGACATGTGAAATACATGCATGTGTGACTTAAAGACTGAGTGTGAAGTGCAGAAGGAGGTAAGTGATTTCAGCATCTTATTTTTTGGTCCTTGTTTGACTTCAGTCTGCAGTTCTTGCTGCTGTGGTTTAGATTAATTTACCATTAATAATTTCTATTAGTATTTTGGTGGTAATAATCATTAAAGTTGGAGCAAGCAAAGTGTGGCTACCAAGGTTCCCTTGATTTATTGCCATGTTGAAATCAGGAGTATGTTGTTCTGATACTCTGGGCTGCTGTAAAGTAGCTCACTTCAGCTTCAGGGTTGTTTTCTCAGCCCAAGCAGTAGCTGCATGAGGCTGTTTTCGCTGGGGCTCAGCAGCACCCATCCGTGGCACCCACTGGAGCCAAGGGACGCTTGGCTGTTCACAGGGAAGGTGCTTTGTGCATCGCTTACTGCAGATAAGATCAAATGTGAAAGCACAATAAAACTGTCACTCCACCTGGACCAGGCAGCCTGCAACCTGAGCGTTATCAGCACTTGCTTGATATTAATAGTAAATGTTCCAAGATGCTTCCAGCTGCAGCAGAAAACACCACAATTTTTACCAGAAACTGTAAAAATCATTCCTCTCTTCTCCTCTTAGGAAACATAGCTTTGTGTTGGGTTATTGTGGGTGGGGATGGATGCAAAGCCCTGGCCAGAGAGTGCAGTTCGTGGCTGGTTTTGCCTGTTCTGGGCAGAGCGCACACAGAGAAGACTGGCTTCATTAAAGGTCAGTGCTCAGTAAAGGACAGGGATCTTTACTGAAGACGGGAGTGAGATTGCTTGGCCCTCCTTTAGCTTCTTCTTTTGTGTTGTTGTTAAGTGGGGTGGATTTTTTTTGGTTTTGTTTACTTAAACACTTTGCTACCACCTCAGCTACATTATGCTACAGAGATATTAATGGGCTTGGCTCTGTTCCCAAGATGTCCTATTTACTGTGCTTGGCGTGACCGGCGAGTACTGGTGTTTTTGCAGAGTCTCAGGGCTCCCAGAGATGTAAAATGACCCGGGATAAGCGGGAAGTCATGCTGTTACCTTGATTCGCTGCATACGTGTAGGTCCTACAACAGAGGATTGTATGGACAAACAAGAATCTCCACTGAGAATGATATATGACCATGGCAAGGTCTTTCTGCTACTCAGCAAGCGAGGAGAGGACAATGGTAGCTGGCAGCTACTGTTCAGGCTGACGTACTTGCCTTAGATTAGCACTGGGGTAAGAGCATGCATTCTGCCAATTGCTAAAGCACAGCTAACTTGCAGCAATTTGTGAAGGGGCAGTAACTCAATTGCTTGCATTGTCTGCTCGGATGACAGGCTAGCAAAATGCTCTAAGGCGGTGGCTTCCAACTCTTCAGTACTGTCAGCTTTTGGTGTGTCTCAGAAAACAACATTTATTTTTTTTTTTTTATCTTAAGTTTAACAGTTTTGAATTTTTAAAGTGGAGGGGTTTGCTGGTTACTTCTGAAGTTATCGGATGGGCATGACAGATGGAGGAGCTGCTGCCCCGGAGCAAATGGTGCTGCTGGTGGCTGAAGTGAAAACAGGAACCAAACTGCTCAGTCCTCTCTGGTTTTTGCAAACTCTTTTGTGAGCTTTTCCAGTTACAGAGTGCTGTAAGGCCCCTGTTTTTTCCAGTGATTTTAGAGATGCGAGGAGAGGCAGAGAAGCGCCATGGCAGGACAAAGTGTTTTGCCACAAAGTCGATGTCAAATGTGGAGCTCCTGGTGCCACATCAGCCCCTGCAACCTTCCCCGGCCTGTGAGTGACCCAAGTGGGGCGTAATGACTTCAAGGTGGCAGTGAAAGGCTGATCTGCGCCCTTATGGTTGGAGGCTTTAATTTGATCCCATTGTGCATGAAGTGATGACTCCTGAAAACAACAGCGGCGGCACAATTATTTATGTTCATCTGTCAGAAGAGCAGATCAAAGCTATCTATAGAGCTGCAGACAAAAATCACCACGGATGACCCAGAGGCTCCCTTTTGTGTGAGGTGACAGACTGGAGTGTGACTTCATTGGGAAATCAGTCTTAGACCCACACAGCAAAGTCACCCAGCTAACGCTGACCCAGAGCTTTTCTTTGCACTTGCTCACGGCTGAGCAGCGACAGGGGTTAGAGACGATGACGCCAACTTTCCCTGTTTTTGTTTTTCGGGGAAGAGACCTTGTTCAGCACAACAATATCGCTTGTGCTCATCATTACGTGTGCAATCTTAAGATGATATCTCGGCAAGTTCAGACGCGATGGAGACCTTTTGAGCTGCGTGGCTGCGGGGTGTGTTGCAGCCTGGCACTGTGCAGCGAGGCTGTAAGGGATCATCTGGGAACCTCTGACCGTGCGAAGAGTCAGGGGAGCAGCAATTGCTTCGTGCCCAGCTCAGAGCCAGCCATGACCAGATTCCTGCCTCTCAGGTCTCTCAAAGCACATCCTTACTGAAGTGCTGATACCATTAACTGCTAGCATCTCCTCAGCAAGGAAGAGCCAAGGGAATTGAAGGTGATAGAGGTCAAATCAGCAAAAGAAGTATTTGAAGGTCACTTTCCCCTCTTTGTCTTTGCTAGGGTTCTGTCCACACATATCTTTTCGTTGCCTGACATGCAGATGGTGACTGATGCTTGGAGTATCTCTTTCATGTGCTTGGAAAGGTTCCTACAACTCTGGCAATGAGTGATGCAGTCAGCCCTACAGCCCAGTTTTATAGATTCATTAAATATCAACAGAGATAGATCTGGGCCCTCTGCACCACCCAAAAACCCATTCATTCCCTATAGGGTTTTGTGCACAGGTTATTCATGCTTCTATAAAATAGATGATACACCAGACACAACTTGGAAGTGTTGAACATGATGTGATGATCTTTCATGATGCTTGGCTCTTCAAAACACAGCCCCAGTGCACTGCAAGGGAAAGAAGGTCCCCAGCTGCATGTACCAAAAAAAAAAAAAAAAAAAAGAGAAAAAATCCAGCTCTCATTGCTGGAGAGAGGCAAAGAAAAATGGAGGTTATGTGAACTTGAAAGCCTTGAAACAAGAATCAAATCCACCAAACAAAAAGTCTCCCAAGTGAAAACAAGATCTGGTGCGTGTGAGCTAGCATCATGTTTTGGGGCATGAATCACAAGGTTTTCTTTTTTTTTTCCTCTTTGGCAGGTGTATATAATTACAGTCCCAGGATCTGTTGAAGTATTTAGTGATTTTGGCTCAACTTCAGATGCCGTGGCTGGTGTTAGCCAGTAGGTGTTCTGTGCATCCTGGAAGATCAGTGCCTCGAGCTGCAAATTCATTCATGACTTTCTTAAGGAAGTTGACCAGAAAAAAGAGGGAACACAAAAACAATTAAACTACGTGGGACAACTCTGGCTTTAATTTTACCCTTACAGGGATAAATGACTGCAGTCTAAGCTGGAACTTGTTTTAAGTCTTTAGCTCATTGCATGCACAAATATACGCTGTGGGCACAATTTTCCTGACTGAGCCCTTGAAATGTGCAGGGGGAGCACCAGTATCTGTGTGCAACCCTTTTGTCTAGTGCCTGGGCCCTTAGACACAG
The DNA here is from genome assembly GCF_009819795.1 of Aythya fuligula. Taxonomy (NCBI): domain Eukaryota; kingdom Metazoa; phylum Chordata; class Aves; order Anseriformes; family Anatidae; genus Aythya; species Aythya fuligula. The sequence continues at coordinate 64,628,360 of NC_045559.1, forward strand.
TCAACACAACATCTAAGTGCCTATGAAGAGAACCATCTTCTGCCACGTGGTTTCTTCTCCTCGTGTCTTGTGGCTGCACTGGTGCTTCAGTTGTCATAGCACACAAAATAGGCAGACAAGGAAACTTTAATGCTGATGTTTGTGTAAGCCCAATATTACCACTGCTATACATACTTGTTTAAAAACCACTGTGTCTAAGAATTGTTTTTATGTTCCCCTTGGGCTGAGCTGTGAAGGTGAGACTATTAACCAAAGGCATTTGTCATCAAAGGACGCTCTGGAGCCAACACGATGCAATGATTTTCACACAAAGGCTTGATTGTCATTTGTTTGGTTTGCAGGCAGCCAAACCAGCAGCTACAGAGATCACCCCAAGCCTTGCTTACGCTCTTCAGCTCATCTCAGGGCTTTGTGGGACCCAGAAATAAAAGCAGGCAGCGTGCTGTGGTTTTGCTGGCTTTAAATAGCACTTGTCTTGGGGCTGTGTGAGCTCTACCCAGGGGCAGTTGCGTGCCCAGCAGACAAGCATCACGTCCCTCCTGGCCACCCCCTGCATCGCCACCCTGTGCCACCCTCCCCACCTGCATGGTGACACATCCTGCCCACCCAGCACTGCCCAGTTCCCAAACACCCTGGTGGCACCAGTCACACCCTCCTGGTTTGATGCCATCAGCACATTCCCGGCCACCTGCCCAGCTAGGATGCCTGTCCCAAAAGCCAGCTTGCATCACCCCGTGCCAGCAGTGGTGTGGAAAGGCTCTCAGCAGGGTGAAGGGGAGGATGAGGATGCCCACCGACCTTGTACACACACAGCTGAAGCAACGGGGAGGTCCCTGTGGAAAGGAAACCTCCATGGGGCATAAGACCTAGGGATAGGGCTGGGTACAGCTGCTGTGGGCTGTGACACGGGGCCTGGGGCCCAGGCAGGGAGAAGGGGCTGCCCCTGTTAGCCCCAACCTCTGCCACTACCCACTGATGTGAGCCCCTCCGCTGTCTCTGATGGAGTCCTGGTGGCCTTTCCCCCAAACCAACAGCGAATGCCCTGCTGTTTGGGGACATCTTGCCAGATTCATGGGACATCAGCATCATGGCACTGATCTGGATGGAGGGCTTGATGGAGTGGCTGCTTCCTGGGGTTGGTCCTGTTGTGGCAAGGTAATGCTTGCTCCCCCTGCATGCCCCAGTCTGCACACACGTGTGCACACCCAGGTACATGGACACATGTGTATGTGCACACATGTGCTGCTGCCCCTGCTGAAGCCATTGGCGCGGTTGCTGTCCCAGACCACGTTTAATTATGCTGCGGAGCTTGTTACCACAGGAAGCAGCCGAGGCCAAGAATTAAGTAAGACTTGAGGAAGGGATTGGCCATTCGGACAGACAACAAGAATATCCAGAGTTGTCATAATTCATGCTGATAAAAATTTTGGAAAGGATGCACAACTCCTCACCTCGGGGTCTAAGCCAAGCAGAAGAGGCCGAGAGGCTTGGTCCGAGAGGAGGGGGCTGGGGGCAGATTACCTCACCGTCTGGCTATGGCAGTGGCCGTGGCCTCACGCCTCTGCTAACCACATAGCCCCGGACCCCCAGCATGGGCTCGGTGCCCCGTGCTGGCCCTGGGGACACCTGCCACCCCCCGTGTGCCATCCCTGCCTGAGCCAGCAGGCCCGGTGTGGGGAGCTGGAGCCCGCGGTCAGGCGAGCCGGGGCTCCTGGCCAGGGGCTGCCGAGGGGGGCAGTTACACTTTAACCCGCCGAGCCCACGGAGCCCGCTGTGGGGAGCGCCTGTCTAATGATTAAAGCGCTAAACGAGGAGGCATGAACTCTGCGTGCTCTCCCCGGCCTTGCTGCCGGGTTACGTGGAGCCAGGCAAGTCAGGCCTGCGCCGCAGCCACCGGGTCCGGCTGGTTACGACCGCATCCTTTAAATCCTGGTGTTTGGCAGAGGGTGTCTCACTGTTTGATTTCTAGGTATTTAAGACCTAATAAACGTCTCAGTTCGCCCTTTCGTCCAGGGAACAGGGGAAGAAGAGACAGGAGCCAAAAGGAGAAGGGCTGCAGCTGGAGGAGGGAGCGCTGATGCCCTGACTTCTCCTCCAGCCTGTGGAGCTCAGCGTTGAGAAGAGCAGGTCTGGATGCTCAGACCTGTTGTGGACACCTGAGGAGCTCCCCGGGACCCCACCATCACACCGCCAAGGTGAAGAAAGGCAAATGTGCATCAAGCAGTTGCTGCATTACCCTTTGTGCCCTGTGCTGGTGGAGGGGAAGAACACGCCGAGCGTCCACCTCCGAAGGCAGCAGCTGCTGTCTGTCCTGCAGAGCCCCCGTTCGGCTCCCACCTCTTCTCAGCCGCGTGTCCCTGAGTCCAGGATGGATTTTACTCGGTGATGTCAGGCCAGATGAATCCTGGTTTAATTGACCGTGGGTGAAATCGTGCTTTGATGGTTAATGTTATACTCGAGGCTGGGAAAACTACTGCAGGATCATAGCAATTAGAGCTGGAAATGATTCAAGTCATCTAATTTATTTCCTCTCTCCCCCCTCATTGTCTCTCCTGGGGACGGGGGCAGTAACGTTCCCAACAATGTGTCCCCCCCATGCCTTGTCCGGTCCTGTCTCACTGACTCAAGGAGCCTCCAGAGCATCCACGTGTCCCCGGGGGGACAACTCCGCAGCTTGAAAGACGTCAACATGAGGAAATGTTTCAGAAGTTTAGCCTATATTTCCTTTTGTGGAGCGCCACAAATTCTCAGGTCGTGAGCTTTATGCCTCCGGGAAACTGGCTGCTTCCCATGAGGGCAGTGGCTGGGAATAAGGTGGTGGTTTTCTTTGGGGTTTGCAGGGGCAGGTAGAGAACATGGGGTGGGTCAATGAAGGTTTTCACACCTGCGAGGCAGGTCAGATCAGGTAACTCATCTGGAATAAGCCCTCCTTTGGCAGGAGCTGGAGATACTTTTTTTTTTTTTTTTTTTTTTTTTTTCCGTTTCCAGATTTTTATTCCATGAATTCCACCTTGACTCATAAAAATCTCACTGTGGGAAACTTGTTCAGCTCCTCTGAACAAATTCACCTCCTTTGACTTGCTCCTACTGCTTCCACTGATGCTGCCACAGGAGAGCGGGATGAATGTTAATTAAAGGGCAGGAAGTGTCCAGTCCATCCCGATGAAAGAAGCATAGCAAGGAGAAGCAGCTACTCCTTGAAAGGTGTCACAGGACGGGCATCAGCTCAGTCTCCACTGCTCACCAACAGCAGAGGTCAGCCAGCTGAGACGTGACACCCACTGCTGTAGGAGAGGATAAAGGGTGACCTGAGGGTGACCGGAGCGGTAGTGGTGCTTGCGGCGTCCAAGGAGCTGTGTGGGTTAAGGTACTTTTCGCAAGCACTCGGATGTGAGAGCTTCCCTGGGCGTGCTGTGACACCGTCTCCCACCAATATTAGTCACATCTGAGGCTCTGGTCGTAAAGTCCAAACCGCAACCAGCTCCAGTTGTGGACACAGCTCATTATTAAATCAGTGAGGCTTAATCATATCAGGACATCTTGCAGAGAACATCTGGACGACATCTCCAGCAACGGAGGCTAGACAGGGGCCCCTCCTACCGGCAGCTATTGCCCCCGGTACCTCGCGAGGATCAGATCTGGCCAGGAACAAGTGCCTCTTTCCTCTTCCATCCTCCTAGGATAAACTACGATAAGATATTCAAGGCCTGGTGTTTTGCTGGAGGATAATGCAGACTTTTGGGGAAAAACAGATGAAAAGTAGGCAACTAACTGCTCTCCTGGAAATAAAATTAGCAGAGTGATTTCAGCAGAAAGGACAGCATGAGGTAAAGCAGTAAGTGGCCTGCTGTCCTCACCCAGCCCCACAGGGAGCTGTGACCAACTCATCCGTGATTTTTGCCTTCAGCCCTGGCAGGGAGGGGTACCAGGTGCCCTCCCTTGTGAGCACCCCCAGATGTGTCACGCACCTCGTTACTGCTGGCTGGGGACCTCTTTCCTCTCTTCCAGCCCTTCATGTGGCCAGCCAGGGGCCTGCTCCCACCCAGTTTTTGAGGCGCACGCCCCCAGCTGTCCTTCCTGCCCTTCCTGGCACCCAGCACTGCCTACGTGCCTTTCTGCTCTTCTTGTCCCACCAAAGCAGCTGTGGAGATGGTGAGGAAGGAGTAAAACTGCGAGAAGTCCCATCCTCCTCATGGGCTGCACTGAAGCCAGCATGATCTTGCAATAAGCCAAGATCTTTCTGAATAACCCACGTAGCTCCTAGCTGCAGGTTTCAAGGAGCACATCTATCCAGTCCTGGCTGTCTGCCTCTGCCGCTGGTCCTGCAGCAGCTCTGCCTTCCTCCTCTGCCACCTGTAACCCTGAGGCATCTCAGGGTGTGAAGCAATGCCAGCCCCAGGATTCCTGTGACAGAAGGTGCCAGTGAGGATCTCAGGTCTGCTAACCCGCTGTGGCCAGCTGTCCCTTGTAATGCTAAAACTGCAAAAGCACATCACTCAACAGTGTCACCAAGCCCCGGGTCGTGATGCTCCCCCTCGCACCTCCAGGTGCCCAAAAGAGGCCCCTGGTATTTGCTGGTTCCCCACAGGAGCACCCTGCACCTGCTCTGCAAAGCCTGGACGTGCAGGCTAAAAGCTTGGCAGGCAAGCATCACAAAGCAGCTTTACCTCAGAGGGAGAAAAGCTGGCACCTAAAATTTCCTGCAGCCAGCTGCAATTTCGGGACAGCGTTTCCCCTCTAATTAGTTGGTATTTGCTCTACCAACTATTATCTTCCTGGTTACGTCGTGCTGGGGACAATGGTTCCTTATTTCCTACCACAAACACCAGGTTGCTATTTACCTCCAGCTGTACCTCCTCTCTCCCCTGCTCACATTAAAGGGAAGCATCACTAATGACTACCGTGATGGGAAACACTGCAATAGCAGGTTGTAAATTAAGACACCGAGAGCCTTCAATTAGCTGCACCGTGCATCCTGGAGTCAAACCCTCACCTGCTCCTCTAAACACGCTCACGCAGTGTTTCCACTCCGGACACCAAGGGATGCTCAGAGCTGGTTGCAAGGAGATGCTCGTGTATGGGTACGTGCTGTCAAGCTGTGCCGGCTGGGGCAGCCTGGCCCAAATTAGAGGAGCTCCAGCAGGCCAGCTGCCTCCCAGATGTACCCCCGACACCCAGCCCTCCGGACGCCCGCGGGGGAGCAGCGAGGCGGGGGCTGGCAGCTCCTCGCACTGTGCACCAGGCTCCGCAGCCCCAGACCTCGGGTTGCTGCGGGGACCAGAGGTGGGGACCCCAACGCAACAAGTGCAAGTCGTGGCTTTGCTCACGGCTGTGGAGCTGCCACCCAGCTCGTGTAATCCCTGCCCCTGTGTGTGTGTGCTGCTCCCCAGGCCGTCCCGAGGGCTGGGCACCGCTCTCCCCCACCAGTGCCAGCGCGCACCCATCCTGCCCGTGCCCCCGCGGCTTCTCCCCGCTGCTTTCCGCCAGGAGCAGCGGGGGCAGGACCCGGCTGTGAACCCACCGAGGTTTTACGGGCTCAGGGGGAGGCAGAGCCCGGTGGTGCGACCCGCGGGTGGGGAGCCAGCCCCACCGAGACCCCCCGAAATCCGCCTCCAGCCCCTCTCCACCCGCCCCCGGGCTCCTCCTCGCCCCCTTCCCCACCCGCAGCGACCCTCGGGGAACCACCAGCAGCAGCAGCAGCAGCGGGCCACCTCCCCTGGTCCCCTCGCACTTTGGCGACCCCCTCCCTCCAGTGAGCCCCCCCAGGAGCCCCCCGACGGCAGCAGCCCCCCGGGCCGGCCCCGGCGAGCCCCCTCCCGGCGGCGGGGCGGGCGCAGGGCGCGGGGGGCGGGCGCGGGGCGGGGGGAGGCGGAGCGGAGGCGGCCGGAGCCCCCGGGATCCGCCGGCACCTCCCGGGCCCGGCACTCGCCGCCGCCGCCAACTTCGGCCGGGAGGCGCCCTCGGAGCCGCGGCAGCCCAGCGCCGGGAGCCTGCCCTTCCCCAAAACACCTCCAGCTCCCGCTTGCCTGCCTGCCTGCCTTCCTTCCCCGCTCCCCTCCCGCAGCCGCCGGCGGGGGGCTCAGCGCGGCGCGGGGCCGCGGCCCCCGGGGCAGGTGCGTCCCCTCGCGGTGTCCGGGGGGCTCCCAGCC